>NC_083098.1:96500648-97106479 GCF_949774975.1 Lagenorhynchus albirostris
TGAGGATGTGAACCGGACTGTGAGGGTGTGAACTGCACTGAAGGCGTGAGCTGGGACTCACTCTATCTGCACTCTCAGGGCAGAGCACAGCACCCAGATGTCAGTGGGTGTTCAATAAATGAATGATTGTATGAACAATGAACCCGTATCTAAGAAGCATGCAGTAGATATTCATCAGATGACTGAATGACAGAAGAAAAACAGAAGGTAAGAGTGAAAGGGCAAGGTCCAAACTGGCTCCTTCTCCCCAAGGCAACATCCACAAAGCCTCCTTTCATTTATTTCAATAATATGGACAGACCCTAGTGAGCAGAGGGGTGAGATGGAAGGAAAGGCAGTAAACCCTTCCTCTTTGGCTGGGAGCAGGGTGCTACTTGAATCAGTGAGCCCACAGGTGCTGAGGCCAGTAGTGGGAACAAAGCACCCAGGTGTCCAGCAGAGAGTCCTTGAGTCTAGAGAAGCTCTCACCCCCGCCACCTGCCCCCATCCTAATAAAGATGATACACTTGTTGAAATCAAGGAGATAATAAAGGCCAATGACTCCATCTCATCGGGTGTCCCTGAAGTTCTGCCTCCCTTGGCTTTTTTCAGAGGAAGCCAAAGGGCAGTTTTTACAGACCCTCATCCATCTCTTCCATCCCAGCCCGGTGAGGGGGGAGCAGGGGAGGGTGTTGGGGCCTTTCCCTCTCTGCAGGAAGGCGAGTTACCTGGATAATGAGCTTCGTGAAGGGATCTGTGATAACTTTCAGAAGCTCCGGGGCATCCTCTCCATTCTTGAAGTTGAAGGATTCCACTACCAGGTTGGTCAGGCGCTCCAGGTAATGGGTGGCAGCCTCCAGAGGCAGAAGCACCAACACAGAGAGCCAGTTGAAGAAGTCATGGACGGTGGCCCCTGCAAAGGCCCTGCAGGAGGCGAACCCCATCCCGAGCCAGATTAGTCAACAAGCGACTGGGCACCATGTAGGCAGGTCATCACTTGTATCACTGGCCAGGTGCCACCTATCTGAGTGCATAGAGGCATACAGTCTCACTTTTGTTCTCACAGCAATCCCCAAAGTGAGTGGTATGAAGATCCCCATTCAACAGATGAGGAAACTGAAGGCCAGCGAGCACGCAGGAATTGAAGACCACTGCAGAAGCACTGGGTCCAGGACCCTTGTCTCCCACTGTCCGGCAGAACCTTTCCCACCAGATCAGACAGTACACAGTTTGCTCTGCTTGGGGAAAAGGGAACTAGATGTGTTTTGGCTGCAATTATTAGTTCATGGAGCACTGTTTGAGAAAACTTCATCAAGACTAGTTTCAAATCATGCATATGGAAGATGACCTTCATTTTGGAAAGGCGGGGGCCAGTATGAAGGTTACCATCAGAGCCTTCTACACAACTGAATTCTTAACTGTAAGATTTTGAGACTTTGATCAAATATTTGAACAGTCTCTACAGAAAACAAAGCTAATATATACTACAATTTGCATCTACCGGAGAAGGTTCACTGATTCCCCCTGAATTCCATCTTACCTATCTCCAGATTAAAAAAAAACTCTATAGTTTTTTTTCCCTCAATGAAAAAATGTTCCTTTAAAAAAACTCTGCATGTCAAGAAATACCCAAAACAAATAGAAGATGGGACATGAAGGGACAGAAGCTATTAAACATGTAGGGGGAAATGCTTAACCTCACCAGTAATAAAAGAAATTTGCAATTTATTTATTTGCACGTACAAATTTTCACATACCATTTTAACTAATATTTTACAATATTTTACAAAGTTAACTTATTCTTCCTGGAGAGGGTGATTTAAGACATTTTCATACACTGCTGATGCAAAGTGATACAAATATTTCTTTGTAGTTTGGCAAAATGTTTAAAGAGCCTTATAGGTGTGTTTGATACAGTAATCTATCCAGGAAAAAATTACCAGGAAAGAATAATACACATTTCCAAAGATGTTACTGAAAGCAATCTATTTAAATATCCCAAACAGGGGGTGAGCTAAGCCAATTATATTCCTATGCGCAGGCACTTCCATAGATCGTATATTTATACATCCAGAGGTAAAAGTTAGCGTAACAGTGAAAAGAACCCAAAATTTCCAATAAGAAAACCTGGATCGAGTCCCAGCTATGCCCCTCAGTGAAGTTACTTAACCTCTTTGTGTTCCTATGTTAATAAAATGGGGCAGAGAAAAGTCTGCTTAGCTCCTTGAGAAGATCAAATTAGCAAACACCCTGGGTAATGTGTACTATTATTTAGACCTCAGAACATTTCTTCAGGGTCCAGACTTTAGCCATGGTTGAGGGAAAATGAATGTCTCTGAGGACATCCACTGCCACCCATGGATGAGGGATGGTGTTAGCTGACCCCCAGCCAGCCAGTCATTTGTCTGATGCCACAGATGTCTGATGCCACAGCTGAAGTATAGTTGGTGTACAATATTATATTAGCTACAGGTGTTCAATACAGTGATTCACAATATTTAAAGGTTATACTCCATTTATAGCTCTTATAAAATATTGGCTATATTCCCCACAATACGTCCTTCCAGGTTCTTTTATATCTAATAGTTTGTACCTCTTACTCCCCTACTCCTCTCTTGCCCCTCCCCCTTCCCTTTCCCCACTGGTAACCACTAGTTTGTTCTCATATCTGTGAATCTGCTTCTTTTTTGTTATATTCACTGGTTTGTTGTACTTTTTAGATTTCACATATAAGTAATATCATATAGTATTTGTCTTTCTTTGTCTGACTTATTTCACTTAGCAAAATGCCCTCCAAGTCCATCCATGTTGCTGCAAATGACAAAATCTCTTTTTTTGTGGCTGAGTAGTATTCCATTGTGTGTGTGTGTGTGTGTGTGTGTGTGTGTGTGTGAGTGTGCGAGTGTGCGTGTGCGCATCACTCTTCCACTCATGTCTTGATGGACACTTAGGTTGCTTCCATATCTTGGTAAATAATGATGATATGACCATTTGGGGCACATATTTTTTCAATTTAGAGTGTCTGGTTTTTTTGGACGGGGACTGCTTCTCTATTTTAACAAGCTGTGGAAAAAGCCCATCACCAGTTAGAAGAGAGGCTGGGAAATGTGCTTAATTTTCACATGAAACTTTTGGAAGAAAAGGGTTTCCTTTGCCTGTATTGATCCTGCCCCATTTTTAGATCTTACACATTCACAAAGGCTCTATGTTGCCTTTTATTGGCATGTGAGTGAAGAAGAAAAAGTGGCATGGGTTGAGCTGGCCAAAAATGGAAGCTTTAGGAGATAATAATTATTTCTAAGTGAGACAGTAAATCCTATTCTAACTGGCCTTGTTTTACACCACAGGTCAAGCTTCTAGCAAGGACTTGTATTCAGGCAGCCCTGACTGTGTGCCAGGCACCTTGATAAGCATTTATCTGTATGATTGTGTTAACTCCTTTAGACAACACGGCAGTGATAGATACTATTATCCCAGCCCTGCATATCAGGGAGCTGAGTTTAATCAACGGATAAGTATGTGATCCCAACCCCAGCCATACTCCACTGTGTCTATTTCTAAAGAGGTCTAGGGATAAGAAACATGCTCTAATGTTAACGGTAGTCAGGACAACCTGGTCAACCCCAACGGGTGGTGGCAAAGGCTGATGCTTCCTACCTTCTGAACTCACTCCGGTCTCCTGCCTGCATGAGCGCCACAATGGTGTTGGTGATGGAGGTCCCAATGTTGGCCCCCATGATAATGGGGATGGCAGCCTGCACATTCAGCACTGGAGGGTAGAAAAGAGTAAGTTATCAAGTTAGTAAGTTGAGGAAGGCAGCTTGGCCATGTTCCTGGTGTGGCCCAAGGCAAGCCGATCACATTCAGGCTGGCAATCCCCTAAAGCATCAGTTCTTACCCTCTTTAGGGTCTGTACCTCGCTGTGAATCTGACAAAAGCTTGGACAGCTCACTATAGAAAAATGCACATGTACCAAAAAATAAATTAAAAAATAAGTAAAAAATTTTACTTTCTGTAAAATATTGTTCAGTTTCAATTTCTAATTCCTATGGATTAAAAATAAAATCAAACAGTGTGAAATAAGAAAAATTTCAGCACTTAATTACAGGGAATTCAGAGTCTCCATAAAGCCCTTTTGTGGACCCCAGTTTAAAAGTTTCTTTCTAAATTCCTCTGTCCTCCCTATTACAGATGCAAGGGTAGCTTAAAAGAGACCAACAAACAATGTGTAAGGACTTGTGTATTTATTATGGCAAATTTATGGCAGTATAATTTCTTTTTCTAACAAAATTAATATATTGCCACATGTTCTAACATATGAAAGTATTTTGAAGAAGTAATGAATAACTTTTTCTAATTTGGCCTCTAAAAGTTCTAGTTAATTTTGGCTAAAATGCTGGTTTGGGCTGACAATTAACCAGCTCAAACTGTCCACCCCAGAGGGTCTGTCTCAACTTAGCGAGGGCAAATGTTGAACAAGATCAAGTTTGGAACGTCAGCTCCCCAAGCTCAGTTGCCCCAAAGCCAGTGTGTGATGTGATTACATGGTTTTATTCTTAGCCCTGACAGTGGTGATGGAAATGTTCTAAATCTATGTGGTCCAATATGGCAGCTGCTAGCCACATATGACTACTGATCCCTTCAAATATAGCTCTTGCAGCTGAACAGCTTAATTTAAGGTTAAATAAAATTAAATAGGGGGCTTCCCTGGTGGCGCAGTGGTTTAGAGTCCGCCTGCCGATGCAGGGGACGCGGGTTCATGCCCCGGTCCGGGAGGATCCCACATGCCGCAGAGCGGCTAGGCCCGTGAGCCATGGCCGCTGAGCCTGCGCGTCCGGAGCCTGTGCTCCGCAACGGGAGAGGCCACAACAGTGAGAGGCCCGCGTACCGCAAAAAAATAAATAAATAAATAAATAAATGAAATGAAATAGCCACATGTAGCTAGTGGCTGCTGGACAGGATAACACAGTTCTAGAGAATTCAGAATTGAGTCTTCAAGCTTTGGGGCCAATTTTCAGACTCAGCCATGGGAAGGGAAACAGGAGACTGCCTATGATCTAAGCCGAACACATCATAGTTAGACAAGATAAGAAGGTAATGGTGATAAGCCCGGATACATTCAGAGTAAATCCCAGCTGAACGGGGAAATGCCTGAAATGTTATCTGGGCTCATGGGTTCTTGGACTCACATGAGGAGGCCACCATGCTGACGACAATGGACGAGGAGGTACTGGAACTCTGCACCAGGACAGTCACTAGCACCCCGATCACCAGCCCCGCCACAGGGTTGGACATGATGGAGTTGTTGCTGAAGAACTGCCCGGCCACCTTCCCTGAAAAACAAACCCATGGCCACGTGATGGGGGTTAGGTGGGTGCTGAGTAACAGAAGTCTCCGGTCAAGACCAGCTGGCCATAGGTACCAGCCTCCAGACTTTTATCTTGGGCATCTTGCTTCCTCGGGCTTCTCCCCAGTGCTTCTCTGCTGCCCTGACTCTGCCTCTGTGACCTAGTTCCCCATCCACCCCTGTTCCTCTTGTTCCTTCACCCTACACCCTCCCATCCTTCAACCACTTTCATCAGCAAGTCCCCTTCTAGTCTTCTCTTTTCATGAACATGGCCTCAACTCTGTACTTGGCCCGATGAGTGCCAGTGCATCTCCTGATGCCCTCATTCTTGTCTCTGGGATATATTCCCAATTCAGAAGATTTACCCAAGTGGATCTTCTCATTCTTTTCTATCTACCCCCTTAGACCCCAGCCCCTAGCCCCAGCCTATAATTGAATTCTGGGAGTGTCATTTTTGAGAATGTGCCTCTGAGACCATCAATCCACCCTCCAATACATTGGTTAAAAAAGACTGAGGCCCAGAGAATGGAGAGTGGAATGACTTGTCTGAGATAGAGTGCAAGGCCCCTTACTGATGCTGCCTTGGACCAGGGGGACCAGAGTGGCATCCAGCAAGTCGGTCTGCTCCTCACACTTTCCCAGTTCTCCCAGGTCACAAAGATGAGTTCTCAAGAAAGGCACCAAGGGGTGCAGAAACCTATGGTCTTCCATGTCACCAGATCTGAGTTTAAATCCCACTATGCCAGTTATGGCTGTGAAACTCAGTGCAGGGCGGTGACCTTCTTGAGCCTTGGCCTATTCCTCTGTAAGTGGGAAGGACTTTGGGGATGGAATGTTTAAGACAATGCCCCTGGAAGTGCCTACTTCAGTAGGCATTCAAAGTGTTGGCTCTTACTGTTGTCACCCATCAGGGATGCACAGGTGACCAAGCGTATGGTGATTGCACTTCCAGGTCCCCTCACCCTCCACAGCCACACTCAGTGGTGGGAGGTGTTTAGGCAACTGCTCTGAATGCAGATCCCCTAGCACAGGACCCCTATCCTTCTCCAGCAAAGGGCCAGCTTTGATTTTTAGCAGTGGCTTTAGCCTAAGAACACTCTTATTCAATAATCCCCTCAGGTGGGGAGGCCCAAAGACAGCAGGGATCCCTCAGATAAACCTTTAGGTCAAACAGCTTCCTGTCCAGTGTTCATAGACAAACACATGGAGCTGATCGCTTGGCCTTGGCTCTAGCCCTGGCTCTGGCCTAAGCCACTTCAGCCAGCCAGTCATAGCTCTTTCGTGGGCCTCAGTTTTCCTTTCTGTAAAATGGGGGCATGACTTCACTAGATGATCTGAGGTGGCTTCCAGTCCTAAAATACTCCAGGAGGCTGCAGCTGGAGGGGGCCTGCTGAGCTGTGACTTTCCAAACCAAATTCAATGAGAACACCACCCCCAACCCAGACCTTTGACCTCTTCCATCCATACCTCCAACCAGCTGGAAGGCACTGCTGAGGACATCCAAGGAGCACACGAAGAAGTAGAGAAATGCCAGAAGTAAAATAAATTTCCCAATCCCTTGGAAGACACAGAGAATCTTCCCTTTGGTGTCTCTCTCTGGGGGAGGGGAAAAGGCATGGAGGCTTTTAGTGTCCGAAACACTGAGAAGTTTGACAATGAGCTCGGAACTCCCCCACCTTCCCTCCCAGCCAGGCAGCTGTCATCTTATGGATCACAAGACCTAGAGATGGGATGTGTCCACGGCTGCAGTTTTCAAAGCAATTACCACCGTACTCCATTTAATTGAAACCTGTGGTGAAATGTCTCTAAAGCATTTGGCTCTGGGAGGAGGGGCCCGTGGGCCCTGGGGCACACACAGGCCAAGCTGGGCACAGGCTTGTGCTAGGCTGAACCCGGGTCACTGCTGAGCCGTTAAGAGCACTTGTCCCTTGCTAAGCGTGGGGTCAGAGATGATGGCTGTCCTAAGCACCTTCAGAACCGCACAGAATACTTTCTACAAAGTGGCTGCAAGGCAGCCATCGCAGACTCCATCTGGGACGGCTTGGGCCCTCATACATCCCGGAAGGCTACCTCCTTGGTGGCTGTTTTCGACGCTCACTTCCTCCCAGCTCCTTTACCCTCCCAGCTGTCTGATCCGCACAGACCTCACACCCTGCCTGGAAAAGAAGTACAACATTTGCCTGCACCCCAGCTGTTCTGTCTGTAGAGTCTGTCTTCTGCAAGCCTTCCCTGATGCCCACATTTAGGTGAGGGGACTCCTCTCCCCCAACCCCCAGGGCTCTCAGAGGCAGGGCCTCATCTATTTACTGCTGCATCTGCAGCACTGAACAGTACCTGGGACCTGGTTCAGCACAAAATAGATTATAAAGATCAGCGCAGGGTCTGGCCTGGTTATAACCCTGGTGCCGGCCCACATTTGTTGAATGAACGAATGAAAGAACAAAAACATCCCCCGGTCATCACAGGATGCTTGACTCTTAAGCTGGGTGGCATCCCCTAGCCAGGACTTTTGCTCAGACAATGGAAGGGAGAGGCCGACACGAAGGAGGTGATGCTGTGAAGCTGGTAACCTCAATCCCTTGCCGACGGGCAGTCCCCTCCCGCCTGCCCCGGCTGGCCTCGTTTACCTGACCACTTGATCCCCGTGTCCTGAAGCTCGGGCAGGTTCCAGGGGTCTTCCACCACTGTGGGCTCCTCTATCAGTGCCATGGTAGAATAAGAGGGCAGAAGTTCAATCTTGGTGACAGGGGTGTCGGTGTCATCTGCCCAAACAAGCAGGGAAGACGATGAGGAATGAGACACCAAGCCTGGGTCTCCTGGTGTCCTCCCAGGGGGCCAGCCCAGGGCTGGAGGGGTGGCACGTACTTTTGCCAGTCTCCTTGCCTTTTGCGGGTGTGGTGGACTGCTGACCGGCGACCCTTTCGATGTACTTATCCGAGTTAGGCTGGGCATTTTCCAACTCAGGCCAAGGAGCCATGGTCTGTGGATGGGAAAACAGCTTACAGAAGTAGCCACTGAAAGGAGGCACACTCAGTTTCTGTGACAAGAAGGGCCAGTGGTTGCAACGATTTGGGGGAGTTAAGGGATTTCGTCCTTATACCTTCTAAGTATGGATCCTTAAGCACCATATTTCACACCTCTGCAGGCCTCCCTCAATCGCTCACCCAGGCTGTCACTAAGTCAAACCGCTGTTTCCAAGTTTTCCAAAGCCACAAATCTATATACATCAGTTGATCTTCCTTTGATTGCTCTAACGTCTGTCTCGGCCTCTGTCTTGACTCTCTCCCTTGGTCTGAAAGGGAACACGAACCCATTCATCTTCATCAACTTGTGGTACCACCAAGTCCTCACAACACTCCTATGGGCTCCCCACCTGCTGCTCATTAAGGGACAAGTTCAACTGCAGATCTGCGCCAAACCTCATCCAGTGGACTTAATGTCTATGTATACACTGATACACATTCTACCTGCTTTACCTGCTACTGGGTCTTCTATGAGAAGCATGACACATTACATCTGGTTCAAATCCCACAGGAGCCACTTCTCAGTGGGTGTGTGTTTAGGCAAGTCCCTTTATGCCTCTGAGCCATCTATAAAATGGGGACAATTCTTCATGCTTTGCAGGGTTATGAGATTAATAGTGATGCCTAGAAAGTGCCCGGTAAATAGTAGCAATGATTACTATGCCATGCTGCCTGGATTAATGACCCTTTGTCAGAACTACATTCTTCCCAGCCTTTGATAGAGACTTCCTCATAACCCATTTTCTCAACAAAGCCTTTCTCAGTTCCATGGAGAGGAAGCCTGGCCCCCGACAAGCCGGGACGTCCACTACTCACAGTCCTTGTCCTGACACACCAGACAATGCGGCCCAAAGGACTGGAACGAACAATTCACAGGAAAGGAAGTACAAGTGGCTAAAATACTTATTACAGAATAGGCGTTCAGCCTCATCGGTGACCCAAGATATGCAAACCAAAACAGTGAGATAACTTTCAACTATCAGATTAGCAAAAAATAAATAAAAATTCAAGTATAATATGTCACTCTGGAGAAGATGCAGTGAATTAAGCACGGCTGAAGCTCTGGAAAGCAGCTGGCGAAATGCCTCAAATGCCCTCCATTTTTCAAACATCTCTGACTCGATAATTTCACTTCTAGGAATTAAGAATCTAGGAAAAATGGATAACTAATAAGAACCTGCTGTATAAAAAAATAAAATTAAAAAAAAAAAGATTCTAGGAACATTTTTTTTTCCTCAGAAAATCAAAACGACCTGCTTTGCTCTGATCGCCTCTTGGGAGAGGGTTTCCCAGAACCTTTGTCTATTCGTTTCCTTTCCTATTTTTCTTCAATAGACCTATTTCCTGCCTACCAGAATGTAAGCCCTTCCAAGAGAGGGGGCTTTGTCTTACTCATAACTGCATCCTCAGCGTCTACAGCTCTGCCTGGGACATTGACAGTGCCCAATAAATATTGGTTGATGAATGAATGTGATGCAGGCCAAAATGCACTATAACTTACAGAGTGAAAAATAAAAACAGGAAACTATTGTATTAACTATGGTACATCCATACAGCATAATAGCATGCCATTAAAAATGTTATAAAGAACCAGCAAAACAAACCAAAAAACAAAAAAACCCAGGAAAATGTTTTAGATGAATGGTGAATAAAAGGCACATTTATGTCCCATTCACAGTATGATCTCAGTAAGGAACCAGCAATGTTCCATGGGGTTCAGAGTGGGTGATAGGATTGTCTGTGATTATTTTCTTCTATCTGAACTTTCCATATTCTTTTAAGAGATGCAGCCCAACCCCCAAACCCACAAAGGTAAAATGGTTCAGGACACCTGTATTGTTACTGTCACTCATACTGACAAAGCTAGAAGTTAAAAGAAGCTGATTCTGTGAGTCCCCATCATGAGAGGATTTCGTGAATTTGTTTGGCCCAGGGAAATTTTCGACTTCCCCCATGCAGCTGCAGCGCGTGGCACGCACTTCTGCGATCACAGGGAACATCCCGCAGTCATTGGCTTCCAGGAAGGCACAGGCCAGGTCTTTCCTTTCAGCTTAAGAAGCACCCAGCACAGGGCCTGACACACAACAGGCCTCGTGCACTTTCTGAGCAGTATGCTGGGACCTGCCTCGCCAGCAAAAGCCAATACTTATTGAGCCAGGCTGTGCCCCACCTCACTGCCACCCATGCGGGGAGGTGTTTTTATTCTCCCATTATACAGATGAAGAAACTCAAGCACAAGGAGACTTATAACTTGCCCAAGGTCCCACATGGTAGTGCCTTGCACACAGGTCAGTTTGAATGCAGAGTCTCCCGCAGCCACTCAAGCATGTGTCCTACTGGTGTGACTCACCTGGCACTCCATCACACATTACTGCAATACCTTTCAATTGATTTCTGATAACAACAACTACCACTTTAATGAGTACCAAAGAGGTGCTAGGGGCTGTGCTGGTGCTTGACGTATATTATGTCACTTAGTCTTCAGGCAAGAAAGGGGTCGTGAGCATCGCCATTCACAAATGGGAAAAAACCGGAGCTCCAAGACGTTTAAGCAACTTGTTCCAAGTCACCCAGTAGGTGAGTGACAGAGCCAGTTTTTAAACACAGCTCCACCTGTCAGTGAGGCTATGGGCCATATCCCCAATATCTTGGGCTGTGACAGACATATCTTCCTGGAGCACTGCTTTAACCCACACAACTGGGGCAAAGGGAATGTTAAATAATGTGACCAGTGGATGAATTACATTTGACGAATCCCATGAAGAGTTATGGTGATGATCAAGTGTGTCATGTTTTAAAAGCTCTCAGAACAGTGACTGACATATTGTAAACCTTGTGTGATTATCAAGGATCATACTAAAACGAGCATGGACATATTGTAGTACAAAATGCAAGACGTATCATTAAAAATTAAAGGAAAGAAAACAGAACACAAAAAACTGCTTTGAGCTTGCAACTGGCTGTTCTGGGCTTACTCACAGACCCCCAAGGATTTAAAGATCTGCCTCGCCGCTCTTGGGGGCATTCTGAAGGAAAAATTTGGAAATTGCAACCTTCTACCATCTTTCTCTCTCTTATAATCTTAATTCACCCTAGAGTTGTTCTCCTATCATTTATGCACACTTACACTGCCTTCTCAACTAGAATTTAAGTTTTAGAGGGCAGAAACCCTGTTAGGATTTTCCTCCCAGCATTCAGCAGACTACACATAGTAGGTACTGTACATTTGTGAATGGAGGAGTCAACATTTAGGGTTTGCTGAGGGAAACCCTAGAAGGTCTGCTGTGTCCTAGACCCACATTGATCATGACCAGGAAACAAATCAAGCCTGAATCTTACTGATGAGCGCTGTTCCTCATTACCATATGCAAGTTGGGTTGGCCAAGATCTGCTGGATGGAGCAACTGTATCAAGAAGCTGCAATCAGGATGTCACAGCAGTGCCACCTGGGAAATTCTCATCAGCAGTAAGGTGCTATTATTTAAACTGTTTCTGGTGACTGGATTTCTGACTGATCAGAATCATTTTCTTTCAAGAAGTGAACAAAGCGTCTAGCGAACTCAGAAACAGACACGTCTATGGTCTGACATCCAAGTAATTCACAATAATACAAGCAACAGAATGGGCAGATACCCATTTCCACTGAACTGGACAGAAAGGAGTAGAATATGGCTGTAAGGGATCCCACAAGCTAGGGTACCTTGAATGCTTCCTCTGTGCAAGGCCTGTGCTGGCTTCCTTCCCTTCCAGGTCCTGGGTCCTCATTTACTATTAATCAGCGTCACCAAGAAGCAAAGGCAACCTTCTAATGAAATTCTCTACTCTTCCTTCCTGGAAATCTTGCTTCCCCTACTCCAAGTTCAGCCATTTGTCAGAAGCCCAAATCCCCTTTACAAATTTTCCCTGAGGAAGCAATCATTTCTCCTCATCCAGTTCAAAAGGCCCTCCTTATCCTTGGCTTCTGCATCTACGGATTCAACCAACCACAGATGGAAAACATTCAGGGGAAAAAACATATTCCAGAAAGTTCCAAAAAGCAAGAGCTGAATTTCCAGCACACAGGCAACTACTTCCATAGTGCTTACGTTTTATTTACAACTATTTACATAGCATTTACACTGTATTAGGTATTATAAATAATCTGTCTAGAGATGAGTTAAAGTATATCGGAGGATCGCATTGGTTATGTGCGAATATTACACCATTTTATACACGGGACTCTGGGAAAGTCCTGGAATCAATTCCCGCAGACACCTAGGAACCACTGTTCTTCATTTCCTGGTACATTCATCTACTCCACCATCACTCACTGGGCATTCACCGTGCTAGTCGCCTGCAGGTAAGGAGAGGAGGTGCAGGTCCACACACCGAAGCACTGTCCCCCAGAGGGGCAGGCAACCAGGAGTCATCTAACCCAGCCCAGGACATTCTGAGGCAGCTGCCCCCACCCCGCTCGCCGGCTCCCAGCCCTCCCCCACCCCGCACCTCCGCACCACCACGCCCCCCCCTCCCCCCCACGCCCCCGGCTCAAGTTGCTCTTCTCAGGACCTGGAAAGTGGGGAAATGCTGGCCACCTGGCACCCAACCATTGCATTAGGCAGCGTGGCTGTGGAGCCCCATTCCTCCGGACTCCCCAGCCAGCAAAGCCCCAGCACTCCAAGTAGGCTCACCCCACAGATATGGAGTAAAGGAGGGCTTGGAGCAAACGGCCCATGATTAGTCCCGAGACCAGGCGGCTGTTCAGTTCGCCGATACCCTAGCGCTTGTCACATAGCACCGGCAGAGAGAGAACCATGCAGTAGGTGAGGGCCTTGCAGAGCCCTGCCACTCACTGTGTGTGACCCCGAGCCTCGGTTTCATCATCTCAAAAATGTGGAGAATACTCACTGAGCTGTTGTGAGACTAATTGATTAATGAGTGTAGGTGAGGTCCCGAGCAGAGTGCCAGGCAGAGTGAACACTCAGAACTTTGTGAAATGAATTGCATCACAAACAATGAACAGCCTCAACTCCACTTTGCCCCAGAGCATAAGCTCTTCATCTCAGTGTACAGCTGAGTGGACCTCGGTAAATATTTGTGCTGACAAATGAATCCAAAGCACCTAAAAAGAAAGGATCTAACGTTTGTTTTGCCATAGGGAGTGTCCTATGTGATCTGTGACCTCATTAAATTCTTATAATAAGGAAGTCTTCTTTCCAGTTTACAAAGAAACTGAGGCACAGAAAAATTTTAAAAGTCCCACAGCGAGACTTCCCTGGTGGCCCAGTGGTTAAGACTCCGCGCTCCCAATGAAGGGGGTGCAGGTTCGATCCCTGCTGAGGGAACTAAGGACTCACATGCCCCACGGTGCGGCCGAAAAAAAAAAAAGTCCACAGTTACCTAGAGTTAGTCAGGATTTCAACCCAGGACTGCTGGTTCCAAAGCCGGAGAGGCTTTCGATAGAACTCTCAGCCAGGTGCCAAGACAGGAAGGAGCAGTTATGCTCTGGGCCGCATCAAAGCAGCAAGGCGCCGCAGGTCCAGGCTCAATGGGGGCTCTAAAGGTGTCTGAGATAGCTGGCTGGGCTCACACCTCTGCAGGGGTCACTCTTGCCTAGTCATTCAGACAGCTGGAAATGCCAGCTAAGATGCTCTATCGGCAGGCTGCTGATTCCCTACAAAGGCTCAGGCATGCCAGAGGCCTGGATTCGGCATATGCCAAGACTTTTAGTAGGCACTGGCCAGACAGAAGATGTAGCCTGAATCTGAGGCCACTGCTCCCAGGGGTGTGGCAGACACTAGCCTGTCTGGAACCCGATTCCCTTGGGAAGGGGTTTGGGGGCCCGAGGGGTCCTTGAAGCCTGTGTTCCCCTCCAAAGGTTTTCTCCCATCCCTATTCTTCCGATTCAGCTGTTCCCTCTCCCCGCCTTCCCCCAAGGTTGCACTCTAGTACTCTCCTGCTACCTGCCAAAAGGAGAGAAGGGTAAAGTCATCCCTTTTGGCAGTTTGGTACTAATACCCAGAAGAGTGTTTTCTATTGCCCAGGCACAAGATTAGTGACTATGACTGCACATCTGCTCCCTTGCCCCCGCCCCAAGCTCCTCCCTATAATTGAGCTGGCTGTACTGATAACTCTTTGGGCTCAATTTCCTGCATCCACTTGTGTACCCAATGCCAAGAGGGACTCTTGTAGGCCAAGGAAAATAAACTGCTCAGCCTTCTCAGACCTGGGCAGCAGGGAAATGTAGGGCACCTGGAAGTCACCCAACCCCTATGCTCTGCATTGTTTGAGCCTCTCCAACCAGGACCTGTTCTGGGGCCATCTGCGATCAGAACAGCAGCAGCTCAAGGCCATCTGAAGAAGTGGGGAGAGGAGGAAGGAGGCGCGGGGCATCCTCCTGCTAAGAGACCTCAATACGCAGGCATTTTCCCACCGGGCTGTGGCCTCCACAAGCACAGGGAGAATGACCTTGAGCTCCCAGCACGCAGGGCAGTGCAGACAGTGTCTGCCAGCCAAATACTTACTGAGTGATTTGTGTCAGGCACTGCAGTAAGCCCTGTTCACAAATTAACCTGTTGAATCTCACAAGCACTTGATGTATTCCTGTCAATTTGCTTGAAGTAGTTATACCTTAGTACCAATGTTATCCCCATTCTACAGAAAAGGAAACCGAGGCACAAAGAAATGAATTCCTTCAAATCGCACTAAGCCTTCAGAGACAACTCAAGCTTGGGTATTCTGACTCCAATGTTCTCAATGTGCTCAAGAAATATTATCTTATACTTTGAAAGAATGACCAAGCCTTCAAAAATTCCCAAGAGGGCAGTGGTTACTTTCCTTCAGCTTCCTCTAGCCATCACAAAGCAAAATAATCCCCAGAGAACACGGTGGTGGAGGAGGGAGGCATGTGAGACAGAGAATCAATTGGATCAGTTTTACCTTGATGAAAGGCTTTAGACTTTTGAAGATATGCACTAATAGGATTTTAAAAAGATGTTTACGCTACTGCTTTAAACTAAGGCCCTCTTACCAAACCACACCCTCCTTCATAGTGTGCTTCCAATCTGTATTTATGATATTTTAAAATAAATCCTGCAATTAACTTGTAACCATATCAATTATTTTGTAATTTGGGGGGGCAGAGGTTTAAAAGGGCTAATTTATAAAAGATAAGCATCTATAAACATCTTGCAATCTTTTTGCAGCCTTCTTTCTGTACTGTTTTGCATTTTTAAATTCACTGGGATGAATTAATTCTCTGGGATGTCCTGACTACTCCCAGTTCACACTGCCTTTCTGCCCCCAGGGTGGAGCTGGGGGGAAGGCGGGAGGAAGGCGGGGTGGAAGGTAGCTAAAAATTAAAATTTTATTCTAAATCACTGATCCTGAGAAGATGTTTTCTTCATTAAAGTGAATTCAGGCTACATTTATGTCTGACTCGCGTCTAACAGCAATAACTCAGACATCCATCCTCCCGCCACTGGGGACTTGTTTCAGTGAAACAGTTGAGTGACTTAGGGTGGATTTTGGAGGGGGCAGTTTAACACCCAAACCTTTACAAAGCATGCAGTTCCCAAAGTTACAAAAATAGAGAAAGAGATCATTATCAGCTAGTTGGCCTGGCAGGGATTCAAAGACACTTAACAATATGAAACAATGGTTACTGCCATGAGGCACAACTTTTTCAAGAACACTCAACTGACAACAGGTTAAAGAATTCCAGCACAGGAGCCAGGAAGGGAAAAAGTCAAACAGGGCTGGAGCAAGCAGAGCTAACACAAATCCCACAAGCCACCTCCGTGAAACCAGCAAGTTTGAGAAAGTTGCCTTCTCATTAAGGGAAAAGGAGAGACTCTCTTCACCTCAGTACCAGCTACCCAGGGCATCTGAAGACTGAATTAACTCCACTCCACATGCCTCCCTTTCTGACCTGGAGATGCTTGAGTTCCCCCACACAACCACACCTTACACACAGCTCCCCAGCCCGCCAGCCTGGTACCTTGACTCCGAAAACACTGAAAAATTGTGGGCTCTGTTTTCCAGACAAGCAGGTTGTCTGATGCTGCCTGCCCCAATGGGACCAGCAAACCAGGACTGTATCTTGCAAGTCACTTTAGATGAATAACCCTGCAAACTAGAACAGTAGCACGTGGAAGTCACACTGGGGGAGGCATGGCATCACTGGACAGCCACCCAAACCTGGAATTTTCAGCGAAGGAAAGACAGAAGAAAAGACAGACCATTCTGTTCCTCTTCTTGTAAAGAGGCAGAAACTGAGGTCCAGGGGCACACAGGGACCTCCCTCAGATCACACAGCTAGCTAATGACCAAAAAGAGAGCCCACTAGTCCTGATTCTACGGGGTAGGAATCCCCAAGTATGCCACTACTAAGAGTGTAGTCATAGGAGCTGAAATAATAACAACAGCGGCAACAGTAAGTAGAAACAGTAAGAAGAAAAAGAAAAATCTGAAAATTTGGGGGAGGTTATGTTTTTCTCTTCCAAGCCCAAAGCCAGCGAAGTTCCTTGAGGTCAGGATAGAGGGAGATCTAAAAGAATTAAGTAAATTAAAAGTGAATTAAGGTTCTTTCAAGAGCCAGAAGGGAGGAGGAAGCGCCCTGACCCCAGCGGCGGTACTCACCAGCACTCTGCGCAGGTAATGGACCCGAGCAGGCACCCAGGTGGAGCGCGGCGCGCTGATATATATCAGGAAGGTGTTGCGCAAAAAAGCCGGCGGCAGCTGCAGTCATCACGCCCCTCGCACATTCCAGGACCGCCTGCGGCCGCCGCCGAGGCACATCTTACCCGCCGGCTTAATGAGCCCATCGTGACCTCGCCCGCTGCAACGAGGAAAGAGGCGGCCGGGCTGCGGGGAGAAAGCTCAGACGGCCCCCCGCTCCCGAAAGGCGGCCAATGTCCCCGCGCCCAGAGCCCCCGGCTGCTGCACGCCCGTCGCAGGCCGCCCGAGATCCCAGCCAAGGCGGTTTAGGGGGTCTCCCTGTCCCCGGCTTCCTCCTCCCCAAGAACCTGAACCTTCTAGATTAGCTCCTCTAAGGCTGAAGAGGTCAGAGACGTTGAGACATAGATAGAAGCCAACTGGAAACTCAGGGACAAATCTTTCCAAACAAAGCCAGGATTGTTCGCCTTATCAGGCTCCGGGACGCTTTCTGCCCTAGTAGCTTGGAGTCAGTAGTCAGACACTTGGCCAGCTGGAGCCCTGGGTCTGCGACAGGTCGGTGCTGGCTTAGCCAGGCTGAGAAAGGCGAGGAGGGCTGATCTCACCGCCAGAACGTCCTGCCTGCCTGTCTGTCCCGGCTTTGGCAAACCGTGGCCCTTATTTCACCTTCCGCTGTGCCCTGTATTCCCTGTGTGACCACACATGTTTCTCCATACTGGCTTTGAGAAGACCTGTCCCAGGGAGAGCCCATCATGACACTTATCAAAGCAGCAGCTCATTTATGTGCGGAGCAAACACTTCCTCCAGGGCCCACACAATGCCTTCCTTGGGGTAAGAGTGGTTCCCTTTCCAGCTGAGGTTAGAGTGGGTAGTGAGCATGACATAGGATTACTCAGGATTTGCTGAGCCGGGATCAAACTGGGGTTTTATTCCAATACCCAGGCACTCTCCCGCTGCCAACTGGTCTTGATTTTACATCCGAGGAAAGGGAGGCTTAGCAAGTTTATGAGTTGCCCAGTAGCCCACAACAAATAGTGGAAGTGCCCCATTGGAACTAGGTTGGTTTCACTGCAAAACCAAGAGTTCTCCCCACCATAAGGGGAAAAAAGTCAGGAGTGCTGCTTCCAGGAATCCACAGAGCAAGGCTCTCCCTGAGGCTGAGAAGTCAGTGGTTACACACACTAACTCTGGGGTCAAACTGCCTGAGACCAGTTTCCTGTTCTGCCCCTTGCTTTTTCCCCGCCTTCATTTGCTTGTCTATAAAATGGAAATAATGAACCCTCTCTGTGAAAATGAGCTAAAATATTTATAGCACATAGAACAGTACTTGGCACAGGAAGAGTCCTCAGTACACGTTAACTGTTAAAAGTTTCACTGGGAACCTCTCGTGTTGGGAGATGAGCGGGAAGCTTTGATTAGACTCATCTGGAACCTTGGGACTCTGAGGTCATTCTCCACAGACTCAAATGCTGGTCACATCAGTCCAAGGGCTGAGACATATTGCTTCGAGAGTGGGCACTAGAAATCAAATCAGGTCAGCCTGTTCTTATTAGAGGGATAATGATTTTGCCAGTGGGCGCTGGTCTTAAAAGCCGGCCCTTGGAGACAGTGAGCGAGCTGCACCTTTCCAGGGAGTGACTTCTAAAGCAGAGTCCACCAGTGATAGGCGCTGGCAGGTGCTCACTGGGCTCAGCTCCGCCTCCAGCCCTAGGCAGGCTGCAGATTCATCTGGGGCTGTGGGGGGAGGGGCGGGGGGGTGTCCCTTAATTCCCTTCCCAATTAGGGCAGGCCTTAATTGGACATTCATCCCGCTGAGCCTCCCCCAGTAACTGTGGGCTTTATATGGGGTATGGATCTAACTGTGTTCACATTGCCTTCATATCACTCCCAACAAGGAGCTGACAGACGGGAATTTCAAAAACTTGGAGAAGGTCTCAGGTCTCCCTTTTATGTTCCAGTTGAAAAGGCAAAATGCTGTTTCAATCAGGAGGCTTTTTTTTTTTTTAATGGGAAGGGATTTCATTTATAGATCAGGGATGATATCTGTTTGATTCTAGTTGGGGATTGTCGGGTTTTGTATTACTTTGTACAGTGAAGAGAAAGGGTGGGTGGCGTATGTGCATATAACTCTAGAATCTGTCCCTTTAGCGGAACATATTTTCCTATCTTCATTCCAAATCTGATACTATCACCATTTAGCATTTTAAAGTACAGCCCATGTTTACCCGTAAACTTATAAACTACTTTCCTTCAGCATAACCTTGTTTGCCTGCTGTTGTCCTATAGAGTAGAATTGACTGAATGCCACGATACTATGAAGGTGGATCTGAGGCCCACCTAGAGATCACATAGTGTCTTGCCCAAAGCTACAACACTCTGAGCTAATATGTGTCCACATCCCTTACTGAGTCTCTGGGGCCAGATGTATTTCAGAATTTAGGAATTTACATTTTTAGAAAGATGCAGATACTCTAATGGGACCTGGGCAGCATCCTGTAATCAAACTTGTTGATATTTTTACTGTAAAAATGTATAAATATTGGTAGTAAGTGGAATAAATTTGATTTTATACATCAGGCTAGGGCATTAAATGGGTTTTTAAACTGCAGCTTAGAGATCATGACTGTTTTTTTTTGGCCACAGCCAAGTATTTTACATTTATTTATAATATTTTACATATGTAGGGTAATTTACATTACCTATACATGTGTTCCATTTATCTATGCTTTTATTATAAACATTTTTTTTTTTAATTTTTTATTTTTTTGGTTGCACCGCACGGTTTGTAGGATCTCAGTTCCCCGACCAGGGATCAAACCCATGCCCCCTGCAGGGGAAACATAGAGTCCTAACTACTGGACGAAGAGGAAATTCCCCATAAGCATTTTTAAACTGCAGAAAAGTGGAAATATTTTTACACTGAACACCTATATACATACTACCTAGATTTAGTAATAAATATTTTACTGTACTACTTGCTTTCATTACATATCTGTCCGTCTATCAATTCTTCTATTAGTCCACTGTTTTGGCTTAATTTTTCATCAGTTTACTTCAGCTATAAATTCTTCAGCATGCATAGTATTAACCAGAGTTCAGTATTTCTTTCTGGTTTATTTTCTAGGTAAAATTTACGTAAATGAATGTGAATTGTACATTTTGACAAATACGTATGCTTGTGAAACTCAAACTCCTATCAAGATATAGAGTATTTCTACCATCCTAAGAAATCCCCTCATACCTCTTCCCAATCAATAAATCTAAACTCTCCCTCCCCAAAACACATGACACTTACAACTTTTCCACCAGAGATTAGTTTTTCCTGTTCTCAAACTCCAAAAAAAGGGAGTTGTAGAATATGTGCTCTCTTGTGAAAGACTTGACTCATTCAGCCTAATGTGGTGTGTATTAGTAGCTTTTTTACTTTTTAAATTGAGGTATAATTGACATATGACATTATATTAGTTTCAGGTGTACAACACAATGATTCACTATTTGCATAAAAAGTGAAATGATCACTACAATGAGTCTGGCTAACATCCATCCCCATACATAGTTACAAGATTTTTTTCTTATGATGAGGACTTTTAAGGTCCTTTACTGAGTGCTTACTGTGTGCAATTACTGTTGTAAACATTTTACATATACAAAGTCATTAATCCTTATAATATTATGAGCTAGATATAAAGGCTGGGAAACGGGGCCCCAGAGAAGTCAAACAACTTACCCTAATGTTATAGGACTAGTAGGTGGCAGAATTAAGATCTTAACCCAGTTAACCAATTTCAATCACAGAATCAGCAAAGTTTTTTGCTACTTTCTTACCTCATTTTCCTTATACTATACGGATATTTGGTTGCCCAGAGGACTTGTGTGATGAAAGGGATGAAATAAGACAGAGAACCCAGAAACACACATGGATACTTGCCTTACAACAATATCACTGCAGAGCAGTAGGGTAAAGGAAATCTGCAATAAATGGATATCCAAATGGGAACAAATGAAATACTCTCCACCTATACACCCACACCCTGCCTCCGCCACACAAGAATTTATCTAGAGGTAAAAGGCAAAACAATAGGACTTCTAGAAGACAAAATAGGCAATTAGTCATGACCTCAAGGTAGGAAAAGACTTCTTCAGTAGAATACAGGATGCATTAACCATAAAGAAAAAGATATTTTGAGAGAGTGAAAAGGCCAACCAGAGCCAAGGGAAAGATTTGGAACACATATAACTGACTAAAAGCTTATTCCAAAATATGTAAAGAATGCCTGTATATCAAGAAAAAAGAATCCAACTGAAAAATGATCATGAATTCGCTGGCAGTCCAGTGGTTAGGACTCCATGCGTCCACTGCAGGGGGCGCAGGTTCGATCCCTGGTCAGGGAACTAAGATCCTGCAAGCCGCGTGGCACAGCCAAAAAAAAAAGAAAAATGGTAAAGACTACAACAGGGACTTCACAGATAAAGATAGCTAATAAACACATTAAAGGTTTATTTATCACATTGAGGGGAATGCAAGTTGAACCACGGTGAGATTTAAACCCAGTGTATATATGTCTACTCCCAGGCCTCTGCCCAAGAGAAAGGTGCACCTATGTTCACCAAAATGCATATATAAAATAGCCCACAAAATGGCTTGGATGTCCATTTCCATTCATAGAATGGAATATTAACTGTGAAACACTCCTACAATGAAATACTATTAGGAAATCGACATTTTTGTAGTCAAAAGTTGTCAAATAATATGCCTCAATGAAAATGAACAATTTATTTATTGTTCCATGGAACTAAATGGATAAGTCTCATCTCACAAACATAATGTTAAGTTAAAGAACTAAAGGTTCGGGACTTCCCTGGTGGCGCAGTGGTTAAGAATCCGCCAGCCAATGCAGGGGACACGGGTTCGAGCCCTGGTCCGGGAAGATCCCACATGCTGCGGAACAACTAAGCTCGTGTGCCACAACTACTGAGCCTGCGCTCTAGAGCCCACGATCCACAACTACCGAGCCCACGTGCCACAACTACTGAAGCTCACATGCCTAGAGCCCGTGCCCCACAACAAGAGAAGCCACTGCAATGAGAAGCCCGCGCACCACAACAAAGAGTAGCCCCCGCTCACCGCAACTAGAGGAAGCCCGTGCGCAGCAACGAACACCCAACGCAGCCATAAATAAATAAATAAATTTATTTATTAAAAAAAAAAAAGAACTAAAGGTTCATACTGTTTGATTCTACTTATAGAAAAGTCCCAAACCAACCAATACTAAATCTTAGTGTTCAATAATGCACGCGTTAAGTGGTAAAACTCTGAAGAAAAGAAGCAAAGACTGGGAATTCCCTGGCAGTCCAGTGGTTAGGACTTGGTCCTTCCACTGCAGGGGGCATGGGTTTAATCCCTGGTCAGGGAACTAAGATCCCACAAGCTGCGCAGCACTGCCAAAAAAGGTCAGGTAAAGGTCACTTTGGTGGGAAGGAGGGAGTAAGAGGGAAGGAACATTAGGGGATTTCTGAGGTGTTGACAATCTTCTTGGTTGTAGCTGTTTGTTTTGTGATTAAATTCTTGAGTTATACTAATCCTGTGTATCTTTTTCTATGAATATGTCACAATTAAAAATTTCATTGGTGTTAGGGAGGAAAGCAGGGAAGAGGGTACCTTCTGAGTTATGTCACTGAGTTGAATCCTTTTTTTTTTTTTTTTGCGGTACGCGGGCCTCTCACCGCTGTGGCCTCTCCCGTCGCGGAGCACAGGCTCCGGACGCGCAGGCGCAGCAGCCATGGCTCACGGGCCCAGCCGCTCCGCGGCATGTGGGATCCTCCTGGACCAGGGCACGAACCCGCGTCCCCTGCATCGGCAGGCGGACTCCCAACCACTGCGCCACCAGGGAAGCCCAATCCTTTTAAAACCAGTAAGTTTGAGCCACTTACTGGCTATGTCACATAAATGTTTAGTCATCAGCAGAGCTAGTACTTTTATGTGGCTTGCTCTGTCCAGGATGCTTAACCAATTGTTGGTTCGTCAATTGGCCCCATACACAGAGGGCAGGGAAAGACCAAAGAGGCAGCCACTTCAGATTGATAGGTGGTAGGTTTAATAAGCTAGGGAACTCACATATGAGGCTTGTCTTGGGCAGTTGCAGGACAAGTAGATTTCTGCAGCCACCTGCCAGAATCTTAAAAGTTTATATGGAAGCCTTGAATGGGCTCAGTCCCATATACCACCCAGATGGTCTCAACAACACTTTACTCTCCCAAGGCTGTGTCCTTGGAACAGTTCCCACCGTGGGAACAGTTGGCAGAATGTACATTCCAAGGACAGGGGAGGGGGTGAGGAGCCTCCAATTGCCTGGGTCCAGCTCGTGGGTCAAATGGCGGTCACGTCCTCTCTATTACCTCCTCTAACACCAATTATGTGATAAACTTTTAAAACAGAACACACAGACTTTCCTGCCGGGAGCAAACTGAATATAAAAACCTCCTCATGGCTTATTGACTTATGATCATTTTACGAAATCCAATGACAATTCCATAACTCCTTAAGCACTTCAGAGCTGTTTTTATATCCTAAATAGGTCCAGACTGCTACTGCGCTTTAAAATTTTTCATGTGTGCATATGTATATCTGTGTGTATATGTCTGTATGTATGTGTGTATATATATATATGCACACATATATATACTTTTTAAAAAAATTTTTATAAATTTATTTATTTACTTATCTTTTTATTTTTGGCTGCGTTGGGTCTTCCTTGCTGTGCATGGGCTTTCTCTAGTTGCGGCAGCTTCTCTTGTTGAGGAGCACAGGCTCTAGGCACGTGGGCTTCCTTAGTTGTGGCACATGGGCTCAGTAGTTGTGGCTTGCAGGCTCTAGAGCACAGGCTGAGTAGATGTGGCGCACGGGCTTAGTTGCTCCGCGGCATGTGGGATCTTCCCGAACCAGGGCTCGAACCCATGTCCCCTGCATTGGCAGGTGGATTCGTAAACACTGTGTCTGCCACCAGGGAAGTCCCTATATATACTTTTTTGGTAATTTTTCTGCTTCTTCCTTTGCAGCATGGTGTTGGCAATTAGGCCATTCACAGGCACTTTCTGAGTTATCATTATAACTACATGTAGCAGTAACCTCGCTACTTTATCATCATCATCATCCAACATTATTACATTGCTATTTCTAAGCTGTTGTGGAATAAGAAACTAGGTCACCGTATCTATTTATCTGTTCCACTAACAGTCAATGAAACCGTGTGTCAAGCAAGAGTGAGTAAGCCTGAAAGTTCTATTCATATTCATCTTTTGCTACCTAGACTTAACAACATTTACTTAGGATAATCAGAAAACTTTCCCTTACATATTGATACTTACTGGGCTGGGTTCTAAATAGTAGAGGCCAAAAAAATAAATAAATAGTTGAGGCCGTTGGCACTAAACTCCCATTTTATTTTATTTTATTTATTTTTTAACATCTTTATTAGAATGTAATTGCTTTACAATGGTGTGTTAGTTCCTGCTTTATAACAAAGTGAATCAGTTATACATATACATATATCCCCATATCTCTTCCCTCTTGCGTCTCCCTCCCTCCCACCCTCCTTATCCCACCCATCAAGGTGGTCACAAAGCACCAAGCTGATCTCCCTGTGCTATGCGGCTGCTTCCCACTAGCTGTCTATTTTACATTTGGTACTGTATATATGTCCATGCCACTCTCTCACTTTGTCCCAATTTACCCTTCCCCCTCCCCGTGTCCTCAAGGCCATTCTCTAGTAGGTCTGCATCTTTATTCCTGTCTTGCCCCTAGGTTCTTCGTGACCAGTTTTTTTTTTTTTTAGATTCCATATATATGTGTTAGCATACGGTATTTGTTTTTCTCTTTCTGACTTACTTCACTCTGTATGACAGACTCTAGGTCCATCCACCTCATTACAAATAACTCAGTTTTGTTCCTTTTTATGGCTGAGTAATATTCCATTGTATATATATGCCACATCTTCTTTATGCATTCATCTGTCGATGGACACTTAGGTTGCTTCCATGTCCTGGCTATTGTAAATAGAGCTGCAATGAACATTGTCGTACATGACTCTTTCTTAATTATGGTTTTCTCAGGGTGTATGCCCAGTAGTGGGATTGCTGGGTCATATGGTAGTTCTATTTTTAGTTTTTTAAGGAACCTCCATACTGTTCTCCATAGTGGCTGTATCAATTTACATTCCCACCAACAGTGCAAGAGGGTTCCCTTTTCTCCACACCCTCTCCAACATTTCTCGTTTGGAGATTTTTTGATGATGGCCATTCTGACTGATGTGAGGTGATACCTCATTGTAGTTTTGATTTGCATTTCTCTAATGATTAATGATGTTGAGCATTCTTTCATGTGTTTGTTGGCACTCTGTATATCTTCTTTGGAGAAATGTCTATTTAGGTCTTCTGCCCATTTTTGGATTGGGTTGTTTGATTTTTGATATTCAGCTACATGAACCGCTTATAAATTTTGCAGATTAATCCTTTGTCAGTTGCTTCATTTGCAAATATTTTCTCCCATTCTGAGGGTTGTCTTTTCGTCTTGTTTATGGTTTCCTTTGCTGTGAAAAAGCTTTGATGTTTCATTAGGTCCCATTTGTTTATTTTTATTTCCATTTCTTTAGGAGGTGGGTCAAAAAGGATCTTGCTGTGATTTATGTCATAGAGTATTATGCCTATGTTTTCCTCTAAGAGTTATATAGTGTCTGGCCTTACATTTAGGTCTTTAATCCATTTTGAGTTTATTTTTGTGTATGGTGTTAGGGAGTGTTCTAATTTCATTCTTTTACATGTAGCTGTCCAGTATTCCCAACACCACTTATGGAAGAGGCTGTCTTTTCTCCACTGTATATTCTTGCCTTCTTCATCAAAGATAAGGTGACCATATGTGTGTGGGTTTATCTCTGGGCTTTCTATCCTGTTCCATTGATCTATATTTCTGTTTTTGTGCCAGTACCATACTGTCTTGATTACTGTAGCTTTGTAGTATGGTATGAAGTCAGGGAGCCTGATTCCTCCAGCTCCATTTTTCTTTCTCAAGATTGCTTTGGCTATTCGGGGTGTTTTGTGTTTCCATACCACTTGTGAAATATTTTGTTCTAGTTCTGCGAAAAGTGCCAGTGGTAGTTTGATAGGGATTGCATTGAGTCTGTAGATTGCTTTGGCTAGTAGAGTCATTTTCACAATGTTGATTCTTCCAATCCAAGAACATGGTATATCTCTCCATCTATTTGTATCATCTTTAATTTCTTTCATCAGTGTCTTATAATTTTCTGCATACAGGTCTTTTGTCTCCTTAGGTAGGTTTATTCCTAGGTATTTTATTCTTTTCTTGCAATGGTAAAATGGGAGTGTTTCCTTAATTTCTCTTCCAGATTTTTCATCATTAGTGTATAGGAATGCAAGAGATTTCTGTGCATTAATTTTGTATCCTGCTACTTTACCAAATTCATTGATTAGCTCTAGTAGTTTTCTGGTAGCATCTTTAGGATTCTCTATGTAGAGTATCATGTCATCTGCAAACAGTGACAGTTTTACTTCTTCTTTTCCAATTTGGATTCCTTTTTCATCTCTGATTGCTGTGGCTAAAACTTCCAAAACTATGTTGAATAATAGTGGTAAGAGTGGGTAACTTTGTCTTGTTCCTGACCTTAGTGGAAATGGTTTCAGTTTTTCACCATTGAGGATGATGTTGGCTGTGGGTTTGTCATATATGGCCTTTATTATGTTGAGGAAAGTTCCCTCTATGCCTACTTTCTGGAGGGTTTTTATCATAAATGGGTGTTGAATTTTGTCGAAAGCTTTCTCTGCATCTATGGAGATGATCATATGTTTTTTCTCCTTCAATTTGTTAATATAGTGTATCACATTGATTGATTTGCGTATATTGAAGAATCCTTGCATTCCTGGGATACACCCCACTTGATCATTGTGTATGATCCTTTTAATGTGCTGTTGGATCTGTTTGCTAGTAGTTTGTTTAGGATTTTTGCATCTATGTTCATCAGTGATATTGGCCTGTAGTTTTCCTTTCTTGTGACATCTTTGTCTGGTTTTGGTATCAGGGTTGGTATCAGGGTATGGTGGCCTCATAGAATGAGTTTGGGAGTGTTCCTCCCTCTGCTATATTTTAGAAGAGTTTGAGCAGGATAGGTGTTAGTTCTTCTCTAAATGTTTGATAGAATTCGCCTGTGAAGCCATCTGGTCTTGGGCTTTTGTTTGCTGGAAGATTTCAGTGCTTGTGATTGGTCTGTTCATATTTTCTATTTCTTCCTGGTTCAGTCTCGGAAGGTTGTGCATTTCTAAGAATTTGTCCATTTCTTCCAGGTTGTCCATTTTATTGGCATAGAGTTGCTTGTAGTAGTCTCTCATGATCCTTTGTTTTTCTGCAGTGTCAGTTGTTACTTCTCCATTTTCATTTCTAATTCTATTGATTTGAGTCTTCTCCCTTTTTTTCTTGATGAGTCTGGCTAATGGTTTATCAATTTTGTTTATCTTCTCAAAGAACCAGCTTTTAGTTTTATTGATCTTTGCTATCGTTTCCTTCATTTCTTTTTCATTTATTTCTGATCTGATTTTTATGATTTCTTTCCTTCTGCTAACTTTGGGGACTAAACTCTCATTTTCAAAGGACATACCATATCAAGAATAAGTCTAACAAGTTGGTGCCAATCTGGACAAGTATGTATGGGTACACACACACACACACACACACACACACACACACACACACACACACACTCTTAGCCTCACAGCCTGAGTGGTGGCCAGGAGACCAGTGTGGAGATGGAGAAAGAGGTGGCTTTCCTGACATTCGGGCTTTCTTTCTGCTTCCATCACTCATTCCTACCCCAGGGCCTTTGCTCTTGCCATCCCCTTTGCTGGGAACACTCTCCCAGATTTTCACAAGGACACTCCACCTTATCATTCAGGTCTCAGAGACCTTCTCTGTTTCTATGAGCGTTTCCTTGGTCCACAACCATTGTCACCCTATTTTTATTTCCTTCACAGATTATTGTATGGCTTCTTTTTTCAACAGTAGACCTCCAAAGAGATAGCTTTTTCCTGGCTGAGGGATTAGAATTGGGGTCCAAATTTCTCCCTAAATATTTCACTTTTGACTTAAACATTTTTTAATGAACAGGATTTAAAGTTTAGAATAGGGAATTCCCTGGTCCAGTAGTTAGGACTCCATGCTTTCAACGCCAGTGCCCGGGGTTCAATCCCTGGTTGGGGAACTAATATCCCACAAGCCACGTGGCACGGCCAAAAAAAAGAGTTTAGAATATATAATTTTTGATCATTTGAACTTTAGCCTGAACGCCATCCAGGAGGCTTTCATCTCCCTTCTTTTCTCCGTTGATTCTGGGACCAAGAGGCCTGGTTGGAGATGCCAAAGGAAGAGATGTGAGTGATTCCCAAGCACCCCACGCACACACACAGAAAGATCTCCTAACAGGCCTTTAGGGCATCTGATATTCCCATCATGTGTAACTACACCCTTCAGAAAATGAAAGGTATAGAACCCAATGTGGGTGGAGCTATGGAAAAGAAAAGGGGAGCATATGTATTACCTTAGGAGACAATGCTGACAGTGTGACAGTAGGGCTTAAAAATGGTCTTCGGGACTTCCCTGATGGTGCAGTGGTTAAGAATCTGCCTACCAATGCAGGGGACATGGGTTTGAGCCCTGCTCTGGGAAGATCCCGCATGCTGCAGAGCAACTAAGCCCATGCGCCACAACTACTGAGCCTGTACTCTAGAGCCCATGAGCCACAACTACTGAGCCCATGTGCCACAACTACTGAAGCCCGCATGCCTAGAGCCCGTGCTCCACAACAAGAGAAGCCACCACAATGAGAAGCCTGTGCACCGTAAAAATAGCCCCTGCTTGCCGCAACTAGAGAAAGCCTGTGCACAGCAACGAAGACCCAACACAGCCAAAAATAAATAAATAAATAAATAAAATTTTAAAAATGGTCTTCTAGGTATCCCTTGGTGGTCCAGTGGTTAGGACTCCATACTTCCACTGCAGGGAGCATGGGTTCAATCCCTGGACCCGCAAGCTGTGTGGCACGGCCAAAAATAAATAAATAAATAAATAAATAAATTAATTAATTAATTTTTAAAAAATGGTCTCCTACTCTGCTTTAGCTCCTAGGCCTCGTGACCTTTCCCCAAAACATTATGTATTTAGATGTTCCTAAAGACAATGCTTATGGTGACAAATAATTGGAAACCATTTAAATGAATGTATAATGATTTCAAACTTCACAACCTTTTTCACATCGACATCTATTATAATGCTATAATATAGTCTAGACGCTGTATTTACATACATAACGAAATCCTTATATCCAGCCAACTGTGAGCCATTGGGGTACTACTGAAAAAGCAGAGAATAGCTACGGAGAGAAAAAGATTGGAAGACATATACCAGCTTTAGTAGAGATCATCTGAGGATTTAATAATTTATTCTTATGGAGATATATATCCATATATACTAATTTTGAAATTAGAAATAAAAGTTTCATTTTTATCCATCATCCATCCATTTATTCTGTCACTCATTGACATGGACAAGTCATCTAATCTGAACCTCTGTTTTCTTACCTGTTAAATGGGGGCAACATTTAGACCTGCCTTACCTAACTCATAGATGATGAAAATTTAGTAAGATAACATAAGGAAAAGGCTTTGTAGCTGTAAAGAGTTACACAAATGTATGATAGTTGGACTGTTTCAACATCATATACACGTACACAAATATTGTTATGTTCAATAGGTAGAAAACAGGGGAGTCTCTCTACATCCCCAATAATCTCTACCAAACGTGTACTTGTGCATTGACAAGGATTGGAAGTGCATTTGGAACATTTTTACCAGTTACATGCCCTTGGCTTTACCTGAAAAGCTGCTGAAATGCATAAAAAATTATAACAACACCAACTCTAGCCCTTTGGGCACCTATTCTCATGCAACCCAACCCGAGGTTATGTTAAGGGGAAGCCTGGTCTGTGCCAAAATGATGCTGTCCTATCTCTTCCTTCTGAAATGCATCCTGCTTTCACCCACCCTGTTACCTACCTCACACTTTACCAGCTAACAGAGAAACGCTTTCAGAGTTTTTTGCCCATAAGTAGTGTCCTCTCCCACTGTTTCCTTCTTGAAAGATTTATTTCCTAGAAATCCAGCAGCCTCCCCAAATGTCCCTGCTTTCCAGCAAACCCATCCCACCCCAATGTCCCTGCCTTTGGAGGAGGAAGACACACCAGGGGTAAGATATCTTATCTTTAAACGGTGCTGCTGTTTTTAGAGGTCATCATCAGTCCCGTTTAGTTGTTAAGGACACAGATAAAGTGCCTGAGCACACAGTGGGACAGGAGTCACTCCCTCAGGGGCAGGCCCCAGGCAGGGATAAGACAGGTGTGTTCTGTGCTAGTCTGGACAGGGAACGCCCAGGCTGGGGCTCGGCTCCAGATGCTGTATGAGAGACTGGCACTGGTACTGCCAGATCTCTGGACTTTCCTGGAGAGGCCAGTTTTTCATGTGAAATTTACCACTAAAAATAAAAAAGATAATACTAACAAAATTGGGCAGGTCAAACAAAGCAGGTTTATGGACTGCCAATTCACTGTTCATCCTGATGCCAGAATGTGTTCTCAGGTGTTCAGACCTTGGCCCAGTGCCCTTTCCAACAGTCATGTATACGGCTTGTCTTCTGGGCCTCCAGGTGCTTCTTCCTGCTGGTTTCCTAATCCACTCAGTGGGGCTAGTGTTCTTGAAAGTGGCAGAAAGAGGCTCCCGAGAGGCGACAGTGACACTCTTGCCCGGGAGACAGCTGTGCCATGAGAGATGGCACCCAGGAGCCAGACTCTCATTTCTCTTCCTTGGCTCAGTGCCCTGCCCTCTGAGCCACCAGGCCTGGGAAAACCGAGGCGCTCAGACTGATAGGAGAACCAACCCCTGGCCGTGCCCTGTTCATCCCAAATTCCCCAACATTAGGAAGCTGCCGGTGACTGAAACAAGAAAAGAAGGGGATGGCAAATATGCCTGTTTGACTCGCAGCTGTCCAAACTGGGCCTGGAGAGACGGCAGCTGCATTCTGAGCCTGTCTGCTCGGGCACCAACCCCAGAGGGCAGTGCACAAGCAGCTTGGCGCTGTCCTGGCCGCAGCCGTTGCGAGAAAAAGGTCTAAAGTGGATTGTACCATAAAAGCCTGAAAAAGTGGCTCCAAAAATAACACCTGAACAAAACCACTTAGAACTTTTGTATCCATTAGGAGCTTCTTCAGGGCCTGTGACAGTGTTGATAATTTTAGAATTGTTCAGCCAGGCCCACTGACAGGGTATCTAACCCCTCCGATGCAGCCAGAATTCAGGAAATGTCTACATAGTTGTGAGAAAGCATTAGACTTCAAAGGATCAGGTTTAAATGGGGAATGGTTAAAGGCACAGAAGACAGACTGACATAACTGTAGGCTGTTCTCAACTTTGCTTAAATATGTGTATAAATATGCAGAGAAAAATTCTGGAAAGCAATGCATAAAAATGTTCAGAATAGCTATCTCTGAGAGTGGGAATGAGTGAGTTTATTTTCTATCTCTTTGTATACTGCTCCAAAAAGGATTTAAGGAAACCTACAAATAGATAACGGAAAATTGATTCAGAAATAAGGGGGAAAGAAGGGGCAAAGAGAAATGTGGGGAAGTAAGACTGAGGCAGGAAAAAAGGCAGGTGCTATGTATTAAGTGGAACCATATGAAATTGCCATTTTTGCAAATCAAAGATCTTCCCCAATCTCATGGGGTTCAACTTAACACAAAATGCAGATCTATACTCGCTGGAGCGAAGGCAACTTTGGCTCTTAGTTTCCTAGTTACCAATTAGGAGGGGAAAAGAACACTAGTTAAAAACCTATGGCGGGACTTCCCTGGTGGCGCAGTGGGTAAGAATCCTCCTGCCAATGCAGGGGACACAGGTTTGAGCCCTGGTCTGGGAAGATCCCACATGCCACGGAGCAACTAAACCCGTACACCACAACTACTGAGCCTGTACTCTAGAGCCCAGAAACTACAAGTACTGAGCCCTCGTGCCACAACTACTGAGCCTGCGTGCCACAACTACTGAAGCCCGTGTGCCTTGAGTCCATGCTCCGCAACAAGAGAAGCTATCACAATGAGAAGCCTGCGCACCGCAACGAAGAGTAGCCCCTGCTCGCCACAACTAGAGAAAGCCTGCACACAGCAATGAGGGCCCAATGTAGCCAAAAATAAACAAACAAACAAAAAAACCTACGGCATTCATCAGGTAAAAGCAAACTAGATGCGCAAGACTTTCCTTCTATAGTTTCCAAGACCGTATTTTCCTTTTGTAACCAGAGATTTTTAAAGTAAATGCTTTTTAAAGAAATTGGTGCTGGACCTGAGGCCTCCATCCCTGAGTTCTCAGATTTGGGGCAATGTCACTCCATCTCTCAACAAGAAGATAATGTCTACTCAACCCACTCCAAAGGTGGTTTTGAGTATTCAAATAAAATGATGTTCAATAAGATTCAAATAAGATGTCAAATTAATCAAGAAGCCTTGCAGAATTGGTAATGGCACCACTTATTAAGTGCTTGCAATAGTCAGATACTGTGCTGGTGCCTGGTAACAAATAAGTCCTAGAGAATTATAGTCACAGATGTAACAGACTCACACCTTATGAAACTGGTGAATGTAAAGTGCCTTGCATGTCTGACACACAGGATATCAACCACAGTAATGATTGTTAGTATTAATACTTCTAAGAGATTTGGATGCTTTGCTTGAGTAATAACTAACAGGTCTTAAGTTTGCAGAACTTGGCATATTTTATAAGTTGTTTAGTAAATTAATGAATATCAAGTATTATCATAGTGCCCAATACATAGTAGGGACTCAGGGAAAACCTATTATTCCATTTATTTCTTGTTAAAGGTCTGTTACAAATAGAAGCAAAGTCCAGATCTCAAACCCTGGCCTCTCTTGCTCTCAAACCCTTCTTACCACACTATACACGCATTCTGAACACATAGTAGGTACAATATATAATTATCAATTTAGTGAGTCAGGTCTCAGTACCCTGAGCTTTCTTTCTTTTTTTTTTTTTACCTTGAATCCATTTTTTAAGTTGTAAATGTTCCCTTAAAATTCCCTGCTACCCTCTTTTGTTTCACTGTTATTTAATTTATCATAACCAATTTCTCCTCCCACCTCTCCTAGGGGGACAAATGATTCTGAATTTTATTTTCCTCTGGAATTTGAGGTCTCCTCTGACACTTCTCTCTGGCCAACAGAGAGACTGGGACCTTCCCACAGCAGTCAGTCAAGAAGCCTTTACGGAGCACCTACTATGTGTCAGGCTCTATATGAAGGCCTAATCCCTGCGCTCATAGAGCTTACAGCAGTGGATTGTCATGAAGACTAACTTAAATGATGCATGTACAGTGCCAAATACAAAGCTTGGCACATAGTAGGACTCCATTGTGCCTCTTATCTTTAGTTCTGGGTGGGGAGCCACTTTGTTCCAAGCCCCAAATCTAGTCCTCATGTATTATCTCATTTCATACTCACAGTGCCTCAATTATTAATTGTTTATGCACTAGAGAAGAAAAATCCAGTTTGCCTAACTCCAAAGCTTATGCTTCTGTCCAGGGCCTGCCACAGGGGGAAGCATGAAGCACTTAAAGTACAAAACTCAAGGAGGGACTCACGCTCATGCTCAAGTGCAGACATTTCCATTCTCTCCAGGACCCCAAAAGTTTACTGATACCTGCACCGTCTTCCACCTGGTAAGATTCTAGCTTGGAGGTTTTCTGTGAAATTAACATGTTCTTTCTCTACCCCTAGACTTACTTTCCTTCTTCCTTCCTTCTTTCCTTCCTCCCTCCCTCCCTCCCTTTCTTCCTTCCTTCCTTTCTTTCTTTCTCTTTCCCTTCTTCCCCTTCTTCCTCTCCTTTTCCTCCTCCTTCTCCTTCTCCTTCCCCTTCTCCTTCTTCCTTTTCTCTTCTTTTCTTTTTTTTTCTTTGCCTCAACCCAGCTCAGAGTTGGCCTCTGTCCTGCTCCAAAACCATAGCAAGGAGGCCTATCCGTACCTGGTTTTCTGGCAGCACAAATCTCTGAGCCAGTGGTTTCTGAAGAGAAAGGCTGCTCCATGCACTGGGCTAACTTGAATTTAAATCACAGGGCAGCAGTCTAACAGCAGGACCAGACACAGCTCCAACAGCCAAGGATGTTTCATACTTTCCAAGGTATTAAAGCAAGAGTCAGGCCAGCTTGCAGGAGAGACCAGAGAACTCACAATAGCTCCTCGTCATTTAAACAGTAGTTCCTAAAGTGTGGTTCCCAGACTAGCAGCGTCCACAGCACTGGGACCTTTTCGGCAATGCAGCTTCTCAGCCCCACCCCAGATTTTCTGATGGGAAAGTCAGGAGATGTGGCTCAACAGTCATACAGGTGATTCTGGTATGCACATAATTTGGAGAACGGCTAGCTTGTAAGATCGAGCCCAAAGTCTGCTGTAGCAGAACATCCATGGCTCTGCCTACACCTCCAGCCTCATCTCATCTCTCCCCTTGTCACCTCCTCCAGAAAGCTCTCCCAGGGATGGGCAAACACTGTGCCTTACTAGTCTTTGTGTCCCTGGTGCCTAGAATAGGATCTGGTTCTCAGTGAATATCTGTTGAATAATAAAATCAAAGCAGACATGAGAAAGTGGGGCTCAGGGTATAGTTTCCATAGAAGTGCAACAACTCCCTGAACCCAAACTCTGGCCGATAGCCAATGCCACGGCCAGGTGAGTCTTCAGTGAAAAAGCTCAGATGTAACAGAAGGTCTCAGAATAATGAACTGACCCACTTATTTCCTCCTAAAAGCAGCAGCCGCTACTCAGCTTCACCTGATTGTTGCTACTGGGAGTGAGGACCAGTGTTGCCATGTCTCTCACGTCTCAGAAACCAGAAATTAAGACCTTTAGCTAAAATTTTAGAATTTTTGAGGTTGGTTCAAATTTAAAAAAAAAAAGCAAAACCCTTCAAAAACTCAACTGGAGGAGCCAAACAAAATACATCTCAGGCCAAATGCAGCATACTAGCTGCTGGCTAGCTCACTACCTCTGCCTGAGGTACCTCTCACTACCTCTCACTGTTAAGTTCTTTCTAGAACTTAAGTTCTTAATGACAATAGAATATACACTGCATGAGGGCAGACATTTTTCTCTTACTCATTGCTGTGTCCCCCAAACCTGGAGGGGTGCCTGGCTCAGAGTAGAACTAAATTGACATTTGTGGAATGAATAAATGACAGAGAGGACAGCCCTATGCCATCAATGTCATGGCCTGTCTCTGTACCAGTTCCCCTTTTATCAGAACCTGGCTCATCTCAGGAAGCAAGGCCCCCAAGGGCCCACCTGATCGCAGACATCACATTCCTGCCCCGACTCTCCAAAACACCAGTGCCTTCCCACTACTAGTGACGATGTGGTTGCCCCTGGCTCTCTCCCATCACAGAATGCAGAAGGTGAGGAGGGGCTCCTTGCCCCTGTGATGTGTCCATGTTTGCACTGGACAATCCCAGAGGATTTTATCCTGGGAACAGCCGCTAGTTACCAGGAACAATAAAGCCTCTTTGTCCTTATAGGAACTCAGTAAAATTGAGATCTTTTCCCTCCCTTGCTAGAGGCTTTATAACCCCTGAGAAAGGGCAAGGAGGTTTGCCATTTTTAACTGCTACCGTTGGCTGTTATTTCATCCTTTCTGATCTGCTGGAGGTGGGACCCTTGAATGTAACTCAGAAAAAAGCTGTGGGCAGCCACAGTGGAGCAAACAAAATCTAGTCTCATCTTGTTTCAGGAAGTGAGCCTCTTCTAATTTGGGGTCACTGCACAAGTCACGTAGGCCCAGCCCTTAATGGTAATCCGGCCAAATTTCAATTCTTTCCAGAAACTTCCAAAGTAACCCCTTCTGATCCATGCACTGTGGTACCTACTGAGCCCTCTCACAGGGAACCTGTCAAAGCACTTTCCTCTCTCCCAGGAATTTAAGGCACCATCCTGTGTATAACTCCATGGAAACCTTTGTTCAGATAAAATTGCAGTACCGCAAGCATCTCAACAATTTACAGCTAACACAGAAGCACAGAATGTTTAAGTTGGAACAAACCTTAGAAATCATCCATTCCAGTGATTTTTTTTTTTCTGTGCAAATAGATAAAAGAGATAAAAGCAGAATTGCATGATCTGATCCCCCAGCCTCCCATGCTCTTTCCTCCTCCCAATCTCCCTTCAGCCCTAATAACCTGGGGGGTAGGGGAGACAGGGGAGCATTTGGGAGGGAGCTCTGTGAAACCCCTGGGATTTCCACGTTGCAGTTTGAAAACCTGAATCAGTCCTCATATTCAGAAAAAAAGAAGAAAAAAAAACACACACATTTATTGAAGATTTCTATTACAAAAGGAATCTACGGTTGTGTGAAAATTGTGAAATTTCAAAAAAAGGAGGGAAGTTACTATCAATGAATAGTCACTATGACAGTTTGGGTACATTTCCTTCCAGTTTTTTTATTTTCCTACACACAGAGGGGTTTTGTTTGTTTGTTTTTGTTTTTTGCCTGGGGCTGTGTGCCACCAGCTTGAGGGCACCTTTTCCCAATTCATACGAAAAAGTGAGGCAGGACCAGGGCCTGTGTTGGAGGTCCACAAACCTCCTGCATGCCAGGCTCATTCCACAGATCTGGCTTCATTCTGTTTGTAACCACAATCACCCTTTTTGGTGACCTCACTATTTAGCACGGATGAGCATAAGCGGCAGATTCAGGGCCTTAGGGAGAGATTTTGATAGGAAAGCAGATACTAAGCCCCAAGTGAGACCAGAGCTAACGCCACCACATGGACATCCAAGCATTCAGCCACAGGTCGGGGGAGGAAGGCGGGCAGCGTTCCAGGGACAGGCTGCAGACCACCGGAGGGCTTTCTCATTTTCTGTTGAGCAAGGGAGCAGGGATCCCTAATCCCCTACCTCACCCTCAGCTGATGATACTGTTTTTAATCTTCTTTTTTTTTCAACATTAAGGTTTTGAGATTTGCCAGTACTGATATTTGGTTGCCTCTTTTTTTTTTTTTTTTTTTGCGGTACGTGGGCCTCTCACCGTTGTGGCCTCTCCCATTGAAGAGCACAGGCTCCGGATGCGCAGGCTCAGCGGCCATGGCTCACGGGCCCAGCCGCTCCGCGGCACGTGGGATCCTCCCGGACCGGGGCACGAACCCGCGTCCCCTGCATCGGCAGGCGGACTCTCAACCACTGCACCACCAGGGAAGCCCATGTTTTTAATCTTGATGAGAAAATGGAGGCCCTCAGAACAGACCTTCCCATGCCTGCATCAAATTAACTCATCTCCCTGAATTTTGTACCCATATACTCTGCATTCCTTCTTTGTCCATGGCTGAGCTCTCCTGGCTCCTATCCCAGACAACCTTTACTAGATCCTCTCCCCTGTCACCTGCTCCAGGACAACTTTCCTGAAACTGCCCCGAGCCCCACCTGCCTCATTTAGTTCTTTCCTCAGTGGGGATTTTTCCCATTGGCACACATGTGGGAATATTTCCCATTGGCATACAACTTGCTGGGTTTTCTGCCATCTTTCGAAACCATCCTCCTCCTTGACCTCACATCCCCCTCTTAGCTACCATCCCATTTCTCTTGCTCCTCTTTTAGCAAAATTCCTTGAGCCATCCACATTGTCTTTACTTCTTTCCTCCATCCCATTCTCTCTTGGACCCATTCTAACGAGGCTTTGGCCCCCAGTATGCCACTAAAAGAGCTTTATCAAGATCACCATCACCTTCCATGTTGCTAATCCCACGTTCAGTGCTTGGTCATCTTAACCTTGTGATAGCATTTTTGAGGCACATGAACCCTGTCTCTGACTCGAATGTTTGATTGCTTAGCTTCTTTCTTAATGTTCCTCCTACATCATGACCAGTCATTCCTTCTCATGAGTCGCTTGTTGGAGTCCTTTCCTGACCTTTATATGTCAAAGTGCCCCAGGGATCAGTCCTCAGTTCTGTTCCACTCAGCCCTTAGATCAATGACCTTCAAACTTTTGACCATGACTCACAGTAAGAAATACATTTTATATCCTGACCCAGTTTGTGCATGTACGCAAACACAACTGAAATAAAATACTTCACAAAACAATGACCAACCTTACTATGTACAACAAACTGTGAAATTTTTTATTATCTATTTTCTTTTTTTAAAAATGCTGGTCAGGACCACCGTTAGGTCACAGGTTATGCCCTTGTCATTAAATGCCTTTAAATGCCATCTCTATACTGACAACTCCCAAATACATTATCTCCCTGCTGGACCTACCTGACCTTCAGACATGAATTTCCAACTGACTCTCAACAGTTTCCATTATAGACATATCTCGCCAGGCTTTCAAACTTGACCTGACCTAAACTGCACTCCTGACTCCCCCAGCCTTACTCATCTCAGTAATGGGTCACTCAATTGCTCAGATCAAAAACTTTACAGCAAAAAAAAAAAAAAAAAAAAACTTTACAGCATAAAATTTAAAAAGACATAATACCTATCCTTCCCAAATTATTTTTAAAAACTGAAGAGGAAGGAATGTTTCCAAACTCATTCTATGAGGCCAGCATTACCCTGATACCAAAATTAGACAAAGACACCACAAAAAAAAAAAAAGAAAGAAAATTGCATGCCAATATCCCTGATAAAAATAGATGCAAAAATCCTCAACAAAATATTAGCAAACTGAATTCAACAACACATTAAAAGGATTATACACCATGAACACATGGGATTTATTCCAGGGGTGTAAGGATGATTCAATATTCACAAATCAACATGATGCACCACATTAACAAAACAAAGGATAAAAATCATATCATCTCAATATATGCAGAAAAAGCATTTGACAAAGTTCAGCATCCACTGATGATAAAAACTTTCAATAAAGTGAGTATGGAGGGAACACACCTCAACATAATAAAGGCCATTTATGACAAACCCACAGGTAACATCATACTCAATGGTGAAAAGCTGGAAGCTTTTCCTCTGAGATCAGGAACAATACAAGGATGCCCAGCTCACCACTTTTATGCAACATAGTATTGGAAGTCCTAGCTACAGCAATCAAACAAGAAAAATAAATAAAAGGCATTCAAATTGGAAGGGAAGAAGCAAAACTATCACTATTGGCAGATGATATGATACTATATATAGAAAACCCTAAAGACTCCACCAAAAAACTATTAGACCTAATAAGTGAATTCAGTAAAGTTGCAGGATATAAAATTAATATACACACCTTGCTGTACATCTGAAACTAACACAACATTGTTAATCAACTATACTCTAAAATAAAATAAAAATTAATATACAGAAATACGTTGCATTTCTATACACAGATAATAAACTATCAGAAAGAGAAATTAAGAAAACAATAGCAGTTACAATTGCATTAAAAACAATAAAATACCTAGGAATAAATTTAACCAAGGAGTAAAAGGCCTGTACTCTTAAAACGGTAAGACACTGATGAAAGAAATTGAAGACAACACAAATAAATGGAAAGATATTCCATACTCATGTTAAAATGTTTATACTACCCAAAATAATCTACAGATTCAAAGTAATCTCTGTAAAAATACCCATGGCATTTTCCAGAAAACTAGATCAAATAATTCTAAAATTTGTATGTAAACACAAAAGACCCCAAATAGCAAAAGCAATCTTGAAAAAGAATAACAAAGCTGGCACCATTACACTCCCTGATTCCAAACTATACTACAAAGATACAGTAATCAAAACAGCATAGTACTGGCACAAAATTAGACACATAGATCAATAGAACAGAATAGAGAGCCCAGAAGTAAACCTACACTTATATGGTCAATTAATCTATGACAAAGGAGCCAAGAATATACAATGGGGAAAAAACCAGTCTCTTCAATAAATGATGCTGGGAAAACTAGACAGCCACATGTAAAGAATGAAATTAGACCACCTTCTTACACCATATACAAAAAGAAACTCAAAATGGATTAAAGACTTAAATATCAAAACCTGAAACCATAAGAACTTTAGAAGACAACATAGGCAGTAAGCTCTTTGACACTGGTCTTAGCTGTATCTTTTTGGATCTGTCTCCTCAGGCAAGGGCAACAAAAGCAAAAATAAACAAATTGGACTACATCAAACTAAAAAGCTTTTTGCACAGCAAGGAAACCATCAATAAAATGAAAAGGCAATCCACTGAATGGGAGAAGATATTTGCAAATGACATGTCCAATAAGGGGGATAATATCCAAAATATGTAAAGAACTCATACAGATCAATATATTAAAAAACAAACAAACAAACAAAAAACCTCCAAGGCAATCACTTCTCACCCCTTCTGTTACCATGCTAGCCTGCCCATCTTCTTCTCTCACTGGATTATTTCTAGTGTCTTAATGGGCTTTATGGGTCTGCTCCAATCCCTCTACAGTCTATTCTCCAATACAGCGGCCAAAGAAATCTTTGACATGAACTACATCATGTCCTTTCCTACTCGAGCCTTCCCGTGTCTCCCCGTCCCACTTACAACACAATCTAAAGTCTTCCCAGAAAGAAAGAAAACTACAGGCCAATATCACTGTTGAATACAGATGCAAAAATCCTCAACAAAATACTAGCAAACAGAATCCAACAGCACATTAAATGGATCATACATAATGATCAAGTGGGGTTTACCCCAGGAATGTAAGGATTCTTCATTATATGCAAACCAATCAAATTCATTATATGCAAATCAATCTTCATTATATGCAAATCTCTTCATTATATGCAAATCAATCAACGTGATACACCATATTAACAAATTGAAGGAGAAAAACTATATGATCGTCTCAATAGATGCAGAGAAAGCTTTCGACAAAATTCGACACCGATTTATGATAAAAACCCTCCAGAAAGTAGGCATAGAGGGAACTTACCTCAACATAATAAAGGCCATATATGACAAACCCACAGCCAACATTGTCCTCAATGGTGAAAAACTGAAACCATTTCCACTAAGGTCAGGAAAAAGACAAGGTTGCCCACTCTCACCACTATTATTCAACATAGTTTTGGAAGTTTTAGCCACAGCAATCAGAGATGAAAAAGGAATCCAAACTGGAAAAGAAGAAGTAAAACTGTCACTGTTTGCACATGACATGATACTATACATAGAGAATCCTAAAGATGCTACTAGACAACTACTAGAGCTAATCAATGAATTTGGTAAAGTAGCAGGTTACAAAATTAATGCACAGAAAGCGCTTGCATTCCTATACACTAATGATGAAAAATCTGGAAGAGAAATTAAGGAAACACTCCCATTTTACCATTGCAAGAAAAGAATAAAATACCTAGGAATAAACCTACCTAAGGAGACAAAAGACCTGTATGCAGAAAATTATAAGACACTGATGAAAGAAATTAAAGATGATACAAATAGATGGAGAGATATACCATGTTCTTGGATTGGAAGAATCAACATTGTGAAAATGACTCTACTAGCCAAAGCAATCTACAGACTCAATGCAATCCCTATCAAACTACCACTGGCACTTTTCGCAGAACTAGAACAAAATATTTCACAAGTGGTATGGAAACACAAAACACCCCGAATAGCCAAAGCAATCTTGAGAAAGAAAAACGGAGCTGGAGGAATCAGGCTCCCTGACTTCATACTATACTACAAAGCTACAGTAATCAAGACAGTATGGTACTGGTACAAAAACAGAAATATAGATCAATGGAACAGGATAGAAAGCCCAGAGATAAACCCACACACATATGGTCACCTTATCTTTGATGAAGAAGGCAAGAATATACAGTGGAGAAAAGACAGCCTCTTCCATAAGTGGTGTTGGGAATACTGGACAGCTACATGTAAAAGAATGAAATTAGAACACTCCCTAACACCATACACAAAAATAAACTCAAAATGGATTAAAGACCTAAATGTAAGGCCAGACACTATATAACTCTTAGAGGATAACATAGGCAGAACACTCTATGACATAAATCACAGCAAGATCCTTTTTGACCCACCTCCTAGAGAAATGGAAATAAAAACAAAAATAAACAAATGGGACCTAATGAAACTTCAAAGCTTTCACACAGCAAAGGAAACCATAAACAAGACGAAAAGACAACCCTCAGAACGGGAGAAAATACTTGCAAATGAAGCAACTGACAAAGGATTAATCTCCAAAATTTATAAGCGGTTCATGTAGCTGAATATCAAAAAAACAAACAACCCAATCCAAAAATGGACAGAAGACATAAATAGACATTTCTCCAAAGAAGATATACAGATTGCCAACAAACACATGAAAGAATGCTCAACATCATTAATCATTAGAGAAATGCAAATCAAAACTACAATGAGATATCATCTCACACCGGTCAGAATGGCCATAATCAAAAAAATCTACAAACAGTAAATGTTGGAGAGGGTGTGGAGAAAAGGGAACCCTCTTGCACTGTTGGTGGGAATGTAAATTGATACAGCCACTATGGAGAACAGTATGGAGGTTCCTTAAAAAACTAAAAATAGAATTAACCATATGACCCAGCAATCCCACTACTGGGCATATACCCTGAGAAAACCATAATTCAAAAGGAGTCATGTACCAAAATGTTCATTGCAGCTCTATTTACAATAGCCAGGACATGGAAGCCACCTAAGTGTCCATCGACAGATGAATGCATAAAGAAGCATACAATGGAATATTACTCAGCCATAAAAAGGAACAAAACTGAGTTATTTGTAATGAGGTGGATGGACCTAGAGTCTGTCATACAGAGTGAAGTAAGTTAGAAAGAGAAAAACAAATACTGTATGCTAACACATATATATATGGAATCTAAAAAAAAAAAAGGTCAAAAGAACCTAGGGGCAAGACCGGAATTAAGTTGCAGACCTACTAGAGAATGGACTTGAGGATACGGGGAAGGGGAAGGGGAAGCTGTGACAAAGTGAGAGAGTGGCATGGACATATATACACTACGAAATGTAAAACAGATAGCTAGTGGGAAGCAGCCGCATAGCACAGGGAGATCAGCTTGATGCTTTGTGACCGCCTGGAGGGGTGGGATAGGGAGGGTGGGAGGGAGGGAGATGCAAGAGGGAAGAGATACCTGGACATATGTATATGTATAACTGATTCACTTTGTTATAAAGCAGAAACTGACACACCATTGTAAAGCAATTATACTCCAATAAAGATGTTAAAAAATAAATAAATAAAAAAGTCTCCCCAGGCCATCCACATGTGGCTGGTCTAACCTCATTTCCTTCACTCCAGCCACATCAGCCCTCCTGCTGTTCTTTAAACTTGGATGTGTTCCTATCCCAGGGCCACTGACCTTGCTGATCCCTCTTCCTGCATGGCACGGGTATTGTACAACTTGCTTCCTTGCTTCACTCAGATCTCTGCTCAAATATTATCTCATCGGAAAAAGCTTCCCTGACCACTCGGGGGCTATTTAACCCATTATTTTTTCTTGTTTTCCTTTTTTCATGCTCATCACCACATAACATTGTTGTATGTTTTTTACTTTCTCCATTGTCTATAGACCATAAGTTCCATGAGGGAGGGTTTATCTTGTTCACTGGGTCTAGTAAATTCCTGATACCCAATAGGAATCTGATGAATTTCATTGAAACAAATGATATTCAAATGGCTCCATTCCAAGCAGGTCAATGTAGGTGTGGCCACTGGAGGATGATAGGGAGTAGTAGGGCTACAGGCGAAATGGCTAGAGCTTGCCCTGCCCTAAAATATTCACGCAAAGAGAAGCTTACATGCAATCAAAGCTAATCTAACAAAAAATGCCACTGTGATGACAAAACCAGAATCCTTCAACAGGCTACAAAGGGAGGGGCGGGGGCTAAATTTTAAAACTCAGAGAACGTTAGAGTTGTGATCTTTAAGATCTTTGAGACCTTCCTCATTAAACAAATGTAAATGTGGTTACTTGGGCCCTATTGGCATGGAAATGAGATGGCCTACAGTGATGCTAGTAGAACAGTTACCATGCTCTACAGAAGCTCTGATTTTCTTATTTTTCCCTTTATTATGTTGTGGCAACCTGATGTTCAAAACTTTAGTGACTTGTCCAGGGTAACTGCAATTTGGGGCCAAGCCAGGGAAGGTCAAGGATTTTCTGAACCTAGCACAGGGGTCATCTTCCTACCTGAAATAGGAATTCTTTATGAGGCCCTGTAGAGGCTCCGTGGATTGAATTGTTGAAACACAGAAAAGCACTTGGCAACTGTGGAGAAGAGCAGATCTGGAGGAAACTTCAGTCAGGAAGCAGGGGCAAGGTGATGGCCCTTGGCTTACCCATCCCACCCTGCACCAGATGGTATATTAGTAAAAATCCTCTACTTTGAACCAAAGCCAGCTTTTGCCGAGATTTATGTACTTGAAGGCAAGACAATTTCATAACTTCAGATTCAGTGAGGCTTCCTATTCTCAAGCTGCCCTCTGCCTACTGGGAGAATCTGAGCTGATATATAACTTAAACATGGCACTGGATTAGGGGACCTTGCAAACAAAGGTTACTTGGGCACCACTGGCATGGAAATGAGATGCTATGGAGATGTTAGTAGAACAGTTATCACGCTCTACAGAAGCTTTGATTTTCTTATTTTTCCCTTTATTATGTTGTGAGCATTTTTCTTTGTCATTAAATTTTCTTTGAAGTTATTGAGGCCACAACTTGCAGATGCCTCTTCCCAATCTTGCTGAGAGCTCCCCCTCCCTCTCCAGACTGCCCTGCATCTTGCAAAAAGAGAGCTGTGTATGGGGAGCTAGGTGGTTCTCTCCTGCGTTAATAGGGTCTTGTGAGTGCTTCCCTTAAGGATGAGGTGGCCTTGAACAGCCTAAGGAGGACTACCCTCCCCTCCTATCCTAAATCTCCAAAAGCTTTAGGATGGGGTGGGGAAAGGAGGTCATGTAATTCTGGAGGCAATGCCAGGGGCATCCCCAAGACTCCAACTCAAGCAAGGCCCTTCCCACACATTGCCTGGGGGAGGTGGGGAATGAGCATCTGCTGAGTAAACAGAATATCCCCGAGGCTCTTGAAATCAGCATATTTGCCAAGAGTGGAGTAACCTGTGATGGCCCAGGGTTTGGATTTATCTCATTTAGTCTTCATCATCGACTTATAAACTTGACCCCATCCACATTTTGCAGAGTACCTAAAATCACACAGCTAGTAATGGCAAAGCACAGGAACCCAGGATACCAAAACCTATTGCTTTTCATCTCTAAACTTTGTGACAAACCACAAGACTCATCGTTTAATTTTCATAACCCAAGCAGTCCAGTCATTTAATCTCCATCTTACAGATGAAGAGCTTGGGCTCAGAGAGGCTTCCATATGTTGCCCAAAGTTACAAAGTTAGTTTCCGGTCCAATCAGAATTCAGACCCAGGTTAACTACTGCTCCGATGGGACACAAGCTCTTGAACAGGTGTCCCCCAGTGAGGAGCTCAGTGACAGACGAGAACACCACTGTTATTCTAGGCACAGGGACTCTCCCCTTTGCTCTACTTCCTCCTTGATCACCGTGACCTCCTTCATCACTATCTGCCAAGCATGGGGTCCCCTGACACCCCACCCTCCTCCACCGACCCCGAGACCAGCTCTGTTCACCCAGGACTTAAGGAAACTAAGCACACTGTGGTTCTAGGTCCCTGGGACGCCACAGCTGTCTTCGTAAAGGGAAGGATGCAATTGGAAAGAGCTGGAAACTGCTGCCGCCTGAGAAAGAGGAAGATATTAGGCATTACACAGGGTAAGCCAAGATGTAGCCTAGCCTTCAGCCTCTCTAAATCTACTCTACCCAGCTCCCACCTCAGCGTTCAACAGCCCCACTCATGCCAGCTCCCCCCCTAAACACAGCTGGAAGAGGGGATGCTACTGGCACGGAGTGGGTAGAGTCTAGGTTTGCTGCTAAACAGCCTGCACTGCACAGCCCCCCGCGAAGAATGATCCAGCCACACATGTGGTTAGTGCCAAGGTTGAGAAATCCCAAGCTAGAGTGTTTCTGTTTTCTTCAAAATGAATGGAGACTGCCACTCTGCAATTTATTCCCTAATTCTCTGTTCCATCTACTATGTGGCACTGGTCTCTACTCCTGTTTAGGAGGCTCATAGTGTAAAGATTAATTAATTGCTCACTTCAAGAGACATAGGAGGGACTTCCCTGGTGGTGCAGTGGTTAAGAATCTGCCTGCCAAAGCAGGGGACACGGGTTCGAGCCCTGGTCCAGGAAGATGCCACGGAGCAACAAAGCCCGTGCGCCACAACTACTGAGCTTGCACTCGAGAGCCCGCGAGCCACAACTACTGAGCTTGCGTGCTGCAACTACTGAAGCCCGCGTGCCTAGAGCCCACGCTCCGCAACAAGAGAAGCCACCACAATGAGAAGCCCGCACACCGCGATGAAGAGTAGCCCCCGCTCGCCGCAACTAGAGAAAGCCCACGCGCAGCAACGAAGACCCAATGCAGCCAAAAATAAGTAAATAAATAAATAAATTTATTTTTTAAAAGAAGAGAGACATAGGAAAGTGACCTGAAGGAAGGTCAAACGATCAATTTCTTCTTCCAGAACCCAGGGTAACAGATGAAGGGAGTTTGAAAGAAATTTGAAATGCCTGATATGACAATATGGAGCCTGTGTGGAAACATTCAGGCTGCCTCTTGGACTATAATATAGTATGTGGGACCTAGGCATTCTAATATATCCAAACATCCTCCTGCAAGGCTGCTGACCTTTGTGCCTGGGACCAGAGAAGCTTCAGCTAATTGTCAGTTTTGGAAACCAAGCTCTGATAATCCAAGCGCTTTCTGTTCTTAAGTCCTCATCCATCTCAACCTTTCTAGTTGTATTGACATTTCTGATAAATGCTCCTTTCTTGAGACTGTGGCTTCTATGACATTGCACTGTTCTGGCTCAATCTGTGCTGCCTCTGATGGTTGACCCCTGCCCCCCACGACTCATTCATCCCCTTTGAACAAGTTCTCCTCTCTTCTTTCTCTAAATTCAATGTTAACCCCACTCGGGGGTCATAAGTTGGGGTGCGTGGGCCTCTTACAGCCTTGCTGCTGTCACGGGCGTGGCCCAAGATTGTTGTGGACTCAGCAGAGCCTTGAGGGATCCCATCCGACATTCTGGTACTACCTGTGAGCTGTGGGGTGCCACCAGAGTGGACCACATAAAAGAAGAAAGAATTCCATCAAGTTCAAGGTCTTCTTTGTGGTTAAACAGAAAAGATATTTAAGTATCCTGAGAACAAAAAAACTGAAGTTCAGGAAATCAAATCTGATTTTTTTAAAAAGGTAATCTTAAAATGTAGCAATGTGGGTGGAGATACAGATTCCTGGGATTACTCCTTCTAGATTGTTGGAGCCCGTAAGATAATGACTATGAAAAAAAGCTCAGGACTGGAATGACATGGATTTTTTTCCCTTGATGGGTAAACAAAATTAACCCTGGGGGAGGTTTAGAATTAAGAAGAGCTGCAAAGTAAATCAAACCTAGAATAGCAACATTTTTGTGATAAATTTAGAAATAATCTGTACCTATCTGTTCTTTTAATATCTTGAAGTGTTACATACAATTTAGCATATTAGTATTTTCAATAGGTTAACCCAGAGATTTTAATTTAAAATAGGTAATTGCATAATTGATTTAGACTTGTGAGTTTAAATTGAATTTTTTTAAAAATAATTTTTAAAATAATATTTATTTACTTATTTTGGTTGCACCTTGTCTCAGTTGCAGCAGGTGGGCTCCTTAGTTGCAGCACGTGGGCTCCTTAGTTGTGGCATTCGAACTCTTAGTTGCAGCAGGCATATGGGATCTAGTTCCCTGACCAGGGATCAAACCCGGGCTCCTTGCATTGGGAGTGCAGAGTTTATCCACTGTGCTGCCAGGGAAGTCCCTAAAATTGAAATTTTATTCGGTTCATAAATCATATTGGAACACTTAAGAGTACTTAAAATCTATCATTTTAAGGTTTAATTTGTTACATTTATAAAAATGAGGTAAATATCTTGGAAGGTTTGTTATATTTGACAATTGCAATAACTTAAAGAAACCAAACATATTGCAAGTATAAATGAAGCTTAAAATGTAAATAAAGTGATTTTAAAATTAGTTGTTTAAACTTTGGTAGATTTATAAATAGTAAGAAGATATTTATAAACTGAATTTAAGATGAGCAAAAAGAAGGGTTTTCAAAATTTGAAACTTGAACAAATTTAAAATGAGATTTTAAAAACAAAAATCGGGCTTCCCTGGTGACGAAGTGGTTGAGAATCTGCCTGCCAATGCAGGGGACACGGGTTCGATCCCCAGTCTGGGAAGGTACCACATGCCACGGAGCAACTAAGTCTGTGCACCACAACTATTGAGCCTGCACTCTAGAGCCTGCGAGCCACAACTACTGAGCCCATATGTCACAACTACTGAAGCCCACACGCCCTAGAGCCTGTGCTCCGCAACAGGAGAAGCCACCAGAGCGAGAAGCCCGTGCACCACAACGAAGAGTAGCCCCCGCTCGCCGCAACTAGAGAAAGCCCGCGTGCAGCAACGAAGACTCAATGCAGCCAAAAATTAATAAATAAATTTATTAAAAATAAATAAAATAAAAATAAAGACTGAAATCTTTTCAGAATAATCCTTTCCATACACAAAAGCCAGTCTCTAGGGCACACAAAAGATAAACAAAAAACACTCATTTGACAACTGAGTTGAACTTGAAGGCAAGTTTTTCCAGAGTATATGGATCTGTGCATTTTTCTAGGGACTGGGTCCGATCTTTTCTCATATCCACAGGGTCTTTGACCCCAAAAGTTTAAGAATCTCTCCCTGTGGAAGGAATGACTTGTACATCTCTTTTCCCAGCCCTATGGGTCCTAAGGCTGCCCTGGAGCATCACCTGGACACCCCACCAGCACCCCATGTGCAACAGTCTGCAAAACCGTTTTATCAGAGACCCTCCCAAACCAGTCCCTCCCACAGAGATCCCTCTCTACCCTGCAACCCAGATGCTGTCACCCTTCGTGGGCCCTCTTCTTTACCAAAAAATCCAACCATTTACCTAATTCTATTGATCTCTCTATTAGCTTTCCCTAGCCTATTGATTTCTGCAGCTGCCTGATCTATTGATCAATTCCAATTGATCTATTGTGAATCAATAGAATTATGTAATTAGTTGGCTATTTATTTCCCCTTTGCCACAAAGATCCAAACTGCCCCAAAACCCTAGCGATTCTTCCCTCTGAGTGTTCCCTGCGTTTTCCTTTCTCCCAATCCTCACAGGAGCATCAGTATTGCATCAGACCGATGCTTCTCCCTGCCATCCCAAGTGACTTTCTCCAAAATAGCTCTCAGGTATATTGCTCTAGAGCTTTCTGTGGCTCCCTGCTACTCCAGTAGAGATTTAATCACCCAGGCATTTGGTGACTTTATGCAAACTCTGAAAGTCAAGCCAAGGGCAGACTGCTGTGTGCAGCTGTTCCCGCCTCCATCTTCCACATGTGGGGAATGCCCTTGGAGTGTCCTTAATTTTGCCTCTGGAAATCCCATTTTCCTTCAGGACTCAGCCTACTCGGGGACCCTCTTTTCCTTTGAACGACTCAGATAATACTTAATCACATGTCCTCCTTCTGCTGCTGTGTCCTCCAGCCCTTAAATACTCAAAGCTCCTGGAGGATGGAAACCGTTCCCTCTGCAGATTTGAAACCTGTGAAGGGAGGCCCTGCTTCCACTCATTTATTAAGCACCGACTGTGTGCCAGGCACTGTTCTACATGTTGGGGAGAATGAGGGAAAGAAAGTTCCTGCTATCAAGGAGTTTACATCTTGGGGGGAGCAGAGAGGAGGTGAAAGGCAATAAATAAACAAAAACACATACAACTGCTTTAGTAGTGACACATACATAAGGAGAATATAACAGAGTTATGGGAGAAAGCGTGACAATTTTGGGGGGGAGGCCACTATAGATCTGGGTGGTGGGAGAGTCCTTTCTGAGATGGTGACATTTGCACCAAGACCTGAATGATAAGAAGCAGGCCTCATGTGGAGATCTGGGGACAGCATCCTGGGAAGAGGGGACAGTGAGGGCAGATGTGTGTGGGGTGATGGGACTTGTCATAATGAGGTGGTCCCGGTTTGGTGACTGAGGAAGTGCTGTACCAGAGAGGTGAGACTGAGGCCACAGCCCATCATACAAGGCCTTGAGAGGATGTGCTGAGGGCTGCCTGTGGGTTCAAGTGCATTGGAGGGTGTCAAGCAGAAGGTGCTATCCCGGGTCAGCTTGCTCTGCCACTGTATGGAGCATGGCTGTGGGTCCAGAGCAAAGCAGGGAGGCCAGCTAGGAGAGTATGCAGTAGTGCAAACTGGACTAGAGTGGCCATAGCAGATTAGGGTGACCGACTGCTCCAGCTGGCCTGGGACTAAGGGGTTTCCCGGAACATGGGACCATTAGTGCTAAAATCGAAAAATGCCTGGCCTGGGTGGTTGGTCATCCTAGGCCACCATGCTTGGAGGCAAGACCACCTGACTCGCTGATGGATGGGATGGAAGGAAAAGACAGAAATCTATAGACACTGCCAGGAATTAGCTTGAACAGCTGGGTAGGTGGTGGTGCCGTTTACTGGGATAGGGTGGATGAGAGAAAAACAAGTTCAGGGATAAAATCAAGAGACTGACTTTCTGAGCACCCCAAAATGAGCTCCATAAATCTCTACCAAGTGGCAAAACCACTATAATAACTTGGGAGAGAACTACTGATATCCCATATCTACAGAGGACTAAAGTGGATACAAAAATAGGCATCCGGTCCATAGCAAAATCACTCTGGAATTGCTTAGTTGCTGGCTAACAGTCACAGGTGAGCCAACCTTCCGAGAAACGAGAGAATGCATCCATTTCCTGCAGATGCGACGTTAACGCAGTCCAGAAGTGGACTGGGGGCTGCACATACCCTGGCTTCTGCAGTCTGTGACAGACCTCACCCCCAACAATTTGTGATTGTTGCCAATATAATTCAAGATGAAGATGGGAGGTCATAGGGAGGGGTCACATCAAGTTACCACAGTAGCATCCTTCTCTGTCTCCCCTCTCCCCTCCAGGATCCTCCAGCCCAGCTCCAATTCAGTGCTCTTTCCTCTGTTAGACAACAGCTTTCCCTTTTCTCTGACTCCAGCTGTCAGTGATGCTCTGGGTCTGCAGCCTGTACAGGAGGCTGGGCTTCTTGAAGCATTTCTCAACAGAGATGGTCCTCTCTCCCGCTGATGCTAAGAGAAAACACTCTCTTGTCTCCTGTTACAGCCTTCCCCTTGCTAGCCATGCACTTCTCTTGGAGGGAATACCACTTCTTGGAATTCCTCTAAGCCCAGCCATTCCTTCTGCTTTGCAGAAGCTACTCCTACTTCTTCTAGAGATTTCCCGCCCACTTGCCCAAAGCAAAGAAAGACCAGAAAGACAGGTCCCGGGTTCCAACTGGTGGGAGGGGGAGAAGGGGGTGGCCTCCCTGTCTCCATTGACCTGCCTGGAGCAGTTCATGCTTTTCCCTCAGCAGGGGAGTAGTGACCCTCACTGACACTGATCCTTTCTTTATTTAAATTGTGTTCTTTTGTTCATCTTGAATTTTTTACACTAATTTTGATTATTTTTAAAATGCTGCATTAAAATATTATTTCTCTTGATTACCGGGTGTACGGCCCCCACCTTAAACTTTGTGCCCAAGGTGAGTATCTCACTCATCTCACCCTGGCCTGGACCTTCTGCTTTTTTGGGAGGTGAATCTTTCCATTTTAAAACCAGGATGGTCCTGGGAAAATCGGGAAGAGTTGGTCAGCCCTGGACTGCCAGAAACCAAATCCTGCTGTGACTGCTCTGTAGCTAGGGACAACCTCTCTGAGTCTCCACGGCCTCATCTACACAGCAGGAGTGGAGCAGCAACTACCTCAGAGAGTGGCAATTGTGAGCTCATCTGTAGTGAGCTTGTTACAGAGCCTGGCACATAGCAAATGCTTCAAAATATTAGCGGTGATGGTGATTTATTGAGTGTCTGCCACGGGCCAACCTCTGTGCCGGGGACAGTGCGTCCAGTGGTGCTGGCGACAGACACAGCCTTGCCCTGCAGGGGCCCGGGTTCTAGTGGGGAAGTCAGACCATGAACAGGTAATATCAAGAATTATTTGTGCGGACTTTTCCTGGTGGTGCAGTGGTTAAGAACCCGCCTGCCAATACGGGGGACTGGGTTTGATCCCCGGTCCGGGAAGGTCCCACACGCTACGGAGCAACTAAGCCTGTGCGCCACGACTACTGAGCCTGCGTGCCACAACTACGGAAGCCCACACGCCTAGAGCCCGTGCTCAGCAACGAGAAGCCACCGCAGTAAGACCACGTGTTGCAACAAAGAGTAGCCCCCGCTCGCTGTGACTAGAGAAAGCCCACGCACAGCAACAAAGACTCAATGCAGCCAAAAATAAATAAATAAATGGTTAACTTAAAAAAAAGAATAAAGTTTAAACTCAAGTTTAAGAAAAAATTATTTGTGTAACACACGTGCCTGAGAATGTCCCATAGACGCATGTGACGTCATGTCACCCTCTCAACCTCCCAACCCGCTTGTAAAGGAGGTTCTTTCATTGCCCCCAGATCTTTTAGACGGGGTCAATCAGTGCAAGACCAGGACTTGGATGAGATCCCGCAAGGAGCGAGAGACAGATTAGGGATCCCACACCTGCCCTCAGAGCTGATCTTCGTCCCACTGCCCCTCGGCAGCTCTGGGAGGTGCCCAGAGCAGCTAGGATTCAGGAGGAATGAATCCCAGCTCATACTGTCTTACAGAAAATTCCTGACACGAACAACAGCTAGTGTTCATCAGGCAGGTTCTCCCCTAGAGGATGCAAATTACCCATTACCTCTGGCTGCTTTTCCGTGGTGGAGCTTGCTGCCTGGGGAAAAGGGAAACATTGTACTGCCTACCCTTTTGCACTTCTGAACTTTGAGCCATCTGAATATCATTACTACCTATTCCAAAATAAATGCTAATATTAAAGTTCAAAAAGCAAAAAGAAGACTTACGAATTATCTTCAGGAGAATCCCAGAGTGGATTAGCCCCTAAACAAGTTCGGTTTCAGCAAAATCTCTGGTGGGTCCCCCAGAAGAGTTTTCCCTGGCTGGCGAGGGGAACCATCCTCTCTCGGGTTAATTCACCCCTTGGGCCGCATTCCCCGGATATATGAGTTTCTGTTAATCTCAGACAGACAGACCTGGAGCGACTCTGGGCCTAGGTTTTCCTCAGGGCCCCAAATGATCCAGACGCAAGAACAAGCTTCACAGGACAGCTCCCGAAGAATGCAGAGGAGCTGTAACTGGCCTGACCACTCTCTCGGTTCATTGGAGGGGAAAAAGGAACACCGCAGCCAATAGCTCACATTTGGGATTAACTATAGAATCCAAGGTGACACCAGACCCACAGCCCTTCTGAGGGAAGATCACGTCCTTCCTTTTGGCTGGGTGAGAAACTCAGAATAAAAGGTTTTTCTAAACTAAAACACAGGAGATGGTGTTATGAGGTGAGGAGTGTCCCAGGCAAAGAATCCAGAGACCTAAGGGCAGGTCCGGGCTCTGTTACCAACCATATTCCTGAACGTCTGAGTCTGTGGTAGGGGAGTTGGGCTGATGTCCCTCAGTCCCCTCCTGGGTTCTCACACCTCATTCTGGGTTTGTCCTCTGACTGTCTCCTCCCTCCCTGGATTCACCGTCTCGGACCCCAAGAGCTGGAGTCCTAGCTACCTGGCTGTGTTCCGGGACACGGCTCCCCAACGCAGGGAACGGGGCCTTCATTCCTTTTGTACGTCTTCCCACAGAACACACAGTCTCAAATTCTGCACATGCTCCGGCCCCCTCCCCCCACCCTCCTCCAACATCTCCGGGGCTGCCTCAACCAATGAGGCAGTCACGTCTGCCTCAGGCCTCATAGGACAAGACACTTGCCATCTCGGTCCTACTGAGCTGTGAGGGTGTCTGAAGACTGTCGGTACTGCGGATGACCCCTGGCTAGGCCAGCCCCCCAAGGTGGGCCTCGAGACGTCAAAGTATTGCACTACTATTGAAGGCAGTTTAATCCAGGCAGGGACTTACAAATTCCACAGACTGGGACCCATATCCTAGGGAAAATCCCCAAGCCTGTCCTGCAAAGTGCCCCCCTCTCCAAATCCACATTGGTAGTGTTCAGACTGTCTCCGCCCCTCTGGCCTCAACTGATTGGAGTAAAGTAGACAACTGACTTGAGCTGGACCAATCAGTTCCTTGCCTGGAAAACTGAAATTGTGCTAAGAGATTTAGTCCAGCTGTGGCTGGACCAGTCAAGAAATCCTGAGGCTGTGGACAGCCATTTTCTACCTAGGATGCAGAGAAAGTCAGTTTTCAGGGAAAGCGAGAAATGAACGAAGCAGAAATATAAAGGGGGCTCAAAATGGGAGTTGGAGACAGTCCCGTGGGCAATCCTGTCTCTGGTCAGTTCATGCTCAAGAGCTGGCAAAGAGCAGGTTTTTGTGTTTTCAGTATTCAGCGCCCATCGCCTTCCAAATTATGCCCCCGTTTCCTTTGGAGGAGTGGCCTCTCTTCACTGTGTCACCTTGCAGGGACAGGTCATTCCAGGCACTGCCTCACCGTGTTGGTTGAGGAGCCAGATCCTTCTTCCCAGGGACCGCCATGTATGGTCGTATGTCCTGAGCTGAACAAACACAGTGGCAAGTGGCTGACAGGGACCGTTCACCCTAGTGGACTGGATGGTGGCTGCCTGCCCAGGCTATCCCTGCTGGGCCTCCTGCTTTTGTCTTTCCAGGCAGCCTTGGGCTTTGCCCCCAACTGCAGTCAGCCATAAGCTCTGTGTGTCCCCATCACTCTTCCTTTAAATTTCCTTTCATTTTTGCAAAACCAGAGCTGCATTCTCTTGTTTACAAGTAAGAAGTCCTGATTGATATTTGCAGTTAAAACATGTGCTTGGGTTCCGTGAGACATCGTGTATACACCCCACTTCAGTGAGCTGGCGTGGATTTCCATTTCCTATGACCAAGAGTCCTTATAGGTTAGGGTAGCTCCTGGACGAGTTGTTTTACCTCTCTGAGCCTCTGTTTCCTCATCCTGAAAATGATGTTACTGATTCCTACTGTGCAGAGAAATTGGAAGAATAAAATAGCAACAATAATAAAGTACTAAAAGAATAACTTTTAGATAAGTGCTTAGGATGTTCCATTAACTGTCCAAAGAGCCTACATATAGTAACTCATTCACAACAACCCTACGAAGTAAATCCTTTTAGCCTCATTTTAAAGGTTAGGAAACTGAGAATCAGAGAGGCTAAGTGATTTCCCTGACGCCACACAGCTAACAAACGCCAGCGTGCCTCATACATGTTTTGTTGTCTGGTAAATGGTAGCTATTATGTGTGTTAGTCAAAGGATTTAACAAGTCTGAAAAGTCAGTTTATGATTTAGGTAGCATCCCACGTGTGAGGGTGGGGCTGTGCAGGCCCCTTGACTGTGGCCAAGGCTGTTGCAAAATGTGAAATAACTCAGTCTGTCCCCCTCTCCCTTTACACAATCCTTCCAGTGACTTCACCACTCCCATGGCTTCAACTGTCCCCTCTATGTCCCCTGGCTCAGGCCTCTCCTGAGCGCCCAGCACAGCCACCAGCTGCCTGTTGGGCATTTCCGCTTCGATGGCCCAAGGGCCGGCCAAATTCAGCACAGCTCATGGCTGACGAGAAACACTGCATCTTTACCCCGAGCCTGCTCTGCCTCCAGAGCTTCCTGCTTCACTGAATGTTGTCGCTAACCGTAAGCTTTCTAAACCATTTGCCCAGGGCTCGCCTCGCTTTCTCTCTCACCCCAAATCCATTCAATCCACCTCTAGACTCAATGCATTCTGCCTGGATAATCCTCATCTCTCCACTCCCTGAAGCAGACTGCCATCACTCCTGCCCCATCACACAGCTGCTGCGCGCCAACCTCCCGTCCGCCTCTGATCCCATCTTACAGCCAAAGTGATGCTTTTCAAACACAGATCATGCCATTTGTTGCTCTGCCTAATTTTTAGTGGCTTCCCCTTGACCCCAAGATAAAGTCCAAACCTCTTCTTATGGTTTATGGGACTTTCTGATCTAGCCCCTGCCTACCCCTCCAGCTGTAAACCTTGAGATTTTTCACTCCAACAATTCCTGCTTCAGACATGCCAAACTTTCCCCTGGGGTTTTCACCATTCATTCACTTACTTATTAATTCAACAAAGTTTTACTGGGCCCTTGCCATGAGCCAGGCACTGGGAGTTCAATAAGATAAACATGATATTTGCTCTTAAGAGGCTTGCACTTCTCTGGTTGATTCGTTTTCATCTTTGAGATCTCAGATAAAATATTAGTTCCTCAAGGAAATGTTCCCTCTCCCCTGAACCAGGGTAAGTCCCTTGGTGTGTGTTCGTTGGATACCTTGTTCTCTGTATAACATACACCGCACCTTATTATTGTTTAACCCCTCTCTTCCCTGCCAGACTGTCAAGCCCACGGGGATGGGCACTGGCTGTCTTGCTTACCTGTGTATGCCCAAGCCTGATACATAATAGACACTCAAAAATAGTTGACGAATGAATGGATACATGAATGAATAGCATTATTATATTCAGCAAATACTCATACTTCTGGTTTTCCTAAAAGGCTGTAAGCTTTCTTTAAAAAAAAAAAAAAAAAAAGCAGGAAAGCCCATGTCATGTTTGTGTTTTTCTCCCAATAGCTTCTACATTAGTGCTCAATGAGTCTTGGTTGAATGGTAAGACAAGTGTGTCTTCATGTAGGACAATAATAGTTAATAAGGATGGTCCAAGTAGGAAGGCAATATCTTTAGGAAACTGAAGAGTGTAGGGACCTCTGGAATTCACAATCACATGATCTGATTGTTCTACAAAGGGGCATGGAGCCCCTTGCTCCTTAGTCCTTGCTGTACAGTGGATTGATGTGGGAAGGTTGACAAAATACTGATGCTTAGGCCCTTGCTGCAGAAACTCCAATTCAATCGGTCCGGGATGAAGCTGGGCAATGGAAAAATTTTTTTTACGTTTTCCAGGTGATTATAATGTGCAGCCAGAGATGGACAGGTGTGGAGCCCCCTGGAACTTGAAAGGCTTTGGCCAGATCTAGGTCTGCAGATGAGTAGATAATCTGTCTGGGATTCCTGGGTATTGGATATGGATCAAGACTTATGACATAATCAGAGGTGAAAGCAAGGGAATGAAGACAGAGAAAGAATTCAGGACCAATTAGTCATTGCTTCTAGATATACACTTAGTGAATGAATGAATGAATGAGGGAATAAATGAAATGAGTGGGCAAGAGCAGGTCCTCCATATCGCTGTGGACTCACTGGGAATAGCTTTCTTTATGGACATCAAGCTAGTAACTACTCACAGGCAATCAGGAAAAAAAATCCTGAAAAGATTAAACAATATTAAGCTGGTAGAATCTTCTGATACCATAGACTCAATCCCCATTCACCCATTCAACAAACATTTACTGAGCATCTACTATGTGCCAAGCACATTCTAGATGCTAGGAAGGATACATCTAGTTTGGGGCTGAACTGTTTCCACCCAAAATTCACATACTGAAGTCCTAACCCCCAGCAGCTTACAAAGTGACTGTATTTGGAGATAGGATTTTTTAAGAGGTAATTGAGTAAAAATGAGGTCATTAGGGTTGATCTTAATCCAATATAACTGATGTGCTTATATGAAGAGGAAATTTGGACACAGACAGACACAGAGGGGAGAGCATGTAAAGACAGACACAGGTAGAAAATGGCCATCTATAAGCCAAGGAGAGAGGCCTCAGAAGAAACCAACCTGCTGACATCTTGATCTCAGACCTTCAGCCCCTAGAATTGTGAGAAAATAAAGGTCCATTATTTAAGCCACCCAATCTGTGGTGCTGTGTGGCAGCCCGAGAAAACTAATAGCTGCAAATGAGACCAAGTCCCTGTTTTCTAATGCATATATCCACCAAGCCTTCATTTTCTAAGGGCTATGTGCGTACTTTCAACGTATCTTTCTATTGCTAGTTTTCAAAGCTTTGTGGTCATAAGTTGCATTTAATAAAATCCACATTCATTGAAAGAGCTCCTTGATTCTAAGTGGCATTTTGTCATTGTATATATTTTGTACTAGATAAAGTCTCAGCTGGGTACTAGCATGTCTTTAACACCTGTCTAACACTTGCTAATCTCTCTTATATAAAAAAGGCCTCAGGCTCAGAACCATCGCCAAGCAGAAATATCTGGCTAGAACTGAATAACATCACTGTTTTATTTTTCCTGTTATATGTATTTGAAGAGTTACTTGTATTTAATAGCAAGTTACAATAACTTTCCATTTGTAGTAGTTATAGGGTGTTTTCATTTCAAATAAATGTTTTAAGGCAAATGCTAAGTGATTAGACTTTAAGAATGAATATTCAACAAATAATGGTAATGTAGTTTGTATATAAGGTAAAAGTCATGATGATGGTATGCAATGACAAAAGATTGGAAAACACTGAATGAGGTGACTTCATAGAAATTGCTAGTTTTATTATTATCATTCATTCATTCACTCACTTTTTCATTCCACCAACACTGATTGAGCATATACTAGCTTCCAGGCATTGTGCTAAGTATTTTCTCATAAAATATCTTATTTAATTGCAGAAATATCCTAGAAGACAGGAACCACATCTGTCCTATTCATTGCTGTATCTCCAGCACCTTGTACAGTGAAAAAGCACTGAAAGGGGCTTCCCTGGTGGCGCAGTGGTTGAGAGTCTGCCTGCCGATGCAGGGGACACGGGTTCGTGCCCCAGTCTGGGAAGATCCCACATGCCGTGGAGCGGCTGGGCCCGTGAGCCATGGCCGCTGGACCTGCGCGTCCGGAGCCTGTGCTCCGCAACGGGAGAGGCTGCAACGGTGAGAGGTCCAGATACCGCAAAAAAAAAAAAAAAAGCACTGAAAACCTTTCCTTTGAGTGATGCATGTGCATTTTTGAGTCAAGATTCAACATGTTAAAGGATGAATATTCAAACCCAAAGCGCCTGCCACTAAGAATTAGTTGGAATGAAGGGCCAGTTATTGATTTTCTCTACTTCCCTGGTCTATATTCTCTTTTTAAAAAATATTGTTATGGGGAGGGCATTTGTTATTCAGTGAGACTATGGTGCTTTCCTGAGACATTAGGTGAGCTGCCCTATAAGCTGAAAAGGGCCCCTCGTCCCATCTATCTATCATTTATCATCCTTTCGTCCATCCATCCATCCATCCATCCAATGAAGAACCTCTAAAAAAAAAACAAGAAACCTATATCCTTCTCTGAAGAGAACTTGATTAGCACTTGCAAAGCAATTAATAGAATTCCATCCAGTGCCAGGCCCTGTGAAGGAGTAAAACAGGCTACCCCTTCCCCCGTTTTCCACTTCCAGGGAGCAGCCCAGTTACCCGCTATAAGCCTCAAGCACTCTGGGGCCTCAGACCCAGTAATTAAAAGTTTGGAATTTGTGACAGGATTTGGCGTTGGATTCCCAACTTCTGCTAGTGACTAGCTGCGGCCTCCCTGTGCAAACCAGGGAATATAATAATATAAAAGAAGATTAAATAAACATGCTTCAGCTATTAGAAGAGTAGCCGGCACATAACCAGTATTTAACAAAGTTCAGCCGTTACGACTGTTATTATCGGGAGTGACTGGCCGGCATTCAAGGACAAAAACTCCTGCTCCTCAAGGTCAAGTTCAGTTTATCTGGGATTTAGAAGTGAGGCACATTCTAAATTGGGGAAGAGGTTTCAAAACAAGATTATGGCATTCTGGGGAAGAAATAACAGCAGACCTGCCTGTGGCCACTTTCTATCTGGGAGATAATGAAGGCAAGTCACACCTTCAAGGCCAGGGTGAGACATTCACTATCAATGGAAGAGACTGTAGGTATTGATTAAACACTGTTGATCGGTTTCTGCTCTGTCCTACCAGGTCAATTGCTCAGCTGCGGATGTCACCCCAAGTTTTAGCATGGCATGTGTGGCCCCATCTCATTCAACCTGACCCCCCTTTCCAGCTTGCCTCCCACTGCTCCCTTTCTGGAAACTTCCACATCAGAGCGACTGGTTTACTTACTTACCCCTAAATGTTGCACAGGGTCTGTTCCCATTCTTTCCCTTGTGCTGTTCCCTGAGCCTTGATCACCCTCCCTCACACACACTCCTCTCTACTTAGATAAATTATAACCCCCCTTGGGCTCCAAACTCCATCATACCTCTTCTTTAAAGCTTAATGTGATCTCCTTAATGTACAGGGATCCCTCCTTCCTCAGAATTCCTGGCTTGTTTGGAGTCTATATAATTAATTTGAAGTCTCAAAAGAAAGGACATTATGATGCCTCTTCTATTATTGCCTGTGATAGTTAATTTTATGTGTCAGCTTAACTGGACTAAGGGATGCTCAGATAACTGGTGAAACATTATTTCTGGGTATGTACCTGAGGATGTCTCTAGGAGATAATTAGCATTTGAACAGGTAGACTGAGTACAGAGGACCACCTTCACCAATGCAAGTGGGCATCATCCAGTCCAATGAGGGCTTGAATAGAACAAAAAGGGGGAGGTACCGAGCCCACGTGCCACAACTACTGAAGCCCGCGCGCCTAGAGCCCGTGCTCCGCAGCAGGAGAAGCCACTGCAATGAGAAGCCCGCACACCGCAACGAAGAGTACCCCCCGCTCACCGCCACTAGGGAAAGCCCGAGCTCAGCAACGAAGACCCAACGCAGCCAAAAATAAAAAATAATAAAAAAAAATTTAACATGTATCTATTTTTTAAAAAAAGAACCAAAAGGCGGAGGAAGGGTGAATTTGCTCTCATGTTTGAACTGAGACATCCATCTTCTGCCTTCAGACATTGGCACTTCTGTTTCTCAGGCCTTTAAATTGGACTGAATTACACCAACAGCTTTCCTGCTGCTTTCCAGTTACAGATGGCAGATCCTGGGTCCTCTCCACCTTCATAGTCACACGAGTCAATTCCTATTATAAATCTCCTTTCATGTTGTTAGATGATAGATGGATGGATAGATAGATAGATAGGTACATAGACAGATACATAGATAGATGATAGGTAGCTGGCTAGTCTATTGGTTCTGTTTCTCTGGAGAACCCTAATACATTGCCTCAACTAGTTTTGTATGATTTCCTCATGTAGACTGTAAGCTCTTTGGTGATATAGAATCCTTTTCTATGAGCTCTCCCTCAGGACTTCCACTATTTTCTTGCAATAACCAACATCAATTTCTGCCGCTTGTAGTCATGAACTAGAGGCAGAAAAAATAATGGAATTAAGTTCAGTAAATGCCACCAAGGATGTCTTAATGCTCACATCTATAGCCAAGAGATTCTCTTCCTTCCTAGGCAGGACCTATTTACTTGTATTTTCTATTCATGTCTCCCAAGCTCAACTATTGTTTCATCAAAATTACAAATGACTAGAAGAAGAAGAGTTGTTGTAGGTGCTTCAGTGATAGAAGAGCTGATTGGCCAAAATGAAGAGAGAAAAGTCATTAAAGGCAGAGCCCAAACTACAACAATCACAACGGTTTGTGTCGATGCAAAACAAACAAAATCATGCATTCAATAGGTCTGGATGACAGTCCAGTATAATAACCAACATTGATGGTGACGCTCCAGGTCATTCAGAGTAGGTTTAATTTTCTGGTATCTTCTATACATGGAAAGCATGAAACCAAATAATTTACCTTAGTAAAACTTCTAATCCAAATGTCTAAATTTTTTTTAAAGAGTGAGGCTCTGTAGAACGTTCACACCCAGTGCACACATACATTCGTTCAAGAAATATTTATGAGCACCTGCCATAGACCAGGAGCTGTCTAGTGCGGGAGGACAGAGGGGTGAACAAGACAGATAGGATCCTTGTTCCACTTGAGTTTACATTCTAAGTGGGGAAGAGACCTTAGACTAGGACTTAAATGAACAGGATAACTTTAGATAAAAAATAAGTGCTATAATATATATGGAAATAGTTCAGAATGATGTATCAAAATGATGGGGTAGACAATGCCTGGGGTGGGGAGAGCCATGAAAGGCCTCACCCAGGAGGGACATTGGTAGTCATTCCCAGCTCCCCTTCCTGCATTCGCATCCCACTCTCTTGGCTCCCAGAGATGCCCCTCCCCAGCTGGAAGACTGGGGAGCCACTGACTGGCTTCCCTGAGGTGGGGAGAAGAAAACAAAACAAACACATTCTTTTGTTGAAGAGGCATTTGAGCAAACTCAAGAGTCCTGCTTTCTCGAAGGAAGTTTTTGCAGTGCCTGGATTAACACATCCTGCAGTTAACCCGAAGGCTGTCCAAGTATGAATGACCCAGAACATACATCAGCGACAGGTCACCAGCTCTCAGCAGAGCAGGCTCTTTCATCCCCCTTTGTTTAGCAACCAAGGCTCTGCCCCCCACACACCCAGGAGTTGATAACGAAACAATGACTGTCACTAATTCAGCAGAAGGTTTGAAGCTGGTTTAGCCCTGATCGGCTCTACACTCAGTCATCCAGAAATTACCTAGGGCAGAGACTTTTCGTGGCCTGACACTTGGACACAAAGCTTGACACTTTGACAAGAAGCCTCTCAACAATTCCTCCAGAGCCAGCAAGCATCTCACTCTGGCTCCAAAGTACAATCTGTGACTCTATTCATGTCCTCTGCCTGCCAACCCTCCCAGGAAAGTTACTTCTTTCCCATCTGGGCATCTGGCATCTTCTTTTAAAGGCTGGTTAAAAAGCTTCTGCCTGCTTCCAGCAAGAATGTTGGAGCAGATTCCTGTTTCGCTTCACATGCCTCAGGAATGTGTGTAATCCCATTTAAGAAGATGCTTGATTAAGTCTTCAGAACCCAAGTCAAGTTGGTCATTCTTCATTCCCTAGAGCGTGATCCCGTTCACGAGATGGAAACATTCCTAATCGAATATTGTCCTACAGAGAAGTCTGCTTTGGCTGGTTCAAAGCATACAGAAATGAGTTCCTGTAAGGAATAACAGCCATTCCCACATACAAATTCTCTTAAGCCAACTCAGATCCTTCGGCCAAAGGGGACGCATGTGCCACTAGACACCTGGCCTCTGACAGAAGCCAATATGTGTAAAGCAGAGAGAAGGGAGGAGCTGTATCATCAGGCCTCATGGTGCAATGCACCCTCCCCAGCGGCCCAGACTTGCAGGTGGAAGCACTTATATGAAAAGTGTGTTATGCATCATGTAACAGGTCAGTAGAAAAATCTCTCTCTTGATCTCCCCCTGCCAAGTGCCACAGCAGCCCCCGTCCACGGAAGCTATGAAAGAGAGCTCAGAAGCTACGAGATGAGCTGTCTCAGCCCTTGCAGTGCCCATGCCATCTCCCGAAGTCGTGCCAAAGAAAGCACATGGCTTAGAGGTAGCAACCCAAGGTGTCAGTCCTCATCACAACATGGAAGGAAAGCAAAGGACTTGCTTTAAGACCAACTCTGGGTTAATTTGAAAATTGGTGTGTATTTCAACAGACGAGAATTCACTTGCCAAGTTCTATCAAAGGTCTATTTTTCCCCTGAGAGTACCCAGTGTGATTTGACATATATGAACACCTGAATAGTTTCCCTCCATGACTGCTGAGCTGGAACTAAGGGGTCTATAAAGTGTGAAATGAGAAAGGGACTCGGTGTAGCTTAATGCTAATGACTGGTCAGGTGACGGGGCTGAGCTTCTACTTCCTTACAGCTCCCCAAATCAGAATCTGATTAGCAGTTCTTTTAAGACTGCATTACAGAGTCTGCCCCAAATGCTTTCTAAATAAAGGGAATCTTACGGGCTGCCACCGGCCTTTTCCTCCTGCTAATCATTTCAAGGATGCATGTTGCGCACACAAGGTAACTCTTAAGCAATTAACCCATTAGGGGTATATTTCTTTAAATTTTTTTTTGTGGTACGCGGGCCTCTCACTGTCTTGGCCTCTCCCGTTGCCTGTGCTCCCGATGCGCAGGCTCAGCGGCCACGGCTCACGGGCCCAGCCGCTCCGCGGCATGTGGGATCTTCCCGGACCGGGGCACGAACCCCTGTCCCCTGCATCGGCAGGCGGACTCTCAACCACTGCGCCAGCAGGGAAGCCCCTAAATTTTATTTCAAGACTTGGCTGAACTTGACAATGATCCTCCTTCCCCCTCCCCACCCCCGTCCCTTTTAACTAAGTACCTGAGTTCATCTATTACAGTCTGTTAAAGGTACAAATAAATAAATTACTAAATAGTCTGACGATAAAAGCCAGGGAAATTATTTCTATTTTTAAAAAGCATATTTGTATTAGGATGATTGCCCTTGATTACAGAACTAGAAACTGTTATAAACCTGAAATTTCCTTTTCCCAAGTTGTGTTGCTTTCATTGCTTCTGAGGTGTGGAATAACCAATCTATTCACTTCATTCCTCTCCCTAGTTTTTCGATTCTGTGTATTTCTACGAAAAGATGTTGGTGATTCTTTTGTGTTTTTGTTAATGCGGTGATTTGGGGCTGGGGTCCTGATGGGGAGGAAGGAAAGGTGTGATGTGAAGTTCGGAAAGGCATTTAGTGATATATTGCTCTCCCGATAGCTTTACTGAGTTGCAAAATTACTACTAGTAGGTATAATCTTTCCCTCCAAACTGGCTTTCTTACTGTGTCTGTGTATCTGCCCAAAGTCAGGAGTCAATTAGTCTTTTTAGGATTTTCTTTCAACTTTAATAGCCACCCACTGCCAATCACCAAAGCCAGCTGATTCCATTCCAAGCCCTCCTGTCCAGGAGGAGAGCCAGGTATTCCGCTGTCGTTCAGGACCCACTGCCGTCTCCCCAGGGCAGCAAGCTGTCCATGACTGGGCTCCCTAGTACCAGCCTGGCCTCCCACAAACCCGGCCTCCATGCTGTGCCAGTGTGACTTTCTAAAAAGTCATCAGGACCCCAGCTCCCCAGATCTACAAAGTCCCTCCTCTCAAGGACCCATCAGTGATCCCTTCTTGCCTCCCCCAGGCCAACTAGGGACCCTTCTCCAAAATACCCCTCACCCCCCTCCCTTGTAAGGGATCACACTGGATCTTAATTGCTTGCTTGTAAAACTATCTCCCTCACTAGACTGTGAATGCTCTGAAGTTTGGAACCGTGACTTCCCCAGGGCGCCACACACTGAGAAAATGCTCCACAGTTGCTCACAGGAAGAAGGAAGGGCAGAGGGGCGATAGGAAACTCTGAGTTTTTTTTATTTATTTATTTTTGGCTGCGTTGGGTCTTCGTTGCTGCGTGTGGACTTTTCTCTAGTTGCTGTTGTCTTCGTTGTGGTGCTCGGGCTTCTCATTGTGGTGGCTTCTCTTGTAGTGGAGCACGGGCTCTAGACACGTGGGCTTCAGTAGTTGGGGTGCACGGGCTTAGTTGCTCTGCGGCATGTGGGATCTTCCCGGACCAGGGCTCGAACCCGTGTCCCCTGCATTGGCAGGTGGATTCTTAACCACTGAGCCACTAGGGAAGCCCACTCTTTGAGTTCTGTGTGTCGTGATTCCCCGACAAGAAATCGCTGTCACCCTTCTCCGCTAACTTCTTAGGATGAAAAAAGGGCATCCCAGAGGAGGGGCCATTGTCAGGCATCCAAGATCTGCTCCTCTTTGGGGAGAATCTCCTAGCTGCAAGGCCAGCTGCGTGCACATGTGACCTGTGCAGTTGCCCAGGACGCCACACCCAGAGGGTCCCCGCACTTGCTTTGATGTTCTATTGTCATTATATTGAAATTCTTAACACATTTTTAATAAGGGCCCGATGTTTTCCTTTTACACTGGGTCTTACAAATTAGGTAGCTGGTCCCGCCTGGTTGAGTATGGAATCAGGGGGCCTGGGGGCTCAGATCCTCCTACTTTCTATCCCCTGGCAACAAAGACCAAGTCCCTGTCCTCTGATGTATAGATTCACCAAGCATTCATTATCTGAAGGCTGAGTGAATACTTTCTGCATATCTATCTACCACTACTTTTCAAAGCTATTTAGTCATTGATGAATTTAATAAAATACATGTTTATTTGAAAGAGTTCCCTAATTCAAAGCGGCATTTTAGCATTTTACTTTGTTTGTACAAGAGAAAGTCTCAGTTGGTTTCTAGCATATCTTTACTACTTTTCTAACACTCACCATGTTCCTTTGTCTAGGATAGAAAGGGGGCTGCAGGCTCAGAGTCTTCCCCAAGCAGAAACAGCTGGTTAGGATTGAACACCCTGGTATTTCCCACCCCCTGGGAGCCAGGAGCCCAGGCTCACCTCAGCTCCCACCCAGGAGATGAAGGGGTGATGAGATGCTCTTTTGGGGCGGCCATGGCAGTGGTTTTCAGCAAGAGAAGAAAGGGTACTGCCCATCCCTCTCAGGTTCCTCCTAGGCTCCTGCCTGTTTTCCCAGCCTGCACCTTTGGGCACCCACTAATTGTGGGGACGCCCCACCGACGTCCAGTAGATTCTCTTTTTATCGAGGAAGCGGGGGAGACTTCCTCCTAAGGAACTAGAAAGAGCCAACCACTTCTGCTGGAGCTTCCTCTTTTCACCCACCCACACTCCCAACATCGGAGGTGGGGACATTCGGTGACAGATAACACATCCGCCTGCCTTCACACTCAGCCTCCCAGTGCCCTGGCCCCAGGCCCACAGGCAGGACATTTTTTGCCATTTGACGGAATTCGGCATTGTTGTTAGTTCCCAACCTCACCTCTCTTCCTCTACCTGCTCTTCTAAGTAATAACAGCTAAGGATTATTTCAGTCTGCCCTGGTGCTCAGTCTGCCCTGAGTCCTGCATGCGTCCTGAGAGGAGCAGCCTGGGGCCATCATGAGCTCAGAGTCTGTCTCCAGACTGTTGGATTAGAATTTCAGTTTCCACATCTGAGAGATGCAAACAACAAAAAGTACCCATCTCCAGGCTGGGGTGAAGTTAAATGAGTTAAAGTGTATGCTACACTTAGCCCAGTGCCTGGCAAGCACTGTCTGTGTTTGCTATTATTGTTAATCCTGCAACATTTAACCTCCACAGCAGCCCACTGAGGGAGGTTTTATTATTATCATCATCACCCCCATTTGGCAGATAAGAAAACTGAAGGGCAGAGAGATTAAGCAACTTGCCTATGGTCACCCTTTAGTAAGTAGTGAGGCCATCAAAAATGGCCTGAGATGGTCTCAGTCTGGAGCCAAGCTCTTTCATCACTAAGTACCACCACTTTCCCCTGGGGAACATCTAGCTGACTGTGGTCCACTGTGACCCCAGATATTTTTCTAGGTCTAACGCATTCTTTGCAATCCTGTGCCTGGGTCTCATATGTCTAAACCTGCCATCTTATTACAGTGCCTATGGAATTGCCTCTTGTTTTTCACTGAGTCCTCTGACTGCCAATCCCCAACCTATTATGGAGGCTGGGATAGGAGTTCAGAGTGGAGGTAAAGGGGGGAATTAAGGGCTGGGCCCATGTGGTGTAGGGGCAGTAAGAGATTATGTGATGGAATAATATGGCTCCTGGGAGAAATATGGTGGATCAGCTTTTCCTACCTTCTCCTCACGTGTCTTCCTCCACTGCAGAGGCTGAAATTTAAGAACTATAATTCCCAGATGCACGTGGGGTTCCAGCAACCCGAAGGAAGTGAAACCGAGTGGGACCTGGGCAGGGAGGCCTCTTTTAGTCCTCCATTTCTTAGAGGCAAGACTCCAGCCTCCACGACCTTCCCTGAGTTCCAAAGGGTGGATTTGAACAGTTGCTAATCAAGGGAGGAGCACCTGAGGCAAGATTAAGAGACAACCACCTGAGACGAGATTAGAGCGTGCAAGAGACAAGATTAGAGCGTGCAAGCTTTGCTCACAGCCTAATCTTGTCAGAAACCCCACCTTTGAACCACTGTTATAAAACCCTTCATCAAATCCTCTCGGGTTGGGACACATAGTTTTTCGAGGCAGAAGCCTGGTGTGTTCCGCTTTGCCTGACAAAGCAATAAAGCTATCCTTTTCTACTTCACCCAAGACTCTGTCTTGGGGATTTGATTCTGCACCGGTGTAATAGAGAAGCTGAGTTTTAGGTAACGGAAGCAGTGATGGGAAAGCCACGCTTCTGCTGCTTCCACTGTTTCTGCTGACAAGAGCCATTGCTGCAGAGTCTGGAATTTCCAGTGTTCTTTCCAATCCAACTGGTAGTGTCCCGATTATAAAAGACAGTGCTGCCCTTGGTGTCCGCTCCGTACTGCAGGATGGTTCTCAAAGCTACTCCTAAAAGCTCAGCGTGGTCCCTCCAGCCTCCTGAGTAATTCTGTAAACACCATTAAATCTCCTTCAGCCTAAACTCGCTAGGGAGCTAGAGTGAATTATGTCTCCACCATTGAATCCTGACCAATACAGCATCAGAGAGGTGGAAACTTGACCATGACTGAGGGGTAACATGTCTCATTATCAAATATTGTATATTTTTTTACAAAAAAGTATAGAGAAAAATATGACAATATCTCTGTATCCACCACCTAGATTAAGAAAAAAAATTACAAATAACATTGATGACACCCTGTTTCCCTTTTACCATTTGAAGCCCCTTCTCCTACCCCAAGGACCTATCATCATGAAATGCCTATACATGTGTTTATAGTTTTACTTCTTATGTAGTCCTGCACCCAATATAGCATGATTTTGCATGTGTCCTTCCACAACACTTTCTGTTGCTCAACATTAAGTTTTTGAGATTTGCCAGTACTGATATTTGGTTGCCTCTTTTTTTTTTTTTTTTTTTTTTTTTTTGCGGTACGTGGGCCTCTCACTGTTGTGGCCTCTCCCATTGCGGAGCACAGGCTCCGGATGTGCAGGCCCAGCAGCCATGGCTCACGGGCCCAGCCGCTCCGCGGCACGTGGGATCTTCCCGGACCGGGACACGAACCCGCGTCTCCTGCATCGGCAGGCGGACTCTCAACTGCTGCGCCACCAGGGAAGCCCCTCATTTTATTTTTTTAATGGCTGGATGGTATTCCATACATGAATGTATTTCATGCATGATTTTATCACAGTTTAGTCTGCTATTGATAAGGGACATAGTTTAACTTTCTAAGGCATTTCAAATGTCTTCAGAACAGACAGGTTAGAGACAAGTGCCTTGGCTGAGCAAATCGCTAGAGCATGATCATCATGGGGTTCCACTCTGCTGTCCCCAAGACATACCTCAGAGGCTGCCCACGATAGCCAAGGCCTCATGACAGACAGAACCAGACTTGCTACCAGGAAATGAAAATCCAGATGAAGTGGATAACTGGCTTATGAAGTCCCCGAAGCCACGTCCCCCAGGTTCTGGGAAGATGTTGATGAGCTCACTGACCAATCATGGAGAAATTCCAACACTTTTGCCAGGAAATCTGGATGAAAGGATTCAGGAGCATTTATCCCCAGGGCTTAAAATTAGTTAATTACTCTGTCACCCAAAGTTACTGAATCGTAAAAAGTGGAGATACATTTGCTATGATTCGGTTCCGGTCAGCAGACCTTCCCCTGCGGAGCATTGTGGGGAGAGGAGAAGAGAGCAGGGCTTTGCAGTGGAGCACACCCCTTCCTTTCACCTTCTATGTACGACCTTGGACAAACAGCTTCCTATCTCTGAGCTTTGGCCTTGTCTCTAAATGGAATATTAAAATAATACTAAGTGGACGTGGTTGACTTGGTAGCCCATTCCCACTTCTTTGGGTAACAGCACCCAGATTTCCTTCTGGGGAACAACCCCTGCCCCACTCATAGTCCATACATTTCGGGTGGTGCCTCTACCCTTTGCTTCAGGGGCGGATGTGGGTCTCAGGCCTGGGTAACAAGATCACCCGTGACCCTGGTCCTCGCCGTTTGTTCAGAGGCAGGCACATGATGCAGTCAGTGTCAATGAGATGCAATGATACTTTGGCTGGCACTTCTGGGGCTCTTTCCTGCTAAACTTGAACTTGGGAGCCTGGAGTTGCAGGGAGTCATCAAACTTCCTACAAGAATGAAGGCCATACGGTAGACTGCATTGTTTAGAGGTAGAAAAAAATCCAAGTCCTAGTGGCATTATTTGAGTGCCTAGATCAAGTTATACTGAAGGCCAAGGTCAACTCTTGGGATTTTTAGTTTCTTATTAAGCTGTTTATTTGTTTTACTTAAACCAGTTTGAGTTGGGCTTTCTGTCACTTACAGGATAGTAAGCTTTGACCAACACTGTCTCATTAGGCAACTGTGAGGATTAATTGAGATGACATGAATGATGCCTACTATGGACCAGATTCCCTTTCCCTGCCTTGTTCTTGCTCTGATCCAAATTTATCTTCATTTAACTCCTTCTTTTTTTGGGGGGGGGGGGCGCCGTACTGCGCGGCTTGTGGGATCTTAGTTCCCTGACCAGGGATTGAACCTGGGCCCTCGGCAGTGAGGGCGTGGAGTCCTAACCACTGGAACACCAGGGAACCCCCTTCATTTAACACCTTTAAAAATTTTATGTAATTCTAGGGCTTCCCTGGTGGCGCAGTGGTTGAGAGTCCGCCTGCCGATGCAGGGGACGTGGGTTTGTGCCCCGGTCCGGGAAGGTCCCACATGCCGCGGAGTGGCTGGGCCCGTGAGCCATGGCCGCTGAGCCTGCGCGTCCGGAGCCTGTGCTCCGCATCGGGAGAGGCCACAACAGTGAGAAGCCCGCGTACTGCAAAAAAAAAAAAAAAAAAAAAAAAATTATGTAATTCTAAAATCATTCTGGGCTTCTAGAAATGTCTCAAAACTATGATATATTAGATACTTGAAAAAATTAAAATGCTTACCTTAACCATATGGTCCAGCAATCCCACTCCTGGGCATATGTCCAGAAAAGATGAAAACTCTAATCTGAAAAGATATATGCACCCCAATGTTCATAGAAGCACTATTTACAATAGCCAAGACATGGAAACAACCCAAGTGCCCATCAACAGATGACTGGTTTAAGAAGATGTAGTATGTAAATATATATATTACTCAGCCATAAAAAAGAATGAAATATTGCCATTTGCAGCAACATTGGTAGACCTAGAGATTACCATACTAAGTGAAGTCAGTCAGGCAGAGAAAGACACATATTGTATAATATCACTTATATGTGGAATCAAAAAATAATACAGATGAATCTATATACAAAACAGAAACAGACTCACAGACATAGAAAACAAACTTATGGATACCAAAGGGGAAAGGCGGGGTCAAAATTAGGAGTATGAGATTAACAGATACAAACTACTATACTTAAAATAGGTAAACAACAAGAATTTACTGTATAGCACAGGGAAATACATTTAATATCATATAATAACCCATAATGGAAAATAATCTGAAATATATATATATCTGGATCACTTTGCTGTACACGTGAAACTAACACGATATTGTAAATCAACTATACCTCAATAAAAAATTAAATAAAAGTTTAAAAGATGCTTAGCTTAGGAAAGATTGCTTGGCAAAATAATAGATTTCTCAAAATACTTAAGGAGCTATCATAGGGAAAAGAATTAGACTTCAACTTGAAGAGCAGTGTTGGGCGACTGGGCGGAAGTCAGCAGAGGATGCATGGCTTCGACGTGAGGACAAACCGTCTAGTAACAAGCTCTGAATCGCACCTCTGAGGTAGAGGTTTCCCATCACAGGAGACGATCATGTTGAGAATGGACAGCCACTGACTCTTGTAGAGGGGACTCCTACTGCTACTCCTACTTCAAGGGCACAATTACATGGTGATGACCACTAAGCCCTCTCACTTACAGGATGCTAGAATTCTAAAGCGCCAAATACAACTACTACTATTTATGCCCTCAATATAAGAGTATCTCTGGGACTTCCCTGGTAGTCCAGTGGTAAAGAATTCACCTTCCAGTGCAGGGGATGTGGGTTCAATCCCTGGTCGGGGAACTAAGATCCCACATGCCAGAGGGCAACTAAGCCAGCGCACCACAACTACTGAGCCCGCGCATCCTGGAGGCCTAGAGTGAAGCCTGCAACACACAGCTAGAGAGAAGCCCGCATGGTTCAACGAAGATCCTGTGTGCCGCAACTAAGACCCGATGCAGCCAAATAAATAAATAAAATTTTTAAATGCTTGTTAAAAATATATATATGTATGTAAGAGTATCTCTGATTTTTCTATTGAAAAGGGGTTTTGAGCAATTCGAGGATATAAACTTTTAGGAAGGTGGAGGAATATTCAAATGTGTATTCATACCTTCAATTTATTATATCAGCTACATAAAGCTACATGTTTTTATATTATATAAAATTATCATATGTGAATTTTGAAAAGTTGCCTTTTCCATTCTCACATTTAGTGAAATAACATTCAAGCCCCTCACATGCACTGTGGCATTAGTTTCTTTATTAGAGTCACTTTTGAACTATGTAATGTGGGATTTGTTCAACAATGTTTAACTTTTAGAGCTGTGCCTTTATGACTATAAAAAATGACTCTAAGATAGACATTCTTGCAGGAAAAATACCTTTTTTTATTGTGAGTCTAAAGCTTTCTAGCCCCTAACCTCTCTGGTTTCATTGTAAGTGATTTTTTTAAAAGTGAGTTTTCTTAGAAACTCACCTATTACAATTTAGCAGAATAAACCATGCTTAGTAACTAATAGAATGTTCTCTGAATAAAGGAAGATACAAAATCACATATACAGAATGATCCAAAGTATGATGAAAACTTAGATACGTAGGTGCAAACAAAAATATGAGAAGGAATATACCAGAAGATTAGCAGTAGCCGTCTCTGAATTGTCATTATTATGTATGCCATTGTTTTATTTTTCATGCTTTTCTGTATTTCCAAGTTTTTGCAATCAGCAGGAGTACCTTTACAATGAGAAAAAAGAACTAGTTATAAAAATAAATGCCTAGGGCTTCCCTGGTGGCGCAGTGGTTGAGAGTCCGCCTGCCGATGCAGGGGACACGGGTTCGTGCCCCGGTCCGGGAAGATCCCACATGCCGCGGAGCGGCTGGGCCCGTGAGCCATGGCCGCTGAGCCTGCGCGTCCGGAGCCTGTGCTCCGCAACGGGAGAAGCCACAACAGTGAGAGGCCCGCGTACCACAAAAAAAAAAAAAAAAAAAAAAGCCTGAGTGGTAGTTATAAAGTATAAACCACTATTCCAGCTTCTGTGATGTTTACAAGATGCAGTGGGACCAGGGGTCACAAACTCAGACACTTCCATGTCACATAAATGATGGGAGTGGGCTAATTATAATATAATAGCGAGTGGTGAGAACTGTGCCAAACTGGAGAATGTTTGCCTAATGAAAGTAGGGCAGCCGATTATTGTTAGGTAGGAATGTGAACCCAGTGGTATCAAATGCTCTGATATTGGATATATATGTAAAACTCCCCCCACCTTTTTTTTTTTTTTAATAGTGAAGGTCAAACACAATCCTTGTTCCAGTTTGTCCTCGTCTGTGACCTCTAAGTTACACAGGGTTTCCGATCTCTGTGAATTGGTACTCAAACTGGCCTTTACTGCCAACTAGAGATTTTAATTGCCCTGTTCCTCTTCAGTCTTTCCAGCTCTCTGGTATCCTATTTCACCATTAGCACCTAGGTCAGTATTTCCCAACATGTGTTCCATGGAATACAAGCCCTTTGGGATGTTCTGTGAAAAGAAAAGGGAAGGTTCCATAATTAAATGTGTCTGAGAAACACTGCTTTATATTTCCCACCCAGAGGTTCACAGTGTACACTATCATTTTAAAGTCCCTGAGAAGTTCTGCAGTTTACTCAGCAAGTAAACTTTGCTTAGTCTAGCATTTCCCAAACTCGCTTGGCCATGGAATCCTTTGAGGCATAACTTCTATTAACATGTTATTGTTACAGATGTAGTGGACCATGGAACACAATTGCAGTAACACAGATCTAGGTTATTTGGAGCTCTCGGTGGAGAAAGTAACCCAAGGTAAATGAAGGTCAGATTTTTTTTTCCTGGTTGAGGAAATGCTTGAAGTTTTGCAAAAGAATAAAAAGAGAGAGGGTATAAGATGCTGAGTGTATTATGACTCATCCATGTACCACATACTGAATACAGGTGCGGTCCTCAAAGCCAGACTTCCTGGTTTTGAAAGCCAGGTTCTGCTGCTTCTTAGTGATGTGACCTTGGGCAAGTTACTTGATTCCACTATGCTTCAGCTTCTTTGACATAAAATGTAGATAGTTATTGTGTTCATCTCAAGGAGTTGTACAGAATGAATTGTACAACTACACTGTGAAATGTAGAAACATTCCTGACGTTATGTAGGTGCTCAATAAATTTTTATTGTTATTCTCACTTCCCTGTTCACATTTGCTAGTGCATAGATAATAATAATGGCAATTATTAATATACCCTATGTTTGAATAGCTAACATATATTGGGAGCCTAGTATGTGCTAGACACTAGGCTAAGTAGATTAGCTCTTACACTCCTTACAAAAACTGTATGAGGTACATATTATTATTATTCCCACTCTATACCTATATGTCGGGAACTGAGGTTTGGAGAATTGATATGACTGGCCCTCGATTAAAGAGCTAACAATGAGAGAGCCAGGATAAACCCCTGCTGGTCAGACTTGAAATCCCACCCTTATAAATGCTGTATTCTGCTTCCTCGAAGGCCCAAGTCTTCACAATTTAGAACAAGAAGAGACCTCGAAGATGAGTTACAGAAAATTCACTGGTGCCTCTGTTTTACTGAAACTAAGGTCCAGGGGGTCGTGTGACCCACCTGAGGTGAAATAGATGAGTGCAGAATTGGGATTAAAGGAAAGAAAAGAAGGAAAGAAAGAAGGACAGATGAGGGAGATCCAGAGGAGAGGTGGGAGGATGAGCCCAAGACTTCTTATGTTGGTCATGAAGGGGATGAGAATATGCCACCCCAAAATATACCATTTTGGCATAAGGATTATTCTGAGCTGAAGGCAACTGAGAATCAGCAGATGCAAGAAAAGCGCTGTATCCTCCTCCTTTCTGTCTAAAAAGGCAGGGCATAAATTTCCCTTTGTGAAGATGTCTCCACTCCCTTCTTCTGTACTAGGAAGAGGAGATGACTCATTGCTAGAGATAATAGAACTTGAATCTGCATTAACAAACCTTACTGGAAGAATACTTATCTTCCATTAGTTTCACGCATATGTATCCCTTCACACAAGTTACCACCCCTAGAAGCCCAACCATTTTCCTTCATCTTATCACTTCTCCACAATTATTTTTTTCTTTGTTAAACTGGTACACAAACTCTCAGGGCTAACTGTCTTCCTTTTCTGTGAGACCCTTGTGTACATATAAAAATTAAAATATTAACAACCAACAACATTTTCATGCCCTTTCTCCTGTTAATCTGTCTTGTGTCAGTTTAATTTGCAGGACTCTCGATACTGAACCTAAAAGGGTAGAGGACAGTTTTTCCCTCCCTTACTGCCACATGCAGTTAGAAGAGCCTGTTAGTCATCTATAAAGATGGTCAAGAAATCAGTTGAGGGACTTCCCTGGCGGGCCAGTGGTTAAGACTCCATGCTTCCACTGCAGGGCGCACGGGTTCCATCCCTGACTGGGGAACTAAAATCCCGCATGCTGCGTGGTGTGGCCAAAAAAAAAAAAAAAAAGAAGTCATTTGAGTCTTCAAGCCTGGAGCTCAAGTGCCAGGTTGGGTTTACACCATCAAGTACACTTCCAGATGCATCTCCTATCCCAGGAGCCATACTAGACACGCCCCTCCCATCGCCCCTCATATCTTATGGAATCTCCAACTCCTGGAGGCCCTCCCTCCATGAAGCTTCTATAGCATGTGCACTTCTCTCCACCCCTTTTCACCTCCACCCTAAGCAAGTCGACCATCATCTCTCCCATGGATGCCTATACCAGCCTTCAGCTTGGACTCTATTCCAGGCTTGCCCCTTTCAATCCAACCACCATACTATTGCCAGGGCAAATTTGGTCATATCCTTCTTCTGCTTAAATATCCTTCCATTACTTTCTTTTTGCTCCAAACTCCAGGCTTACTAATGCCCTCTTTGGCCTCTGCTCAGCTCCCCAATCTCACCTCCTCTAGCTATACCCCACAATGTGCCATGTTCTCTCTCTTCTCCCTGCTTTGGCATATGCTATTTCCTCAGCCTGGAGTACTTTCTGTTCTTTCCACCTTCTTCATCCCACTAATTCACATCTGTGTTTCAGGTTTTCCTCTAGAGACCCTTTCCTGCCCCCACCTCTGGGCAAGTTCCCTCCAAGGGTCCTCATCAAAGCATCATCTCATTGAATTGTAATTGTCTCTACCTATCTGTCTCCCCCAGCAGAATGGGAGCAACTTGAGTGCAGGATGCATTTTTGTCCAATGCCTGGCACATAATAGATAGACAAGACATACTTTTTTTTTTTAACTTCTAAATTTATTTTTGGCTGTGTTGGGTCTTCGTTGTTGCTCATGGGCTTTCTCCAGTTGTGGTGAGCGGGGGCTACTCTTCGTTGCGGTGCGTGGGCTTCTCATTGCGGTGGCTTCTCTTGCTGTGGAGCACAGGCTCTAGGCGCATGGGCTTCAGTAGTTGTGGCACATGGGCTCAGTAGTTGTGGCTCGCGGGCTCTGGAGCGCAGGCTCAGTAGCTGTGGCCCACGGGCTTAGTTGCTCTGCGGCATGTGGGATCTTCCCTGACCAGGGCTCTAACCCGTGTCTTCTGCCTTGGCAGGTGGATTCTCAGCCACTGCGCCACCAGGGAAGCCCCAAGACATGCTTTTTGAATGAGTTAATGAATAAGCAGGCAACTGATACTAATTTATACCCTTGCAGTTTAGATTCCCATCACCCTGACCTCACTCGGCATTGTTATTAGACAGCATTTGTTGTAGGCTGTGAGTGCCACTGCATATTTAAGTTAGGATCACCTACAACCAACTTTCTTAGAACGTGCAATCTATGACATTTCTACCAAATTTTATATATAGCTGTTTGGTTTGTGTTACTTGGTTCCAGGGGGAAAAAATATCTTTCCATGTCCAAACTCTGAGCTCCCAGCTTCTAGCTGGGCTGCGTCACTGGCGTACGTGGCCTGGTGCCAGGGAGAGGAGAAGCCAGTTTACTCATTCAAGTGGGGCACATTCATGGAAAGCTGACTCCGCAGCCAAAAAGACAAGGAGGGTGTTGTGTCTGTCCATCTGGGGCAGTTTTAATAAAGGAACCTGAAAACCAATCCTTCTCAGTAGCCTCATCTGACAAAACTGGATGACCCAATCCAGGCCCAGACAGCTTCACCTCAGATATCTAGAAGTCCTGGTTGCTGGGAAAGAGAATCTGAATGGCCAGATAAAATACAGAGCACCCAGTTAAGTGTGAATTTCAGATAACAATGAATAAATCTGGAGTATAAGTATATCCCACATACTGCTTGGGACATACTTAAGCTAAAAAAGTGACTCACTGTTTACCTGAAATTCATCTTACCTGGGCATCCTGTATTTCCATTCGCTAAATCTGGCAACTTAAATGAGGCTGGGGGTTGGGATTCAGAATGGGCATGTTTTCTCAGCAGGCCCCCTCTGCCACTAGGCTGCCCAGGGATAATGTGTGGATTCCAGGCCTGGGAGGAGGGGTTTGAACAGTCAGAAGTTGTCTCCTTTGAGGGTACAGGACTGGGTCATGTTGTGTGGTAAACAGAAAGAGGTTCCCAATCTCAGCTGCATGTGAGACTCACAGGGGCGGCTTTAAAAACATCTCAAAGCACAGGCCACACCCTGATCAGTTAAATCAGAATCGCTGGGAATGGGATACAGGCTTGGGTATTTTTTAAGGCCCCCGCCCCCTCCCCCCACCAGAAGATGCCACTGTGTAGCTAAGGTTGAGAAACACTGACCTACAACCTCTCCTCCCCTTGCATGAGTCACATGCTAATCATCTTCTGGCTTTGCAGAGTGTGATAATCTGCCATTCAACTAGCAAAGGAGCAACGAGGCCAGGGGCCCTAATCAATGGAGTCTGGTATCTGTCGCCAAAAGAAATGGAATTGCAGCTCCACCTGGCCACATACTAGCTGTAAGGCCTTGAGCAAGAGGTGCTTTTATGGCTCCGAATGTCAGCCTCCAGTTTGTAAAATGGAACCGCTAAAGCAGAGCTAATGGTGACTCATCTGCCTGCTTTGCAAAAGGGCAGCATGAAGATAAGAGGTGGGCAAAATGTAAGAAGTCACTGAAATGCCTGGTGAAATGCCTGGTGAGTTCCAAGTCTCTAGAAAATTCAGTTGTCATCATGCTGACAACCTTCCGGGCTCAGGAGCAGATCTCAGGGTTAATATTCAAAAGAACTAAACGAGAATCAGAAACTGCATTTTAACAAGATCCCCAGGTAATACGCAGGTAGATTAAAGTTTGAGAAACACTTAGGATACAAATCTGGATTCAGTGGACCTTGAGGGGCCGGGGCCCGAGAACCTGATTTCTAGCAAGTTTCCAACGGGTGCCAGGCTGCGGCACGTGGACCGCACCTTGAGCAACGAGGGTTTAGAACAGTGATTCTCAGCTCTGGCTGTTGTCTGGGATCACGTCTGGGGCACATCTGACCCTACTTCAGGCCTATTGAATCAGAATCTGGGGTGCGCCCTGAGCATAAGCATTTTTAAAGATCTCCCGAGGTATGGTCAGATGCACCTGTTTTCCAGACCCCTGGAAAACCTGGCTCAAAACTGTGAAGGCAAACAGCTGCTTTCTTGTCCGTGCTCCCAGCATCCACTTGCTGTGTTGCTTTAGGATAGCTCTACAGCCACCTTTCTTTCCATTGCCAAGTCCTAAAATAGATCACACCCGGGTCACCCCAGGCCTGAGCCAGCACTTGGACGATGGCCCCTGAGCCTTTTCTAGCATGCCCTTCTCAATCCGTCTCATGCACCCCTTTAAGATCCATCATCCTGAAGCATTATACTTCACTGGCTGGGAAACTTCCAGTGTCTTCCAAGCGCTGGTGTACTGGAAAATGCTTAAATATTGCCCCCTGCCCCTACCCCTGGGAAAAAACAATCCTGTGATTTGTAACGTTTGCTCGCAACTGTGCTGCTCACATAGGAAACACCCACTCACGGTCGCTCTTCAGGAACAGTGGCGAATCTTCCTCTGGGACTTCTAATTAGTGTGCGGAAAGAGTCCTTTGTGATCCACAGAGGAAAGGCCACTCTCCCTGAGAAGTCATTACGATGATGAGAGCTTCCCCATCTGTAAAATGGGCGTCAATGAGACTACTTGTTGACAGAATTCATGAGATGAAAAGGCTTGTGATGGGACAGGATGCTGACCAGTCTGGCTCAGGGGCCAGTTCTGAGTTTGCTGGAGGTGGGGCAGGGGCAGGTGTGGACTAAGGAGGCTGGGGGCTTCCCCCTTCCCTCACTCAGCTGGAATCCATTGCGATACAGGAAATGGGGCGACGTGAGGGGGAAAGCAGAGATTAGGCTCTTGTGTAAGTGTGTGTGTGAGAGAGCATGTGTGAATGTGCATGTGAGAGTGTGTATATTTATGGGGGCAAGAGTACTGTGTGTGTATGTGTGAATGTGTGTACGATTGTGTGTGTGTGTGTATTCATCGCCAGGGTGGACAGATAAGGTCCCAGCCTTGAGGTCAGGAAGCAATCACAAATTCCAAGAACTCCTTAGGCCGAAGCTCAAGTAGTTATCCCTCGGGTGATGTTGCTGTTCTGTCTTTCATCCAGTGCCCTGTGCAGCCCCTCTGGGGTCCAGATTCCACTGCTGGGGGAAGGGGACCAGAGTGTGGCCGTCAGCATCCCCTTTCAACCAAAACTGCTCCTCGTGTACCTATTTTTACATCAGATTTCCTTACAGATTTCACTTCAAAGGAAGGGTCAATGGCTTACAAATGCTTCAAAAACACATTTTAGGGGCAGGAGAAAAAAGTAAATGAAAAGGGATCTCCCCAGTGTCAGAATAGCATACAGTTAAGGAACACAAATGTTAGGGACAGATGGCCTAGGTCACAGCTCTGTGATCTTGGGCAAACTGCTCATATCTCTGTGCTATTTCCTGAACAGTAAAACACAGATGATAATAGTAGCTGCCTCACAGGGTTGCTGTGACGATTAAATGTGTTTGTACGTGTAAAGCACTGGGGATGGCAGCGGGGACATGGTGAGGGCTCTGATCTATCTTCTATTATTACTGGAGGCTACGATTTCTCCTTGTCAAACTTGCCAGGTGCAGTGCCTGATACTTCCACATACATTTCTCTATGGCATCTTCTCAACCACCCACTAAACTAAAAATATCGTTGACCCATTTTACAGATCAGGACATTAAGGCTTAGGGAGGTAAGTGGAAGAATCAGAGCTGGAGCCTCCATCCAGGCCCTCCAAGCCTAGGGCTTCCCGCTGCTGACCCCTAGACAGGAAGGAGGAGGTGTTTCTCGGGCGGATCTGGTCCCCCAGCTCGGCCCTTCACACTGTGTCATCGTCCACCATTACTCTATCCATCCAGGCAAGTGGCCAACTCCAGGGATGAGCTCGTCTACCCCCCAAACAGCGGGAGCAAGAAGGCCCAGCAGTGACCAGTGGAAGCTGATGACCTGCCCAGTGTCAGGAGGCCCCGGTAGCCAGGAACAGGTTTAAAGTTTTTCTAAGCTGTGCCCAGTGATGTAAGTCAGTGTCTCCCCAAATGCTTTCTGGGAATCTCTGTTTCAGAACCCCCAGGGGCCTTCATTAAAATGCAGATGTCTTGGCCCCTAAAGTACTGAATCTCTATCTTGAGAGAAGAGGCCTGGAATCTGAGTTTAACAAGCACCCCAGGGGATTCCGACGCTTCAAAGGGGAGATCCCTGTGTTCCAGCCCTGCGCAGGATGGGGGCAAGATGGGTTAGCTCCTCTGACCTTCTCTCCGTACCTCCTGCCCCAGACCCAGGCTCACCCCCCTCTCTTAGAACCCTGGCCCCAGAGCCGTGAGGCCTTTCCTGCCCAGGCACCAGGCCCACCTCCCTCTGCAAAACTCTGCTGGTGTGAACCCAGGTCCCACGAGTCTTCCGTGAGCTGTGCTGCTGGGTTTGCGTTCTGCCTCAGAATCTTCTTCTCCCACATGTGATTGTCCCTCTTTTTTCCCCTCCCATTTGTCAGGTTGAACCCCCTCTACCCCATGACACCATGATGGCCTTTTCTTCATCTGTCAAATGGAGGCGACGACCTCGTATTTCTCTCCTGGCCCCTTTCTAGATGCACGGCCACCGCACCCCACGCGCCACACCTACACATTTTCATGAAGTGATTATGGATTGGGCGGGGGGACAGAGGGGTGATAAGTGGAGAGAGATGTGTACCTGAGGAGATTCTCAAAGTCTGGGTGAGAACAGCGGGATTTCTGGGGCCCAAATTGTGGCTCTCTTCCTCACGGGAGGGTACCATGACCCTGCCAGAATAAGGAACGTGAACGTGGGCCAGAGGAGAAGGCAATTCCACAGAAAGTGTAAAGAATATAAGATCTGACAGGACTTTGTTGGGAGGTGTTTTGTAAAAAGAGAAAATGCAAGGATGCTCTTCCTTCGGTAACTTGTTGTACAAGTCCTGGATCTATGAGGAAAGTAGAATGTGACCCAACTGAATGCAGGTACGAAGCAGGGGGCTTCTTGAAGACTGAGCAGGAAGCAGTATTGAGCAAGGGCCTGGGCTCTGGCGTTCGATCCATCTGGGTGCTCAGTGCAGGCCCATTACGAGCTGTGTGGACTCGGACAAGGTACTTAACCTTTCTGAGCTTCAAGTCCCCATTTGTAAAATGGTGACAGTCACAGCAACACCTCATGGGTTTGCGGTGAAAACCAAATGAGATCAAGCATGCACCAGGCTTAGCCCAGTTGAGTGGCATTTACTACGTGTCCAATGTCGTAGCCAAAAGACCACGATTGCTACTCTTTCTGAACGTCTCCAAACTGACAGTTCAGGGAGGGTCAGGACTGAGCCATTGACCAAAACACAATTGCAGGTTCTGGTCCCCAGGTGTGAAGAGGAAAACGAAGACGTGTGATTGTGAACCATGATGATATATTAAATCCCTTATAATAATACAGAGTAAATCAATATCTATAGGCTGGGCTTAGACATCTTCCCAACAAGCAGCAGTTTTGCTTCCGTTCCAATGTTCAAGCCCATTCTCGTGGGGGGTCTCTAAAGCTTAGAGACTATTTTTCTCTCTACCTACTAATCTCCTGGAGGAAAATTCAAATTCACCAACAATAATATGAACCACATCAGTAGCAATGACAATGCCCTGGGCGAAGCGGTAGGTGATCACTGTTCATTTAATCCTCAACAACCCTCTGAAGTGCGTGCCATGACGCCCCATCTCCATCTTAGGACACTGGCGTTGGGAGAGCATCTCTCCAAAGTCACACAGCAGGTATGAGGCGCAGCCAGGGCAGGACTCCCTGCCTGGGCTTGTGAGCCTTCCGTCACACGGCTTCCCAATATTAGTCAAACGGTCATAGGGAGAAATGCTGCCGGGGACAGAGAGAGAGAAGGAGAGAAGAGTCTAGAAAACTCTGAGGGTTGGATAATAAACAACGAGCCCTGAATCATCCACCCTGTCTCTGAAATTAAGACTAGAAGCAACCAAACGGGGATGAGACAGCAGACCAGGAACTTTCAAGTCAGGGTCAGGGTCGGGGTATAATCTCTCCCTGACATCCTGCTTTTTCATGTGACCCTTGTGATTAAAGTCAAACTCTCAGAGCAAAGTCTGACTGTGACAGCCTGTTTGTCCCTGGCCACTGGTATGTGGAAAGAGGGTAGGGAGGGCAATGTGCCTTCCCGGGCAGTGCCCCAGGGGGGTTCTTTGTGCTGCGAGGGCGCTCTTGAGGTGGGAAGCTGTGATGGGCAGAAGATGCTGGCAGTGAACCTGATCCAAGATGGCGACAGAAGACTCAAGTGGCCCAGAAGGGAGGGAAAGGAGATGTCCCGGATGAAGGTGGCAAGGATGAAAAGAAACCCAGTCAAACTTTCTGCAGAGGACCCAGGAATCGGGAACGGAGATGGGAACCAACCTCTTCTGACTGCCCACAGCCTGGGTACTAGGCTCCCTCTCCCACCTCCCAGGAGCCCAGAGGCCTCCTTCTCCCAGGACACATTGAAGAAGGGGACTTTGACACTATCATGTAGGAACTGGAAGAAATGTGCTGCAAGATAAGATCCTGCAGTTCTGGAAACCAGAGTTTAGAAGATGGGAAGAAGGAAGGAAGGAAGGAAGGAGGGAGTTAGGGAGGGAGGGAGACAGGAAGTTAGTTTCAAGTTTAAAAATAAGTTATATTGTTTTCTACCCCCAAAACACACACACACAAAAAGTGTTCAAATCTACCACAGCTTTCTCTAACTAGAAACTCTTCTGCTCCACTTAAGCATATGTTTAGACCTCATGGAGTACGTTGGAGAGGGGCAAAAGGGCAAAAGACCTTAAAATTCCAGGCATTTGGTCATCCACACAAGATCACTGAATCTCAAACCAACATACTGATGGTGTAAGCTAATGGGGAGGGGAAATGCTTAATGACGGTATAAACCAAGGGAAATTTTATTTTAAGGACAACTTATAGAACATACACATACATACCTCAAACCCCTAGGGTGGTCAGAACCAAAAATATAAGTATGGTAAGCAAGACATAGACTCACAGTGAGTCATCAGTAGATCCAGGAATTCTTTACATCCTAGGAAAAATGGTCTTTTCACAAACAATCCTCAGAGCTGCTATCAGAGACAGAACAACACACAGTTGCTGAATGAGCACTGAATTGGCAGTCAGATAGCACCAGGTACAAATTCCAGCTCTGCCTTACTGTTACCCTAACTGCCCTGTGTGAGTGCCTTCATCTCTCCAAGGCTCAGCGTTCTGAGCTGTAAAATAGGGTTCATCGAGTTGTAAGAGATAAGGACATTGAAATATTTATTGAGCACCTATTATGTGTCAAGCCCTATTCTAGGCAATGGGGATACAGAATGAACAAAACAAAGGTCTGCCTTCGTGGAGCTTATAACCAACAGGGGCAAGATGAACACGAAACACACAAACCAAGAAAGGCAGAGTAGATCAGATGGTGATGGGGGGCGATGGGCAGGAGTGAGAGGGAGGCTGTTTGATTTAAGGCAGTCAGGAAAGGCTCATGATATAAGAGACATGAGCAGTGAATCATGCAGATATCTGGGGGAAGAGGGTTCCTGGCAGAAGGAACAACAGAGCAGAGATCTTGGGGCAGGAGCTGCTTGTGTTCACGTAACCGGGAGACCGACATAGCTGGAACAGATGGACCCAGGTGGGGTGAAGAAAGAGATAAAGTCAGAAGGTGTCTGAGGCCAGGAGGCAGGAAAGACAATCTGGAGTTTACTGTGGGTGAGCTGGGAAGCCAACAAAAGGATGTGATTGGCTTCTATTTAGAAAGGATCATGTTGCTGCAAGAAGAAGAGACAGTAGGGGGTAACAGCAAAAAGAGGGAGACCAGTGAGAGGCTACTGAAGTAATCCAGGCAAGAGACGATGGTTGTTTCAGACACTTGGGTTTAACACCTAGAAGCACAGAGTTGCAACTTACTGAAATGAGGAAAACCAAGAGGGGTAGGTTTGCAGAGAAGAAATCAGTTCTGTCTGGGGCATATTGTAGTTTGAGAAGTCTACTGGACAACCAAGTGGGAATGCTGGGTCAACAGTTGCCTATATGTGCCTGGAGTTCAGGGCAGTTTTTAATGCCATGGGTTTGGATATGCTCAACCAGGGACTAAGAACAAATGGAGGAGAGAAGAGTTCAAGGACTCCAGGGCTTAAGAGGTCAAGGAGATGAAGAGAAGAAGCAAAGAAGACTAGGAGTGGCTGGTGTGGTAGAAGGAGAATCAGGGTCCCCAAGGAGTCTATGCCAGCAGTTGGTAAGTTTTCTCCATAAAGGGACTCATAGTAAATAGTTTCGGCTTTGTGGGCCATCTGGTCTCTGTTGCCACCTCTCAGCTCTGCCACTATAGCATGAAAGCAGCCATAGATGATATGTAAATGAATGACCATGGCTGTGCTCCCATAAAACTTTATTTGCAAAACAGGCAAAGGGCTGGATTTGGCCTACAGACCAAACCTGTAGTTTGGCCTACAGTAGTTTGGCAAACCCTGGTCAACACAGTGTGGACTGAAGACAGGATGCTCTGGAAGCCAAGTGGACAAAGTGTTGCAAGGGCTTGGAGGGATAAATGGTATCAAATGCGGCTGACAAGTTGAGTCAGATGAAGAAGAAGAATCGGCCACTGGCTGTAGGGACACATCAGTCATCAATGGCCTCAACAAGAGCCTTTTCACTGGAGTGATGAGGGAGTCTGATTGGAATGGGTTCAAAAGAAGCTGGTAAGAGAGCGTGGGCATAAACACCTCTTTCGAAGAGTTTTAGTTCCGGGCAAAAAGGAGGTGTTCAATAAATGGTTATCCCTTTTCCATAAATGGACCTAAGATCCGGCAGTTATTATTTATATAGAACTGCAGCGTTTACAAGGCACGTGCACAGCGTTGGGACCATACAGTGATGGCAACGGAGCATTTTCACCTAAGTTTCAAGGAACTCAAGTTAGCTATTTGGATTCACAAGAAAAACAGACCTTGGGGTCTAGAGTTGAGTTAGAAGCCACGAAAATATGGCTGGAATTTGATGGAGTGATGCACAGGCACCATTCCCAGAGGCCATTGTATTACACATCCCAAACACGGGTGCTGCCACTTATTTCTACCCTGCCCTGTGATGAAAAAGACTTGAGACAGGTATCTGCCTCGTGGTTAGAACACATCTGCGCTTGGTCAAAATATTACATTCTGAACTCAGAGAGCTGCCTGCACAGTCTATGCCGCCAAATGAGTTTTTTCATTAAATGGGGTGAGTTATCGACATGGGGTCCCTCCAGTGAAAAAGCCTAAATTTATGTCATACTTTGTTTCCCAGGGAGCCCAAACTATTTCATATAAATTACCTCATTGATCTCCAAAGCCCTTGCGTAAGATTTAGAACTATTATTTCTTTTTCATCTTGACACCTAGTCTGTAGGAGGGCAATAAATATTATGTTCTGATGTTTATGATGTGGGACTGAGGACTGTGTCAGTGAAATTCGTGTTGTGGCTTTAGCCTCTGAGAGGACCCCTGGAGTGGGGAGATGAGTAGAAGTTTGGTCTAACAGACTGTTCCAGGCATGTTTCCCGGGTCCGCACACCCGCAGCTCGTGCTTGCATGGGGGACCACATCTTGTGCCTTATGAGCCTGCTTCCTTCTGCATTCCCCCTCACCAACCACAACGCATTGGACCGGGAATGGGTCCCATCCCCAGAGCAGTCAGTCTGTTAGCTGAACTAAGCCTATGTCTATGCCTGGCATGACATGATGATCTGGGCCAATGCCAGCCTCTCCTGGGAGAGCATTTCCCCATCAGACACAAGGAGACAGAGAGGAATAGACACAGAGGGAGAGCCCCACCACATTTGACGGTGCAATCCCAAAGTGCAGATCCATGAATTTCTGGATGCTAGAGGTGCCTGGCACCATCTTGGATACAGATGCCTGACAGGTCCATTCTCAGGGACCCTGGACCCCATTGTAGCCCCACTTCTTACCTTTCTAGGAGAGTCTATCTACATCATCACTACACAGATAGGTCTGAGCCCAGCTCTTTTTCTTTTCTGGGGAGCATTCCAGGGGATCCTTGTTTCTTGTAGTCAAACATGCTCAACTCGAACCCTGATAAAACTGACCCACATTGGCCAAGGCTTGGGAAACCCAAATAAGAAACTATCCCAATAGTCCATTGCTTTTGAACTTCTGTCTGCTTACAAACACACACCAGGTGGAGGGGGCAGAAGCAGGGTGCCCAGGGCCCCTCTCCCTTTGTCTTTCTTCTCCCCAAAGTTCTGCACTGTTCTAGACCATCTCTATTGCCTCACACCCAGAGACTCACCCTGCCCTAGGTCATCTTTGGTTCATGTATTCAACAAACATTCACTGGGTACCTACTATAAGCTCACCATCCTAGGCACTAGGGCTAGAGGAGTGAAAAAGACAGACCTAATCCTTGCCCTACAGGGCTACAATCTGGAAGGAGACACAGACCATCACTCAAGCAAGTATATTACAATGCCATGTGGCCTAACAGAAGAAATTGTGGGTAGTGGGAAACACAGAGCAGGTGAAGCAAATGCCCATCTTGGAGAAATCATGGAGGACTTCCTGGAGGAAGCAATACCTAAGCTGACACTTGAAGAGGGAGTTGGCATTACTCAAAGTGGTGGCAGAAGGGTGTTCAAAGCAGAGGAAGTTATACCTGCAAAGGCCAGGCCACACCAGGGCCCCTTGAGCAATCAGATTAAGGTGAGACATAATCCAGCGTTCCCCACAAGGATGCCCTAGTGGGAGACTGGACTAGTCACACTTCCAAGTTCCTTCTCACCCATAGAATCCTTGACTCTAGGTGAAGCCCACAATCTGGGTCCACCTCAGAGCTGACCTAAATTTCCATCCTGGACCCAGAGAATCTTTCAGTCAGAAACCAGAGCAAACACCAAGGCAGCCCCACCCACAGGGCCCCAGTTGACCAGCACCCACAGCAGGGTGAGAACTGAGGCTGCAGCCCATGGACTTGGGCTCATCTTCTGCCAGTGCAGGAGGGCACACCAGAGGCACAGCTTGTTTGAGGGGCTGTAGACACCCAGAGTCCCCCAGAAGAGGGATAATGACACATTTTCCCAAGGATCTTCCTTCCACCAAGGTGCACCTAGGGATTGATTCTACACATCTCACCAGCCCAGAATGGGGAGACACAAGATCTGGACTTCATGTGTCCAGGATGTATGTGGTAGAGAGAATTCAGCTTTCTACTCTGCTCAGCTCTAGGGAAAACCAGCACATACTTCCCCCTTATTTCCTGCTACGGTGGTAAGAGTGAAGTGAGCTGAATCTGTATTATAAAAGTCTTAAGTTCCTACTGCAGGTTAGTGAGGGGAAAATAGCTCTCAGGAGCCAGTTTAGACTCTAGGCCATGGAATTCAACTCATGCCCAGAAAACAAGTATTTGCTGTGTACTACGGCCATCATCCCCCTTTACAGGTGAGAAAACTGAGGCCCAGAGAGATGAAGTAACTGGCTCAAGGTCGTCCAGCTAGGAAGTGGGGAAGCTGAGATATGGATTCTGCTAATCTGCTACTAGAGGTCAAGGGTTAGAAGTCAGGAGCTATATCTATTTCACTTCCTCTGCAGAGCCCTTATCTCAGCACAGCTGGGGCCCTATACACACACCTTGTAAGCGGGTTTTAATGATGATCTGAAAACTAGATAGCCTTTCACTTCTGCAGCCAGAGCTCTACCTCTGTGCCGCTGAGGCTCTGGAACAAACTTTAACAGCTTAAATTGTAAATGTTTGCTGAACAAAACAATGAGTAAATAAGAATTGGTTTGGGCTTCATTTTCCTTCACTGTCCACCTCTTCCCTTGGCTGCTCTCTGAAAGCATCATTTCCCCCAGGACACTTCTTACCTCTGCAGAAAGTCTTCATTTCCACTGTCTTTCCACTTCCACCAACTGACACTTCTTCCTTTCCCCCTCCTCACCACAATCCCCAGCCCCATTTGGACTCTGGGTTAAAATCATGGCTCAGCCACTCACTAGTTCTGTGATCGTGCAAAATGTCTTAACCTCTCTGAGTCTCTGCTTCCTGATCTGTTAAACAGGAGCTCATAGCCCTAACTTCTTACAGCAGTGGATCAAAAAGAATAATGTAGAAAATCACTTGACAGGACCTGGCCCAGAGTAGGTGCTCAAAGCATTTTCGTCCTCAAGCATAAACCTTTGGACCTTCCCTCTATTAATCCCTCTACTCAAGGATAATTTCTTTTTAAAAATTAATTAATTAATTAATTTATGGCCGCGTTGGGTCTTCGTTGCTGCGCGCAGGCTTTCTCTAGTTGCTTCGTTGCAGTGCGTGGCTTTCTCATTGCGGTGGCTTCTCTTGTGGCGGAGCACGGGCTCTAGGCACACAGGTTTCAGTAGTTGTGTCTCGTGGGCTCTAGAGCACAGGCTCAGCAGTTGTGGTGCATGGGCTTAGTTGCTCTGCAGCATATGGGATCTTCCTGGACCAGAGATCGAACCCGTGTCCCCTGTGTTGGCAGGCGGATTCTTAACCACTGCGCCACCAGGGAAATCCAAGGATAATTTCTTTTCTCAAAATATCTGGAAGGCACATGATTTTTTGATCTTGGCTTCGAACCAGTTCTAAGCTACCACACAGTTGCAAAGCCATAAACAATTAGCCATAACTGCTATCAAACAATTAATTATGAGGAGTGTAAACAAGTGCTCAGGGTTCCAATTTACAGGCTAATAAGAGGGTATAGAAGTTTGCAGTTCTTTGAAGGCTTGAACCAAATGGTTTCCTGGAAACCCAATTGGCAGGAAAGCACAGCTGGAGGCTACATCCCTCTGGAGGCCGCATCCCTCTGGAGGCCATGCCACCAGGAAGTGGCCAACAGAATTGGGCCCTGAAAAAGCTGAGACTGAATTCTGATGATTGACGTCTGAGGCCACTGGTTTCTCCCCAGGGATAGAAAGCTCTCTGGAGAGTTGGAGGAATAGGACTTGAACGCAGGTGACTAGAAATCTGGAGAGATTGAGAGCCCCATGCAGGATCAGGAAACGGACCTCAGGAGTTCTGGTTTTCAACATTTGGTCCAAGCTGCATGACCCCAAAGAAGTCAATGAGTCTGAGTTCTTGGAACTGCCTTACTGGTCAGATAGCAAGACCTTCAGTTCTTCCTTCATTTCTCTGCCAACCAAGATTTTTTTCAGATCAGCAGCAGGAATATTGGAAGGGCTCTCTCCCCTCTGTTTCTAAGACCCTTCAGAATATCTTAGCAAATGTTTTGATTCAGACGATTTGCCAAGAAGGACTCTTTCCTTGGGATTTTCTCAACACTAAATACTTGAGTCGAAGCTGAAGAGAAATTGAGATGTTCGGGAAGTTAAGAGAGAACTTAAGATGTTTTGGTTCCGCTCAATTTCACTTGAGGGTCAACTCTTTGAGTTATAAAGCAAATACATCTGTATTTTGTAATATATTATTCTTATGTAATCTCTCTAGACTTCCAAACTTTAAGAAAAAAGGTTGGAGATAAGTTAAAGGGTTTCTATTTACTGTAACTTAACAATACAAAGTTTGACTAGAAAGAAATAAGGGTGACTTTTAAACACTCCAAAGTTTTCATAATATTCAATAGAATGAGTGTTGGCTTCAGAGTGGTTACCTTCAGAGACTATGTTCCAATTTGAAAAGTGTTGTTATAACTCAAGACACATTCTGCAATTCCTCTTTGACAACCCTGCCTTCAAAGCCAATTTACAAGGCACATAAAAATCTACTTTGGACCCCAAGTAGCATGACATGATTTGTCTCCTCTATCAGTCTGGAGATTTGACTACAAATGGTTTGTGTCTATTTCTAAAAATCAAATCCACCTTCAAAAGATTAAGATTTGCCATCCCCAAGGATGTACTTAATTAAAAATGCACTGCGGGCTCCGAAAAATAATTCTCAAGAAAGGGTTTCTAAAATGGGAACCAGAGAAGCATTGCTTGAAAGTGAAGCTTTCTAAGGCGGTGACTTTTAAGACCGCATACCTCATTTGTATGCACTGAATCACAAAGCCTAGAAGAGGCCATGAAGACACGCTTGGGACTAGGGGGAGGAATCCCCAGTGAGCACTTCCTTGGAGTTTGTGCCCCGGGTGCCTAACTCTCCTCACCCTAGTCCCCGGCCCTGGATCAAGATTTTCTAGCATAAGTTTATGCTGCCTTCCTCTGCCCCCGGCTTTGTTAAAAGCATCAATCATGTTACTTTATACTCACATCTTGGGAATAGGGTTCCGAACGATGGTAACAGAAACTGAAGGAGAAAACCACTGGGCAGGCTTATGTTGGATTTAGTGCCTCCACAGCCTGGTGGATGCTCTATAACGATGAAATGAACTGGACTCGAGATGCAATACTAAGAAATATATTTTAGGGAGTCCCCCGGTGGTCTAGTGATTAGGATTCAGAGCTTTCACTGCAGTGGCCTGGGTTCAATCCCTGGTCAGGGAACTGAGATCCCACAAGCCGAGTGGTGTGGCCAAATTTAAAAAAAAAAGAAATATATTTTAACGAAGAAATATATTATCCCTGTTATCATTGCCGGCGTTGACCACCGGTCCCACCATTCTGCCTCACACGTCGTGCTGAGAATTACAAATGCAATGCTATTAAACCACCACATATGGGTGCTTTGTGAATATTTTTTAAGCTTAAGCTGTTACTAGTATTGATTTGCCTGAACACTGACCCGTTATTAGACACTGTAAAGTACTCTGCTCCACAGATTAGCATTAAAATCCAATCCCTGCCAAGTCACAGAGAGAAGAAACGAGAAACCGTGTTCTGCCAGAGACGAGTGGAAGTCAGGTGAAGGGAGAGCTTGGGGCAAATCTTAGAGTTGAACTGATCAAGAGCAAAATTGCCAACCTCATGCAGCGGTGACTTGGCTGTCCTGGAAGTATTCAAGTGGAGGCGGGTGGGATGACCCCTTTAGGGGGATGGCAGGGGATCTCTGCAATGAGCCCTCTGGTCCCTCAGAGTGATTGGGTTTCTGGAATTCTATGACATCAGCGTGTAGGACGAAGATGTTCATAATGCAGAGGTCCATACATTCCTTAAATAAATCGTTATCTTCTGCCTTTTTTCCCGTTTTGATGAAGCAAATTTTCTTGGGCATTTTTTTTTTTTTTTAAATCAAAGAGTCTTCCTGATTTGCCAAGGGAGGCACTGACTTCATATCCGTTTCCCACCTGAATCGGGACAGTCCTTGCCTTTGCAGCAGGACTTCTGAACAGCAGTGGGCATCGATGGGGCAAGGAACTAGCATCTCAGTAAATTTTCACACGTATCCTGTGAAGCAAAAATTCGGATCCGTGTTTTATCAATGAGGAAACTGGGGTCCCCAGGGGTCTGGTCACCTGCTCAGGGCCTCAAAGCTGGCAAAAGACAAAGTGGGCGCTGCTATTCAGGTCAGCTGACCCCAAAGCATGCGTTCTTTCCATTATACCCGGGTATACATTGTGTCCGTGTGGGTATAAATATTGTACTGAGTCATCAGTCCACGTATTGTTATTTTACTTTCCATGGATGCATCACCAGTCTTCACAATACAGCTCAACAGAAACAACTGAAACTTGTCAAGTGGTCGCATGTGCCAGGCATGATTGTGGGAGCTTACCCTTAATAAACTCATTACCTTAGAGAATAGGTACTATTATTATCTCATTTTTTAGATAAAGAAACTGAGGTATAGGGAGTTTAAGTGACTTGCACAAGTCACACAGTTACTAAATAGTAAAACCAGGGTTTAAACCTAGAATTTCTGTCATCAGTAAACAATATCCCCCCCACCTATAACCACTGGGCCATACTGTCTCTTATCTACCGGAGGGTGAAGGGTCACTTTGTATTTCTTTAAATCATCCATAGTGGTTAGCACAGTTCTGTATTCACAGTAGGAAATTAATAAATATTGTATTAACTGGTAAATATGCGAGGGGTCATGGGAGGAAAGGAAATGACTAATTTCTAAGTGGCTAGTTAACTAAAATGGCCTGGTGGATGGTCAGAGTCGAGAGACGTCTCAGGGCCATTCACAACCAGTGGAGGGTCGGCATCCTTTGAGAAAAAGCTGTAGTTACTCAAACGCAGTTCTGCCTTCTCATTCCAGAAACCTAAGCACAGGGGCTGGAAAGAGGGAAAATCCCTTAGCAACCCCACCATCTGAAAAACCGACCCTGCCTGTTTGTTCCGATGCCTTTGAAGAATTAAATCAGTGTCTTTGGACTTTCAAGCATTCATTCAGTAAGTATTTGAAGAGATGGAGAGATAACTCCAGGCTAGGCATTGCTCACTACCCTAATGGAGCTTAAATTCTGGTAGGTAGGCTCAGAGGAGTAATGAGCAATATATAATATGTTCGGTGGTGCTAAATGCTATGAAGGAAAATAAAACCAGAGTGAAAGTGATGGGCAGGTAGTAGAGTGGGGTGGTGGGGTGTGGTTGCTTTTTTTGTTTTTGGTGGGGTGTGTTTTAAACGTAGTCAGATGGGACTTCCCTGGTGGTCCAGTGGTTAAGAATCCGCCTTCCAATGCAAGGGACACAGGTTTCATCCCTGCTCGGGGAACTAAGATCCCACGTGCCACAGGGCAACTAAGTCCGTGGCCGCAACTACTGAGCACATTAGCCACAACTACAGAGCCCATGTGCTCTGGAGCCTGTGAGCCACAACTAGAGAGCCCGCGGGCCACAACTAGAGAGAGAAGTCTGCATGCCGCAACAAAAGATCCCGCATGCCAAGGAAGATCCCACGTTCTGCAACTAATACCCGACGTGGCCAAAAATAAAATAAATAAATAAATATTTTAAATCAAAATAAATGGAGTAGTCAGAGAAGGCTTCTCTAACAAGAGCTTTGAGCAGAACCTGAATAAAGTGAGAGGGCAAACAATGCTAATATTTGGGAGAAGGGTGTTCAGGAAGCTGTGCAAAGGCCCTGGGTTGGTTCAAGCAAGAGTAAGGAGGCCTGTGAACTGCAGCATGAGCACTAATTATTTTGCTAAGACCAAATCAGTCATAAGAAACTTGAAAGTTCCTGTGTGGCTCTCCAAACTTTGTCAGGGTAGACCCAATCAATTTTTCTGCCTTATGAGGGAGAAAAATGTCCATGATTAAGAACAGCTTATATCTATATAACATTTTATAGTCTTAAAGTGCTTCTACATACACAATCTCACAGATGCTCACAACCTGGCAAAGTAAGCATTGTGCTCATTCCCTACATTAAAGAAACTGAAGAGAATCAAGGTGAAGTGGCTTGCCCAAGGTCACACAGGTATATGGCAGGTCCAAATCCAGGACCCTCGCCTGCATCATCTTCCCTCTTCAAGGCCAGGCTTCATCTCTCTACTCACTGTAACCAACATCTGGCCTAGAACCTTCCAGAGCCCTCTAGATCCACAATAAATCCCTCCTGCTGCTGTTGCTGAAGGCTGTCACAAAGGGTGCCAACGGGGACTTCCCAGAAGAGATGAAGTGGCCCAGACTAAGCAGGGTGTTGAGTCTATTCTTGGCATCCTACGAATGGAAATTCTAAGACCTAAAGAGGAAAGTGACCTGCTTGAGTTCCCAGAATGGACAGGGATCTCAACAGCCGATGCCCAGTTCCCCTGTTATCTTCCCTGAAAAAGAATACATACATATGTATATAGCTATCTATCTATATAGAGAACTATATCTATATAGAGAATAATGAATATATATATTTCATTTACTTGAAAAGGCATGAAGCAAAGCAATTAAGAATTTAGAAACTTGATTCCAGAGTCAGGCAACCAACCCTTGATCTGAAACCAGTCTACTTTCTCTGCGTGTGGCTCAAATAGAAACATACTCTTTTAAGACTCAGTTTCAGTTTTTAAGAAATTTTTTTAGAGCAGTTTTAGCTTTACAACAAAATTTAGAAAAAGGAACAGAAGTTTCCCCTGTACTTCTGCCCTCTACACATGCATAGCCTCTCTCATTATCAGCATCACTCACCAGAATGATACTTTTTTTTTTCAAAGTCCATTTCTTTTCCTTATTTTTTATTTTATTTTTTTGAGATCTTCCTGCAGGATAGGCTTAAGACCTCCCCCCAACCTTTTTTTTTTTTTGGCTTCATTGGGTCTTTGTTGCTGCACACAGGCTTTCTGTAGCTGTGGTGAGCGGGGCTACTCTTCCTTGTGATGCACGGGCTTCTCATTGTGGTAGCTTCTCTTGTTGCAGAGCACAGGCTCTAGGCGCACGGGCTTCAGTAGTTGCAGTGCGCGGGCTCAGTAGTTGCAGCGCTCCGTCTCTAAGCACACGGGCTTCAGTAGCTGTGGTTCGTGGGCTTAGCTGCTCTGTGGCATGTGGGATCCTCCCAGACCAGGGATTGAACCCATGTCCCCGGCATCGGCAGGCGGATTCCTAACCACTGCGCCACCAGGGAAGTCCCAGTACATTTTTTTGCCATAGTTTTGCCTTTTTCATAATGTCATATGGTTGGAATCATACAGTATGTAATCTTTTTAGACTGGTTCCTTTCACTTAGTAATATGCACTTAAGTTTTCTCCATGTCTTTTCATGGCTTGATAGCTCATTTATTTTTAGCACTGAGTAATATTCCATTGCCTGGATATACCATAGTTTATTTATCCAGTCACTTACTGAAGGACATCTTGGTTGCTTCCAAAGTGTGGCAATTATGAATAAGGCTGCTATAAACATCCATGTGCAAGTTTTTGTGTGGACATTAAGTTATCAATTCATTCGAATAAACACCAAGGAGTACAATTGCTGGATTGTATACTAAGAGTATGCTTAGTTTTGTAAGAAACTGCCACACTGTCATCCGAAGTGTCTGTACCAATGTGCATTCCCACCAGCAATAAATGAGAGTTCCCGTTGCTTCACGTCCTTGGTGTTGTCAGATGTTCTGGATTTGGGCTATATCCTAATAGGTTAAGACTCATTTTTCACATCTGTAAAAGAGAACTAACAACAGTGCCTAAATTTTTAAACTATTCATCCATCAATGGACAGTAGGGTTGCTTCCCCCTTTTGCCACTATGAACATGGGTCTACAAATAAATGAATTCTTTGGGATATATACCCAGAAGTGGAATTACTGGATCAAACAGTGATTCTAATTTTATTTCTTTGAGGAACTGTCATACTGTTTTCCATAGCAGCTGCACCATTTTACACTCCCACTAGCAGTGTACAAGGGGTCCAATTTTTCCACATCCTCACCAATACTTATTATTTCCTGTTTTTTGATAGCAGCCATCCTCATGGATGTGCGGTAGTTTTAAGATATTCTTTTATTTTAAAAACTGTTTAAGACTATTTTTTTAGAGCAGTTTTAGGTTCACAGCAAAATTGAGAGAAAGGTACAGAGAGGCTGCAGGAAACTGTTGAAGAATAAAGGAGACTAAGGAGTTAAGACAACAAATGCAACGCCTGATCTTTCATTGGATCCTGGATTAAAAATGTTTTTTAAAAACTTAAACAGTTAAAATATATCATTGGGACAACTGGAGGAATGTGATCATGGACTATATATTAATTTAAATTCACTCCATGAAACAATTATATTGTGGTCATGAGGGAGAATGCCTCTGCTGTTGGGAGATGCTTGCTAAAGTATTTAGGATGATGTTGTCACGATGTCTGCAAGTAAGACAAATGGTTGAGCAAAAATAAACAAGCAAACAGATAAATCAGGGTGTATACATATACAGAAAGAGAGCATAAATGTGTGGAAAATGTTAACAGTTGGTAAAGCTAGGTGAAGGGTATAGGGATGCCCATTGTTCTAATCTTGCAATTTATTTGAAGATCCAAACATTTTTTTTTAATAGAAGGAAGGAGACTCTCTGCCTATAAGTCCTTGCAGTGATTTTTCTCACTGTGTGACTTTATTGCCACCTTACATCCTTCTTGGAATAAGAAGTGTGGAGTGTAGCTAATTTTTAAATAGCAGCTCCTTTCCAGACATTTTTAGTAGAGACAGTGGAAAGTGTGATTTAAAAAAGAAAAAAAGAAAAGAAAAACAAAAATCACAGCTGCCTTGTCATTTAAAAAATACCTATTCTAAAGACAAAGCTATAGAGGCAAAAATCTGAACGGTGGTTGCCAGGGCCAAGGGGCAGGGGAGGATACTGCCTACAAAGGGGCATGAGGGAACTTTGGGGGATGATGAAAATATTCTATATCTTAATTGTGGTGATCGTGGCACAACTGTATACATTCGTCAAAATCCTAGAACCCTACACCTAAAAAAATGTGAATATTACTCTGTAGAAACGATACCTCAATAAGCATGATTTAAAAAAAAAAAGAAAAGGAAACACTTTGTTTTTTCGCATCATATCCATATTTCTTTCTACTGGCCTGAAGGGGGTCCTTCCTGTCCCTAGGTTTGTCTACTTGCCCATAACAGGGAAGAAAGGTGAGATGAGTACAAATGGAGACAGGCAGACAGGGTGAAGCAAAAAAAAGTAGGCAGCACATCGGAGGCACCAAATCTAAGAGGGAAGCTTGTGTTCCTCAGGGTGTTCATTGTAGGCATGCTTTCCAGGGCCCGTGCTGCATCTGCTTCCCTTCTCAGAGTCACTGCAGGGACGCTGGTCTCCCTATGCCAGCGGAGCCAGCGCCTGCCCTGACAGCCAGACAGGAAGGCATCCTTGAAGGCCTCACTTGCTACAAACTTCTGTTCCACCAACCTACCTCTGGGCTGCCCTCCCCCTTCACCTGGGTTCCGGGTCCCACTATTGGTCATGGGTTTTTTTGTTTGTGTTTGTTTAACTGAAGTACAGTTGATTTACAATGTTGTGTTAATTTCCACCGTAGGTCATGTTTTTGGACACAAAAAAGCGGGTCCATTGTCAAGAAGCCATGGCTGGTGGCAGCGGGAGTATTTATGCTTTTAGGGGAAGACAGTTTCCTGCCTTTTTCCTTATAGATATTCAGTAAACATTTACCAAGCATCTACCAGGTACCAAGCAGTACACTCAGCATTGCAGATTAATGGGCAGAATCCCCATCATAACAGATGAAGATTCAGCAGAATCAAAGCATGTTAGAGTCAGAGCATTTTGGGGGACTGCCATTCCGTATCTTCATTTCATAAATAGGGTAATGGAGTGTAATGGACTGAATGTTGTGGGGGTTTTAAAATAAATTTATTTATTTATTTTTGGCCGCATTGGGTCTTTGTTGCTACATGTGAGCTTTCTCTAGTTGCGGCGAGCAGGGGCTACTCTTTGTTGCGGTGCGCTGGCTTCTCATTGCCATGGTTTCTCTTGTTGTGGAGCACAGACTCTAGGCGCGCGGGCTTCAGTAGTTGTGGCACACAGGCTCAGTACTTGTGGCGCACGGGCTTAGTTGCTCTGCGGCATGTGGGATCTTCCCAGACCAGGGCTAGAACCCGTGTCCCCTGCATTGGCAGGCGGATTCTTAACGACTGCGCCACCAGGGAAGTGTTGGACTGAATGTTTGTGTCCCCCCAAATTCATGTGTTGAAACTCTAATCCCAAACAGATGCCTTGAATGGGTTTTCTAGTCCCTTCATAAGAAGAGACACAAGAGAGACGCTCTTTCTTTGTGGGTGGGGACACAGTGAGAAGACAAACATATATAAACCAGTGAGAAGCTCCTCACCAGAACCCACCCATGCTGGCACCCTGATCTCAGACTCCCAGCCTCCAGACCTGTGAGAAATAAATGTTTGTTGTTCAAGTCACCCAGTCTAGAGCATTCTGTTACAGTGGCCAGAACAGACGAAGACCCTGAGGTCCAGAGCAATGCAGGGACTCACTCAAGGTCGTGCAGCGGCTTAGCTGGTGAATTAAGAGCAGAATCCAAATTCTCAAAATACCCTTCATAAACTTATGGTGAGAGGCAGAACCACTTCAAGGCAAGAGCTAGAGCTTCCGAGCTGGACGCTTTCAGATCTGAGCTCAGCCTCTCAGTTTGCTGAGTGGTGGCAGGCTTCAGCTCCACATCTGTAAAATGGGCATGACAGTCCCCTCATTGCAGGGTCTCTGGTAGGAACTAGAACAGTTTATATAAAACCCCTGGTGTAGAGTAGGCTGCTCTTATTAGCCATCGCGGGAGACACGGGGAATATGGACCAGTCAAGGGGCAACAGCCCTCTTTAAGTATCAGATCTCTGATCAATTCACCATTGTCACAACTCTGCTTGGGGCCAGTCAATGATAAAATTAACTCAGTGTGTTGAGATGACTCTGTATTAGAAACATGTTCTAAATGAAGTTTACAACTAATACTCTTCTCTGAAAGGCAGAGGAGAAAGGGCAGGGGTTCTGATAGCAGAAGCATTTTCTGAATATTTGAAAAATGCACTCAGCGTTAATGGTACTTTATATCTGGAAATCTAACTTAATGGAAAGCTCAAAGTCCAACTGTGTGATGTAGGCAGGGAGGCACTTTCGGGTCCCTAGAGTCACTCAAACTGGGCTCCACCATCAGGTTGCAATCCTTTAGGGATCTGCTTGTTATAAGGAGAAAATGGGACTGTCTTATTTACCAAATCAACATGCTTGTGTGTACATGACTGCCTCTGGGTGGCCAAAACCAGAGTCTACCCCAAAAGATCAAAAACCTCATTTGCAGCCTCCTTCAGACAGTCTGGCATTGCATGCTTAAGGGGCAGGATGGATTTCAAAGGCCCATCACACCTCCTTCTGGATTAGGCACGTGGAATATGCCAGCAAACGACTCTTTGCTTATGCCTTTGCTCAAAGCTAGGGCAGTTGGTTCTGAACTGCAGGAACAGTGATGCGAAATAGGTCATCCTTCCTCTAGAGACTGTGTCCCAAACGGACGAAGACTTACTCTTGGCTGACTGAATACAGCATCCTCCCTGGCCGTCCCTGGCCAGGCTCTACGGGCCAGCTTAGTAGGTGTGGTCCTGGCATCGCTGAGCAGACATCTGGTCCCTTCATCCCCCGCTCCTCTATGAACACCTCAGCCCTCCCTCACTGGCCAGGGAAGTTGGTACCACACACACCCCCCTTTGCATTCAGGTAGCAGGCACCTCTTCTAGTGGGTTGGGAATTGATCCCTAAGTAATGTTTCCAAAAACGTGGAAGGTGAACAGCATCATGGGTCAAGAGGCTGGGCTCCAGACCCAGTGTCTGGGTTCGAGTCCTGGCTTAGCCTCCCACCAGCTTGTGTCCTTATGCACAAGCTAATGTCCCTATGTCTGCCTCCACCTCTCCATCTGTAAAATGGAAATAATGATAATAATAATAGCAAACACTTGCATACATCTTCTCCCCAGCAGACACAGTTCTGAGCACTTTCCATATATCAACTAGCTAATCCTCACACGGCAACAGAAGTCAGCACTGCTATTAACCTCCTCTTCTTCCCCCTCCCCCCTACCTCGCCATGAGGATTGAATAAATTTACACCCAGGAAGGAAGCAACTGGAACAGTTCCTGGCCCACAACACCCAATAAATCTTAGCTACTATCATGAAAGGACTTTAAAGTTCACAAGGATAGCATTTTTTAAGTTCATAGTGCGCATCTGTAAAATTAAATGCATGGTAGAAAGAAACCATATACTTTTGCTATTATTGCCTAAATTAAGGACAATAATGGTATTTAAGTAAAACTATAGAGTCAGTTTAAAAAAAGATTAAGTAAACAATAGCATAGACTTTAAAATGATTGCAGCACAAACTACTGATACTAAGGTGGAACGTAACTGCCTCAACACTGGAAAATACTGCTCTAGGTCCAAATCCGCCGAGCAGTGCCTGTCTTTAGTAGATGTCTTCCCTGTTCTTCCTTCCAAATGCCCACCTCTGCCTTGTTCTGCAGTCAAGAAAGAAGTCCCATTCCCTTCCTGAAACTAGCCTGTCCTTTTCAGCCTGTGCTGTTTCCAGGGTCCAGTACATGCCCTCAGGAAGAGGCAAAGGGTGTGTTTCCCACTCTCTAATCTAGAGGTGAGCTGCAGGGAGCTCCCCCTAAACCATACCTGTCAGGCAGGTGATGATAGCTGCGTGGGTGAGAAGACACCACCTGTCCCACTAATGATAGGACCCCAGGCAGCAGAAGCCCTAACGGCTCCTCTGGCCTTTTAAGTCCACTCCCCACATAACCGTTAACAAGTCCCTTGTCCAGGAAATTGGAAGGCATTTGAGCTGTTGGCTAGAGCTCTTAGAGACAGAGGGAAGGGCTTGGCTGGGTGGCGATACCTACCTTGGCAATATTTACAAATAGGTAACTCTTCAGCTTTTCGGTAAGATCTTGAATCAGGAGGGAGCTGTTGAGGCTCTGGTAGGTCTATAGAAGTCTTGGTCACAGGTTTGTTTTCCCCTGGAGGAAAGCACGTGGCTGGACTGGGAAAACCAGGATGGGCAGCTGGGTTTCCTAGGACCCGTCATGTCTTGTAGCCGCCAGGCTGCTCTCTTTCGAACTCGCATTCAACATCACCTTCACAGATTTAGTTTCACTCCTGGAGGAAAACACGCATAGAAAAACAGAAATAACTTCTTTTTAAAGGGTTCCAAACCTCGTGTCACCAAAAGCTAGAATTCCCGGTGTCTCTGGTCTGCAGTCTCCTCATGCTTTGTTATTGTTGTCCCTTCTTCCAGGGACACTACTGTGCTTCTCCTGAGGAATTACTCTGCCTTCACTAGTCCCTGTACCTAGAAATTCAGACCCATGGCTGCTTATGAGGTACCAAAGAGTCTGCTAAGAGCTTTTCAAACATCATCTCATGCAAACCTCACAATGACCTTGTGAGTTTGCATTTATTTTTTTCTGTGTTACAAGAAGCCACGTAATAAGTCTGGAGTGAAAGTGAGGGCTGCTTCCATGGTTCCATCTGTCATCAGTCTTCCTAATTTTCCATCTTTCCTCATTGCCATCCTTCTCCAATGAAACCGAGGTTCAAAGGGCTTAAGCAACTTGCCACAAATTGTGAAGCTAGCTAAAAGAGGGATGGTATTTGAACCCAGTATTGCCTACCTCCGAAACTCTTTTCTTCCATGCCAGATGGAATCTCCCTGGGGAGGGAATAAGGGGAGAGGGATGACAGACAGGGATATGCCAGCTCAACCCCAGGGGCACTGGCAGTATCCTTTATCACACTCCCAGCTCCAGTCCCAAACACAGGGAGGACTTGGAATGGTAACTAGGAGCCAGGTGGAAGAGGGAGGAAAAGGGTCTGGGACCCTCACCTCCTGGGCACTGGCTCACACCTCTGCCTGATGCAGATTCTGGTCTTTTCAACTCCTACAAACCTCCCCACCCAGGACTTCAACCTCTAGACCCTCCTCACACAGGGTTGCCAGATTTAGGGAAAAAGCAAGACAAAACAGAACTCCCAGTTAAATTTGAATTTCAGATACAAAAGGAAGAATTTTTTCAGTTTAAGTACTGACATCCATTCAATGGAATAACAGGCGGGTTAATGAAGGTGATTCATTAAAATAATATTATCACAGTTCTCTGATCTCTCAAGAAACAAACTATGTAAGCATAAAACATTATGATTAGTATACTATTATTATTTTATATTTATAGTTGAGAGCACACTAATCTTAATACACTAAAATGATATAGGTGTTAACCAAAGACATTAGTATTAGACATAGAGGGTGAGATTTTAAAGACCAGAACACAGATAAGTTATTTCACAGTACAGCACTAAGAAGCAAAGTCAGCTTATAGTATATATTAATTCCTTTTCTCATATGATTTACTGGAGCTGGAAGGATAAAAGTAAGTGCTCGAAGCTATCTTATAAATCTTTTATAAATATCAAAAACTGAACAGAAAGATATTAAAAGTCATGTGATCAACCTCACCAATATCAAAGAAATTAGAATAAAAAATATCATTTTTTATTTATTAAATGATTATATAAATTAAATAATTGAATAAACCATGCTGACAATGGCTAGTGTTGTGATGGAGGTAGGTACAATGTGGCAGGGTACTCACATTCAACACTAGAAGGAGTAAAATGTATATGTACAGCTGATTCACTTTGTTATACAGCAGAAACTAACACACCACTGTAAAGCAATTATACTCCAATAAAGATGTTAAAAAAAAAAAAGGAATAAAAATTTCCACCTTTCTCAAGAGGAACTGGGCAAAATACATCAAAAGTCTTAGAAACGGGCACACGCTCTGACTCAAAGGTACTTCTAGGAATTTGTGCTAAGAAAATTACTTGGGACAGGTGCAAAGATTTCATCACAAAGATGTTCACTGCAGCATTGTTTATGTATATATAATATTATCATATATACCATTATGGTTATTATACATGTTATTATTGGTAATATATATGCACATATGTGCATGTATATATACATCATATATACACCATATATATATACAAAATTCACACACACCAAATAAATGTTGGCACATGTATTCAACAGCAGGCAGTTTAAGTGATGCTGTAGAAGACTATTGCAAGATTTAACAGGGTTTATGAGCACCTTCCTTCTTCCTTATGTGGATCTGAGGCTGGACGTAAAATAGCCGTCTTGCAACCATGAGGTGATAAGCATGAGGACAAAGCCACCTGCTAAGGATGGCGAGGCAGAGATATGAAGGACCAGAAATACTGACGATGCCGTGGAGCCATTACACCAGGTCTGAGTTTCAACCCCAGACTTCTTGTGAAGTGATTGGCCTTTTCTCATTCAGAACTTTTAGAATGTTCCCTTTCAACCAAAAATGTTGCACACCTAGAGTATTAATAAATTTAGAAATGTATAAAAGCTGTGTAAAGAAAATTTTTATTTTTTATTTATTTATTTTTAAATTTTTTGGCTGCATTGGGTCTTCGTTGCTGGGCGCGGGCTTTCTCTAGTTGTGGCGAGCGGGGGCTACTCTTCCTTGTGGTGAACAGGCTTCTCATTGCAGTGGCTTCTCTCATCGCGGAGCACGGGCTCTAGGCGCACATGCTTCAGTAGTTGTGGCACATGGGCTCAGTAGTTGTGGCACACAGGCTTAAGTTGCTCCGCAGCCTGTGGGATCTTCCTGGACCAGGGATCGAACCCGTGTCCCCTGCAGTGGCAGGCAGATTCTTAACTACTGCGCCACCAGGGAGGTCCCAAGAAAAAAATTTAAATCTTATTGAAGGACACAAAGACTCGAACTTGTATTTTCTCCCAGTCTTCACAACAATGCTTCGAGATGGGCATTATTTCATCTTTTTACACCCAGGAAGATTAAATAAGTGGCTTAAGTCCCCAGAGTGGCAGAGCTCAAGTTGAAACCTGGGTCTGCCAGAGTCTCGTGTTTATGTTCTGTATGGTAATTCATGCTGGCCAAAAGGAACTGACGTAAATTAATAAAATAACACGATGTGACTTCCAGTGTTCCTTTACCCAAAATGACTCCCTCATGCACATTCAGGATGACAGACTCACAAATTACAGGAAGTTTCTCTTTTGGTTGTAAACACAGTGTGAATTTTATATTTGTAGCAAGAACCATCTAACGCTGAAAGGAAATTTAGAGATTCTTGGAGTAAATGTTGATAAGATTCTAAAAATTGTGATTGACAAAGAAGTGCCTCAGGACATTTGCACTTGCCATTCCGTCTACTTGGAAAGCTTTTCCTCTAGATGTTGACATTGCTCGTTTCCTCACTTCTTGACGTCTTTGCTTAAATATTACCTTCACAAAGAGTTCTTCCCTGATCACCTCATTTAAAACTGTCACTTCTCCTGGCTTTATATTTCTCCATAGTACTTACCACCCTCTACTATACTATATAATTTACATGTTTATTTTACTTATTGTCTCCTCCCCACCCACACCCCTCAAAAAAATGTTAGCAGGACTTTTGTCTGTTTAGCCATCAGCACCAAGAACAGTGCCTTGCCTGCAGTTGGCACTTACTGCTTGTTGGATGGATGGATGAACAAATGAAACCAGAAGCACACAGTGTAGCACCACTCAGAGCTGGCTGGTGCTAGCAAAATAAGACCTCGTACCAAGGTTATCTCAAGACGGGAGGGGAGAGAGACAGAAGGAGTGAGGAACACAGAAGAACTGCTGGGTGGGAATACAGTTTATGCTACTTGATTTTGCACTTTATATAAATGATACATTTTTTACATGTCCTTTTGTGACTTGCTTCTGTCACTCATATTCTGACTGCAGGATTTATCCATGTTGTAATGCACAGCTGTAAACTACCTTCACTTCTATTGCTGTATGGAATGCCGTTGCAAGAAGAATATAAAATGTATTCTACTGTTTTAGACGTTTGGGTTGATTCCAGTTTGGGGCTGTTTCGATCCATCCTAGTATGACCATTCTCTTCAAGTTACAGGTATACCTATGTAAGAATTTCTCTAGAAGGGCAGATAGAATTTCTCTATTTTGCCTGTAACAGATAATACCAAACTGTTACCCAAAGTGGTTGTACTAATTAACACTCCCATCAGCAACGTATGGGTGCCAATGGTACTCCACATCCTTACCAATGCTTGGTATTATCAGGTTGTTGCGAGAATTTTTGCCATTCTCATGAGAGTAAAATGGTATCTCCCTCTGGTTCTATTGTGAATGCCCCTGATTATAAATGAGGTTGAGAACCTCTTTATAAGTTACATTTTCATTTTTTTCCTTCATTTAATATTATCAAACCTTACTTGCACCCAGCCACCTCTGTTTTCTTCATTCACATGGATTAGCAATGGAACAGGCATGTAAGTAATTCAAAAATAATTTTTTTTTTATTTAGTTATTTTTGGCTCTGTTGGGTCTTCGTTTTCTGTGCGAGGGCTTTCTCCAGTTGCGGCGAGCGGGGCCCACTCCTCATCGCGGTGCGCGGGCCTCTCACTGTCGCGGCCTCTCTTGTTGCGGAGCACAAGCTCCAGACGCGCAGGCTCAGTAGTTGTGGCTCACGGGCCTAGTTGCTCCGCTGCATATGGGATCCTCCCAGACCAGGGCTCGAACCCGTGTCCCCTGCATTGACAGGCAGATTCTCAACCACTGCGCCACCAGGGAAGCCCTCAAAAATAATTTTAATCAAACTTTGGAATTATCAGACTTTTGTCTGAGGAGAAGAGAGGAAGGTAAGTTCAGTGTGCAGTGTGGATAGACCTCGAGTTGTCGAAATGACCAAGGAATTCTTCAGCTTGGGGTTTGACAATGTCTTTCGTTGTGCCTGTTACACAACATGCAGTGCCTTACAAGTGCTTATGCTTTTTGTCTGTAAAATTTTCTCATATGGGGTAACATAGTGTGGGAGTTAACACAGCCTGTTCAGCATATAAAGGTAACTCTCAAACAGAACAAATCCACCAGATACTGAAATTTTTAAAATCTGTGGCCAAGCTTGAAAACAAGAAAAGAATATCTCCAGGTTCCTGAGCAGGGAGGAGGCACTAAAAAGAAACAGTCCATGTGGGTATTGGAACCAGGTAAATATTACAGAGACTGTTGATACAACAACTACCCAGAATCTCAGCCCATGAGAAGTGGGGAGCTAGAACTGAGCCCCCCCGCAAGTAAAGCCAGAAGCCATGAAGGCTCTCCGTCCCTGAAACAAGCAACATAAGAAGTCCTTTTATTGGCCAGGGTTGCATAAGGAAGCTGACCATCTTTCAGGGCCATGGAAAGTAAAGGAACCACCCTAAAGAAAGCAGAATATCAACCAGCATTGCACACGCATCTGATCTGAATCCATACCTACCAAAGAGACACAAGAACCTGTTTTGAGCAACTACCATAAAACTGGTCTGGAATCTGTAAAATCCCAACCAAGTACACGTGTTTCATGGAAAACCACTCCCACTCAAGATGAGCTCACACAAAAAATTACTAATCCCATGAAGTAAATAACTGTTGGGAGAAAATCAGCAAACACAACAAATGCAACAAAATTCAGAACCATGAACTACAGATATAAAGCTATCTCAAAGAGGCCTAAAAATCATACCATTCAAACGTGCAATAATATAAATGAATAGCATATATGAAAGTAAGAAAGAAAATAAAATGAAAAAACATGACACTAAGGGAGGGACTGTGAAATTTTTTAAAAGAATTCAACTGAACTTACAGAATAAAAAACAGTCACTAACAAAGCGAGAGAGAGGCATGGACATATATACACTACCAAACGTAAGGTACATAGCTAGTGGGAAGCAGCCGCATAGCACAGGGAGATCAGCTCGGTGCTTTGTGACCGCCTGGAGGGGTGGGAGGGAGGGAGACGCAAGAGGGAAGAGGTATGGGAACATATGTATATGTATAACTGATTCACTTTGTTATGAAGCAGAAACTAACACACCATTGTAAAGCAATTATACTCCAATAAAGATGTAAAAAAAAACCCAAAACAGTCACTAAAATTAAAAATTCAATGGACATTCATCTGAAGAGAGAACTAAGGAACTGGATGATAGATTTGAGGAAAGCATCTAGAATGTAGCTGCAGCAATAAAGAGGTGGGAAGTATGAAAGAAACTGAGATGCATAATTTAGGATGAAAAAATTCAACATACATTTAATAGGAGTCCCAGAGAAGGGAGAGAGGAAATAGGAGATTCTACTGGGAGTCCAGGCCAAATCATTATGCAGGAGTGAGTAGATAAAGATATTTTAGACATGAAAGTCTAAGATGATTTACTATAACATCCCCTTACTAAAAGCAATACCAAAAGCAATACCTTAGCAAGAAAGAAACTCAACCCAGAAGAAAGGGGTGAGATGCAAAACACAATGGTAAGCCAAGAAATTCATGAGAAATTTAATAAATCTAAATAATACTGACTATAAAATTATAAAAACAATGATGATAGCCAACTGGGAGATTTTTGTTTTTGTTTTTTAAGGTGGAACTAAAATATTACCCAACAATAGTAGAGAAGATGAGAGAGGGTTTTAGGAATTAAAGCACTCTGAGTTCCATGTATTGTTTGAAAAAATGATGGGGATATTAGATCTAAATCTTTGATCATGCTTGCTAACAACCACCAAATGAATAGAAATCATATGTTTAATTTCTAAACAGGTGAATGGTAAAGAGATAGGTGGAGAACCAAAAACAACCCATGGTGAATGGAAACGAAAAACATAAAATAAGCTAATAAAAACAAGTCCACACATATCAGTAATCATAACAAATATAAATGATTGTAGAGAAACTCTCCCACATAAGCCCAAGAAAAAATATACCGAAGGTTCCTCACAGTATTGTTTGTAACAAAGACAGCAGTTAGAAACAACCCAAATTTACCATCCTTAGGAGACTGGATAGATACATTGTGGTATATTTATAAACTAGAACTTTCCAGAAGAGTTAAAATGAATGAAATTGATTTATATATGAAACTGATTTTCATATATCAACAATGGATAGGGCTCAAAAATATACTGATAAATGAAAAAAGCAAGTTTCAGTATGGTATATACAGTGTAATGCCATTTGTTTAAATTGTTTAAATACTCAAATAATGCTACATAGTGTTGATAAATAGTTAAACTATAAAAACATGGATGGGAAGGATACACATGCTTCTGGGAATGACGTGGGGTGGGGCGCCCAAGAAAACTTCAATTGTATCTTTAATATTTTATTTCTTTAAAAATATCTGAAGCAAATACAGCAAAAGGTTAACTCTGTGTGTATTCCAGTTGGTGGTTTATAGCACCCTCTGTACTTTGCTGAATATTTAAAAATACTTCATAATAGAAAATGTATCTTTGACTCAAAATATTATAGAGCTGGGCTTTCCAATAACTAAATTAAATGTGCATTTACATTTAAATTTAATTATATTAAAAATTCAGTTCCTCAGTCATACTGGCCACGTTTCAAGTGCCCAGTAAGCACAGATACTGTATTGGACAATGCCATTTTAGAACATTTCCATCACTGTAGAAAGTTCTCTTGGGGAGTTATAGAGCCCCAAGAGCACCCTGGTTCACATTACTTCTCATTATTTAATACTGTGAAGAGATATTGATGATAGTAATATGCAAAATGAAGCACTGAACATAGAGCACAGCTCTACACCCCTACGGGAATTTGGTTAAGTCTTATTGCTGTGTTGCCTTTCATCAAATTACTCAAAGTTCCAGGAAGGCTGATGTCCAGTTAATTGAGATGTTCCTGTAGTATTTCAAGTGAAAACAATCACAGTAATTTAGAGCTGGTAATAATAGTAATGTTGTTCCAGCCACTGTATATTTGATTCCCCAACTATTCCAATTCTACCCAGTGCCTTCCCAAGGTATAAATCTGGTAAAATCAACACAAAAAGAGACACTTCTCAGATTTTCTCATTTACCAAAGTAAGTGCTTTAGAGAGTTATCTGAGTGGCCAGTATTTCGCTAGGAATTTCAACATCAACGACAGCAACAAAAACCCATTACAAAAGCATTGAGAAAGTTGGAAAAGCAAGCTTTGGCTTCAGGAAGGGAGAGACTTGAGACTTTGCCCTCAGACCTCAGAATTACTGCAGGTCGGTAAATTCTTTCCACTGGGGCTTTAACTGACTTTCTCATGGGCACACATTTTCCCGCAACTCCCTTAGCTGTCTTATCAAGGGTGACCCGTGAAATACACTAAAGCAGAAATGAGCTGGGTTCTATATGTAGATGATCCCCAAATGCAGAAGTTTCACCAGCCATTGTCAGGTTAACACATGGAAAATTCTTTGAGCTACAGAAAGCTTTGGAGAATGTAAAATTACTGATGATGTATGACTAAAGAACAAGTCAATTTCAATACAATGATTCCAGGACTTCCCTGGTGGCGTAGTGGTTAAGAATCTGCCTGCCAATGCAGGGGACACAGGTTCGAGCCCTGGTCCGGGAAGATCCCACATGCCATGGAGCAACTAAGCCCGTGAGCCACAACTACTGAGCTTGAGCTCCAGAGCCAACGAGCCACAACTACTGAGCCCACGCGCTACAACTACTGAAGCCCAGGAGCCTAGAGCCCATGCTCCACAACAAAGACAAGCCACCGCAATGAGAAACCTGCGCACCACAACAAAGAATAGCCCCGGCTCGACGCAGTTAGAGAAAGCCTGTGCGCGGCAATGAGGACCCAACGCAGCCAAAAATAAAAAATTAATTTAAAAAAATACTATAATTCCATGAATGGGTGAGATAGATATAATAGTTCATTTGACAGTTGTATTTTGAACACTTCCTGGCATCAGGCACTGCCAGGGGACACCAAAATATAGAGACAGACATGGTCTCTGTCCTCGTACTGCTGAAAATCCGCAGGGAAGAGCTCTCATCCTGGCCCATGGCACCAGGTAACTCGTGAGACCAAAATGCTAACAGTGCTTTGAGGCCTGGCGAACTGTAGAGTCGGCTTCTCTCTGCGAAGAGAATTGAGGTCTTTATAAAAGGCAAAGCTCCCCAAATTCCAACTCTCAGTGAAGACAATTTCTCCTTGGCCCTGCCGCCCTTTGAGCCATATGCGTGGTTTTCATTAAACACCATAATCTCCCTAATCCCGCTGAGATAAATATGCAGTTAACACCCTGGAGACTTTCTGAGAAGGACCCAAATTCTACCCAAGGGATCTAATTAAAAGGAGAAGTGAGATGTTCCACTGGGGTCCAAGGCTAAAGATAACTCTTACAGAGCAGGAGAGAAGGAAAGCACGGTGGATGTGTACCCCTTCCCCGTGGGGAGGGGGCTACCCTTTACTGAGCATCTCCTTGGTTTCAGGGGCCATTCAGTCATCACTCATTCAATCCTCCCCACAACTCTGCAAAGCAGGCGTTTCCACTCCTAACTTAACAGTGAAGAAAACAAGCGTCAGAGAGGTGCGGGGTCCCCTCCAAGGCCATCAGCTAATGAACTGAGGTCAGAACTTGGGTGTACCTGCTTCACCTTCGTGTTCTTTAACTCACCTGCTCTGATAGGTAAAAACAACCTCTAAGTTTCCTTCCAACATCTCCAAGTCAATGAGTGCACCCAGTCATTCAGGGGGAAGAAGAAAGTCAAAGGAAAGTCAGGAAAGGCAGTTAAGCTGCTGATAATTAAGGGATTAGAACTGTAAACCACAATGAGCATTGTTCCATGAGTCTATTTTTATTACTTTCAAGTTTTATTCACTTGATAAGGTATTGGGAGAGTAAAACCAATCCAAAAGGCCTTTCATTCCCCTCAGTACTCAGGAAGCAGTGACATCTTCATCGTTGTGCTTTGTGGACAAATTAAGTATTAAATTATGAAACTAATCTGCTCTGATATCAGGAAGAATGTCAACTTTGATAAAGCTTTGCACTCTACGAAGATTGCTTTCTAAATGACCTGATATGACTCAATGAATAATTTTAGAATTGATTTTCCGGCAGAGACACTAATGAATAAAAGACACTGTCTCCCAAGATAATCTTGGGAGGAGAGTTTTCCTTTTTCCAGAGACCTTTATTTCACCTTAGCTTTTTTTTTCAATTTAAATACAGCAGGTTCTTATTAGTCACCCATTTTATACACATCAGTGTATACGTGTCAATCCCAATCTCCCAATCACCTTTGCTTTGATGGGGTCGATACCACCATTTGTCCCCATTAGTGCTCGATGGACCAGAGACTTACAGCTTTTCAAGTAAATGCTGTTTATTTTGGTGTGAAGATGTATGTCCTAATCCCTGTCCTGGGCAGCAAGGGAAGGGATGCTTCCCTTATGCTTGAACCTGGGCCAGGCACTAGGACTAGAGGCCAAAAGAATATGGTCTTTCCCTTGGCAGAACTTAAGATCTCGGGGCAGAGGCAGCAAACAAAGAGAAGCCAACACAGGGTAAGAAGTGTCCTGGGAGCCCAGAGCAGGGACTCTTACTTCACTCTGGGGTGTCAGGGGTGCTTCTCAGAGAAGTAAGGGAGACAAAGGGTGTGCAAAGTCCAGGAGGAAAGAGACAGCATAGCACCTCCAGAAAACTTCCTGGATCTGAGCCAGCCCAGAGCATAGGATGGTGAAGAGGTCAGCAGAGGCCAAATCGTGGAGGGGCCTTTAAGCATGGGAGGAAGCTTGGTCTTTCTCCTGAGGGCTTTGGTTTAGCCCTCCTGGGATGGGGACATTTTTTGTTAAAAATCACCATGAGGTTTTTCTGACCTCACGTTTCCATGAGCGTCCTCCACTAGGCCAATATCAGACACAATGCCTCATTTTCTAAAGAAATAATTTGTAACACTGCCTTTGCTGTCTTGATACAGAATGCATAGGTAATATAACCTACCTAAGGAAAAAATACTTTAAAAAATCACTCTAACTGCAATGGAGAAAAAGAGGGTAATTTTAATATAAATAAGTAAATAAATTTTAATAAATAAAATTTAATAGGATGCATTTTAACATGTAAATATTTGGGCACAAATTACCAGAAGCCAAAAGGGAGGCCATCAGAAGTTTATACCGATATGTGGAAACACAGAGAATGCAACAGCCATAGATACTGGCCGATACAGTGGTGACAATGACAGTGTTGTATCTGATGAAAATACTATGAGTCATTATCATAAAAACCCTCAGATAAGTTCTCAGTCCACCACAGTGTAATCAGCACTGGATTCCCATAGTATTTGCTTTCTTAGAACATTTAGTATAAAGTGTATATCAGACTCTGCAAAAATAACTTCCGTTATGTAAAAACAGGCATGTTCCAGATGTGGCTAATTAGAACCATCATTCACCTGTAAGAATGTCTGGTGGGACATTGGAGGTTCATTGCAGAATTAAGGTGAGTTCTTTATTGTACAGAATTGTTCCACGTATGGCCACGCCTAACATCACTGACCCCCAATGCTTTAGTACCCCACAAATTACAAAGCACCCAGGGAATGGAACCACCTTTTTGGTGGAGGGTAATATGCCTGGTCTCTGTCCCCACTCTTTCCTGACTCTTCCTCTTGGGAAGAGAAGTGACCTTTTCTTTGGTGCCTTTGGGAGAATATCACCCCTTCTAGCTTCTCCTGTGGAGTAGCCATGCTGGAGGAATTCGGGACCCTCTCCAGCCAGGCAGAAATGCTTGTAAATGTCCAGCATAGCCCAGAACTGGTGGGCAAGTTAGCTCTGGGAAGAAAGCAAGCCCATTTGGCTGCAGATTTAAAACCAGTAATGAAATTGAGCTTTTGTTCCCTGTCTCCTGCGGCTCATTTCTCAATTGCTTGAAAGAAGTATTTGGGTGTTCTTTATTGCCCTCCACACACACCACATTCGGAAGAAGGAGAGTGATTTTTACTCTTGGGAAGGATGAGACCATCCAGAGAGAGTGAGTAGAGGGTGATGTGAAGAGGCCAAGTCAGAGGCCTGGAAAACCTAGCATTCAAGGCTGTGGTTTGCACATTGTACTTCCCGGAGCCCCAGGGTCTGGAGAGGTGCCCTCGGGTTTTTTGGGAGAGGAGACAGGGGAAGGGAGTACCAATAGCCTCAAAGAACCATCTCTATTTTAACCGCAGCGGTTGTGATTTTTTTTTTTTACTTATTTATTTATTATTATTTATTTATTTATTTTTGGTTGAGTTGGGTCTTTGTTGCTGCGTGCAGGCTTTCTCTAGTTGTGGCGAGTGGGGGCTAGTCTTCGTTGCAGTGCGTGGGCTTCTCATTGCAGTGGCTTCTCTTGTTGCAGAGCATGGGCTCTAGGCATGCGGGCTTCAGTAGTTGTGGCTCAGAGGCTCAGTAGTCGTGGTGCACAGGCTTAGTTGCTCCGCGATGTGTGGGATCTTCCTGGACCAGGGCTCGAACCCGTGTCCCCTGCATTGGCAGACAGATTCTTAACCACTGCGCCACCAGGGAAGCCCAGCAGTTGTGATTTTCTGTTTTTTATATGACGCTTGGTTTTACATAAAAGTTCATTTGTAAAAACAAAAAGTTTCCACTGCAAAAGAGAAAATGCTTGAAAACCAGTGATATAAAGTATAAAGAATGAACAGAGAAAAGAGCAATTCACAAAGGGGACTGAGAAGAATCTGCCAGAAACACAAGAGGAAGGAGGAGTGTTTGCGACCAGGAAGCCTCAGAAATGGAAATTCTCAAGACAGAGGGACGGTCAAAGGCACCCAAGGCCAGAGGGATGGCGGGTGGGATTGGGACAGAAGAGTGACCACTGGGTCTGCTGACACTGTGATCCGGCAGGGGGCCAAGCGCCAAGCCCACATGGCAGTGGGTGAAGAGGTGAGTTAAGGAGTGAGGAAGGTGAGCCGTGTGGACGTCACCATGCAGAAGGTGATGGAGATGGCAGGTATCAGTTTCCCAATGCCTCTGAGTAGTCAAAAGGATCCATGCACGAAGGATATTCAATCTCTGCAACATGCCGGATAACGAACATTCTTCGTGGTAGAAACGGAGAAATCCTTCTTCAAACAGAGTGGCAGAAATAGGGGCAGCAGGGGCAAGGGGGAGTAAGTACAAGGGCACATCTTGGGCTTCTTTCCGGGAAGGACGAGGTGGAGTTTTCTGTTTGTTTGTTTGTTTCATGTTAAGGAGAACATTCATCTTTCCAGGAAGTCCTGGTGTCAGGTGGGAGCTTCAGTTAACAATGCCTCCTCTGTTTCTAGAAGAGTGATGAATGTCAGACCAGCAGGAGAGAATGGCTCCTCTCCCCTGCTCCCCATATTCCGTGTCCCGCTGGTAGCAAGGACATAAATGTTACTACTGGCTGCCTAATGGCCCGCAGAAGTCACTAAAGTGACATCATTAGTGTTGGAGACCTCAAAAGGGCCTCTGCCTTCATTCTTAGAGAAAAGCACTGGAAAGAATCAGAAAGCAACAGCTAGACGGAACAAAAACTTCTGAAGTAAAGAAACATTGGAAAAGTGATAGAGAAAAAATTAAGACTCTTAAGTGTCATTTTGCTAAGGGCAGCTCTGACATTCAAATTACTTTTGACCTCCCCACACAAGGGCACGGTAAGGAGTCAGAACTATTTACGTGGCCTTCTGAACTCCACAAGACAAACCCACAAGAGTCACTTCAGACCACTGGAAGGAACCAGGACCCATGTTCTTCTGGCTCCAGCTCTGATCTTATGAGTGACCCTGCTTTCCACCGCTTGCATTCTCTGCGTCTTCCTCCACTCCTCAACAAAACTGCTTTTATAAACCTAATTCATTAGTGCCTCCCACGGTGCTCAGCTGCTTAAGGTCAGGTGGGAAAAGGTGCCCATGTCCTTAATTAGGTTTAGTCCTCACAACAACCTTGAGCGGCACTGTTACCCATTTTATAGATGGGAAAACAAAGGCCAGGAGAACACAGGTCATTGGCATAAGGTCTCTCAGCAGATAAGTGGCAGAGTTAAGTCAAGAACAGAGATATCTAGCTCTAAAAAATATGGAATGATGAATGAATGAGAGGAAATTGAATGAATGATAAAGGAATAATGAACTAACATTATTATATATTTTAGAAATGTAAAGTCCCACTTGCGACCCTGTTTACTTTCAGGGTCCCTTCCTCGTCCATAAACAAGTTAGCCAGACAGTCCTGCTTGTGGTGGGAGATTTAATGTTCAAAACGTGATAACTAAGCAGGTTCTGGCATCTTCTTCTTGTAGCACACTAAGCTGTGCTAGATTGGTAAATCTTAAAGTATCCAGAAGATATTAAGTGACGGGCAGATGAAAAACACCACTTTGTGGTTAAAGAAATGTTTATATATCCACCAAATGGAATGCAATGCAACCATTAAAAACATGATATTAGGGGCTTCCCTGGTGGCGCAGTGGCTGAGAGTCCGCCTGCCGATGCAGGGGACGCGGGTTCGTGCCCCGGTCCGGTAGGATCCCACATGCCGTGGAGCGGCTGGGCCCGTGAGCCATGGCCGCTGAGCCTGGGCGTCCGGAGCCTGTGCTCTGCAACGGGAGAGGCCACAACAGTGAGAGGCCCGCGTACCGCAAAACAAACAAACAAACAAACAAACAAAAAACATGATATTAAGGAGTTGCAAATGGCATATTACAAGGCTAATTGGCAACAGATGTGTGCATGTATAACACTAACAATAATTGACTTTGGAAATGGGCTTGTGGTAAATTTTTTTCTTCTTTTTTATACTTTCTTGTGTTTCCCAGATTTCCTTCAATTAGCATTTATGATTTTTGGAATTAAAAAATAAGTCAAACTTTCCATTGTTATTGAGCACCTGCCAAAATCAAGCCACTGGAGTTCATCTTTCTGTAGGGTGCAGTGTGTTCGAAACCTCAGGTCATCCTCTCCTCCCGTTCTCCATGGACACCCTGACTCCTTGGGGCATGGTTTCCCATTGTACAACAGCACACCATTTTGCCTGTCCCTTGCCTGGACTTGGCAGGAGGCTGGAGGCTTCCAGGCAGCACTGTTGAAGTCAGCTTTCCTCCTGCCTCAGTAATTGCCACAGTCAGGGTTGAGAACCAGGATGCGGGCTCATTACACAAAACCCAGCTAAGAATCTCCCAGGGTAGGCTGCTTCCCTCAGGGAGCCCTGCGAGGCAACCCCAGCATCCCTGCCTTGCTTTGCTGACCCCCACAAAACTGACTTAGAATTAACACCTACCCACCGTTTTACAGCGGTTTTTCATGCCTCGTTGGAACCCCTCAACAGCTCCTACCCTATTTGACTCATAGCAAATTGAGGATTCGGAGGTTATATGACCTCCCAAAGTCCTGTGGCTAAAAAAGGCAGAAGTAGAACCAGAGCCTCAGGTCACCTGGTTCTAAATCCCATGTGCCTTCCAGGGCAGCACTCTGCAGCCTGGGGGTTCCTTTCCTTTCAGAGACACAACCTGAGGGGATTCATGGGCCATCAGGAGACACCCTAAGTTGGCTTTAAGGATCTGTTGCTCTGGTCACAAACAGTCCCTTCAGTGACAGCCAAGTTGTTAACAAATATCCAATGCTCACTTTCCTTGAAAAGAACCTAAATCCCAGAATAGCAGCCAGTGCCTCTGGCAGAGCTGAATAAGATCACCAATAATCCCAGGAACAATTCCTAAAAATGAATTTATGCCTCTTAAACAGAGGAATAAAGACAGTCAAAACCCAATAACAACTCAACATCATTACCTACCAGGGAAATAGAAATTAAAATCCTTATGAGATAATTAATCCCTACACATCTACCAGAAGAGCTAAAATTTTCAAGACTGACTATAACAAGTGTTGGCAAGGAAGCGGAGCAATGCAACCCTCCAATATTGCAGATGGAAGGGTAAACTGGTTCAACCACTTGGTAAAACTATTTGACATGATATGTTAAAGACAAACATGCCTATCTAAGACACAGCAAATCCACTCCTAGGTACATATCCAAGAGAAATGAGTAAATGAAGGCACACATCTATTAAAATATATGTACGTGAGTGATCATAGCAGTTTACTAATTAGTAGCAGGAAACAGGAAATAACCCAATGACCATCCACAGAGCAGTGAATAAGTAAATTATGGAATATTCATGCAATGAAATACTACACAGCAATACAAAAAAAAAAAGATTGATACACAGAGTGACAGGGATGAAACTCACAGACATTATGATGAGGCAAAGAAGCCAGACACAAAAGATTAGTACATAGCGTATGATTCATTAGTGGGCCACAGACAGCTCATAATAGCTCATGAGAACTGATTATTATGTTTTCAGGGATTTTGTAAGCCAAATAAATAAACGTTGTTAAATGCAGCCTTTATTAAAAATTAAATTATAGAAACACACAGCTAAGTATATTATATTTAAGACAAATATAATAAATACTCAGAACTTTCACTTCCTAATTCTTTTGCTACATTTTTAGTATTATCTATGTAACTGAGGCTATTTACAGCTTTTGTATCTACATGGTGAAAATACTATAGAATTCTGTTCTACTGCACATTGATTCCTAGCTCTCTGTTCAAGGACCTCACCCCAATGGCTTCAAATCAGTGGTGGTGATAGCCAGGGAAAATGCCTACAAATCAGGCTTTTTTTTTTTTTTAAATTTTGGAGAGCCTGTTGTCAAACATTCACCAGCACACTACAGATATGATTCCATTTTTATGAAACTCAAGAATAGGAGAAACTAATACATGATTATTAGAAGTCAGAAAGGACAGTACCTGGAGGAGAGGCCACCTGCCTGAGATGAGGCTGGTGGGAAACTTACAGGGTGATGGTAATGTTCTACATTTTGATTCTGGTGGTGCTTGCATGGGTGTAAACATATGTACGCACTTTACTATATGCAGGTGATACCTCACTTTCAAAAATAAATTTTAAAAAAGTTTCCAAAACAGCTCTCCTTCTGGGAGTCCCTGTGGTAGGAAAGTGAGAGGTTTGGCGTCCCCAAGGTATCTCCTGTTCTGTCTCCGCAGGACAACCTGAGTTATGTGAGACCCTGGAAGGAGAAATAGGCTTCAGTAACTACCTTCTGTGACCTCCGGAGAACAAGACCTGAATTGGGCTAGTCTTTATAATTGGCAGCAAGTCCCCTACATGCTTCGGATAATAACAATGGCTAATGTTTATGGAGCAGTGTTTTTCTTTTTTAAATTTTTATTTTATATTGGAGTAGAGTTAATTAACAATGTCGTCTTAGTTTCAGGTGTAGAGCAAAGTGATTCAGTTATATATATACATGTATCTATGCTTTTCCAAATTCTTTTCCCATTTAGGTTACGGAATATTGAGCAGAGTTTCCTGTGCTATCCAGTAGGTCCTTGTTGGTTATCTATTTTATATATAGTAGTGTGTATATGTTCATCCCAAACTCCTAATTTATCCCTCCCCCCCCCCCGTTATGGTTACCAGTGGAACAGTGTTCTAAGTGCCTTACCCGGGTTAACTCATTTAATCCCCTCAAAACCTGAGGGCATTTTATGATTCCCATTTTTTCAGATAGGGCAATGAGGTTAAGGACCCAGCTCCAAGTCACATAGCTGGGAAGTGACAGTCAGGATTTCCACCCAAGGAACCTGTGTCCCGTGCTTGTGTTCATCACTCCACCCTTCTAGTAATAAATTATCGAAATAATCTATTTCGTTGTTAAATAGTTAGCACCCAGATGACATGGTACGCTGTATGCTGCCCACTTCTGCGTCTCCATTATCTGTACCTGTGAAAGGAGATAGGAGCCAAACATTTGGCCTCAGTAACCTGCTTCCCTGCCGTTTTGGACATGGCCGGCAAGCACATCATGGAACTTGTCTGATGTGAAGTGAAACAAAGGGGCAGTCAAGGTGGTCAGTTGAAAATGATTCAAAAGGGAGCCTTGACTCTCAGTTTCAGGGGTGCAAGCGGGTTAGCTGTGCCCGGTGAGGCCACCTGTTTCATCAGGGAAATGGAAACTCAGAGATAACCCATGATCCCTGAACTTGCCAAGTTGAGTCCAGCCTCCCCAGCAAGAGAAATAGCAAGATCCTAACGTGCTGCCCGTTGCCTCTGGAAATTAGTGATCCTGACCCCACCCTGTCTGAGCAAACGACTCTCCCCACACACATCTCTGCAGCACGACCCGTGTACAGTGACATCCTCTCACCTCTGAACGAATCTGATTTATGGAGTCATGGGTGGGCAGAGCCAGGAGGGGCTTTCTGAATCAGAGAGCCCTTGCTTTCATGGCGGGGGAAGCCTGAAGCGCAGAGAAGGGCTGTGGAAAGGGACCCCATGAAATAGGTCAGGGGACTCCATCTCCAGCTCGCCATTTAGCCCGCTGCACTGTCCAATGCGTTTGGTGCCAAGAAATGTTTCTCCAGTATCTCAGATCCCATCCTCTGTGTTAGGACCTCTAGCCTCACCAGTGGCCGGCTCCACCGTGATCGTTCAGTTCTAGCAATGCTATTCATGTAGTGCCTATTTTGTGCCAGGGCTGTGCCTGACTGGCTGGTCGGTTGCTGGATCTTACCAGTAAAAGAGGCCTGTCTAGTGCCAGGTGTAAAGGGGGCTGTGTGGGGGATGCAGATGGTCCAGAAAAACCTGGGAAAGCAAACCAGAGCCAGCCTCGGGCTTCTGGTGCTAGCAGATCTCTGCGGTGTGGCCACAGGGAGGACTGCACGCATCCTGGAGCTTGAGCCAGGGCTGAGCAGACAGCAGGGCAGAGCCCGGAAGGATCTTGGAGGGCTGAAAGTCCCATCTCCTCTTAGACTCTCTCCAAACCCTCACCTAGCCTTTCCTCTTCTTGGACCCTGTCTCTCCTCTTCTCCATCTCTCTCCTATTTCCCTCTCTCCTCCTGAGAAAACAGAAATATATCAGAGTGACATAATACCAAAGGGGTGGGCTCTGCAGACATACATCTAAGACCCTGACCAGCTTACTTCTTGGCCGCTAAGTGATCCTGATCTATAAAATGGGGGGAGGGGGGACACATTTCATAAGCCTCTTAAAGGGTTTGGAAGAGGCTGTATATATGCAAGTATATACACACACACAGACATTATTTGTGTTAATGTGAAAGGAACACTAAGAAAAAGAAATTCAACTTGCCCCCTTATTACCTCCATCCTCAGCCTTTCCTCCCCCCAGAAAGAGAGATCAGGCTTTTAATTTAATTCTGTAATTTTGCTCCTGAACCCAAATGAAAGGCATTTGGGGCTTTCCGGGCCCTTGATCTCCCAGCCTTTATGTAGGATGGTCCTTCATCCTGGAATTACTTTCTCCTCCTCCGTCTTTACCTGGTTAATTCCTAATAATGCATAAGACTCAGACCAATTGTTCCTTCTTCCTAGAAGCCACCCCTTATCTTCCCAACATACCCTTCCCTTCCCAGGGTCCTTTAACCCCTAGGTCACAGCCTCATAATTGGGAGTTTCTGCTTTGTTGTCCTTTTCTGGACCACATTAATAACTGTATCCGAGGTCGAGCAGGGTACCGGGCAGAGAGCTGGTGCCTGTGCAAGAATGCCCTCAAGTCAGTAACAGGGTAGTAAACGCACTGATTGCAAAGTGTTGGTGACTTACAATCATCACCTTTCCCTGATGACTTTGCTTAAAGGAGGACAAGGAAAAACGCAACACAGAAAGATAAACTGCTAGCAGTGAAATTTCAGGAGGATGGGGGTCTTTCCTAAGGCTCCTGAGATAAGACAGAATTTTTCCAGCTGAAAGGAACCCGAGAGATAATTATGTTTTGGTTGTTTTCCAGCTGTGCTCCCTGCCTGCCTGAGGTTCCTAGAAAGTTGGGAAGGAGTGGTAAGGAAGGATAAGGGTTGGGGGATAGGACCCCAGACCTCCCTCCCCCAGTCACGAAAGGAAGCTCTGCTACTACCTGTTTTCCATATTGGGTTTACATGCAAGACTTTATTTGAAGAACTGGCTTCTACAGCAGGAGGAAAAATTGATCTAGTCCCACTCACCCACTTCATAGATGAGGGCAATGAAGCTCAGAAAGTTAATGTCAGCTGCCCAAAATAATGCCATGGGTGTCCAGACTTTTTGATTCTCTAACCAGTGCTTATTTCGGGAGCTGCGTTGGTCTCCAAAGCAGATTGTGCACTCAACTGGCCGCACCAGGGCAAGAAGGGGGCTCCCTGTGTACTCTTCACCTCCCCCACCCCTTCCCAGATCACCCTCCCTTAAAGGAGAGAGAAAGCGATTTGGTGAAATCACTGGATCTTGTGATTCCCTTTTTTAGATGATAAAACCAGGGCTCAGATTCTGTAGCTCATCCTTGGTGGACCCCAGGCTGATCCAAAGTGAAGAAAAACACAATAGCCAGAGTGAGCTCCAGAATTACCACAGCTCTTTCCTGAGACTGAAAAAAAGTCTGTGATCACTCGTTCCTCCTGCTAAGACCATTTGGAATAATTCTCCTTTTAAGCGGTAAGATCCTCTGGGTCCTTGACTCAGGCCTGCCCAAGACTGAGCCAAAGAGGCAACACAAATAAAAGGCACAAAGGGTCCTGTCACCCTGGGAGACGTTTTCTTTATTTGTGTTTTCTGGAAACCAGATGGCAGAAGACAATAGTCCTTTAAGGGTTTACCACCAACTGGAACTGCAAACTACTGTAGGTGCCTCTTGAAAGCCCAAGACAAAATGCACCACAGGGAGAAAATAAACAAGAGCTACTTCATTTTAGGTGGATTCCGACTCTTAAAGTGCCCTTCCCTCCTCATAAGATTTTTTGCATTTTTTTTCTGTGCCTCCAATTTGACTGCTTTATTGTTACTGTGGGAAACGCAGTCCTGTAAACTGAACTCAAATCAGGAGCCAAGCTAGACATGCACAGAGAAAAATAATAGTAACAGCTAGAATGTATCTAATTCACACAATCATCATGGTCCCCATTTTACAGGGGAAGAGACTGGGGCACAGAGAGGTTAAGCATCTTGCCCAAAGACACACAGCTTGTGAGAGGTAAAGCTAGGCTTACAAACCTAGGCAGTCTGGGTGGAAAACCACAGCCTTAACTACTGTGCTATAGAGACTCAGCATCTAGCAAGACTACAGATCAGGGTCTCTGCTGGAACTAAGCAGAGCATACAAAATAGCAAGACAGTTGGGCACCAGGAACTTGGCTGGCCTGGTTGAGAAAGGTGAGCAAACATTCCTCTGGGCAGGATCTTATTTATTCTAAACCACAGGACGGAACCCCTGGGGTGAGTCAGAGACTTAAGTCAGGAGGATGGCAGGAGCCATGTCATTCAGCCGCTGCCACGTGACAGCAAAACGCAAAGAGAGGGCAGGGCTTTGCACTTAGGCAGATGTAGCCCTGTTTCTCCACTCACCAGTCGTTAACTTTTGGTAAAGTGTGTCATTCTCTGCATCTTGATTTTCTCATTTGCAAAATGGGGAAACTACTACTAATCTGCAAGGGCTGCTATAAGAATGAGAGGAGAAAATTCGTGTCGATGTGAGGCACTCAGAACGCATGATCATCTTTCCCTGCCACCCAGGGACATGTCTGCCACTCACCTTACACCACCTGAGCCAGCCACCACCTTGGTTTGATTGGCTCTTGTTCATCCTCACCATACACTTTGTTCCACTGTTTCCTAGACTCACCTGAGCTTCAGAGAAAAGATGTGGACTCTGAAATCAAACTAATATAAATGTGAAGCCTGGCTCTGACATTCACTAATTTGAGCGAGTGGCTTTCTCTTTCTCTGAGCCTCCCTTTCCTAATGAGCAAGTGGAGATGCCAGTATCACCTGTTCCCTAAGCCCTTGGTTAGGGTGAATGTGTGAGAACACTGCGGGCAGTGAGCTACACGAATCTCCCCTTCACTCCCAGCCTTCATTAAAATAAAAGCTGCTTCCCTAAAGTTCCTGCCCTTTGACACTACTTATATCCTATATTTGTTTCTTAGGGCTGCAGGAACAAAGTACCTCAGACTGGATGGCTTAAACAGCAGAAATATATTGTCTTACAGCTCTGGAGGCTGGAAGTCCAAGATCAGAGTGGTGACATGGTCAGTTCCTACCAAGGGCTTTGAGGGAGAATCTGTTCCAGTCCTCTTTCCTAGTTTCTGGGTGGCCTCAGGCCTTCCTTGTAGACGGCTCTCTTCTCCCTGTGTTTTCGCAGCATCTTCCCTGAATGCTTATCTGTTTCAGTGCTCAAATTTCCCCTCTTTATAAAGACACCAGTCATATTGGATTAGAGTCCATCCTAATGACCGCACCTTAACTTGGTCATCTGCAAACACCCTATTTCCAAATAAGGTCACATTTACAGGTAGTGGGGTTTAGGACTTCAACATCTATGAGGGGATATAATTCAGCCCATGTCATGCTCTATGGAATTATGCCAAAGAAGTCAACTTTCTGCTCCAGATCTCAGTACTTGGACTCAGCTATCATGTCTCCTCTGAGTCTCCCCTTCTCCCGTCTGGAGACAACTGTCTTCTTAGTCACATTTCCAGATGGCTCAGAATCTCTGCCCTCTCCTCTAGGCATTTCCAACTTTGGTAGGATTTCTTCTTTTTTTAACCTTTTAAAAATGGTTTTTTAATGTATTTACAAGGTCAAGTAACCATCGCCACAACCTAATTTTAGAACAATTTTGTCTCCCCTAAAAGAAAGCTCTTACCCATTAGAGGTCACTCCCTCCCCCCACATCACCTCCAGGCAACCACCCATCCGCTTTCTGTCTATGGATTTGCTAAGACCATTCCCAGAACCGAACAGGTTTCTCCATATACAGCAAGTCTGCGCAGAAGACAGTGAATCCACGTCTTCCCAAGAAAGAGAAACTCCCTTTCAATCAATGCAGCCTGTCAGGCTGGTTTCCTCTGCCCATCTGTACACTCGAATTTTTGAACCTGGGTGCAAGAGTGTATATTTAAAACTGATTGGTGAGAAACTAATGATTTTAAACAGTTGAATCTGGATTCTCTCATCTGTTATATCCCCCATCCCTCTCAATATCGTCATCCTAGTCTCATTAGCGTGCCTTCCCTGTCCTTCTCTCCAAGTCATCGATAAGAATATTGAGAGCCTGCATTCTCAAAGAGGATGACATTACCCTCAAAGGGGCAATAAAGCATATGTATAAAGCGTAGATGTGCATATGGTATGTAAACAGGTATCCAGTATACCATCTGCGGTGTTAAAATTTCATAAGAGGAATGGGTATTCAGGAAAGAGTGTCTAATAAGGCTCCTTCAGGGAACAATAATGAAAAATAGTTGAGAAACACTAGTTTAAAGGTTAAGGCTTTTTTTTTGGCTGTGCCACTTGCAGGGCCTTAGTTCCCCCACCAGGGATTGATTCTGGGTCACAACAGTGAAAGCACCGAGTCCTAACCACCGGATGGCCAGGGAATTCCCAAGGTTAAGACTTAGAGCAAAACATCACCTGAGTCCACTGGAGGTCCCCCCAGAGCTGTGGCCACCCATCAGTATGATCAACCAACATCAACAGAGCCCCTCCTCCCCCACCAGTGCCGGCTAGCCATTTTCAGATAGGCAGGAATCCATAAATGTTCTAATCTATTCCAATATATTGTACAACAGTACTTTCAACAACTAACAAAGATGGCACATAGATTAACAAATCACTCAGCTCTAAATGGTCATTAAATCATTCATCAATTCATTCATTCAACAAATATCTATTGAGTGCCGACAATATGGCGGGCAATGAATGGTCTAGGAGCTGGGACTACAACTAAGACCAAAATAGATAGAAATCTCCACTTTCATGGAGCTTACAATCTAGAAAGAGTTGGGGACGGGGATGACAGACAATAAACAAAAAAGTAATTAAACTATAGAGTACTGTCAGATGGAAAAAAATGCCTCATAAAAGCTATGGGTTAAGGGGAGTGTTAGGGTGGGGAAACTCTTCTGTACTAAATCGTAATGATGGATACATGTGTCATAGTGCATTTGTCAAAACCCATAGAAGTGTACAACACAAAGAGTGAACATTAATGTAAACTATGAACAGTAGTTAATAATAATGTATCAGTATTGGTTCATTAATTGTAACAAATGTACCACACTAAGGCAAGATGTTAATAATAGGGGAAAGCGTGGAGGTAGAGGTGGAGGTGGGGTGGGTATGTTGAATTCTATATACTATCTGCTCAATTATTCTGTACACTTAACACTGTATTAAATAAAGTTTTTTTTTTTAAATAAAGGCTGCAGTCTGAACCCATGCAGAAATAGAGAGAAAAGGAGGGCACCTCCAGTATGCTTGGAATTGGAAAGTTTGGCAAGAAGAAAGAGTTAAAAGGAATGTGAGGGTGAGTGACATTGACTCTGTCAGGTGAAATGAATCCAGGTGCCAATAGGAGTCTGGTGAAATAGTACAACTAGGAAGAAGCAGGAGGAATTGATTCCAATACATGATGCGGAACAATGAAAGCAGAGGAGCTCAAAGAAGCCACACACAGCAGTTTTGGAAAGAGCTTTAATCATAAAATAGAAAAGCCACAACTCTACTAGGAGGAGAAGGAAAGGAAGCCAAGTTGTAATCAATTTTAAAGGGAAGTTCAGGGCCAGAAACCAGGGAGATGGTAATCAATGCACACAACAGAATTCAGGAAGTAGGAGTGGAGAGGAAATTACATGCAATTTTTAATACCCTTCTTCCAGACACAATTTCTAGCTTACAACTAATTACAATTAGTTTTATGAGTTTTCCCAGCTACACTGAACTATGAAAAATAATAATGAAGATGAGGAACATTTCATTACACCTAGTTTAATTCATCACAGGAGTCCAAACAGCTGATAAGTTTCTCACATGGGGACTTTAAAAACCACAAGCTTGCAATACATAGACATGTGAAGAAAGGAATCAGACCTTGTGGATAAGCTGACAGGGGGAGTGACTTCATCAGCCCATGAGTCATACAGGTGAACATTGAATCTACTATCTATATGTCCAGAAAATCACAGGGGACTCTCTGATATCCAAAAGAAGTGCACACCCCTGCCCCTCTCCTTAGGGCGATTAAAGTCTTATTGGAAAGGCTATACTTACTCACACAAATAAAAAGAGCATAAACATGAATAAAATAGGGTTCCATTGAACAGAATAGAGAATGAGTGCTGTGGACTGAATGTGTGGGTCTCCCCAAAGTTATGTTTGAAGCCCTAATCCCCTCGTGGTATTTGGAGGTGGGGCCTTTGGGAGGTAATTAGGTTTAGATGAGGTCATGAGGGTGGAGTCCCATGATGAGATTAGTGCCCTTAGAAGAAGTGGAAAAGATTCCTCTCTTAGCTGTTTGAGAACAGCAAGAAGATGACTGTCTGCAAATCAGGAAGAGGGTTCTGACACCCAAGGGCTGGCACCTTGATCTTGAACTTCCAACCTTCAGAACTGTGAGGAATAAATGTCTGTTGTTTAAGCCACCCAGTCTATGGTATTTTTATTATAGCAGCCCAAACTGACTAAGACGGGGTAAAAAAGGGGGATTAGATTATATGGGCTCAGTTAGGCTCTAGCTTTCTCTTTAACAAGAGGAAGTTTGTATATTGAACGAGGAATGGACACTCCTGGGAGTTAGGATTGTGGCAGCAATCAAGGGACCCAGGGAGGTCACTGAGACAAGAACAGTAGTTCTCAAATGAGAGAGGCTACTTGACATCACACACCTCAAACATAGAATAATGTAGTGTGTATTCTCCTCTTCTTGCCCTTAGCCAAGTCTCCCCTTCTGCCCAGGGCCTCTCAGTCTTCCTCTGCCCTTTAAGGCCAAGTTCAAGTTCCAACTCTGCCGAGCAGCCTAACATTGATTGCATTTTCCTTAGAATTCCATGGATACACATATTCTATTCCATTTACCTAGCATCCTCGTATGCAGTATGGTGTGGTGGGCAATATTGAATTGGCAATAATATCTGGGTTTTGGTGGAGATCCACCTCTCACTAGCTATGTTATCTTGGGTGGATTATTTAGCAACCCGGAGCCTCAGTTCCTGATTTGCAAAATAGAGGAAATGAGAGAATTCAAAGCAACTCTCCTTGAGGATGTGAGGCAACGGGACCTCCCATTCATTGTGGATTGGGTGCAAATTGCTCCAAGCCTTTTGGAAAACTATTTGCCAGTGTCTCTTCAAGTTAAATCTATGCCCACCCTCTGAGCTAGCAGTTCCACTCCTAGGTATAAAACCAATACGAATGAGTGCTCACGTTCACCAGAAGATATACACAACAATATTCATAGCAATTGTAATCGTAATAGCCCCAAACTGGAAACAACCCAAATGCCCATCAACAGTAGAATAGAGTTTTTAAATGGGGATCTATTTGTACAATGCATATTGTATAGCAGTGAAAGCAAACTACTGTTACACACAGTAATATGGATGAATCTCACAGGTACAATGCCGAGTGAAAGAATCAAGATGCAAGAAAAAGTACATACTAAATGAGTTCATGTACACCAAGTAGGGAACCAGCAAATTTGATGCTAATGATGGTCAGAAGAGATTACTTCTGGGTTATTCACTGGGAAAGGCACAGGGAACCTTTAGGGGAGCTGGAAATGTTTTATATACGATCTAGGTGGTAGTGACCCATATACATGAAAATAATAAGTAAAATGTTAAAAATAATAAGCAAAATGTCTATACTTCAATACAAGTGGAAGTACAGAAGTCTACATAGCCATGCCCTTGAGATCTGTGCATTTTACTTCAAGCCATTTCAACTTTAAAAAGTAAATAAAAAGGAAAAAGAGCACCTAGTCTTGCCTAGAGTGTGTATCCTCAAAACATGCATCAGTAACGGCCAACATATGCATCAATAATGGCAGCTGCGTGATTGGCTCCTTCAAGTCTCAGCCCCATGAAGTGGGAGGCCCTCCTGTCTCTAACCCAAATCCACTGTCACATTCCCTTGTCCTAATTTTCTTTATAGAACTTGCTAATAGAATTGAAAATTATCACATTTTCTGTTTGTTTGTTTACTCGTTTAATGTCTGTCCCCACCCCCATGGAATGGCGGCATCTGTCTGGGTGATCCAAGCCCAGCAAGTACCTGGTTCACAATAAGCCCTAATTAGTATTAGTTGGATGGATGCATGAAGGGCTGACAGAGGGAAGGAATGCATGTGTGATATTGTGCTAGAAAACTAGGAATACAAAGATTGATAAGACACATTTCTCTCCCAAAAGGAGATCATGGTGATCAATTCTGTTGACTCTGAAAACTTAGAAACCCAGCACTCCCCTCTGTCTGATCTTCATCATCATTCTCCTGACTGGTTCAGCAGCTCCCTATCTGGTCTCCCTGTCTTTGGGCTCTCCCACCCCACACCCCCTACACATGCACACACACACACACACACACACACAGAGTCTCTGTATTGCCACTAGTTGACTTACTAAAAACTAATTCTGATCTTGGTACCCCACTGCTTCCAACCGCCTTTGGCTCCTCTCTCCAAGTCCAAACTGCTTACAATGACACACGCTGACTCCCAGCACTTGCCCCCACTCCCCTCCCAGCCCTGAGCAGCCCCCTCTCCATCTTGTCTCCAAACCTCTCCTCCCTCTGTGCTCCAGCCCCTTTCATGACATTCAGACCTCGCGCCACCCTCTTATTTTCCTGGGTCCCTGGCCTCTTTATCAGCCCCCAAAACACCCTGGGTGATGCCTCTTTGACCAAGGAGTCTACGGCTTGAGGGCTGGAATCACTGGAGTGAGGCTGAGAACCATGGGAGGCTCTCCTCAGTTTGTTTCATCAACTTTTACTGTTCTACTCCTGATTTTTCTCAAAATACGTACACATTTTAGATTATTGAGAAAGGCAAAGAAAACAAATCAGAAGTCATATTTTACTATCTAGACTTCACCACTGTTTACGTTTGGGTAACCATAATGGCAGTGAGCGAGTGCCCCAGAGTCACTATCTCCATGGCTGTAGTTTCTTCTGGGCACCTTGTCCATTCTTTTTTGTCTCTGCATGTTGACTTCATTTTGTTTTACCCACCCCCCCCCCAAAAAGAAAACGTGATTACTGAAATCTTGTTTCGTAAACTGCTTTTTCTCCAAAATTTATATATAGTAGGATGTTTGATTCGAGGGTAGAAGTATACATAGCAGATACACAGTCCAGCCAGATCTTTGAAACTTGAGTCATTAAAAACCACATCTAGGCGGAAAATTCTGCATGAAAATAATTTCCACGGGCACTTCAAGAAGAATTAGTACCTTCTCAAGACAGAGGGGGATGAAGCGGAGCAAGGTCAAATTTATTTAGGGTTTAACTCTTTCGTTTTTATTCCTTCAGCATTTCCTCCAAGCACTGAGTTCATAGAGTCAGGATAACAGATGTTCTCATTCCATCTCAGCTGAGCCCTGGGTATTCACCACTGTGATCCCCACGAACAGACACAGGGCTGGGACAGAGCAGACATAAAAATAAATATCAAGTTGAATAGAATCAAATTAAACTCAACTTCTAGCTAAGGGTCTCTAATCCCTCTCTTCTCCAGCTACTCTGACTGGAAAACTCATTGTTTCCCATTACCATCCAGTCTCCCAAGGCCTGGTGATTCTTCCTTCCCTGTAGCTCCTAACTCCCCTTCTCCTCTGTGTTCCCATCACCTTTGTACACCCTTATGAACCCAAGCCCAGATTTCTGCTCTTGCTCCTGCCTGGCCTTTGGAGTCTCCTGCCCCCAGTCCACCATGTATGTTACATCGCTTAACCTTCCCAGCACCCTCTAAAGTTCACGAGTGACCCCTTTGCCCAAGATACTGGTCAAATTCCTCAACCCAATATTTAGAGTACTCTATAATAAATAGATTCATAATCCTCTAAGGTGGGAGCCACCAGCCACATGTAGTTACTGAGCTCTTGAAATGAGGCTACTATAGGACAGTCTCACTAGAGTGAGAAACATTCTTGTTTTCCCATTGACACAGTTATTATTTTGCTAAAGCTGCATTTCACTTAGCCACTGTATCACATAAGATAATATTGTAGTGCACATGAAACTCAGCAGAACTCTGCAGGGCTTTCCAGAGGACAGACCCCCATCCCGAGTTTGAAGAAAAGCTTTAGCCTTCTGGGTCTTCCTTGAGTTCCAAAGAGCAAACTTAATCAGAGAAGTGAAAAAATACAGAAACAAAGAAAAACAATCAAGCAAGACAAAATAATAATAGTTTAGCCATAAAACAAAGTCAAGGTCCTTTAGTTCCTCCTCAAGGGCTGTAGATAATATCCTGAGCCATATCCTTGAGTTGTTTTGCAGATACTAAAACCCCCACCAGGTGGAAGAGTTTAACTCCACTTGCTGACCACCAGCAAGTAGACCCCAAACTGGTTGGAACCAGAAAACTGATCATTGAGATTCCTGAAATACCACCCCGTTACCTCACCATCAGCCGATCAGAGGATTGTACAGAAGCTGATCACTCACCCTGTGACCTTCTCCCTCACACCATCTTTAAAACCCTTCCCCTAAAAGCCATCTGAGAGTTCAAGTCTTTTGAGCATGAGCTGCCCCTTCTCCTTGCTTGGCACCCTACAATAAAGATAGCATGCTATCTATACTTTCCTTCGCCACAACCTGATGTCAGTAGATTGGCTTTGCTGCACTTCAGACAAGCCGACCCAAATTTGGTTCAGTAACACACATAGGGCACAGATGTTATTTTTATGTGTAAACTCATCAATGAATTGCTTCAGTTCAAATGTTCTTTTTTTCCCCCTATGCACCTATGTAACATTGTAATGTGTTTATTCAAATAGTTTCTGCAGATAATAAGTCCAAAGATATCTGTGTCAATCATAATTGGGAATTAAATAAAAAGTTATTTTTAAAATTATAATGTAATTTTTCTAGTTTAAAGAAGTATGGGCAAATTTTAAATGAAAGTGTACTAATGATGCTGAATCAAGTGGCGATGCAGTAGCTAGAACTACAGTCAGAAGAGTACAACAAAATAGGATGATGAAAAGCATTGCAATTTCCTGCAGCAGATCACTGTGTTAAAAAAGAAAAAATTAAGATGATAAAGTGGACAATATTGAGACATTTTCAGCAAGTGCATAATAGATTTGATAAGAAATTTCCTTTCAACGGTCAAAAAAATTAATAAAATTAGTTGCCTAAACACAGAATTAAATGTCCAACAAGAAATTTATAATTATTTGTAATTAATTTTTTTAATTTTTAAAAAAGTTTAAATAAATTTAAACAGATCTGGGCTTCCCTGGTGGCGCAGTGGTTGAGAGTCTGCCTGCCGATGCAGGGAACACGGGTTCGTGCCCCGGTCCGGGAAGATCCCACATGCCGCAGAGCGGCTGGGCCCGTGAACCATGGCCGCTGAGCCTGCGCGTCCGGAGCCTGTGCTCTGCAACGGGAGAGGCCACAACAGTGAGAGGCCCATGTACCTCAAAAAAAAAAAAAAAATTTAAACAGATCTGTGCTTATACATTTGGCCAGCTATTAAAAAAAAAATCTTGGATTCTTGCACAAAAGATAAAAACACCTTTAGATAAAGAAATGGTAAAACAAAATGTGTAATGGAAATACTATTAGAAAATACTGAGGAAAAGACTAAAAACGATTATTTTATAAAGAGTGGAAGCTCTTCAATTACATCAGTAAATAATTGCCCATAAAATACAAGACTTTTCTAACAATAGCAAAGACCAATAAATAAACCTGAAAAATCACAGGGAACAGATTGGTAGTTGCCAGACAGAGGGGCTGGGAGTTGAGCAAAATGGGAGTCAAAGGTACAAATGGCCAGTTATAGAATAAATGTCATGGGTGCAATGTACAGTGTGGTGACTATAGTTAATAACACTGTATTGTCATTTGAAGTTGCTAAGAGAGTGGATCTTAAAAGTCCTCATCACAAGAAAAGAAATTTGTAACTATGTATGGTAATGGATGTTAACTCCACTTACTGTGGTGATTATTTCACAATATATACACATATTGAATCATTATGTTGAAACTAATAGAATGTTATATGTCAATCATACCCCAATTAAAAAAAAAAAGAAAAAAGAATTAACAAAAATCATTAGATGGGCTGGAGCAGTGGGCTCTAGACCAGACCCCCAGGAATGGTGCCAGGATGACACTGCAGAACCAGGCTGTCAGGGAGCTGCCACATCTGCCAACATCAGGAAAGCAGGACTAAAGAAGGCACTCCTGAAGCTGCTGGCTCCAGGAACACACCTCTTCAAGCATTAAGTGTTAGATTTAGAGCCACACCACACCTGAGAGATCCAACTTAGCGAAAAACAGATGGCCCATACCCTGCCTCTTGACTCTCAATAAGCTGGACACTGGAACACACTGCAGAAAAACCAGCAATGCTATTCTATGCATGGCGCCATGCAGATGCCTTCCAATTCTCACTCAGGTGCATCTAAGCTATGAAGCCTAAATCACATCCAAAAGCTCCTAAAAAGAAGTCTCTCCCATCACCTCACTCTCCTTACCGGGTAAACTCCTTCAAATTAAATACCCCTTCCTCCAGGAAGCCTTCTCTGACTTCCCCAAAACTGTGCTAAGTTGGCTGTCCATGTACTTTGTACGCATTCTGTTTTTTTTTTTTTTTTTTTTGCGGTACACGGGCCTCTCACTGTTGTGGCCTCTCCCTTTCCGGAGCACAGGCTCCAGACACACAGGCTCAGCGGCCATGGCTCACAGGCCCAGCCGCTTCACGGCATGTGGGATCTTCCTGGACCGGGGCACGAACCCGCGTCCCCGGCATCGGCAGGCGGACTCTCAACCACTGCGCCACCAGGGAAGCCCTGTACGCATTCTTGGCTCACTTTATTTATTCTAAATGTTTAGTTGTCTTTCTCCCCTGATAGGTCATTAGCTCCATGGACGGAGACATGTTAGTTTATTCACCATCATGTTCTCCCCACCTAGTGGTAGATGCTAAATTCACGTGTTGAGTGAATGAGTGAACAGTGTGCCAGGGGTCGCATTTGAACCGTCTTTCCCCACACTACAAGCCCTCTCATAACACATCCATGTGCCCCCGAAGATGTCCAGCACCTGCCAGAGGAAGACTGCAGTTGGCACATCCATGACCAGGATGCAACCTTACCCACTCAAGGAGGACGGCCTGGGGCTGTTTCTAAGAAACAGGGAGGAACTGTCGTTCACGCAATGACTTTCAAGAAAATGCCATGGGCTCTGGGATGCTGGGCCCTGAGCCCAGGCTGCAGAACAGCCAAGGGAAGATCGGGCCAAGGGGTTATGCTGGACACTGCACAAAACACGCCCAGCCACGATCCTGTCATCAAGGAAGACTGTGGACACTTAAGTGAGGGACCCAGAAGAGGATCCCGGTTGTGCAAACAACGAGACTTTACACAAAAGCATTTACAGTTTATGAAACTCCTTCACACGCATCAGCCAGTTCATTATTTCTCCCTCTCCCATTTTACAGATCAGGAAATTGAAGCATAGCAAGATGGACAACTTTTCCTAAGGCAAGTGTCAAATCCTGGTCTTGGACCCAAACCTCATAGCGCTGTGGTCACAACACACACTGTAAAATCAGACAGAGCTAAGTTCAAAGTCATTTTCTGCCACACACCAGCCAGGTTCCTTGGGCAAGTCACTCTCTGAGTCTCCGTTTTCTCTTATGTAAAATGAAGGCAATAGCAGCTAACTCATGGGGTTGTTGTGAGAATTAAATGAATCACTTATGCAAAGACCTTAGCTCAGCACCTTGTGCAGAATAAGGGTTCAGTGATTAGTATCTGTTTTATTATTATTACTATTCCAAGTTTGGCTCTATTATCTGAGATTGATTTTTAATCGTACAAATCTTATTATAGTATTAATAATTTACTCTGAAATACTTCAGCAAAGCCAGTGTGATGTGAATGAGGGAGGGGCAATCAGTCATCTTGATTAGGTAGGCACACTCCAGGCCTGGTAAGCTATCACTACACCGCAAATACCCCAGCCCAGAGAACAGGACCGTCAGCACTTCCTCTAATTTCCTGTCCGCTCATGACAACACATTATTTGGCTCTGCTGATCCATATAATGAATGTCAGACAAGAGTTTCTATTGGGGGTACTTAGTGATTTGTTAATCAGCATAAAGAAAGGATATACCAAATGGGCTCTATTGATAACATCAGTGATATTCAATATATAAAGTAATATTCAAGATAAAATATTTGAAACGCTTCCTGTGCTTACTTGATCCTTCACCCTTAACCCTCAAGGATGGCACCAGAAGCTTGATCCCTAAAACATCCTGTGCCCACACCTGGCACATAGTGTTGTGGTCTGTTCAAGAGAACTCTTATGGAGGTATTTTGTGAGCATCAAAAGGGACGGAGGGCTAGGGCTTCACAGAGCTTGCAGAACTGCTCTAAGACCATTCTGTAGGCCTCCTCTGAGCCTATAGGCAAATAAATATCTATCCTTGTAGTAACTTTTGTTCTGATACTTACTTCCTTACTCCCTCTCAGTATCTAACCCTCACTTACCTCTAACTCCTAAGGGTTCCAAGACAAACCGAAAAGAGCCTAATATCCGTGAATGACCAAATTGGCTTGGGCCAATTTGCAACAAAGGTTCTATTGAGTTTTTCACAGGATTGTCATGAAGCCCAAATCACTAAATGCATGTCCAAGTCCCTAGAGAAGTTTAAAGAGCCATAGAGACGATAATAATAACAGAACCACAAGTATCATTTGCTCAGTTTCCTCCTCTGGTTCTTGTCTAGGAGCCAGCCGTTAACACTTTGTTCTCTCTAGGCGATCTCATCTAGTCCCCTAGCCCTAAATATACATCATATGGGACTTCCCTGGTCGCACAGTGGTTGAAGAATCCGCCTGCCAATACAGGGGACACGGGTTTGAGTGCTGCTCTGGGAAGATCCCACATGCCGCGGAGCAACGAAGCCCGTGCGCCACAACTACTGAGCCTGCGCTCTAGAGCCTGCGTGCCACAACTACTGAGCCCACGTGCCACAATTACTAAAGCCCACGTGCCTAGAGCCCGTGCTCCATGACAAGAGAAGCCACCACAATGAGAAGCCCACGCACTGCAAGGAAGAGTAGCCCCCGCTCGCCGCAACTAGAGAAAGCCTGTGTGCAGCAAATCATATGTTGAGGGCTTTCATATTTTTGTCTCCAGGTTTTGTCTCTCAAATAAGCACCAGATTATGTATATCCAACTGTCCACCGGACATCTCCAGTTGAAGAGGTCTAACAGGCATCCTAAACCGCCACAGCCAAAACACAGATCTGGATCCTTTCTCTCTCAACAGCCCCATCACCACCACCTGCATCTTACCCATCTCAGAAGATGGTGCTGCCCAGACCGAGACCTAGGAGTCATCTTTGGTTCCTCTCTTTCTGTCACAGCCCCATGCCCTTTCCCCACCTGATTCATCAGTGCCCCTCTACCCATCTCTGATGACACCACCCTAACCACCATCATCTTACACACTCCCTCTAAAAGCCTCCTAACTGATCTCACTGATCCTCCCCCACTCCCCCCTGGACAGAACGGCTTTTTTTTTTTTTTTTTTTTTTTGTGGTACGCGGGCCTCTCACTGTTGTGGCCTCTCCCATTGCGGAGCACAGGCTCCGGACACGCAGGCTCACGGGCCCAGCCGCTCTGTGGCATGTGGGATCATCCCAGACAGGGGCATGAACCCGTGTCCCCTGCATCGGCAGGCGGACTTGCAACAACTGCGCCACCAGGGAAGCCCAGAACAGCTTTTTTTTAATGTAAATGAGACAGTGTGACTTCCTGTTTCAACCTTCCAATGGCCTTCCATCATTCCTAGAATAAAAGCTAAATTCCTTTTCCATAACTCCTGCTTCTAACCTCCTCCATCTCTCACCACCTCCACCCTCGCTCACTTCACTCCAGTCACACTGGCTCATTCCTGTTTCTTCAACACCAATGTGTCCCTTTCAGTCCCACCTTATGACCTTTCCACCTGTTGTTCCCTTGGCCCAAAAACTTTCTGAGTCTTCACCTGGTGACCTTTGTATCACCCCAATGTCAGCCAAGTCACCTCAAAGGGGCCTTTCCCAGCCACACAGTCTAAAGAAGACCCAGTATCCTTACACGCCACTTTCATGCCATCACTCAGATTTACTACGTACATAGCATTTCTCACTACTATCTTATTCATTTCTTTGCTTATATATTGTTTGTCTCCCCACTAGAATAAAAGTCCTATGAGGGCAGGAGCTTCATTTTGTTCATTAAAGCCTCCCAGCATCTCCAACAGTGCCTGGCATAGAGAAAGATCTGGAAAACACTCGCCCAATGAATAAATGGGTTACTTATTTATTATGGCCTCTACATGACTTGTAGTGAGGAGAATGGAAAAGCAAACTGTAGTACGTTCACACAAGAGAATACTATTCAGCAATGAAAAAGAATAACTCCTGATATTGCACAACAACATGATTGGATGTCAAATACATTACGCTGAGCATGTACTATATGATTCTGCTCATAAGAAAGGCCAAGAACAGACAAAATTCATCTACGGTGTTAGAAGAGAGAACAGTGGTTAGTAATCTCTAGGATGGGGACTGACCAGAAGGACATGAGGAAACTTTCTGTAGGTTTGAAGCTACTTTGATTGGCATATAAGATACACATATTTTTATAATACATTTGCCGAAACCCACCAAATTGTGCACTTCAGATTTGTACATTTCCCTGTGTGGAAATTTTTCCTCAAATTGAAAACAAACAAGTGAAACCTACTTTTGTAAATAGAATGGCCAACTTCCTAGTATCAGTCAATTCAGAATGAAATATCACTTCGGTTTAGCTCCAGTTCAGAGACTATTTTGGAATCCTAGGCTTTAGCCTATCATTTTAGAATCATTTTAGAATATCTACCTGAGCTTCTTTAAGCTTCTTTGTGTCGGTGTGATGGGAGGAAACAGTTTGGCTCTATTTTTTACCATAAAAAATGACAGTAATATTCAGTGTGCGTCTGGCTGAGGAACAGGTTCCTGTTGGTTTTGATTTTTTTGCTTTGTTTCTTTGTGTGCAAAGTAGACTTGGCCTTATATCTTTGCTCCTGGGGTGTTTTTTCAGGTAAGCAACAAGGGATGCCAAAGATATGCTAATCAGCCCAGACTTCTAAGAGTCACTCCTAAGTATAAAAACCTAAAGGAAGTGATCATCTTGAAAGCATCCATCAGTTTGGACCAAAGAAGTGAGTTTGCTTTAGCCAACAATAGCCACATTTTGTCCTTGTCAGGATAAAATCCTTTATCCTTTATCCCAAGTTCTTCCATTGGTTACCCCCTCACCACCACCACGGTAGTGGGAAATACCTCCTACCCAGTAGCCAGCTTTATAGACAGGCAACGAGAAGCTCAGGGGAGTTGGTGGCTGCTGTGAGTTAGTACCAAACAGGTTCCTGGTTTGGTTCGTTGTCTGGTCCAGGAAGAGCATGCTGAGTGGAGTTGACATAAATTTTCCAACAAGGACTGCACCCTGAAAGAAAAAGTCCTCAGTCTAACATCCTCATCCTGATTGGTGAGCAATCCTTACTACTGATTTCCCTGTGCACAACCTTAAGTTCCAAGCTACACAGCACTTCCTCATCTTACACTCAGTTAAAAAGAACCTGCCCTTTACAACTTCAGCTAAAAGATGAACCCTCTCCGACACACAGAGGCAGGTAGCTGGGTGTACATGTGTTGGGTTGGCATGATTTTCATAGGCGACAACCTTATGTGCCTTCCGACTCAACTCAGGAAAGCTTTTCCCGGGGTGGGCTGGCCTGGAGTGGAGAAGAAGTATCTGTCTGAGAAGCCACACCAGGACACCCAGCCCTGCAGCCTCCACGGGGCAGCACGCTGGCCCTGGTGACAGAAACTGCTGCTCCAAAGCCAGGGTGGCTCTTTCTCAACAAGGCCCACCCAGGAGCCACTCGGCAGGGAAATGAGTGGGAGTTGACCCCAGTCTGTTGAGAAGAACAAGGAGAGGACAGGAAGGGATTCTAGACCGGTCTCACTCCAAGCCTACAAGTAGCTCAAGAGCTGTGAAACTCAACCTTTTAAGGGAAGGCTGGAGCAGGATATAAACAGAGAAGATGCAACATTTTCCCTGAAGGAAGTTCAAAGCTCTTCCGATGAGTCTGATGAGGTTCGGTAAACTTTGGGTGTCCTGTGTCTCCAGAGCATCTAGCTCTTGCCTGAATAGGAAAAATTCCAAAGGCGAAGAGAGATAAGCCAATAATAAGAGAATAAACAAGAGAACAAGCTCTACTTCTTCTTTTTCCCTCCATTATGTAAACCACCAGCTCAGGAGGCAAGGCCATGATCACGGCATGGGGACTTTTTTTTTTTCCCAAAAGTTTGTACATTTTGATGGGTTCTTTTGTTTGTTTTACTGTGGTTTCTGCACTTCAAATCAGCACTTGCAGGTAATGGGGTTTTTGAATAGTATCACCGGGTACGAAAAGTTTTCCCAAGAAACCACAAAAGATTGTTCATTTTTTTCTTTCTTTTTTGGTCAACATTTTGCTGCACTCAAAAGCAAAAAGCAAAAAGACAGTAGTTAGGACACAACTGTTGCTGTAGATGACGTGACATTGGTTGAATTTGTGCTGACATTTGTGTAACTCCCCTCGCTGTTTGTGTTTGCCTCATTAGGGGGCACTTGACTGGAGTTGGCTTGGAGGATTGCTCCCGCCGCGCTGCAATGTGGCCGTGGCCCCGGTTCTGGGGTGTAGGTAAAGGTAAGGCTGGTGGAATAAATGATTCCATCATTATGGACCAAAGTTACTGGAACCTGGACTGGCTGCCGGACCCATCTCCAACCTTCTCGGAATGCAGAAATGTCTGGGGCAACACAGAGCATACTTTCTCCACATCTGTACATAGTTTCAGCTTCTACATCCCCAAACCACACTCGTAAATTTGGAGTGAAATGCTGTCCTGAAGTTCAAGATTGCTACATCCTCACTGCCATTCAACTGAAGACTTTCTACAACAAGTACCAGTGTGACTGGGGCAAGGACAGGGCCCATCCCCTCGTAAAATGTGTACTCTGCCTTACCCGCACTAATGATTGTCCGGGAGGCACCATCATTTATCATCTCTTTATTTGGTTCTTTTGGGCATGGAGTGGCCTGAAACCGAATTATTCTTTCTTGAGAAAGGCACAGTACCTTCTTTCTGTATCCTTAAGGTAAAATGCACATTTATGGAGCTGTGACACAGGATCACCTGCGTCCAGTAATGCGGTTTGCTTATCAACTTTCCTAATTATCAACCTTGGGAGTGCCACGCCAGTAACTGAACACTCAAGTGTGACTGTTTGTCCATAATGGATGTATCCATCGTGGACTGTGAATTCTTCTCCTTCTGATTCATCATCATCCAAGAGATGAATGTAAAATGCTGCCCACTGCTGAGAACTGGCATGGAAATTACCTCCTTCTACATGCAAGCATCTGGTACTAACTGTCTGGGATCGAAGTCGATTAAACAGAGCCACCTTTGTTCCTGAGGCAATGCATAAGTCTTTTTGGAAGGTTTGGAGGTGACTTTTATCTGTTTGCTGAGGAACACACCAATGTCATCACTACTGCCATAGAACATCTTCACAGACAGCATGAAGTGCTTTCTCTTGTCTGAGTCGGATATATACAATGTTTTGGCCGTGCAATAGTTCTTTCCTTCCCAGTTTAGCTGCTGCATTTCTTGGTCACTATTTCCTATTCTAATAAATGCACAGGGTTGAGACTCTTGTTCAGAACAACCATCGCGTTCCATTTGTTCTTTTTTTCCTTCCATCCACTGCCCATAAGATACACACAAGGAGGAGGGCAAAAAAACCTTTTTTCATTTCCATATGACTTCTGTGCAACTTTTGCATGAAGAATAAGTAGTACTGTTTGATCCCCTTGCTCTTTTAAATAATTTCACATAGCTTCCCTAGTAAATCATTTAGGTGGAAGCCACTCACCAAATTTTCTTTTAATCCACGCCATGGTACTTCAAAAACATGTTAAGGTAAGCCACACTTCGATGCACCTGAAAACACCTCAGCCAGTGTATCTGTATCATTCTCCTTTCCTTTTGAGATCATAATGGTTCTGAAGAACTATAATGCTTCCATTTCAATGAGAGTTTCATAATTTCAATGACCTGTCACAGCAGGTGCCATTTCCACCCATGTGGACTTTCGAGTCAGCCAGAGCTGAGCCCAAATGTGCCCCTTGCTGGCTGCATGAACTTGGACACTCTCTTAACCTCTCTGATCCTCAGTTTCTTCATCTATAAAATGCGAATGACACTAGCATCTTCTCTCAGGGTTTATTGTAAAGAATTAAGGGCCAGCAAATCACTTAGCACAGTGCCTTGCACATAAAAAGGGCTCCATAAATGTTATGCCTTGACTCAGTAAATATTTTAGTAAGTAGCTCCCGTAGTGCTGGTGATTAATGTAAATAAGTGATTTAATTAACTAGAAGCAAATGGCTCTTCCTGAATTACCTACCCTGGAATCCATCTCTCCAGCTTTGCTGGCATGTAGCCATGTGTATAGTGATTTGGGGGATCTTGCTTATTCATAAAGGGACCTTCTCAGTAGACAGTGTTTTGAGAAGCCTCAAGTTGTGAGGTATGGAGGGGGTGGAAAAGGATATGATTATCTTAAATTATTCAGCGGGCTAATCTGCAGGTTAGGGATTAAATTTAATCTGTGACCTCCCAAAAAGAGGAATTAAATCCAACGGGAGAAAACTGCAGGGAACAGGTTTCTGGGACTTTTTGTTTCGTTTTGTTTTCCTGATCCAGCCAGAGTTTATGGATCTTCTCTTGTGTATCAAGCACTGTTCTGGGTACCAGGGACACAAGTGGTGAACACAGTCCCTACCCTGATGGAGACTGCATCTTAATAGGAGACGGATAACAAGCAAGTAAACAAGTAAATAAACAAGACAAATTTAGATACTCATAAGTACTGTGAATAACATAAAAACTGAGTGATAAGATGGAGGATTATTGGTGACAGGGGATAAATTTCTTTCTTTTTAATTGAGATATAACTGACATTAACATTATAGTAGGGGCTTCCCTGGTGGTGCAGTTGTTAAGAATCCTCCTGCCAATGCTGGGGACATGCATTCGAACCTTGGTCCAGGAAGATCCCACATGCCGCAGAGCAACTGAGCCCGTGCACCACAACTCCTGAGCCTGCGCTCTAGAGCCTGCAAGCCACAACTACTGAGCCCGCACGCCACAACTACTGAAGCCCGCATGCCTAGAGCCCATGCTCCGCAACAAGAGAAGCCCCCGCTCACCACAACTAGAGGAAGCCTGCGAGCAGCAACAAAGACCCAATGCAGCCAAAAATAAATAAATAAATAAACATTATATTAGTTTCAGGTGTATGACTTAATGATTCAATATTTGTATGTACTGCAAATTATCACCACAATAAGTTTAGTTAACATCCATCACCACACACAGTTACAAAAAAATTTTTTTGAGGGGACGACAAATTTTAAGATCTACTCTCTTAGCAACTTTCAAATATGCAATACAGTGTTATTAACTATAGTCACCATGCTGTACATTACATCCCCCTGACATTTATTTTATAACTGGAAGTTTGTACCCTTTAAGCCCCTTCACCCATTTCACCTACTCCCCACCCCACACCTCTGGAACCACCAATCTAGTCTCTGTATCTATGAGCTTGTTTTTTTGTTTGCTTGCTTGTTTGTTTTGGTTTTCTGTTTCTTAGATTCCACATATAAGTAAGATTATATAGTATTTGTCTTTCTCTGTCTGATTTATTTTACTTAGCATAATGCCCTCAAGTTCCAGCCATGTTGTTTCAAATGGGATGATTTCCTTTTTTCTTTATGGCAGAAAACTATTCTACATTATATATACCACGTTTTCTTTATCCATTCATCCATCATTGGGCACTTAGGTTGCTTCTGGCTACTGTAAATCACACTGCAATGAACGTGGGGATGCCTATATCTTTTCAAGTTCGTGTTTTCATTTTCCCTAGATAAATATTAAAGAACAGATTTCTGCTCAAAGTAAGGAAGGACCTTTTGTCTCCAGGAGCTTCCCAAAGCAAAAGGGGTTGTCTCTAGAAGTAATGAGCTCCCTGTTGCTGGAGGTGACCAACCCTAGGCTGGATGAGCCACTGGCATGAGTCTTTAAGTCCTATGTCTGTGTAGCGTTTTACGGGTTCATAGGCACAAGATCAAGGGAGTTTATTGTGAGAACAATGGAGGTTTTTGTCCTTATGCCCTTTTTGCAGAAGAAGAAAATGAGGCTCACAGAGGATGCATCCCTCACCCAATGTCACACAGTTGGGAGGTGGCACCACCAGGGTTGGCCCTCTGGTCTTTCAGCTCTAACTCCAGTGCTCAAGCCACTCAAGCAAGCCTCAGTGATGACCAGTATCCACCCATTCCAGCTCATCACTGGAGGCACTTTTTAAAAATACAGATTCCTGAACATCACCCCAGACCTACCGGGCCCCAAACTTCACAGATGGTTTTTATAATCAGCAAATTCAGGGTAAAGTTACCTCTGGGTTGGGCGAGAGGGAGGTCTGACTGGGGAGGTCCCCATTGACACTGTAAGCAGCCAGGTTTGGGATCCACTAGATGGCCTGTCTGTAGGGCCTTTTCAACTCGAAAATTATCTGACCTAAAGCAGATGGAATTTGGGGGCAACTTCTGTAGATCCACTGAGATCTGCTATTGGTAACTAGATCCAGTTCCCACTGGGTTTACTATTCCCAGTTGTTCTCACAGAGCCCACCAGCCCTTTCCCTGGACAGATTCAAAGGTGCCAATCCTTCAACCAGTCCTGGTGAAGCCAGCTTCTCTCAGCATTTCCAGGGCCATCAGCTTCCTGGCTGCTGGAGCATCTGAGGGGACCCTCCCATGTCCTGCTGTCGGCCCCGTGTCAAGAAGAACAGCTGCCTGCAGCAGGGGACTCAGTCCGTGTGAACGTGCTACAAATCAGTCTTTAGGTAGAAATGCTTTAATCAGCTGTTATCCCATTTGACTGAAATGATGGCTGGTTTCACAGCACAGACTGACATGCAGCTGTTCCTATGGGCCACTGTCTTCCTGGCTTTGGGTGGTGTTGCCTAAGCCTAGGGTAGCACATGCAAAGCAAGAAGCAAAGCCCAGGCACTGCTCCATCCGGAATAGTGATTGGGCAGGTCTAGAAGAAGCCAAGGACTCCCTGGCCCCAGTCAGCCTGACCTGATTACTGTTTACAAGAACAAAACCAGGAGGTTTGCATAGAAATGAGAGTGCCCATAATCCAGGTGTGGGGAAATCCACCCACAGTCCTCCAAGCTTTACAAGGTACCTCAAGGTTCAGAATACTTAGGGACATGGTATGTTCTTACCATTGCTGAAGCCAGCAGTCTCCAAACTGGGGGTGAACACACCCCATGGTTCACATGACTGTTAAGGGACATATTGGACCTTCTATTTCTATTTAATTTTATGTTGATCTTAAGATTTCTATTGCACAGTTGTCATAATACTAGATAATGCAACTGAGTTCTTCTTCCATGCCAGGCAATGTTCTAAGAGCTTACATATATAGATATTATTATTTGTATTTTATAAGCACAGACAGGTCAGCTGATCCCTCCAACGTCACACAGCTGAGAAGTGGCAGAGCTGGGATTTGAACACCACAGTCTGGCTACAGAGTTTACATTTATAACTACTACATGATTCTGTCTCATATATAAATACAATTTACAAATTTTAAACAAACTTATATGGGGGTTGCATGCTCAAGTTTTTGTTTCGTTTTTAACTGAAGAAGGTATTCAATCAAAAAAAAAAACCCTTTGGAGCACATGTTGATGAATTCAGATAAAAAATTAAGCTATTTCCATGGGAGCTTCTGGGGCAGGAGGAATAGTTGTCAGGCTCGTTAAAGTCTTAGGGTACCACCATGAGTTCAAAAGCTACTGGAGGGACTTCCCTGGTGGCACAGTGGTTAAGAATCCGCCTGCCAATGCAGGGGACTCGGGTTCGAGCCCTAGTCCAGGAAGGTCCCACATGCCGCGGAGCAACTAAGCCCATGCGCCACAACTACTGAGCCTGTGCTCTAGAGCCCACGAGCCACAACTACCGAAGCCCTCCAGCCTAGAGCCCGTGCTCCGCAGCAGGAGAAGCCACCGCAGTGAGAAGCCCTCGCATCGCAATGAAGAGTAGCCCCTGCTCGCGGCAACTAGAGAAAGCCCGCGCGTAGCAATGAAGACCCAACGCAGCCATAAATAAATAACTAAATAAAAAGCTACTGGAAATGAGTCTTCCAAAGACCAATCATTGTATACCATCTTCACAACTTTTATCATGTCTTTCAGTACTTTTGTCTAATTTCATATTTTTCTTTAAATCTGCTTCTTTTTTTAAAACTTAATGAATTTTCAAAATAAACACTGTATTACCACTGCAAATGGAAAAGCAGCATCTCTTGGAGAGATGCCACCATCTCATTATAAAGTATTAGAAAAATTCTACTCGAAAGGTCTTGTTTTTAGGAAAATAATAACAGCTAATTTTTTTTTAATAGGAAGCAATGTTCTTGAATTCCAGAAAAAAAGTCCAGGCCGAAAATACTGATTTGAGAATTAGCCACACATTTAACAAGAAGCCTCTTGAATGTACACTTTGTCTTCAGAGTGGAAATAATTAGACAAGAGATGACAAAATTGCAAATGCTTTCATGTGTCTCATAAGACAAAATGCTTACTTTTGAGGTAATTTTGACTCTTTTAATATTTAAAATTTTACCCCCAATGAAATAGAATTACATTGAGGAGGATATATATAATTATTAAAATTTAGCAAAAATTACTTCTTTGGTATACTTATTTAATCAAACCTAAATGGAATCATTTGTTACTAGAAAGACATGTAATAATTAGATAAGATGAATGAGTGTTCTCTTTTTATCCCTTAAGTCCATGATGTATTAATAAACTTAACTAGAATGGTGATCAAGAAGGATGATGTGTCTAATAACAGCTAATATTTTATAGCGCCAAGTATTTTATAGTGCTAGGTACTGTTCCAAGTGTTGGAAATATATTGCTTTTACGATAGCCCTACTAGGTAGGCATTAATATTATCCCCATTTTACAAATGAGGGTCAGGGACTTTTCAGCAATTTCTGCAAGTTGACACAACGGTTGAGGCCGAGGTAGGATCTGAACCCAGGCAGCCCCACAGCAGGCTCAGGGTTGTTGCCCATTATATACACAGTGATGTTGCCTATAGCACTTCCTGCACCAAGGGAGAGAGCTGGAAGGGAATGCCCTCTTACCCTCAACCTGGTTAGGGACCTGCTGCTGGGCCTCCGTGGACTGCCCGGCTCCCTGTGGCCAAGTCAGATAAGTCGCTGCACTTTCCACCTCCAGTGGTGGGTCCAAAGTGGGAGTGCACGCCCCTCTATCACCAGGACCTGACATGAACTTGCAATGAGAACACTGGCCTGGGCTTCCCTGGTGGCGCAGTGGTTGAGAGTCCGCCTGCCGATGCAGGGCACGCGGGTTCGTGCCCTGGTCCGGGAGGATCCCACATGCCGCGGAGCAGCTGGGCCCGTGAGCCACGGCCGCTGAGCCTGCGCATCCGGAGCCTGTGCTCCGCAACGGGAGAGGCCACAACGGTGAGAGGCCCGCGTACCGCAAAAAAAAAAAAAAAAAAAAAAAAAAAAAACATGATTACAGGCCCATCCCAGGCTGATGGTGCTGTCCTGATTTTTGCTGCTGGTGTTGGTGAATTTGAAGCAGGTATTTCCAAGAACGGGCAGATCTGTGAGCATCCCTTCTGGCCTACACTCTGGGTGTGAAACAACTAATTGTTGCAGTTAACAAAATGGATTCCACTGACCCACCCTACAGCCAGAAGAGATACGAGGAAACTGTTAAGGAAGTCAGCATCTACATTAAGAAAATTGGCTACAACCCCGACACAGTAGCGTTTGTGCCAGTTACTGGCTGGAACGGTGAAAACATGCTGGAGCCACGTGCTAACATGCCGTGTGGTTCAAGGGATGGAGAGCCACCCGTAAGGATGGCAATGCCAGCGGAAGCACGCTGCTTGAAGCTCTGGATTGCATCCTGCCACCAACTCGCCCAACTGACAAGCCCTTGCGTTTGCCCCTCCAGGATGTCTACAAAATTGGTGGCATTGCCACTGTCCCTGTGGGTCGAGTGGAGACTGGTGTTCTCAAACCTGGCATGGTGGTCACCTTTGCTGCAGTCAACGTGACAACTGAAGTGAAGTCTGTTGAAATGCACCATGAAGCTTTGAGTGAAGCCCTTCCTGGGGACAATGTGGGCTTCCATGTCAAGAACGTGTCTGTCAAAGATGTTCGTCGTGGCAATGCGGCTGGTGACAGCAAAAATGACCCACCGATGGAAGCAGCTGGCTTCACAGCTCAGGTGATTATCTTGAACCACCCAGGCCCAATCAGTGCTGGCTATGCACCTGTGCTGGATTGTCACACAGCTCACATTGCTTGCAAGTTTGCTGAGCTGAAGAAGATGGATCGTCATTCTGGGAAGAAGCTGGAAGATGGCCCCAAATTCTTGAAATCTGGTGATGCTGTCATTGTTGATATGGTTCCTGGCAAACCCATTTTTGTTGAGAGCTTCTCTGACTATCCTCCTTTGGGCCGTTTTGCTGTTTGTGACATGAGACAGATGGTTGCTGTGGGTGTCATCAAAGCAGTGGACAAGAAGGCAGCTGGAGCTGGCAAGGTCACCAAGTCTGCCCAGAAAGCTCAGAAGGCTAAATGAATATTATCCCCAATACCTGCCACCCCAGTCTTAATCAGTGGTGGAAAAAGGGTCTCAGAACTGTTTGTCTCAATTGGCCATTTAAGTTTAACAGCAAAAGCCTGGTAAATGATAACAATGCATCGTAAAACCTTCAGAAGGAAAGGAGAATGTGTTGTGGACCGTTTGTTTTGTGTGTGGCCGTTTTAAGTTATTAGTTTTTAAAATCAGTACTTTTTTTTTTTTTTTTGCGGTACGCGGGCCTCTCACTGTTGTGGCCTCTCCCGTTGCGGAGCACAGGCTCCGGACGCGCAGGCGCAGCGACCATGGCTCACGGGCCCAGCCGCTCCGCGGCATGTGGGACCTTCCCAGACCGGGGCACGAACCCGCGTCCCCTGCATCAGCAGGCGGACTCCCAACCACTGCACCACCAGGGAAGCCCAAAATCAGTACTTTTTAATGGAAACAACTTGACCAAAAATCTGTCACAGAATTTGAGACCCATTAAAAAAGTTTAATGAGAAAAAAAAAAGTAATGAATGAGTTGTGTTGTTGCACACTGGATATCCTGATGTATCTCTTGCTATTAAAAAAAAAACACTTAAAAATGCTAGATAAAAATTTTTTTAATATATTTTAAAATGCATGACTGAGATGGAAAGAAAGTAAGGGAGATACCCAAAAGCCAAAGATGAGATGGAAGCCAGATTCCAAATAAGTCAACAAGAGCTGGAACCAGAGGCATCTCCTGCTCCTCTGTGACCCAGAATAAGAGTTTTAACTGGTGTCATGAGGGAGAGGAGGCATGATGTAGGGACTTAGCAAGGTGAAGTTCCGATTGGTGACCACTGCACAAAGCTCAGTTTCCCAGCCTCTCAGTAAAAAGATAATCTATCTATCTATCTCTTAGCAGAGATCTTCTGCTAAGCAAGAGAAGTAATACACTTATCTGTCACAAGTTTTTACAGAACAATTTATACTACTTCTGTAGTGTAAAAAACAAAAAAAGAGTTGTCTTGCAAAGCAAAAGTCAGTTTTTTCAGAGAGAACCCAGACTTCACAGAGTTCCAAGAAAATTCCATCAAATATCAAAAATCACAAAATACACCAAAAACCAAGGTGAAAAGAAGAGCAACAACACAGCTGAAGAGGAAGCGAGTTAGAAGATAAATCTGAGGACAGAACATAGATAAAAATGGAAAATACCAGAGATTATAAAGCCTGGAGGATGGGCTGATAAGGTTGAAAACATATTGAATTGGAGTTCCCTAAAGAAAGAATTAGAGAGAACAAGGAGACATGATGCTGGAATAGATGACACCTGAGACTTTTCCAGAAAAAAAAAAAATTTCTGAAGTAGATAAATGAAAAGAAAGAAATATACAGGGCTTCCCTGGTGGCGCAGTGGTTGGGAGTCCGCCTGCCGATTCAGGGGACGCGGGTTCGTGCCCCGGTTCGGGAAGATCCCACATGCCGCGGAGTGGCTGAGCCCGTGAGCCGTGGCCGCTGAGCCTGCGCGTCCGGAGCCTGTGCTCCGAAACGGGAGAGGCCACAACCGTAAGAGGCCCGCGAACCGCAAAAAAAAAAAAAAAAAAAAAAAAGAAGAAGTATACAGTAACAAAATGAGAGAGAACACCAAAAACAAAGTCCTAAAAGCAGCCAGAGAGAAAAAGCAGATTATCTTTTATGTAGCCAGAAGATAATTAAACAATATTTTCAAAATTCTAAGAGATAATAACTGCCAATCTAGAATTATATATACAACAAAGTTATCTTTCAATAATGATGAAAATAAAGAGATTTTCAGATTAAAAAAAATAAACTCTTACAGATTTTGCCATGAGACCCTCACTAAAAGAACTTCTAGATTGTACCTCATATGCAAAAGTGAATGATGACCAAAAAATAAATGAAAAAGTAAACTGGTTGGGTAAGGGAAGGGACAACTGATTGCCATGAATGGCCCCCTACAAATTTCCTTATGTCTTATTCCTTTCTTATCTCTCCCTAATAGTGACTTTGAGTGCTGCCCTAAGTCTGAGACCCTGTGCTAAGATCTTGATACACATCATCTTACTAAGCTTTAAACAACCTGATGAGGAAAAGACTAGTGTTCCCATTTTACACACAGGGAAATGGGGACTTATTTTGCCTGAGGTCAGAGAATGTTTGGCTAATGTATAACTAATCCAGAGGGAGAATCGAGGCATGTAATCTTGGGCTGAAGTTGTAACCTAGTCCCAATTCACTTGGAATCAAATGCAGTAGGATTTAATCTCAAAATACAAAGAAAACCGTTTATTTAAAAATGCTTATGAGGGGAGGAACTAAGGAAAAGAGCAGAGGATCAAGGAAAGGAAACACAGGATAACAGACATGGCTTTCATTTCTGAATATAATGGAGTAGAATGTTGCAGACCAACCTTCCCATAAAGAACTATAAAAGCCAATAAAATACCAAAAAAAAAATCTACTTGAGGCTTTGCAAAGATATTGAGGCACTAGGACTTAATGGGTAAAACATCTGGGGAAAAAAAGCAGCTGAAGAATGATGAGTTGACATGCTACAGTCTTTTTTTCCCTCAGTGTATTTACCAATTCTAGTTATAGGGCAGGTGACAAAGCATCCCAGTGACCCCAGTCAGAGGACTTCTGTTAAGAGGTAAAGAAAGCAGGAAATCTTTTGGCCATCTGTGGGGCTAGAGAGATAAAATGAGAAGCTTAGGGGCCAGGACCCCAGTGAGGAAGGAGAAGAATACTGAGTTCCAACACTACCAGTTTTCCCAGAAAGCATCCACTACCTTCTGAAGCTGTCTGGGCAGGAGGCTAGGAAGACAAATAGAAAGGCTTGGAAACTAAAAGCAGGGTTTTGGCAGTCTCACAGTGGCCAGGATGCAAGAATAAGAGTTCAAGCCCTACTAAAAGAAAGGATCTCTGCTTAATACCCCAGATTCATAGTTGGAACCCCTGGAGAGATCTACCCTAAAAGGGGGAAATAGAGATAGACAGAGGTTTGCCAAAACTGCAACCCAGACTAAAGTTGGTTCAGTCTCTTTCTTAAGATGAGCAGTCCCCACTCTCCCTGACCAGCTAAGGAAAGGATAACTCCCTCTGAAGGAAAAAAACATCACTTACAGTCTCAAGAGATAAAAAAAGATAATTTCTCAGATAATCAGAACCTATAAAAAAGAATCAAATCAAAATGCTAGGACTGAAAAATACAGTAAGTGAAAATTGGAAATTCAATAGATGGGCTTAAGAGCAGATTTAGACCCAGAAAGGACAGATTAGTGAACTGTAAGACAACAGAAAATATCCAGACTAAAGACAAAGAGAAAAAAGGATGGAAAGTATAGAAAAGAGTGTAAGGGGCAAATGGCACACAGTGAAAAGGGATAATATACGCAAACTAAGGATATGGAAAGAGAGAAAAGGGCATTATTTAAAGATAATAGACAAGAATTTCCTGAAACTGATGAAATATAATTCAGATTCAAGAAGTTCACTGAATTCAATCATGATGTAAACAAAGAAAACCACATTGAGGTATATCATAGTCAAACTGCTGAAAACCAGAAATATAAAGAAAAGCTTAAAAGTAGAAACTTCCATGGAATCACACTAAGACTGAGAGGTGATTTTCAACAGAGACAATAAAATTCAGAAGACAAGGTGCTGAAAGAAAATAACTGCCCACCTAGGATCGTCAACTCCATGAAATTATCCTTCAAAATGAAAGGTCAAAGGACAAGCAAAACAGAGAGAATTCCTAGCCGTCAGAATTGCACTCAAAGAAATACTGAAGGGAGTTCTTCTGACAGAAGGAAAATTATTCCCAGTAGAAATACAGAAATACAGAAGAAAAGAGAAAACCCAGAGAAAGGGTAAATGAAAATGAATATTGGACTTCCCTGGTGGTGCAGAATCCACCTGCCAATGCAGGGGACAGGAGTTTGAGCCCTGGTCCGGGAAGATCCCACATGCCGCAGAGCAACTAAGCCCGTGAACCACAACTACTGAGCCTGTGCTCTAGAGCCCGCAAGCCACCACTACTGAGCCCACATGCCACACTACTGAAGCCTGTGCACCTAGAGCCCGTGCTCTGCAACAGGAGAAGCCGCCGTAATGAGAAGCCCGCGCACCACAAAGAAGAGTAGCCCCTGCTCGTCTCAACTAGAGAAAGCCCACGCGCAGCAACAAAGACCCAACGCAGCCATAAATAAATAAATAAATAAATAAATCTATTTAAAAAAAGAAAATCAATATTGACTTGCAAACAGTAATAAAAATGCACATGCCGGCGAAGATCACCTTCCTCCCCACAGATACACCAGAAATACATCTACACGTGGAACAACTCCTACAGAACACCTACTGAACGCTGGCAGAAGACCTCAGACCTCCCAAGAGGCAAGAAACCCCCCACGTACCTGGGTAGGGTAAAAGAAAAAAAAAAAAACAGAGACAAAAGAATAGGGACGGCACCTGCACCAGTGGGAGGGAGCTGTGAAGGAGGAATGGTTTCCACACACTAGGAAGCCCCTTCGCGGGCGGAGACTGCGGGTGGCGGAGGGGGAAAGCTTCAAAGCCGCGGAGGAGAGCGCAGCCACAGGGGTGCGGAGGGCAAAGTGGGGAGATTACCGCACAGAGGACCAGGGCCGACCGGTACTTACCAGACCTAGAGGCTTGTCTGCTCACCCGCCGGGGCGGGCGGGGCTGGGAGCTGAGGCTCGGGCTTCGGTCGGAGCGCCGGGAGAGGACTGGGGTTGGTGGCGTGAACACAGCCTGCAGGGAGTTAGTGCGTCACAGCTGGCCGGGAGGGAGTCCGGGGAAAAGTCTGGACCTGCCGAAGAGGCAAGAGACTTTTTCTTCCCTCTTTGTTTCCTGGTGCGCGAGGAGAGGGGATTAAGAGCGCTGCTTAAAGGAGCTCCAGAGGCGGGCGCGAGCCGCGGCTAAAAGCGCGGACCCCAGAGACGGGCGGGAGACGCTAAGGCTGCTGCTGCCGCCACCAAGAAGCCTGTGTGCGAGCACAGGTCACTCTCCACACCCCCCTTCCGGGGAGCCTGTGCAGCCCGCCACTGCCGGGGTCCCGGGATCCAGGGTCAACTCCTCCGGGAGAACGCACGGCGCGCCTCAGGCTGGCAACGTCACGCCGGCCTCTGCAGCCGCAGGCCCGCCCCGCACTCCGTGCCCCTCCCTCCCCCAGGCCTGAGTGAGCCAGAGCCCCCGAATCAGCGGCTCCTTTAACCCCGTCCTGTCTGAGCGAAGAACAGACGCCCTCCGGCGACCTACACGCAGAGGCGGGGCCAAATCCAAAGCTGAGCTCCGGGAGCTGTGAGACCAAAGAAGAGAAAGGGAAAGCTCTCCCAGCAGCCTCAGAAGCAGCGGATTAAAGCTCCACAATCAACTTGATGTACCCTGCATCTGTGGAATACATGAATAGACAACCAATCATCCCAAATTGAGGAGGTGGACTTTGAGAGCAAGATTTATGATTTTTTCCCCTTTTCCCCTTTTTGTGAGTGTGTATGTGTATGCTTCTGTGTGAGATTTTTGTCTGTATAGCTTTGCTTCCACCATTTGTCCCAGGGGTCTATCCGTCCGTTTTTTAAATTTTTTTCTCTTAATAATTATTTTTTTATTTTAATAACTTTATTATATTTTATCTTACTTTATTTTATTTTACTTTATCTCCTTGCTTTTTTTCCTTCCGTCCTTCATTCCTTCCTTCCTCCCTCCCTCCCTCCCTCCTTTCTTTCTCTCTTTCTAGTTCTACTAATTCTTTCTTTCTACTTTTTATCCCTTTTATTCTGAGCCGTGTGGATGAAAGGCTCTTGGTGCAGCAGCCAGGAGTCAGTGCTGTGTCTCTGAGGAGTGAGAGCCAACTTCAGGAAACTGGTCCACAAGAGACCTCCCAGCTCCACATAATATCAAACGGCGAAAATCTCCCAGAGATCTCCATCTCAACACCCAGCTTCACTCAACGACCAGCAAGCTACAGTGCTGGACACCCTATGCCAAACAACTAGCGAGACAGGAACACAACCCCACCCATTAGCAGAGAGGCTGCCTAAAATCATAATAAGTCCACAGACACCCCAAAACACACCACCAGATGTGGACCTGCCCACCAGAAAGACAAGATCCAGCCTCATCCACCAGAACACAGGCACTAGTCCCCTCCACCAGGAAGCCTACACAACCCACTGAACCAACCTTAGCCACTGGGGACAGACACCAAAAACAATGGGAACTACGAACCTGCAGCCTGCAAAAAGGAGACCCCAAACACAGTAAGATAAGAAAAATGAGAAGACAGAAAAACACACAGCAGATGAAGGAGCAAGATAAAAACCCACCAGACCTAACAAATGACGAGGAAATAGGCAGTCTACCTGAAAAAGAATTCAGAATAATGATAGTAAAGATGATCCAAAATCTTGGAAATAGAATAGACAAAATGCAAGAAACATTTAACAAGGACCTAGAAGAACTAAAGATAAAACGAACAACGATGAACAACACAATAAAAGAAATTAAAAATACTCTAGATGGGATCAATAGCAGAATAACTGAGGCAGAAGAACGGATAAATGACCTGGAAGATAAAATAGTGGAAATAACTACTGCAGAGCAGAAAAAAGAAAAAAGAATGAAAAGAACTGAGGACAATCTCAGAGACCTCTGGGACAACATTAAACGCACCAACATTCGAATTATAGGGGTTCCAGAAGAAGAAGAGAAAAAGAAAGGGACTGAGAAAATATTTGAAGAGATTATAGTTGAAAACTTCCCTAATATGGGAAAGGAAATAGTTAATCAAGTCCAGGAAGCACAGACAGTCCCATACAGGATATATCCAAGGAGAAATATGCCAAGACACATATTAATCAAACTGTCAAAAATTAAATACAAAGAAAACATATTAAAATCAGAAAGGGAAAAATAACACACAAGGGAATCCCCATAAGGTTAACAGCTGATCTTTCAGCAGAAACTCTGCAAGCCAGAAGGGACTGGCAGGACATATTTAAAGTGATGAAGGAGAAAAACCTGCAACCAAGATTACTCTACCCAGCAAGGATCTCATTCAGATTTGATGGAGAAATTAAAACCTTTACAGTTAAGCAAAAGCTGAGAGAGTTCAGCACCACCAAACCAGCTTTACAACAACTGCTAAAGGACCTTCTCTAGGCAAGAAACACAAGAGAAGGAAAAGACCTACAATAACGAACCCAAAACAATTAAGAAAATGGGAATAGGAACATACATATCGATAATTACCTTAAATGTAAATGGTCTAAATGCTCCCACCAAAAGACACACATTGGCTGAATGGATACAAAAACGAGACCCATATATTTGCTGTCTACAAGACACCCACTTCAGACCTAGAGACACATACAGACTGAAAGTGAGGGGATGGAAAAAGATATTTCATGCAAATGGAAACCAGAAGAAAGCTGGAGTAGCAATTCTCATATCAGACAAAATAGACTTTAAAATAAAGACTATTAAAAGGGACAAAGAAGGACACTACATAATGATCAAGGGATCAATCCAAGAAGAAGATATAACAATTGTAAATATTTATGCACCCAATGTAGGAGCACCTCAATACATAAGGCAAATAGTAACAGCCATAAAAGGGGAAATCAACAGTAACACATTCATACTAGGGGACTTTAACACCCCGCTTTCACCAATGGACAGATCATCCAAAATGAAAATAAATAAGGAGACACAAGCTTTAAATGATACATTAAACAAGATGGACTTAATTGATATTTATAGGACATTCCATCCAAAAACAACAGAATACACATTTTTCTCAAGTGCTCATGGAACATTCTCCAGGATAGATCATATCTTGGGTCACAAATCAAGCCTTGGTAAATTTAAGAAAATTGAAATTGTATCAAGTATTTTTTCCGACCACAACGCTATGAGACTAGATATCAATTACAGGAAAAGATCTGTAAAAAATACAAACACATGGAGGCTAAACAATACACTACTTAATAACGAAGTGATCACTGAAGAAATCAAAGAGGAAATCAAAAAATACCTAGAAACAAATGACAATGGAGACGCGACTACCCAAAATCTATGGGATACAGCAAAAGCAGTTCTAAGAGGGAAGTTTATAGCAATACAATCCTACCTTAAGAAACAGGAAACATCTCGAATAAACAACCTAACCTTGCATCTAAAGCAATTAGAGAAAGAAGAACAAAAAACCCCAAAGTTAGCAGACGGAAAGAAATCATAAAAATCAATCAGAAATAAATGAAAAAGAAATGAAGGAAACGATAGCAAAGGTCAATAAAACTAAAAGCTGGTTCTTTGAGAAGATAAACAAAATTGATAAACCATTAGCCAGACTCATCAAGAAAAAAAGGGAGAAGACTCAAATCAATAGAATTAGAAATGATAAAGGAGAAGTAACAACTGACACTGCAGAAATACAAAAGATCATGAGAGATTACTACAAGCAACTCTATGCCAATAAAATGGACAACCAGGAAGAAATGGACAAATTCTTAGAAATGCACAACGTGCCGAGACTGAATAAGGAAAAAATAGAAAATATGAACAGACCAATCACAAACACTGAAATTGAAACTGTGATTAAAAATCTTCCAACAAACAACAGCCCAGGACCAGATGGCTTCACAGGCGAATTCTATCAAACATTTAGAGAAGAGCTAATACCTATCCTTCTCAAACTCTTCCAAAATATAGCAGAGGGAGGAACCCTCCGAAACTCATTCTATGAGGCCACCATCACCCTGATACCAAAACCAGACAAGGATGTCACAAAGAAAGAAAACTACAGGCCAATATCACTGATGAACATAGATGCAAAAATCCTCAACAAAATACTAGCAAAAAGAATCCAACAGCACACTAAACGGATCATACACCATGATCAAGTGGGGTTTATTCCAGGAATGCAAGGATTCTTCAATATACGCAAATCAATCAACATGATACACCATATTAACAAATTGAAGGAGAAAAACCATATGACCATGTCAATAGATGCAGAGAAAGCTTTTGACAATATTCAACACCCATTTATGATAAAAACCTTGCAGAAATTAGGCATAGAGGGAAATTTCCTCAACATAGTAAAGGCCATATATGACAAACCCACAGCCAACATCGTCCTCAATGGGGAAAAACTGAAAGCATTTCCACTAAGATCAGGAACAAGACAAGGTTGCCCACTCTGACCACTCTTATTTAACATAGTTTTGGAAGTTTTAGCCACAGCAATCAGAGAAGAAAAGGAAATAAAAGGAATCCAAATTGGAAAAGAAGAAGTAAAGCTGTCACTGTTTGCAGATGACATGATAGTATACATAGAGAATCCTAAAGATGCTACCAGAAAACTACTAGAGCTAATCAATGAATTTGGTAAAGTAGCAGGATACAAAATTAATGCACAGAAATCTCTGGCATTCCTATACACTAATGATGAAAAATCTGAAAGTGAAATCAAGAAAACACTCCCATTTAGCATTGCAACAAAAAGAATAAAATATCTAGGGATAAACCTACCTAAGGAGACAAAAGACCTGTATGCAGAACATTATAAGACACTGATGAAAGAAATTAAAGATGATACAAATAGATGGAGAGATACACCATGTTCTTGGATTGGAAGAATCAACGTTGTGAAAAATGACTCTACTACCCAAAGCAATCTACAGATTCAATGCAATCCCTATCAAACTACCAGTGGCATTTTTCACAGAACTAGAACAAAAACTCTCACAATTTGTATGGAAACACAAAAGACCCCGAATAGCCAAAGCAATCTTGAGAACGAAAAACAGAGCTGGAGGAATCAGGCTCCCTGACTTCAGACTATACTACAAAGCTACAGTAATCAAGACAGTATGGTACTGGCACAAAAACAGAAATATAGATCAATGGAACAGGATAGAAAGCCCAGAGACAAACCCACGCACATATGGCCACCTTATCTTTGATAAAGGAGGCAGGAATGTACAGTGGAGAAAGGACAGCCTCTTCAATAAGTGGTGCTGGGCAAACTGGACAGGTATATGTAAAAGTATGAGATTAGATCACTCCCTAATCCCATACACAAAAATAAGCTCAAAATGGATTAAAGACCTAAATATAAGGCCAGAAACTATCAAACTCTTAGAGGAAAACATAGGCAGAACACTCTATGACATAAATCACAGCAAGATCCTTTTTGACCCACCTCCTAGAGAAATGGAAATAAAAACAAAAATAAACAAATGGGACCTAATGAAACTTCAAAGCTTTTGCACAGCAAAGGAAACCATAAACAAGACCAAAAGACAGCCCTCAGAATGGGAGAAAATATTTGCAAAGGAAGCAACTGACAAAGGATTAATCTCCAAAATTTATAAGCAGCGCATGCAGCTCAATAACAAAAAACCAAACAACCGAATCCAAAAATGAGCAGAAGACCTAAATAGACATTTCTCCAAAGAGAAGAGAAGACTGCCAACAAACACATGAAAGAATGCTCAACATCATTAATCATTAGAGAAATGAAAATCAAAACTACAATGAGATATCATCTTACACCAGTCAGAATGGCCATCATCAAAAAATGTAGAAAAAATAAATGCTGGAGAGGGTGTGGAGAAAAGGGAACCCTCTTGCACTGCTGGTGGGAATGTAAGTTGATACAGCCACTATGGAGAACAGTATGGAGGTTCCTTAAAAAACTAAAAATAGAACTACCATATGACCCAGCAATCCCACTACTGGGCATATACCCTGAGAAAACCATAATTCAAAAAGAGTCATGTACCAAAATGTTCATTGCAGCTCTATTTAAAATAGCCCGGAGATGGAAACAACCTAAGTGTCCATCATCGGATGAATGGATAAAGAAGATGTGGCACATATATACAATGGAATATTACTCAGCCATAAAAAGAAACGAAATTGAGCTATTTGTAATGAGGTGGATAGACCTAGAGTCTGTCCTACAGAGTGAAGTAAGTCAGAAGAGAAAGACAAATACCGTATGCTAACACATATATATGGAATTTAAGAAAAAAAAATATCATGAAGAACCTATGGGTAACACAGGAATAAAGACACAGACCTACTAGAGAATGGACTTGAGGATATGGGGAGGGGGAAGGGTAAGCTGTGACAAAGTGAGAGAGTGGCATGGACATATATACACTACCAAACGTAAGGTAGATAGCTAGTGGGAAGCAGCTGCATAGCACAGGGAGATCAGCTCGGTGCTTTGTGACCGCCTGGAGGGGTGGGATAGGCAGGGTGGGAGGGAGGGAGACGCAAGAGGGAAGAGATGTGGGAACATATGTATATGTATAACTGATTCACTTTGTTATAAAGCAGAAACTAACACACCATTGTAATAAAGATGTAAAATAAAGATGTAAAAAAAAAATGCACATGCCTTTAAGCTAGAATTTCCACTTCTAGGAATCCCACAGATATACTGTGTATATGCTCCACTCCCACCCCAGATCCATTTACTGCTCTTCTGTACCCATCTTTGTCCCAGGAGGGCGGGTCACGCTGGTCGCCTGGGCCCCTTGCCTACTGGCCTCTGTGATTGGGTTTGGCTAATGGGAGGCACTTGCAAAAGTTTGCAGGGCAGGAAGAGAGTGCGGCGGAGGTATTTCTTCCCTGTTCCTTCTATCTCTGATGCCATGCTTCTGGAAATGCACAGCTCTTACTAGGTGGCCCTATCCCCACATGCCTGCTTCCCCGAGGCTCCAATGGTACCATTTTCCCCTTGAGGCCCAGGTTTGGTAACCCCTTCCTGCTGTTGTCAGCTCATTGGTGCCATCCTGCCCACACCTCTGTAAAGTAGTCCCTTTCTTAAGTCTCTTTGTTGAGCCTTCTGCATTTCAGTGCTGTTTCCTTCCAGAACCCTGACTGATGTAGATTCAAATTTCACTGATGTCGCTGAAGTCTTGTTTGTAATAGCAAAACACTGGAAACAGCCTAATATCCATGAGTTGGGATATGAGATATGTAAATGATGGTACTCATGTAACAGAACACCATTCCACATTTTAAAAGAATAAAGTAGCTTAATAGGAACTCAGAGGGAATGTTCTCCAAGAAATAATAAGTCAAAGAAAAAAAAAAGAAGGGAAGAGTTTGTATCATAAATTCTCATTTATATAGCAAAAAGCATTTATGTATTTGTACAAATATGAATATCTCTGCAAGAATATACAAAAATATGGCATTATTGGTTGACCCTTTTTGCCCTGTTGGAATTTTGTTTTACCATGTGGATGTATTATTTTTTTAAAAATCCTTTTAAACATCTTTTAAAAAAGAAAATCCTTTACTAGAGTGAAAATCACCTTTTCATCATTTGGCAAATCAGCTTCCTTGCCCCATCTCACCTAGTCTCTCTTAGAAGGATGCTATCAGCCAAACCAAACTTCTCACTTAAGTGGTACTCCAAAGGAACTGAAGAAATCAAGAGAGACAAACAGGAGATGCAGAGGTCATTGACCTTTGCCAGATTTCTTTGTAACTTTCCTCTGTATTAGTGGAGATAAGATTGGAAATTGCTACTGGGTTCTCGAGGGGACAGAAGGGCAGGAACAGTCTATTTACATACCTCTCCCACCCAGTCATGCCCCTTGAGTGTCACTTAACCTATCACTGCTCCTTCTGGCTAGGATAAATTTCTGGTCACCTCTTGGAGTGGATGAGTGAGGCTGAACACAGGACTAAGCTCCCTCCGAAACAGCTAAGGGGTTACCAGATAGTCACCCTACCAAACAGCATGAAGGCTAAAGCAGATGATTTCAGTGTCATCTTTGTCCATAAAAAAAAAAAAAAAATCCAGGGCTGCTTCTGATACAATGGCCTGTCTTTGTCTAATGAACACTGTAGGTCTCATAGCTGGCCATGTTCCCCTCTTTGCCTTAGCTGTCAGGAAACTCAGACATGAATTTGCTTCTCACCTTGAAAGTTTTAGTGCAGCCCTTGTGGCACCCACATCTGCATACTGATTCTCTGTGCTTTATCATCCTATTCAATTCTTTCTTTCCCCTAAAGATACGGCTCATTTCTGTACTTTTAACATTGTTCTGTAGTATATATATTTCAGGAACCACTTCAAATTCTTTTTAGAATGAAATAAGTTTAATCCACAAGGGAAAACAGGGGCTAACTGACCATATGGCTCAGTTGATTTACATAGTCTGGGGGAAGGACCCCAAACTTATTTTACTTATTTAATCAGTAAATATGTATGGAGCACCACCTACTATATACCAGGCACTGTTCCAGCACCACGGATGTGGTAAAGAATAAAACAAAAGACATGCCCTCATGGAACTTCCATTCTAGTGGGGGAAATAGATAATAAACACAAAGAAAGTAAATGTATATTATGCAGATGGTACTGATGCTAAGCAGAAAAATATAGCAAGTTAAGGAAGACAAATGAGGTGAGGGATAGGAATATTTTATACAGAGTGGTCAAGACAGGCCTCTCCAATAAGGGGACATTACTGATGATGAGGACACTTTAATCTCTCTTCTCCTCTCCCTTCCACTTGCCACTGTCCTCATCTATTCTACCCTAGTCTTCCCTGGGTGAACACAATAAAGGTCAATAACCACTTTTTTTTTTAATTAAAATTTTTTTTAAATTTTATTTATTTATTTTATACAGCAGGTTCTTATTAGTCATCCGTTTTATACACATCAGTGTATACATGTCAATCCCAATCACCCAATTCATCCCACCACCACCACCACTACTTCTTCTTAAGGTCTGTTCCATCCTCCACACTAAGCCAGAAGATCTGATTAGGTCAAACCCCTGATAAGTTCATTTTTCAGCTTGACACTTAAAGTTCCTCAAGGTCTGGCTCCATCCTGCCTCACTCCGAATGAACAGTTCCCCAAATGTGTCCCAGACTTGCCACCTCCGTGTCCCTGCTCATGCCATTTCTTCTGTCATCCTTCAGGATCCAATTCAAGCATCACCTGCTCTGGGTAGCCATCTGGAGTGCCCCAAGGGGAATTAATCAGTCTTCCCTTTGAAGTCCTAGAACCTTGTTCAGATAAGGATCACGGAACTGCAGACATCGTCTAGTGGTCGATTGCATATCTGCATGTATGTCTATTTCCCTCCAGGATATGAATCTCCAGAAGGTCTTGTGTATAACAGGCATTCAGTAACTATTAAAATTAATAACAAATGTTGGTGAGAATGTGGAAAAAAAGGAAACCTTGTGCACTGTTGGCAGGGCTGTAAATTGGAGCAGCCATTATGGAAAAAGGTATGGAGGTTCCTCAAAAAATTTAAAATAAAACTATCATGTGATCCAGCAATCCCACTTCATATATCCAAAGGAAATGAAAACACTAATTTGAAAAGCTATCTGCACCCCTATGTTCACTGCAGCATTATTTAAATAGCTAAGACATGAAAGCAACTTAAGTGTGCATTTACGTATAAATGGATAAGGAAAATGTGGTGTGTGTATATATATATATGTACATACAATGTAGTATATATATATATACACAATATATATATATTCAGTCATAAAAAAGGATATCCTGACAGTTGTGATATCATGGATGGACCTTGGTGACGTTACGCTAAGTGAAATGTCAGACAGATAAAAACAAATACTGTATGATCTCGCTGACATGTGGAATCTTAAAGAAAACAAAACAGAAACAGATTCATAGATACAGAGAACAGATAGGTGGTTGCCAGTGGTGGGGGGAGTGGGGGTGGGCGAAATGGGTAAAGGTCGTCAAAATAAAATAAATAAGTCCTGCAGATGTAATGTACCACATGGTGAGTATAGTTAATAATATTGCATTATGTATTTGAAAGTTACTAAGAGAATAGATCTTAAAATTTCTCATCACAAGAAAAAAATTGTAACTATGCGTGGTGATGGATGTTAATTAGACTTACTCTGGTGATCATTTCACAATATATACATATAGCAAATCATTATGCTGTACATCTGAAACTAATACAATGTTACACGTCAATTATATCTCAATAAATGTTGAGATATAATTATATCTGCGAATAAAAGTTTGCAGCTCACATATATTATCTCTTTTCATCCTCACCTTAACCCTATGAAATAATAAAGGCACTCATTTTTCTATTTGCCAGTTAAGGAAACTGAGGGTCAGATAGGCTAAGGGTCTCATGGCTAATAAATACAGAGCTCAGTCTAGAAACCTGAATCCACTTCTGGAACCACTTGGGCTGGCTCAGTTTAAGCAAAACCATTGCCAAGAGGCAGGAGCTTCAAAACCATAAGAGAATTCCAAACATGGCCCTAAGTAACAGTGAAAAGTTCAAAGATACCAACATAAAAACAAAGAAGCGCTGAAATCCCTGCCATCTTCCAGCAACAATGCTAGGAGCCTGTACCCATGGGAAGGAAGCTAGAATAAGAAGCCCCTGTATTATTGAGTCACAGGAAAAAGATCAAAGTCTTGTCAATTGCAGGAATATGCCTGCCTCATAATAGGACAACTGATCATTCTGGTTTGCCCAGGACTGCAGACATTCAGTGCTAAAACGGAAAACACCCCCAGGAAGCCTGGACAATTTGGTTCCCTGCACAGAAGACTCTCTGTTGTTTCTGGAAAAAACTAGTGGTCACTTCAGTGAGTGTGCTTTAGAATCCCTCTCTAAAGGTTGCCTTCCAAACTAATTTATAACCCAGGCACAGTCTTGTTATTTTAGTGACTCCTTGATTATGAACAAAAATGGTACTACCTCGGTGAAATCTGAATCACTTTCACATCTTTTCAAAAACTTACAACCCCTTTAAAGGAAAAGACTTCACCATGAGGATATCTCAAAGAAGGTGCCAAGAACTAGGAAAGCGATTCTCAAAAAGATATTCCGATGTGTTCAGAGCATCCCTAAGGAGGTCCAAGTGGCTCTTTCAAATGGCTCATTCATTTGAATGTCTCTGGAATAGTTGTTTATTAAAAAAAAAAATCTGCTTCATTAACTTATAGCCAATTCTCATAAATTTTTAGTAGATATGAAAAGACCTTCCAGTTACATTCAATTATTAAAGCAATAAGCAAAGATGGCAGGCCGCCAGAGGCTCAGTCACTTTGCTGGTGTCCTATAAACGTTAGTATTTTATTATGCACATGCATCCAGTTACACTTGAGAAAGATCAGAGCTCCTGACGTAGGCATCCTTAGAAAGCAAGAGCTGCGGCCAAAATCATTCACCATGACTAGTTTGTCTGACCACAGTCAAAGCCAATGGTTTGTACGTATTTTCACAAGGGACATACTGGCTCTTGATTAAAGCCGTGAGTCACAGGTAAATGCAAATGTTTGAGGCATTTGCATTTCCATTAGCAGGCTTCAGTTTCACAGATCTTGCATTTCACTTCACAGTGAATGACCTTTGCACGTACGTCATTCTACATGTACACAAGTATCTGCAGCATAAATTCCCAGAAGTAGAAGTGGCGAGTCAAATGGTGCAAGCATTATTTGTCCACACATCCCCACTCAGGGACTGAACTTGTTTACCTTCCCAATGGCAAAGTATGAGATTATCTGCCTTCCCCCAGCCTCACCAGCAAAGTGTGTTACCAAATTTGTTAGTCTTGCAATCTGAGAGATGAAAATGATAGCCCAATATCATTTTCACTTATTGTACTTTATTATAAGTGAAGCAGGGCATCTTTCCATGGATTTAAGAACCATCTGTACTGTCTTGCTCTAAACATCCTGTTCTTTTAGTTTTTTTAAACAATTTTTTGTTTCTTTTTAAAAAAATTTTATTAGACTTTTTAAAATTAATTAATTTATTTATTTGGCTGCATTGGGTCTTAGTTGTAGAATGCAGGATCTTCACTGCAGCAAGTGAGATCTTTTGTTGTGGCTCTCAGGCTTCTCTAGCTGCAGCATGCAGGCTTCTCTCTAGTTGTGGCGTGCAGGCTCTAGAGCACGCAGGCTCAGTAGTTGCAGCACATGGGTTTAGTTGCCCCACAGCATGTGGAATCTTAGTTCCCCAACCAGGGATTGAACCTGCATCCCCTGCATTAGCAGGCAGATTCTTAATCACTGGACCACCAGGGAAGTCCCTGCCCATTTTCTTCCGATGAACTTTTTTGGGTTTTTTTTTGTTTTGGTTTTTTTAATTAATTTATTTATTTTTTAAACATCTTTATTGGAGTATAATTGCTTTACAATGTTGCGTTAGCTTCTGCTGTATAACAAAGTGAATCAGCTATATGCATACGTATATTCCCATATCCCTTCCCTCTTGCGTCTCCCTCCCACCCTCCTTATCCCACCCCTCTAGGTGGTCACAAAACACCAAGCTGATCTCCCTGTGATATACAGCTGCTTCCCACTAGCTATCTATTTTACATTTGGTAGTGTATATATGTCAATGTTACTCTCTCACTTCATCCCAGCTTACCCTTACCCTTCCCGTGTCCTCAAGTCCATTCTCTATGTCTGTGTCTTTATTCCTGTCCTGCCCCTAGGTTCATCAGAACCTTCTTTTTTTTTTTAGATTCCATATATATGTGTTAGCATACAGTATTTGTTTTTCTCTTTCTGACTTACTTCACCCTGTATGACAGACACTAGGTCCATCCACCTCACTACAAATAATTTCGTTTCTTTTTATGGCTGAGTAATATTCCATTGTATATATGTTCCACATCTTCTTTATGCATTCATCTATTGATGGACACTTGCTTCCATGTCCTGGCTATTGTAAATAGTGCTGCACTGAACATTGTGGTACATGACTCTTTTTAAATTATGGCAAATCAAAACTACAATGAGGTATCACCTCACACTGGTCAGAATGGCCATCATTAAAAAATCTACAAACAATAAGTGCTGGAGAGGGTGTGGAGAAAAGGGAACCCTCTTGTACTGTTGGTGGGAATGTAAATTGATACAGCCACTATGGAGAACAGTATGGAGGTTCCTTAAAAAACTAAAAATTGAACATTGTTTTGCTGTTGTAGTTGTCACCATCAATTTCTGGGGCCTTTGTATCCATTAGGGAGATCAGCCCTTCATCTACGCTAAAATTTTTCCTGGTTCATTATTTGTCTTTGTAAATCATATTAATAACTTTTTAAAATTAGAAATAAATGATTTCATATTTTCTACTATATTCTTATGGTTTTATTTTGTATAATAAAATCTTTGATTTTTTTGGAATTTATCCTGGTATGTGGTTTTCTGGTAAGTGCTCTTTGCCTATTATTACTTTTGCTCCTCTTTTTCAGATTTTTTTCTTACAAGATCTTTGTATAAATGCTGTGCCAGTTCCTTTTTTTTAAAGAAATACTAATCATTTAATGGGTTGAATTTACCCAGATAATCTACTGGGAAGGGGCATAAAGGGGTCAGGTAGCCCCACAGGCTTCAAAACACTGAAGGTCTCTGCTGCCACAAAGACAAACTGCTTCCTGCTAAAACGGCTTCACAGTGTGTTTCTACAGCACTACCTCCACTGCTTCTCCGAATATAGTTGGGTCTAGGAGAGCTTTTGCTCCCAGCATATCCTCGTTCCCTCACAGGTGGTTGCAGACAAGGGCTACAGCTTTTGCACTGTAAGATGAGCCCCTTACCTTTAGGAAGCATATTTTTGCTGGCGCTTTCTGAGGTGTGCCACCGCTGGGCCATCTCACTACATCGGGTGCTTCTCCGGTACTTCCTTCCATGCAACTTCTTACCTCAAATGTTTTGGGCTGTCCTTACAAGTATTCCAGAGTTTGTGGATTATTTCTACTTCTTGCTTTTCTGAAAATGTATATTGTGGAAGGGAGTCTAGATAAAGAGAGGGGTTTTATTGCTCTTGTTGCTTTTGTGAATTTCCAGGAGGAAAATGTAGAAGACCCTGGCTGGCATAGTCAGTGGTCATAGTAGAAGTCTTCCAATTATTTTTCCTTTTCAATCATCAAAGGGGCCTTTTATCCTTTGCAACCTCATAATCTGGGCTGGTGTTGCAATGCTGAGACCCAAGATACAAGCTCCTGTGTCAGACAAGGAGACAGAAGGATGTAGTGAAAACGTTTTGGGTTCCAGCTCCACTGCCTAAGTTCAAATCCCTCCTCTTCCCCTTCTAACTGTGTGGACTTGAGCAACTTGATGCACCTTTCAGAGCTTCCAATTTTTCGTATGTCAAATGAGGATGAAAATGTCCACTTCGTACAGTTACATATGGGTGTGAATCCTCTGACGGGTACAATACAGTGATTATTCAACAGATACTAGTGTCTTGGGACTCAGTGCCATCAGCATAATTGGTAGCCTCTGAGGATGTGACCATCTCCAAGTCCTTCTCTAAAGAAAAGAAGGTGGGGCTTCCCTGGTGGCACAGCGGCTAAGAATCAGCCTGCCAATGCAGGGGACACGGGTTCGAGCCCTGGCCCGGTAAGATCCCACATGCCACGGAGCAACTAAGCCTGTGCGCCACAACTACTGAAGTCCACGCGTCTAGAACCCATGCTCCGTAACAAGAGAAGCCACCGCAATGAGAAGCCCGCGCACTGCAATGAAGAGTAGCCCCCGCTTGCCGCAACTAGAGAAAGCCCGCACGCAGCAACGAAGACTCAACGCAGCCAAAAATAAAATAAATAAATAAATTTATAAAAAATAAAAATAGAACAGTTGTATTAAAAAAAAGAAAAGAAGGTGAAGGCAGATTGTAATAATAACAGCAGTATGTATTAGGGGTCTATTATTCACCAGACATTGTGTGAACTCTTTTACACACTTTGCCTTGTCACAATAGAACTTTAGATCATCTTAAGCCAAAATCAACAACAAAAGGAAATTAGAATAATATTGGTCCTGAGATGGTCAAACACTGAAAAAGAGCCCGCGTGGACAAGCTGGGTGTTTCCCGCTCATGAGCCCTTCACCCACTTTCCTCTACCCAAGCTCTCCTGGACAACAGCAAGTCCAAGCTGTTGAAAGAATTTGAGGTGTTTGCATTCTTAAGACAATGGGAAGACATTCCCCTTCTCCTTTTTAACCCATGAGGAAACCATAAAATTCCCCAGGGCAAGTTAAGCATGCCCTTCATTGATAAACCCATCACTTCCTCTCAGGATATTTTTAAAAAGAGGGGGAAAAAAAGGTCCTTTGAGTGAGTGACAAGCCTCAGTGTGGCTCTGTTCTCCTTCTCAGCTAGTAAATGTGAACATCAAGTGGAAAGCAAGTTGCAAAGCAGTGGAGATATCTGCGTCTTCCACTGTCTTGCCTCAACCTAACCCAAAGGTCCCCAATTCTCTTTAAACATAAAAGAAGAAGAAAGGAAAGTTGAGGAGGTAAGGAAAGAGCAACTCATACACATGGGCTCAGAAACACATCTGGTGATCACGGGTCATTGGTCTCTTCTTTCTCTGTGTGTTGATTTATTTGCTTATTTGTGTTTTCTAATTTCTTAAAAATAGGGGGGAAAAAGCTTCGGAGTTTTACCTGTTTCGTTTTGTGGCAGAAACCAAAAAGGGGAGGAGAATAACAAGGAAGACACAAAGGAAGTTCACCAAAATATTAACACTGGAGTTCATCCCAGGAGCCCAAGGGCAATCGTTCTCTTGCTTTTTCTCATTTATGTTTTCTACTCTTTCTGCAACGACCATTCTTTGCTTTTGTAATAACAACAACAAAAATCCCTACACACAAAGCAAAAAACAATAAGGATTCTGTCTTGTTTTTAAAAAGTGAAAGAGACGAAACAAGGATTTACTGTACAGCACAGGGATCTATATTCAATAACTTGTAATAACCTAAAATGGAAAAGAATCTGAAACTGTGCCCCTGAAACTAACACAATATTGTAAATCAACTATAGTTTAATAAAGAAAAAAAAAGTAGCTGAGAGAAAAAAAATGAAAGAGACTAAACTACATTAAAATAGAAACAGTGGTTATTTTTGCATGATAAGATTTGGGTTGTTTTTTTTTTTATTTTGCTCATCTCTGATTTCCAAATGTCAGCCATAAAAAGCTATTCCTTGCATAAGAAAGAGAAAAAAGGCAGTTATGTCTCATGCCCTCCCTCCCTCCACCTACCCCATCACACGCGGAGTGTCCCATCTGGGCCACCAAACCTCAGTAGGAACTAAGAGATTCTTCAGTTTCTCTCTCTCCTCTCTCTTTCATTGTCTAGGGAAGGAAGAAACAATAAAATGATGTCTAAGGAGGACTTCACCTTTGCTTGGTCCGATTCTAAATCACACTGGGGAAAACTTTCTTCCATGGGGTTTTTAAATTCAAAACTAACATATTCATTTTCCCAATAGATTATAGTGTTTTTGAGGGAAATGACTATTTCCTGTCATTTTTATATCCTTCATAGTTTCTATTAAATCACCAGTAACAGGTAACTGGTGCTGCATCATTCATTCAGCGAACCCTTTACTGGGGGATCGGCGAGCACCATCAACTCAGTGAGGTTCTGGGAAGTAAAGACCAGGGCACGGGCCCTGCCCTAAAGGATCCGCCCACCCTCACTGCATGGAGGATAAACGCATCTACGATAATTATAACCCAGAGTGACGCCAGCACAGGCTCAGCGTCACAGAGGAAGCCTGGCATTTGCTGTCGGCTTGTACTGTTGAAACGTGCAGGGCACTGGATGTCTGGATACTAAATTAATTCACGTGTTTCCAGCGTCATAAGAATCCGTGGCTCCACGGCTATCTCTCTGTCTCACTGACTTGCCTCAGCCTAATCCCAGCTTCAGAGCCCGTGGCTTAGCCCTACTCAGTACAGAACTCCCTGCGTCCACACTCCCCTTGGCTCCTGGGGCATCCTTTGTTGAGGACCTTGATCAGATGGATTCAGACATCCTCCCCTCACCCTACAGGAGGCTAGGTCCTGTCCCTCAGTGAAGACTGATTGGAGGAGAGCAGAGAATTGGAATCTAGTAGAAAAACAAAAAAGCCCCGATAGCATCCTTATTGATTCGGGGAGCCTGTTCAAACTTCTCAGCAAAACTCCTCAGAATCAACGTTACTCCTGCACGGGCCATGTGGAAACACTGGTAACAATGTCTCAGACACCAGGGTCCCGATGACTGGAGTGCCTCCGTCCTGGGCCGTCCAATCATCCGTCCTTTCAAGACGTTTGATTTATTGCCTACTATGGGCCAAGCCAGACCTGGCTCTGGGGACACAAAGATGAAAAGCTGTAGTGTAGCAAGAAGAAACAAATACAGGCAAACACTTATGTAACATGGAAGTCTCTAGAAAGCAGATGTGTGGACAGCAGTGAGACCAGGTTCATCCCGGGTCATCCAGTGTTGTTTTCACGCCTCAAACTGTGACTAAGAGCTCGTCCCCGAATAAACCACAAAGCTCTGACGGCTCCCTCCCCAGGAAAACCAACATTTGGTTCACTCAATTTCTGGAAGGCAGAAGTGTGTCTGACATGGACGTGCCATTGATCCACCCCGCCACACACACACACACACACACACACACACACACACACACACACGGGGCACCAAAACTCCATGGAAAGAAACTCATGCAAACACACAAACCCAGAGGACTGACCTCTCTCCGTCCCTGGAGTGCATGTGGGAAATTTCCAGAAATGCACATGTGTCAAGAAAGCAGTGAGAAGAGGTGGCAGCAAACACAATGAGGGCTATTTCCATCAGCCCATCAGTCATCAAGATGGGATTTACTTTCCCATCTACTTCTGAGTTTTAAATACCCAGCCCCTGCCCTCTGCCTCCACTTTACAGCCAGCGATTGTCAGTGTCCAAAGCTTATTTGCATACACTACCTTTATTCCAAACCACTAAGACCCCAGGGCCACCCACGCCCTCCTGGCTCTGCTGTGTGTACCACAAGCACGATGCAGCCTTCCCCGGCCACGCCCTGGCGGGAGACACATACGAGCATCCCGAGAGAAACAATAATTCCTCCCAGGTTGCATTGCAGGATGGGTGCCAGACTCCTGGTTGTATCCGCAAAACCCAGGTGTCCTTTCGCTGCCTGGCCAGATGATAAAAGTCAGAAAGAGTGTTAGCCTTGGTTTATCATCTCTTGAGAGGCTTTGGAAAGAACTGCCAGGTGGTCTGCACCCAACACTTAGATAAGTTTCCTCTGCCACTGCGCTGCTCTGCAGGGTGAGGCCAATCGAGTGACATAAGCCAGTAGAGGGCTCAGAGAAGTCAGGAAGAGCAAAAGTGGTGAGGCCTGTCCCCCACGCTGCAAGAACACCCAGGCTCTGGAATGGCGGCCTTGAGTTCGAGTCCTAACTCTGCCACCTGTGTGATTTCGATGCTGAGCATGTCCTGGCCTCCAAGATGGACGCACGGGCCACGCTCCCCTGCCCGCTGCTCAGGGTGGCCGTGCAGATTCCACACCAAGGCAAGCCAAGTTTCAGACACCAAGGAGGGCTGCTTAATCAAGGCCAGTCTCCAACCCTTTCCCAGTGAGGTTTGTATTTATGATGATTTTAAACATCACTGATGGAATTCCAGGCCCCCCTGAGCTGGAAACAGGTTTCATATAAGTTAATATAAGGCATCCCTTGGAACATAGGAAACAGGAAAGGAGACAATGAAAGGAACAGCTCTCCAGACTCTGGGGCCCCCTAGCAAGCTAAGATCTGCCTTGGCCTCCTTTCAGCACTCAAACCTCCCCCTCCCTCTCACACACTAACTAGGTTCTCCTAAATGTTGGTGTTCTTTCAGGCCTCAGGGCCTTTGCACGTGCTGTTCCCTCTACCTAGAAAGCCCTTCCTCCTCTTCTTCACTTGGACATCCCCAACTCATTCTTCAGAACTAAGCTCAGGGGGTTGTTCCTCCTCCAGGAAGCCTTCCTGTCCCCACCCAGGCTGGGCTGGGTGTTCCCTCTGTGACTACTCTGAACATCTGCTTGTTTGCTCATCTCTCCACCAGACCAGGAGCCCTGGAGCCAGAGACCAGATTTCACTGATATAGTAACATTCCCAGCACCTGGCACATAGAAGACACCCAATACCTGTTGATTCATTCATTAAACAAGTATTTACTGAGCACCTGCTATGTGCCTGGCACACAGAGACTGTGGTTAACAAAAAGGCCAACTCCCTGCCATCATGAAGCCAGAAGCCAGACAATAAAAAAATTAATCAAGAAAGTATATTACAAGTCAAGTCATTGTAAGCACCAAGAAGAAAAACTAAAGCAGAGTAACAAGGATGGGATTGTGTTGGAGAGGGGACTGCTATTTCAGGCAGGGTGGGGAGCGAAGGTGGGGCAGTGGGGTGAACATTGAGAAGAACCCTGCAGCGAGTGAGGATGGGCCATATGGATATTTGTGGGAAGCAGACTGGCTGGATTCAACGCACAGCTCTATCAAGTATTACCTGTGTAATTTTTTTTTTTTTGCAGTATGCGGGCCTCTCACTGTTGTGGCCTCTCCCGTTGCGGAGCACAGGCTCCGGATGCGCAGGCTCAGCGGCCATGGCTCACGGGCCCAGCCGCTCCGCGGCATGTGAGATCTTCCCGGACCGGGGCATGAACCCGTGTCCCCTGCATCGGCAGGCGGACTCTCAACCACTGCGCCACCAGGGAAACCCTACCTGTGTAATTTTAAGAAAGTCTCCTAACTTCTGTATGCCTCAGTTTCCTCATCTGCAAAATGGGAATCATACCTACTTCATATAATTGTTAAGGTTTTTTTAAATTGTGACAAAATATACATCAATTAAATTTATCGTCTTAACTATTTTTAAGTATACTCTTCAATGGCATTAAGTACATTCACATTGTTGTGCAGCCATCACCAACATCCAGCTCCAGAACTCTTTTCATCGTGTAAAACTGGAACTCTGTATCCATTCAACAATAACTCCCCATTCCCTTCCCCTGGCCCTTGGAAACCACCATCCTACTTTCTGTCTCTATGAATTTGACAACTCCAGGTACTTCATATAGACGGGATCTTACAGTATCTGACCTTTTGCCACTGGCTGATTTCACCTGATATAATTTCTTTAGGTTCATTCATGTTGTAGCGTGTGTCAGGATTTACCTCCTTTTTAAAGCTGAATGATATTCCAATGTATGTGTACACTGCATCGTATGTATATACCACTCACCCGTGGACAAATGCTTGGATTTCTTCCACGTTTTAGCTACGGTGAATAATGCTGCTATGAACATGTGTGTACAAAAATCTCTTTAAATTCCTGCTTTCAGTTCTTTAGGGTATATACCCAGAAGTGGAATAATTGGATGACGTGGTAATTCTATTTTTAATTTTTGGAGGAATAGCCATACTGTTTTCTATAGCCGCTGCACCATTTTACATTGCAATGAACAAGCATCCCAATTTCTTCACATCCTCGCCAAGCATTATCTTGTGTTTTTGATAGTGGCCATCCTAATAGGTATGAAGTGGAATCTCATTGTGGTTTTGGCTTGCATTTCCCTAATGATTAGTGATATTGAGCATCTTTTCACATGGTTATTGGCCATTTGTATATCTTCTTTGGAGATTGTCTACTCAAGTCCTTTGCCTACTTTTTAATTGAGCTGTTTGTTGGTTGGTTGCTTTGCTACAGCTTTGTAGGAATTCTTTGAGTATTCTGGATATTAACCCCTTATCAGACGTGTGATTTGCAAATATTTTCTCCCATTCCATGGGCTGCCTTTTCACTCTGATTGTGTCCTTTGACACACAGAAATTTTTAGTTTTGGTGCAGTTCAATATTTCTATTTTTTTCTTTCGTTGCCTGTGCTTTTGGTGTCATATCCAAGAAATCATTGCCACATCCAACGTCATAAAGCTTTTCCTCTGTTTCCTTCTAAGAGTTTCACAGTTTTAGCTCTCAGGTGTAGGTCTTTGATCTACATATGTAGTTATTTTTGTAGACAACTTTTTGTGTGACGTTATTTTCTCCTTGAGTGCAGAGATCAGGTCTGTATTCCCTACGATATCTAGGGCAGTGCAGGATGCATTAGAAGGCGCTCAGTAAAGGAACCTTGCAGATGATGGGAGTGATTATTGGCCAGCAGAACTTCCTGTTTGAAACCTCCCTGTGAGAGGATAGGACAGACTAACACAACTACCCAGTGTCAAACCAGCGCACCCCCAAAGTTTGTTTGTTTGTTTGGCTGCATTGGGTCTTTGTTGCTGTGCGCAGGCTTTTTCTATTTGCGGCGAGCGGGGGCTGCTCTTTGTTGCGGAGCACAGACTCTAGGCGCACGGGCTTTAGTAGTTTCAGCACACGGGCTCAGTAGTTGTGGCTCGCCAGCTGTAGAGCACAGGCTCAGTGGTTGTGGCGCACGGGCTTAGCTGCTCCATGGCATGTGGGGTGTTCCCGGACCAGCGATCGAGCCCGTGTCCCCTGCATTGGCTGGGGGATTCTTAACCACTGCCCCACCAGGGAAGTCCCACCTCCCAAGTTTTTTAACCAGCATTTCCTCTCTCAATTAATTGAAAATATGAGCCAGGAATGAAGTCAAAAGCAGCTACTGCAGTGGGCTGGGTTGGCTCCTCACGCATCTTTAGAACCACGCTGGAGTTTACCATGAGGGATGTGCTTTGGCAGGTAAATGGACCAAACAGTCCCTGCGACACCAATCTTGCTGCCCATCAGCTCTCCCTACTCAGTCTCCAGCTCTGGGCAGAAATAACTGCCCAACCTCAGCAAGAATGATGAGGCAGGAGACTGGTGGACATGAGCAAACAGATACACTCCCATGGGGAAAAAACTCACCGTAATCTTTTTGGGCAAGGCCAGGAGCCTCAACTTCCCGACAGATCAAAGAGGAAACAACAGTCTAAAACTAGGACCTGGGAGGAGGAAGGAAGGACCAAGAGAGAGATGAGACTAAAACATCAAAAGAGAAAGTTTACACCAGTGCAGCCCAGCCAACTGCCAGGACCCACTCCTGTGCTTTGGTCACCAAGGGCACACAGAATCCACTTGGTGGAATCACACGTTTGGTCATTACTGTCCACATAGCATCCACGCTGCTACTGGGGTCAGTCATGTCCCAGGCTAAAGTGGACTCAGCAACAAGAGAAGCTGTGACACTTCCAGAAAGATTTTAAAGTTCCTATATGAGAATGTGTCCTCAGTCTCCTCCCCAATCTCACATCACCATGGCAACCAAATCACCTGACAAAAGCGGGCAGGAGGTGATGATTCCGTTCCATCCAGTGGCCTTGTCCCTTGATAGTTCAAGATTTTACCACCATCCATTGTGCTGCACTGTATTTGGAAGATCTCAAAGCACTTAAATGTTTGTCAGTGGAGCTTGTTTCACACCCATGGGGTTCCAGAAAGAGCAATGATATTCTAAAGCAATCTGCTTATTCCCACCCAATGACCCTGAGGAACCCTGGCAAAGAACAGAGAGAGAGGTTGAAAGGCAACCTGGATATATTCCTGTTCCTCTGGTTTTATTTACCAATCAAATTTTATGTTAGCTCATCTTTTTTTTTTTTTTTGCAGTACGCGGGCCTCTCACTGTTGTGGCCTCTCTCGTTGCGGAGCACAGGCTCCGGACGCGCAGGCTCAACAGCCATGGCTCACGGGCCCAGCTGCTCCGCGGCACATGGGATCTTCCCAGACCGGGGCATGAACCCGTGTTCCCTGCACCCGCAGGTGGACTCTCAACCACTGTGCCACCAGGGAAGCCCTAGCTCATCTTTTGATTAATAACTTTAAATATTTATCAACAATAATCAGCAGGAATTCAATAACTCCTGACTCCACCTTGCAAATATTGGAACCACTAACTCTTGAGCTGGAAGTGCCTTGGGTAAGTACAGAGAGCTTGGACCTGGGCTGGCCAGGCATGTCCTCTCCTGCGTATTCTCCCGTTGTCCCCCTTCAACTACCGAAAGCCAGCACACGGCAGGTGCCCAATAACTGGATGAGGATGAGCATGATGGAAGTGTGCTTCAGTTTCCTCATCTATAAAAGGGAAACAAATAACGTGACCTAGGAGAGTCTTTGGAGCATAACATGAGCTTTTATGGATACAGCTGTCCCATGTTAGCTGCCGCCACTAGTATTTTACTACGTATTCACCCACCACCCACACACCCATGGGGCCAGATGTCCCAGAGAGAAAGAGCCGTCCACTCGGCGGCGTGCCTTAAAATCGTAAATATCTCACATTTCCTCTTGGAAGGAGAGGAGGGAGAGTGGGAGGGGAAGAGAGGAGGAAGAGGAAATAATTCATTCTGGATGCCCACTAAGTAACCTCCTCCCTCACTGCATTATTTCTTTTACTCCTCATGCAACTTTAGTGATTATGTTTTTTTTTTCTCATACTATTGATTGATTTTTTATTTTTTTATTTGATTTTTAAAAAATTTTTATTTTATGTTGGAGTATTGATTAACAATGTTGTGTTAGTTTCAGGTGTACAGCAAAGTGATTCAGTTATACATATACAAGTATCTATTCTTTTTCAAATACTTTTCCTATTTAGGTTGTTACATAATACTGAGCAGAGTTCCATGTGCTATACAGTACATCCTTGTTGGTTATCTATTTTATTATAAGTTTATTTATTTATTTATTGGCTGTGTTGGGTCTTCGTTGCTGCACACAGGCTTTTTCTAGTTGCAGCAAGTGGGAGCTACTCTTGGTTGCGGTGCACGGGCTTCTCATTGCGGTGGCTTCTGTTGTTGTGGAGCACGGGCTCTAGGCGCGTGGGCTTCAGTAGTTGCGGCTCAAGGGCTCTGGAGCGCAGGCTTAGTAGCTGTGGTGCACAGGCTTAGTTGCTCCACGGCATGTGGGATCTTCCTAGACCAGGGCTCGAACCCATGTCCCCTGCACTGGCAGGTGGATTCTCAACCACAGCACCACCAGGGAAGCCCCTGGTTACCTATTTTAAATATAGCAATGTGTTCTTGTTGATCTCAAACTCCCAGTCTATCCCTACCCCCACCCTTCCCTCACTGGTAACCATAAGTTTGTTCTCTAAGTCTGTGAGTCTGTTTCTGTTTTGTAAATAAGTTCATTTGTATCATTTTTTCTTAGAGTCTGCATAAGCAATATCATATGATATTTGTGTTTCTCTGTCTTATTTCACTTAGTATGGTAATCTCTAGGTCCATTCATGTTGCTGCAAATGGCATTATTTCCTTCTTTTTAATGGCTGAGTAATATTCCATCGTATATATGTAGCACATGTTCTTTATGCATTCATCTGTCAATGGACACTCAGGTTGCTTCTATGTCTTGGCTATTGTAAACAGTGCTGCAATGTCTAGTGATCATGTTTTATGTTTTATTTTTCCCACCTACAATGAGAAACCCAAGTAAACCTGAAGCCAAGAAAGTTTAAGTTGCCCAAGGTCACAGAGCTTATGCGATTTGGACAAAGCTAGGAACCCAACAGAGCTCTGAACCAGGGCCCATCTTTCCCGCAACTGCCAGTGCCTTGGGGATTAGTGAGAATAAACGAGGGGGGTTGAATCACCCTCTAGGAACATTTAAAATCACCTTCTCTATGTCTTCTTCACCCTTCAGGTGCCCCTGGCCCCATAGAGCTGACACCCTCAACTCCCGGTCCCGCTTTACCCGTCGGTCGTGGAGAAGTACTTCGTCAGCAGGAAAGCATTCTGATCTGTGAAGAGTGACTTGGGCCTTTTTGTAAAAACCAAGTCTTAATGCTATGTGCATAAAATGGTATTTTATGCAATTTAATGCTATTTTCTCCCCATCTGTGAGCAAAGAGAAAATTCTTAAACATGTACACTTCCCAATAAAAGCATCAAAATGATCCTCTCTGCTAAGGGCTGAATTGTATTCATCCAGAAGATATGTTGCAGTCCTAATCCGTAGTCAGTGCCTGAGAATGTGACCTTATTTGGAAACAGGGCTGTTGCAGATGGAATTAGTTAAAAGTTCAGATGAGGTCATACCAGAGTAGGATGGGCACTAAATCCAGCATGACTAGTGTCCTTAAAAGAAGAAGAGAGGGCTTCCCTGGTGGCGCAGTGGTTGAGAGTCCGCCTGTCGACGCAGGGGACACGGGTTCGTGCCCCGGTCCGGGAAGATCCCACATGCCACGGAGCGGGTGGGCCCGTAAGCCATGGCCGCTGAGCCTGCGCGTCCGGAGCCTGTGCTCCGCAACGGGAGAGGCCACAACAGTGAGGGGCCCACGTACCGCAAAAAAAAAAAAAGAAGAAGAAGAGAGACACCCAGGAAGAGGACAGCCATGTAACAACAGAGACAGAGATTGGAGTGAGGCAACAGTAAGCAAAGGGACCCCAAAGATTGCCAGTAAACACCAGAAGCGAGAAGAGGTAAGGAAAGATCCTTCCCTAGAACCTCAGGACAGAGCACAGCCCCACTGACACCTTGATTTTGGACTTCTAGCCTCCAGAACTGAGAGAATACATTTCTGTTGTAAAGCCACTTTGTTTGTGGTACTCTGTTACATCAGCCCTAAGAAACGCCCTCCATCAATCAGCAGCCTGTCCACACGGCCACTGTAATTCTGGGAAATTCCCAGCCCCACCTCACCCATCTTACCTCACAGCTCTGACTTCTGCTGCAGCCCTCAGGGCTCGGACTGGAGGGGCAACTCCGAGCATCCCCGCAGAGGCCTGGCATTGCCTCAAGATCCACACCAGAATCACGCTGTTGGAAACAGTGTTTCTCAAACCGTGGTACCCACTGGATCAGAATCACTTCAGACAGTTGTATAAAATGCTGAGACCGATTGACTCAGCATCTGGGGCCCAGCAGCTTGAATTTTTAACAGACATCACATGGGCCTCTTATGTACAGAAAATTTTGAGAAAGGATGGGCTCGGATATATTTTCTGAAGGTACCCATCTCACTTCCCCGAATGTACTGTGTCCCTGAGAAGCTCCGTCAGCCAGGTGGAGGGAAGGCAAAATGTCAGCCTTCGGAGAACGTTGTAAAGGAGAAAATGGCCTCAAAATGGACATTTCGGGGACAAGGAGGGAGCAAAGGGGCAAAGGTAATGGGTGAAATGGAAACTATTTCAGAGGGTGGGCAAGGGGACCTCGGGGCAAGAGGATGTGAGGGTGAGGAAGGGGAAGGCAGAGGAAACTGGTTCAGAGAGGACACATAAGGAAAGATGGAGCAGGGACTTGCCGTGGGGAGGGAGGGCTGCTGGGAGTTATACAGCAGGGAGGCCAGGGAGAGGGACAGAGTGGAGCAGGTGGACCTGCCTTCAACACCAGCTCTACGCCTTACCAGCTGTGCAACCCTGTGTACGTCCTGTCCCTCTCTGGTCCTGCATTTCCCCATCTGTAAAAAGGAGATAGTGCCTGTGCTTCCTACTTCGCAGAGCACCAAGTGAGATGAAGGATATGAATAATAAAGAGCTCTGGTAACTATAAGTCTAGGAGTGAGAAGGGAGATGATGTAGGTGTTATTATCAGTGCCCCAACACAACAAGAGACCTGGGGAAACCAGAGGCCAAGAGCCCCTGGGGATACAGTCAGGGGCACAGAATCTGCAGCTGGAGGATCCTCGTTTGCATGACAGTTTCTCTATGTACTGGCTGTGTGTTCTCAGAGTTACTCAACCCCTCTGTTCCTTGGCTTCTGTAAAATGCGGCTAACAATAGTTCCTACTTCACAGGGTTATTACAAGTATTAAATGGATTACTGTTGGAAAAGTACTTAGGGTCTGACGCACGGTGAGCATTTGTTAAAATATCTTGTGGGTCAGAGGAGCCTATTTGTCAAGGTGTGGGTAGGGGTGGGGTGGAGGTGGAGAGGGGGTCCTAAGAGGAGAAACAAGCCAACATTTGCAGCTCTCCTGTACGTTTCTCCACCACTTAACCCCATGCTCAATAACTGCTCCAGCTTATGCTGTTCCCACAGCTTCCCACTAGAGGGAGCCACTTTCTCCTTCCCCTGCCCCGCCAACACACACACACACACACACACACACACACACACACACACACACACACACACACACACACACACACACACACACACACACACACACACACACACACACACACACACACACACACACACACACACACACACACACACACCTGCGTAGGAAAACACTCATCTTCCTTCTTAGCAAAGCCACATGGCTTTGATCTCTCTAAAACAGTGTTCATCAAGAAACAAAGTCATCTATGGGATCATACAAGTTTGAACCAAATTTTACAGAGTTTGGGGCCTCTCCTTGCCCAGATGCCACCTTGAGTCAAACCAGCTGCCCAGTCAAGGGGATGCTGACAGGTTAGGCCCAGTAGGTCCTCATGTTCTCCCAGAGTCCTGCCCTTTCTCTCCACTGCCTTCTGTGGGGAGCTTGACCTGACTTCTACTCTGGGAGGAGAAGATGGATTCTGGGTATTGGGGGGTGGGGCAGTGGACACACTCTCTCTCTAGGGCAGAGGCTAGGCAGGGGGCTGGGGAGGACATAGGCTCCACTAGGGGCCGAGTGGTCATTTCCTACTTGGAGAGCAAATGTTACAGTGAGACCAGCGATCCAGGGAAGTTGTTTCTCCCCTTGGACAGAGGCCTCCCTGTGAATGACCCCTTTGTCCAGCCCAGCCGTCAGCTTTCCCATCTGGTGACCTGTAACCAATGCCCTTGGGTATTGGTTCATACCGGACTGAAGTCCTTCTGTAATAGGGAAGAACAAATCTGACTCCGTATTAGATCTGTTTCTTTTACTTTAACCTTTGTGTTCTATTGCTTTTGCTTCCAGTTAAGAATGTTGCCTATAGCCTGAAATATACAGGATAGCCCATTCTCAAGGCTATGACCTTTAAGGGCATAACACTTTTTCATTCATATGGAGATACAAAGTTGCAGAACAGAGAATAATATTTGTCTTGTTGGAGGTTTTCAGGAACATCCTGACCTGACCTACATGGACAGCTGCAAGAACAAAGGATTCCGGCACCAGAGAGGTTTGCAACAACCAACCATGCCCCTCCTTTACCTTGCCTTTAAAAATGCTTTGCTGAAACCCTCTGGGGAGTTCAGGGTTTGGGGGCATGGGCCGCGCATTCTCCTTGCATGGCCCTGCAATAAACCTTTCTCTGCTCCAAACTCCAACATTTCAGGTTGTTTGGCGCACAAACTTGCATTCGGTAACACTTCTACTGCTCTGAGCTCCTGGGCAGCGCAGTTCCTCTCCAATCCCTGCACCCAGCACTGCATCTGTGCAGCTCAGAGCCTGTTCAGAAGAGGAGAAAAAGGAGGGAGGGGAGAGAGGGGGAGGAAATAATGGGGGAGGAAGATGGGAAGAAAGAAAGAGGGGAGAAGGAGGGAGAGAGGAGGATTGGAGAACAGTTTAGAGGAAGGAGCCAGACATCAAGAAGCAAAAGTGATGGTGCCAAGCCTGCTCTTTGGAGTGAAAAACTGTCTTTGGGGTAATTATAGCAGGAGGATTTCAGAGGAAAAATCATCTCAGAGCACCAACTCTAAATGACAGCAGCTGCCCCTAACCTAGGTCCCTTCCAGCAAGAACTTTAGGTCCCGCCTACAAGGAAAGGTGGGGACCACACTGACTGCAAATAAGAATAACAGCAACTAAGTCAGAATAATAGCATTCCTTGAACACCTACTGTGTGCTCAACACTATTTTATACATATTACAGACATTTTCTCAATTCAGTTCTCACTGCAACTCTCCAAAGTAGAGGCTGCTTTTTACCCTCGTCGAAGACAAAGAGTTTAGGTGATTTATCAGATGTGCCACAGAACTTTCTGGGATAGACTAGGGCTAGACCAGGACTTGAGCCTAGATCTGCCAGAATCCAGGATCCACTGGATCTTCACCACTATTGGGTGAGGACTTCAGCAGGCCCATTGCATGATGTTGCATAGGTTGTGGACTGCACAAGAGCTCCCCACCAGGAAGGGCTCTGCCTGCCAGACTCCTTGCAAGGCCATGAGCTCCCACCTGTTCCTAATTCATCCAAATGGGCTGGATGAGCCACTGGTCTCTCTGCCGTTGACCTAGCCTATTTCCTTTTGCTCTCACAACAACCCTTTCAGGAAGGTACAGTAGCCCCCCAGAGTTCACAGACAACATTGACAGGCTTGATTATCTGCAGGACCCCCCAAAGCAAAGCCGGTCTGTGATGTGAAATCATTGGTCTCCTTGCTGGGGCTTAAATCTAAATCCTTGTGGGAAGGTCATGGCTGGCGAGTGGCTCGGTAGCTCACAGGCCTGATTCAGCTCTCAGTGTCACTTGGTTGTGTCCCATTGTTTCCTCTTTTATGGGGAAAACTCGATGGAGGATAGTATTCATAAATATTAGAATTATTTAAAAAATCAAAAAGTATATCATTCAGGGAAGGATGGAGATGGCATACTCCAAGGGTTTAGTTACTATTTATAACGAGTGGGCTGATGAAGGGAGCTAGTGAGCTGGTGCAGACCCCAGAGACCAGCATCAGTGGGGAGCTGGTACCACCTGAGGCCCAGAGCGGTGAGAGGAGAAAACAGCATCCCTAGAAGCAGGCGGAGCTGGAGCTGGCCCAGCAGGGACTGAGACCAAAGAAGAAGGCCGCCTCTGCCAGGAGGGGGGTGGCAGGAATAAACACCTTGACTTCTGTCTCCTCTCATCCCCTGATCTCCTGTCCCAGCCTCTCTCTCAGGTCAAACCCAAGGGGATGGCCAAAAACAGAAAGACAGAGTGATTCGATCCATAGAGATCAGCCAGCCCCACAAAGAGTTCAAGGGTGAAAGATGGAGGAGCAATGGGGCTGGGAGGAAGGTAGAGTGTGGCCTCTGCTTCCCTCTGAGAACAGAAGGATGCTTTCCTCAGCTTCTGGGGGTGTTGCTGCCAGACCGCCATCAGCCATCAGCCCTTGTGGGGGGATCAAGGCCTGGAACCCTCACCTCCCAGGGATGAAACACTTGAGCAACACTGAAGAGTCAGGGAGGATGTAGAGCAACAGGAACTCTTATGCTCTGCTAGCGGGAATCTAGATTGGTATTGACCAACTGGAGACCAATCCGGCAAAAGTAAATGAGGCTGGATATTTGCAGACCTCTTGAGTTAGCAATTCCGCTCATAGATAAATACTTTGAAGAATCTCTAGCAAGAACACAAGGACGCAGTATGAAAATGTTCATTGAAGTATTGTTTGTAATAGCAGAAACTTGCAACAGCCTGAACGGCCATCAACAGAAGAATGGCTAAATAACTTGTGATGTATTAACATGATGGAATGTTTGACAGACTTGCAACGACTGAACTACAGCTCTGTGGATCAACCTGGGCAAATCTCCAAAGCATAATATTGAACAACAAAGAAAGGTAAGTTACAGAAAGCTGCACATTGTAGCATAACAGTGTATAATGTATGTACATACACAGTATATATTATTACATAATAAAAATTTTATGTTATAAATGATATGTAAACTTTAACAACATATACAATAATAGAATTATTTATGGAGACAATATTTGTATTAATAATATAAAAACAAGCCTGGGAGTAATAACCAAATTCAGAGAGAGGAAGGAAAGGGAAGGGAACATAGGGGACTCCAATTATGCCTTAACGTTTGGGGTTTTTCTTGGGAAATCTGGCAAAATGGGAAAATTTTATAAACCCGGGTAGCAGGTGCATGGCTGCCGGGCTCTTCTGCTTGCTGGCATCGTGCATACATTTATAAGGTCTCTAATATTTCATGAATTTCATTCTGGGACCCTTGGGCTCAATATTTCAAATCACCCCTCTGATTAACTAATTTCACTCACGTGTTCCTAAAGACTTCGACCCTCCTCTAAAACCCTGCCCTCCCAGCTCCGTAAGAGAGCTCTCAGTCCTCACTCCACGGCCCCGGAATTCGGGTGAGTGCACTCTTGTTAAATCCAGCATTTGCTTCAGTTTGTTTTCAGAATTCTCTGATATGCAGGCTGCCCCCAAGAACACTTGACTTGTTTCCGCTTCATCACTGGAGAAGTTTCAGGCTGTGCAAAAGGACTCAGGAAAACACTGCTTCCTCCCCCAGGGAACTCTGCCCAGTCCCAGGTACCAGGAAACCTGAGGACACAGGTCTAGAGGGAAAGGCTTTTCCAGTAATTGTGGCACTCAGAGGGCCTGGTTTCCTCTCCAAGCCCTCAGCTTATCTTTATTTTACCCTCAGGAGGTTTCTGGGGGTTGCCGCCTGCCTTTGCCAAAAGCAAAAACCAACTCCAGAGTTTCAAGAATTTCACAGCGGGGGCAGAGCACGATGCCCTCTGAATTATTTCCCGAAATCTGCACTTAAGAAGGCCTTCAGGGAAATATCTCATCAGACTTGGTCTTGAGTCCTGACAAAAAACCAAAATCGCCTTTCAGTTCACTGCCTCAGAAGCCCCCATACCTCCTCCAGCCCCTTCTAAATACAGAAGGGGAACTCAGCCACTCCAGGGAGGAAAGGGCGGAAGCTGGGAGTGCGGGGCGATGGCCAGTCCATTCCGGTCTTGCATGCGTCGTCCCCGTGCTCCCTGAGGGCACATTGCAGGGCTGCAACCCACTCTCTGCTCCTCACTGGGCACCAGCCGGGCTGCTTTGCCTGCCGGGCAGGTGGCTGTGAGTCAGGCCAAGGAGCCATGTCTGGAGGAGCTTACCTTCCAGTGGGGGAGACAGGTGATTTACAAATAAACTAACAGTCACACAGGATCACTGCAGGCGGAGACACGTGCTGGGCGGAAAAGCAAAATGGAGAAAGAGGCGGAGGGTGGGAGTAGTGAGAACAATGCCTCATCAACAGGGTCAGGAGGCCTCCGTGGGGAGGCGACTTCAGAGCACAGTGGACATCTGAACACGGGGTGGGAGCCAGATGGAGACATCTGGGGGAGAATGGGTCCAAGAAGAGGGGCCAGCAAGGACGTGATGGGAGATGCAGGTGGTGACTCAAGCCAGGGCAGACCTTGTCCCAGGGCTGTGAGAGCACTGTCATGGCTGCCATTTTACAGATAAAGAGACAGAGGGTCCAGGAGGTTATAAGGCTTGCCAAGACCGCACAGCCAGTATGTGCGTGCTAGCTGAAGCCGGGCCAACTGACCCTGAGAGGCGTTACGCCCCCCTGCCTCTCTGTCATAGGACACACACAGATCCACAGCCCGTATCCAAACCCTGGGTCAGCTGTGGGTTGAAATCCAGAAGACTCCGATTTAAGAATGTTCACACAGTGCAGTATGGCACGGTCCATGACAGCCCCAGGGAATCCGGGACAGCACACAATTAGACATATTCGTATTTCTGCATCAAAACATACTAATCTTCACGCTCAGTGGAAAAACATACTAATCTTCACTTTCAGTGGACTAAATAAAGAGCTATTAATAGCCTCCATTCAGGTGAGGTTTTTGCCACCAAATTCAGGTCACTTTTTTTTTTTAATTTTTTTTGGCTGCCTTGGGTCTTCGTTGCTGCACACAGGCTTTCTCTAGTTGTGGTGGGAGGGGGCTACTCTTTGTTGCAGTGCGCGGGCTTCTCATTGTGGTGGCTTCTCTTGTTGCGGAGCATGGGCTCTAGCCGCGAGGGCTTCAGTAGTTGCAGCACGCGGGCTCAGTAGTTGCGGAGTGTGGGCTCTGGGGAATGTGACTCGTGGGCTCTAGAGCTCAGGCTCAGTTGTTGTGACGCACCAGCTTAGTTGCTCCACAGCATGTGGGATCTTCCCAGACCAGGGCTCGAAGCCGTGTCCCCTGCATTGACAGGCGGATTCTTAACCACTGCGCCACCAGGGAAGTCCCAGGTCACATTATGATGCCAAGTTAGTTATCAAAGTAAAAAACAACTTTCGGTTTTCAGAGCTTTTAGGATTTCTACTAAAAGGACTGGGGGAAGAATGTTATAGCTTCTGAAAATGACAGCTCTGTGAAGACAGGAGGTGGAGAAGCCAGCTGGAAAGGAGGTCACCCACGTTCCCATCTTGGCATGGCTCAGACTGCGGGAGCTGTCACCAAAGTGGCCGAGCGCTCTGGATGCAAACTTCCTCCTTGACAAAGGACCCAACAGCAGCTCAAGAGCAGCTGGCAATGTGCAGGAGAAAGGTGATGCAGAAGTCCAGATCCAGGTGAAAATGGGTGACAGGAAAGCCCAGCTTTACCAATAAGGCACCAAAATGAAAGTTTTCTTTTCAATTCTTCTTATTGTGCCCTTGCTAGACTGGGTTGGGTTTGAAAACCTAGCCAGAGGCAGAGAAGTTAAAGATGGGAGAGACAAGGCTTCCCTGGTGGTGCAGTGGTTGAGAGTCAGCCTGCCGATGCAGGGGACACGGGTTCGTGCCCCGGTCCGGGAGGATCTCACATGCCGTGGAGCGGCTGGGCCCGTGAGCCATGGCCACTGAGCCTGCGTGTCTGGAGCCTGTGCTCCGCAACGGGAGAGGCCACAACAGTGAGAGGCCCGCGTACCACCAAAAAAAAAAAAAAAAAAAAAAGATGGGAGAGACAGAAAAGCATCTTTCTTCAAATTAAAAAAAAAAAATTGTTGCCTAAGTCTTGGTCCTCCTGCCCCTACCCCTACCAAGAAATGCAAACCAATTTTGGTCCCCCTCCCTGGGGTCCTCCCCGCCACCCTGCCTTAGAAGGGCCAGAACTGGAGTAAGGCTGAGGGCGCTGGGCAGAGAAGCCATGCTCAGAGAGGCCATTTCTTCCTTCTGCCCCTTAGCCTGGAGAAGAGGCCTTGGCCGTCATCCTCACCCAAAGTCAGGTTGAAACTCACAGTCCACGTACGGTCTCCACTTCTGTCCTCATTAGCTTTAAGATTCACTGAGAAATGAATGGCAACAGAAGTAAGAAGGAAATGATACAATCCCAGGCTTTCCTTGGGAAATTGGGGAAATATCCATTCATTCATTCAATTAGTCTACAATGTTTATTGAGCACCTACTATATTCCAGGGGGTTGGGATACATCAGCGAACAGAACAGCAAAAGTCCTCATCCTCACAGGAGCGGGGAGTCACACTTGGATCCAAAATATCGTGGTGGGCAAAGGTGATGGGTGTTTTGGGGGGTAATATCACAGAATAGGGAGATCAGGGTTCCCGGGCAAGGAGTCAAAGTTTTAAATAGGGTGTCAAATTGAGCAAAGAGTCAAAGGAGAAGGAGGAAACCACCCCAACAGTCTGAGAGAGAGTGTTCCGGGCAGAGGGCACAGCCAGGGCAAAGGCCTGGAGCGGGGAGTGTGCCTGTGAGTTCTAAGTACAGCAAGGAGGCTGGTGAGGCTGGAGGTGAGTGAGTAAATGGGAGGAGGGGGAGTAAGTGTCGGGGGGAGGGGGCTCAGACTCACTCAGGGGCCGACCCCTTAGGGTGTTTTCTTTTATTCTGGATGAGAAAAGGAGTCGTTGGAGAGTCTTGAGAAAAGCCCACCAGCATGTTGGTTAGAAGAGTCACTCTGGCGTCTCCAGCGCCTGGGGATCATCATACTTGGGGAACCAAGCTGAGCTCTCAGCTTCCGAGTAAAGAGGTCCACTATGACCCCAGGATTTTAGGACTGTAAGTATGGCTTGGAGAAGAGCTGGGAGGGAGCCTGGAAGCCCCAGGAGGAGGCTGCTGGAGGTTCTGGGATGGGGAAGGCCCACTGTGGATGGGGAGCAGGGCATGAAACCGAAGAAATATTTCACAAGTACAGTTCAGACTGGATACAGTGGATCAGTAAAAGGAAAACAGAAGAGACGAGCCGTAAGCGTTCTGATCTGGGAATCTGCACCACAGTGCATTTTAACAAAATGCCCCAAATTAATAAATTGACATGAATACTCGTTAGATGACCCACCCTCCAACCGTGTCCAATCAAGTCTACCTCTTACACAAACCACGGTGTGGATGAGTTCAGAACTGGGTTCACTCTGCCCGAGTTTGAATTCTGCTGTCTCACAGACAAAATGGTGTGGGGTTTTTGGTGTGTTTTTTAAAATTTTGTTTTAAATTGCAATAACATATATGTAACATAAAATTTGCTATTTAGTCATATTCAAGCACACAATTCAGTGGCACTAACTACATTCACAAAGTTGTGCGTGTCGGGCTTCTTTTATAACTTCAACCAGCCTCAGTTTCCTCCTCTGTTAGGTGGGAATGATGATAAAACCTACCTTCCTTCGAGGGCAATGCAAGGATTACACAGAATAATCCAAGTGACACAGCACAGTGCCCAGCATATAATTGACACTCAACAAATATTAGCTATTTTATACCTTACTGCTTGTCTCTTACTTCTTGCATCATCCACAGGCACACTGGCCTTCATGGTACCCTCATCACCTCGTGCTAATTACCAGGTCCCCAACTCCTCCCTCCATGGGGAGTTATCCTAACAGGCAAACGAGATCCAGGCCAGTTTCTGCCTCACAACTCCACAGGACTCCTCAACCTCATCATCTCGAGCGAGCAGGCAGTGTCTCTCTCACTTGCCCCAGAAGAGAAATCAGATCATGTTCTTCCTCTGCTTAAAATCCTCCAGCAATGTCCCATCTCATTTAGGATGAAACCCACAGGCCTCACCATGTCCCCCAAGGCCCTGTGATGCAGCCTCTCCCACTGTGGGCTGCTCTCCTCCCCTGTCCTCTGCACACACCTCAGGGCCTTGGCAGATCCTGTCCCCTCTGTCAGAATAAATCTATCCCAGATACTCTCTGGCCTCCTCTCTCACCTCCTTCAGATCGCTTCTGGAATGTTCCACCTAACCTAAAACAGCAACTTCTTCCCTCTTCCTTCCTTCCTCTCTAACTCTTTAACTGGCTTCACATTTCTTTTTCTTTCTTTCTTTTTTTTTTTTTTTTGGCTGCACTGCACAGCTTGTGGGATCTTAGTTCCCTGACCAGGGATCGAACCCAGGGCCACACAGTGAAAGCACCGAGTCCTGATCACTGGACTGCCAGGGAATTCTCTGCTTCACATTTCTTTATTAATGGTGCCATTCTCTGAAATTATCTTGCTCACTTATTTCTTTGCTTGATTCTTGTCTACCCCTCCCCCACCACTGGAATGTAAGACCACAGGGGTGAGGATTAGGGTTGATGAATACGTATCATCAGTGTCCACAGCAATGAGAGCATGTTTGGTTGTTTTCGTGTTTTGATTTTTGTAATTATTTCTCTATTTTTTTCCAGTTTTATTGAGAAATAATTGACATTCATCATTGTATGAGTTTAAGGTGTAGAGCATGGTGGTTTGATTTACATATACTGGAAAATGATTACCACAATAGGCTCATCAATCTTCTCATACAGATACAAGAAAAAGAAAAGAGAATTAAATGAATGAGTGAAGAGGAAGAGCAGGAGGTGCAAGAAAACAAGGCACGTGTTGCTGTGGAAATCCTGCATCTCGGGAGCATGAGCTCAACAGTCACGGAAGAAAACAGAAATAAACATCCAAGGCAGAAACTTGGGCCTGAATGATGAGCCACACGGACTCCGGGGGATACTCAGCTGAGGAGAGGTCACTGCCCATCTTCATAAGCCTCTCACGATGGTCCATGGTTGACCTCTGCTCCTCCTCGAAAGCCCTACGCTTGGCTTCCTGACACCCACTCTCAGGCTCACTCCTACCTCCCAGCTGTTCCTTCTTGGTTTCCTTTCCGGATTTGGTCCTTCTCCAGAGTTCCACATCCAGAAGGCCAGTAGCCAGGTTCTACCAAAATCCCATCGTCTTCTCACTCTCTGCTCTCTCCTTAGATGACCTTGCCACACCCAGGCCAATGTATGAATTTATATTCCAATTTAGACCATTCTTTTGAATACCCCCAGAAAGCCAACAACCACACTTGGATATATCAAGGGCATCTCCAATTCCATGTATCCAATATCAAGCTAAACATAGTTCACGGAAATAAAAACTAAATGCACTAAACACACACACATAATGTTCACATATATTTTCAGAGACATTACACAAGATACTGCAGATCTATAAGAAGGAGGAGGTGAATGAAGAAAATAATAATAATCGAGGAAGAGGAAAGAGCTCTTGGAAATTAAAATATTCTAGAAAAAAATCAAAATTAATTAGAAGATTAGAAGACAAAGTTGAAGAAATCTTTTAGAAAATAAAGCAAAAGGCTTCCTTTTATTTCTTTTTCTTCTCTGATTGCTGTGGCTAAAAGGAATCCAAATCAGAAAAGAAGAAGTAAAACTGTCACTGTTTGCAGATGACATGATACTATACATAGAGAATCCCAAAGATGCTATCAGAAAACTACTAGAGCTAATCAATGAATTTGGTAAAGTAGCAGGATACAAAATTAATGCACAGAAATCTCTGGCATTCCTATACACTAATGATGAAAAATCTGAAAGTGAAATCAAGGAAACATTCCCATTTACCATTGCAACAAAAAGAATAAAATATCTAGGAATAAACCTACCTAAGGAGACAAAAGACCTGTATGCAGAAAATTATAAGACACTGATGAAAGAAATTAAAGATGATACAAATAGATGGAGAGATATACCATGTTCTTGGATTGGAAGAATCAACATTGTGAAAATGACTGTATTACCCAAAGCAATCTACAGACTCAATGCAATCCCTATCAAACTACCACTGGCATTTTTCACAGAACTAGAACAAAAAATTTCACAATTTGTATGGAAACACAAAAGACCCCGAATAGCCAAAGCAATCTTGAGAACGAAAAATGGAGCTGGAGGAATCAGACTCCCTGACTTCAGACTCTACTACAAAGCTACAGTAATCAAGACAGTATGGTACTGGCACAAAAACAGAATTATAGATCAATGGAACAGGATAGAAAGCCCAGAGATAAACCCATGCACATATGGTCACCTTATCTTTGATAAAGGAGGCAGGAATGTACAGTGGAGAAAGGACAGCCTCTTCAATAAGTGGTGCTGGGCAAACTGGACAGGTACATGTAAAAGTATGAGATTAGATCACTCCCTAACACCATACACAAAAATAAGCTCAAAATGGATTAAAGACCTAAATATAAGGCCAGAAACTATCAAACTCTTAGAGGAAAACATAGGCAGAACACTCTATGACGTAAATCACAGCAAGATCCTTTTTGACCCACCTCCTAGAGAAATAGAAATAAAAACAAAAATAAACAAATGGGACCTAATGAAACTTCAAAGCTTTCGCACAGCAAAGGAAACCATAAACAAGACCAAAAGACAGCCCTCAGAATGGGAGAAAATATTTGCAAAGGAAGCAACTGACAAAGGATTAATCTCCAAAATTTACAAGCAGCTCATGCAGCTGAATAACCAAAAAACAAACAACCCTATCCAAAAATGGGCAGAAGACATAAACAGACACTTCTCCAAAGAAAATATATAGATTGCCAACAAACACATGAAAGAATGCTCAACATCATTAATCATTAGAGAAATGCAGATCAAAACTACAATGAGATATCATCTCACACCGGTCAGAATGGCCATTATCAAAAAATCTAGAAACAATAAATGCTGGAGAGGGTGTGGAGAAAAGGGAACACTCTCGCACTGCTGGTGGGAATGTGAATTGGTACAGCCACTATGGAGAACAGTATAGAGGTATCTTAAAAAACTACAAATAGAACTATCATATTACCCAGGAATCCCACTACTGGGCATATACCCTGAGAAAACCATAATTCAAAAAGAGTCATGTACCAAAATGTTCATTGCAGCTCTATTTAAAATAGCCCGGAGATGGGGCTTCCCTGGTGGCACAGTGGTTGAGAGTCCGCCTGCCGATGCAGGGGACACGGGTTCGTGCCCCGGTCCGGGAAGATCCCACATGCTGCAGAGCGGCTAAGCCCGTGAGCCATGGCCGCTGAGCCTGCGCGTCCGGAGCCTGTGCTCCGCAACGGGAGAGGCCACAACAGTGAGAGGCCCGCGTACCACAAAAAAAAAAAAAAAAAAAAAAAAAATAGCCCGGAGTTGGAAACAACCTAAGTGTCCATCATCGGATGAATGGATAAAGAAGATGTGGCACATATATATAATGGAATATTACTCAGCCATAAAAAGAAATGAAATTGAGCTATTTGTAATGAGGTGGATGGACCTAGGGTCTGTCATACAGAGTGAAATAAGTCAGAAAGAGAAAGACAAATACCGTATGCTAACACATACATATGGAATTTAAGAAAAAAAATGTCATGAAGAACCTAGGGGTAAGACAGGAATAAAGACACAGACCTACTAGAGAATGGACTTGAGGATATGGGGAGGGGGAAGGGTAAGCTGTGACAAAGTGAGAGAGTGGCATGGACATATATACACTACCAAAAGTAAGGTAGATAGCTAGTGGGAAGCAGCCGCATAGCACAGGGAGATCAGCTCAGTGCTCTGTGACCACCTGGAGGGGTGGGATGTGGAGGGTGGGAGGGAGGGAGACGTGGGAGGGAAGAGATGTGGGAACATATGTATATGTATAACTGATTCACTTCGTTGTAGAGCAGAAACTAACACACCATTTTAAAGCAATTATACTCCAATAAAGATGTGGGAAAAAAAAAAAAAAAAAAAAGACAGGATCAGGCAGGAGAACAACCATGGACAACCACTTCCCAGAGCCAGCAGGGAGAGCTGCTGAGTCCAGCTTTAAAATTCAGAACTGAGCTCCACCTCCACCCTGGCCTTTAATCTTATCTCCCAGATGGAGGAAGTACCAATCTCCGGGTGATACAGGACTGGAAAACACTGCAGTGCTCACAAGCTGACTTTTTATTCTTATCCTGCACCAGGTCCTCTACAACCCTGGGTTCTGCTTCGAGCCCCTCTTGTGCAGTCGGCGTGGGGCTTGGGAGCCTGGCCCTGCCTCAGCCCGCCTGGGCTTGACTTCCTGCTTCATGACTTCCTAAGTGACCTTATGTAAGTCACGGACCCTCCTCTGGGCCTCTCAAAGCCCAGGAGCCTTGGAAGCACAGGCAGCTTTTCCTTTCCCTCCTGTTCCGCTCACAGCTGTCACCACATCCTCCTCCTGCCCTGGTGACCTCAGCACCCAACGCACGGTAACCTTCTCCACCTGGTTGCTGTCATCTCCTTTCTCAGCTTGAGTAGCCACATGGATGGATGAGCCATCCAAAAACCCCGGACACTCAATTCTTGATCTACTGATCCCCAGTGATTTTCTCCTTCCCAACGGCAGCCACCATGGCCACAGTTCCCCTTGTCCTCATCAACTCCACCACCTCTGTACCACTCACTGCAAAGGGCCCCTCTGGCTGCCGCCTGTCTCCCCATCCTTCTGGTTCCAAAACCCCATGATCCTCCACCTTCTAACCCACTGGCCCTGTCACAGTGGTACTACCTTCTCTAAGCCCCTCCTCCCTCTCTGCCTTGTCGCAGTGGTTTGACAAAAGCCCAACCCAGAATAAACCCAATGTTCCACCTAATCCACCTGACACCTGAGCAGTGGCAGAAAATGATTCCATTAATTGGACTCTTTGAATTTATGCCACGAATCTCCAGCAGACTCTCAATGCTAACACTTCCTCAGCAAAATTCACTTTCCCATTGGAGGTCAACAATTTCACACATCTCCTCCCATCTCTCTCTGCTGAGACCTTACCTCTTGGGGGAAATTGTTCTACTACCCACAGTTCCACTACCCACCAGCAACTGTCCCCACACACTCCTGTGAGCATGCGTGGAAGGAACACCGTGCTCCAACCCAAGACAGATCCTTCTGCTGACCAGTGGGTCTTAGCTCTTTGCCTCGAGGGTTTCACTCTCACATATTCCCCACCTTCTCTAGAATGGTCAATTTCTACCCCTTTCGTGGATTACTCCTATGGTTGTATAAATATGCCTTCACAGCATCCATATTTTTTAAAGAGCCCTGATGCCATGTCTCCCTCTGGCCACCACTCCATTCCTCTCCCCTCTTGCAGCAAGATTCTTCAAGACTTGCCTACTTCTGTGGTCGCCACTTGCTCACTTCACATCTATTTCACACCCACTCAAATAGGGCTGCTGCTGCCAGCACTCCTCTGGAACACTTCCTGTCAGGGTCACCACTTTTTTTTTAATACTAAAAATCATCTTTCTAAATACATCGTCTCTATCCTAAATTCACAAGAATGAAGGCCTTAAAAATTATGTGAAGGCTGAAAACTGGGAATCCTGATTTGGAAATCAAGGCTGATATTTGGATAGAGGTGAGCTTGCAGATCTGTAATTGTTATTTTCAGTAGGTGCAGACCGGGACCAGCAATGACAGTTTTTCTACAGAAAAATAGAAATTAGAGAAATCTAATCTGAGTGTCAAACAATCAGTTTGCAAATTTTGTAATACAGCCCATTTGTGAACAAATTCAACACATTGCAATGTTGTTAAGAGTTCAGGATAATTTATCATATTTCAAACCAGTGTCCATTTTGCTGTATATTTTGATAATTGAATCGAGTATATTTTGAGCACCTACTATGTGCCAGGCACTATGCCAGATACTGAGTATAGAGAGGTAAGCAAAATGGACATATACTCTGATGCTACAGGGTTTATAATTTAATTTAGACAATAAAATACTAAGCACCAAATTAATATATAACTACAAAATTGTGACAACTGATCTGAAGGGAAGGGGTCAGTAAGAGAGACTCCTAAAAGCACAGTAGGCTTCTCTGAGGAAGAGACACTGAGCTGAGAAATTAAGAATAAGTGTAAATTAACTTTGTGACGGATTAGGAAACAACATCCCTAGCAAAGGGCGTATCCCAAAGCCCCGGAGTAGGAAAGAATTTGGTTCATTCAAGAAAAACAGAAAGCAACCCCATCTGAGCTGGGGGAAGAGCCCCGAGCTGACGGGAGAGTGCCGGGGCAGAGCCTGAAGAGCCTCGGAGAAGATGTTAAGGAGACGGAGGGTTATCTGAAAAGCAACCACCACCAACCCTCAGCTTTTCAGAGGTAACAGCCAATCCCCCACCACGCCCTTTCTCCACTTGGCAGCATTTCACGCGGCTGACTGCTCTCCTGACTGGGCTTCCGTCAGCCAGTTACCTGGGTCTCCTCCTGCCACGTGGGTCACTCTTTCCAAGTCTCCCTTGATGGCTCCTCCTGCAGTAGGGAGAAAATGGCACCCAGAACAATAGCCTTGGCCCCTTGGCTATCCACATTCTGCCACCCGGCGGAGATCTTGACTTTGCACCCCAAGAGAGCAAACCAAATCTTTTTTTTTTTTTTTTTTAAATCCTTCACATGCCTTCCTGCAGGAATTGGGCAGGACAAAATAAGTGGTGGAAAGGAAAATGGGAAGGAACCTGTTATCAATGTTAGAAAGTTGGGCAGCATCACTTAAAATGTTGACAATCACATCTAGCTGGGCTCCTAAACACCCAGTTTTACCATCTGAACAGTGGGGAAATTTAAAATAATAACGTTCCCTCTGCAACCGGAATCAGGAATCCAGTCTGGTTGGGGGAACATGACAACGTCGGAATTCGGAGGCAGGAGGCATGGACTACAGACTTATCTCCTTGCCTGAACGTTTAAAACATCTATCAAGCCGGTAAACACAGTGTCATTAAGTCATGTCATGGGACAGTTTTATCATTGGTACAGCGGTAACCACACAGCACACTTCGTGTCCAGAAGCACTGTGACTTCAGTCTGATTGCACACACCTGAGGAAAGGTGACATTTATGAACTGAAATGGACTATTACCAACTCATGGCCCACAGAGACCCAACTGAGCATCTATTACTTGGTTGAACCATACCTTCCTTGGGCTGAAATGTGGCCTTAAGGGATTCATTTATACATGCCATAGTACATAGAGAGTTGGGGTACAATTAGGTCCACCGCCATCTAAATAGACTTAATGGAAGTATGAGCACCTTGCATGTGAAATTCATCACCAGTGAGGGTTATTTTTAAAGGAAAAAAAATACATCAATTTTCAATGCATCTAAGGGAGCAGCTTTTAACCTTACAACAACAACAACAAAATACTAAACATCTAATTACTAAAAAACAGCTTCTGTGGAGAATACTGGTTCTTACCCTTGGTGGGCATAAGATCAGGTGAGCTGGTTAAAAATGCAGACCTGGGCCCCACCTTCATATTCTGACTGAGCAGGCCTGTGGAAGCACCCATAAATTTGCATTTTTAATCACTGGCCCAGGTGATTTTTATGTGGTGGCCTGTGCTTCATGGGAAATCCTGTTCTAGTTCACTCAGAAAGTGAAAAACATTGATTATCTACCATATTAACAGTTCACTTCTTAGCACTAACCCTTCAACAACTGAGAACTTCTGATCACAATATTCCTCCTACGAGTTCAAATACTATTTTCTGCTCTAATATTATCGAAATATTAATATCTTACTCTCACGTTATAAGGTTTTTGTGACCCTGACTTTGTGTAATCCTAGGTACCATCTCCCTCCGGCTCAGTGAGAACTAAAGATGATACACGCAGTCAAACATAGATTCTAATAAATGCAAACAGTCTATAGATAATTGTCACAACTTCAAGAGGTGCCAAAGAAACTGATTTGCCCCTGGTGAAATCATGCAAACCATAATTTCAGGTATAGCATCCTCTAGAAGTTTTTAGCGTACATCTGCTTGCTGGGCCTCCTCAAGAATGGAAATTTAGATTAATTCAGATATATAGACTCCTCTAGTTATGGCATCATAAACTCAGGCTATACCCTAATAGTTTTCTTCACATTTATATTCAAATGCTCTGAATAAAACATGTTTTAGCATCTTTTGGAGGGTAAAATTTTTATTTTGGAAAAAAGTCAACAATAAAACGAAAAAGAAAAAAGAAACCCAGAGACTTAAAAAGACTATTGTCACAGTCCAATAAGTCTGACAGAGGGAAAAAAAAAAAAAAAGGCTATTTAAATTTCTAAAAAACTAACACAATTTAACACAGAAAAGAGCAGCACAGAATACTGTACTAAGAAGTGCTAATCTATCAGGTGTCTCCTACATGCCAACCACAATGCTCTACTGAGCCCTCATTAGTCCTCAAACCTGGGACAGGCTCTCACTTATCCCCACTGTACAAAGGTCAGGGCCCAGAGTTCCGCACACAGCCAGTAACTGGTGGAGGCCTACGGCCCAGGGTGCTCACATCCCCACACCTTACTTGTCATTCACTAAATTCAAAACTCAAATTCAGCATGTGCTGCTAAATACACTAGAAATAAAGTGATAATCTATAATGATCAGATTGCTTCTAAATATTAAAAGCAAAATTTCTTATAATGTGGAAATGATAGCACATATATAAAAATACAATGATAAACAGAAAATTGTTTTATACTTATTAAAACATAAAAAAGATATATGCAGATATCAGTTTAAACTTTTTCACTTTGATATAATACAAACCCAGTTCCAAAATAGGTGATTTATCATATTTGTTAAAAGCATTAATGAAAAAACTATACTCCTATAATTAGGAATGATTCACATTTTTTTAAATTGAAGTATAGTTGATTGACAATATTTTGTTACTGGTGTACAGCAAAGTGATTCAGTTAAATATATATATATATATTTTTTCATATTCTTTTCCTTTATTACAAGATATTGAATATAGTTCCCTGTGCTATACAGTAAGTCTTTGTTTCACATTTTACATATAATAGTATGTTATCTGTTAAGCCCATACTCCTAATTTATCCCTCCCCTGCTTTCCCTTTGGTAACCATAAGTTTTTCTGTGTCTGTGAGTCTACTTTATAAATAAATTCATTTGTATTATTTTTTAGATTCCACATATAAGTGATATCATATAATGTTTGTCTTTCTCTGTCTTACTTCACTAACTATGATATTCTCTAGGTCCACCCATGTTGCTGTAAACAGCAATATTCCATTCTTTTTTATGGCTGAGTAATATTCCACTGTGTGTGTGTGTGTGTGCGCGCGCGTGCGTGCGTGTGCATGTGTGTATCATACATATTCTTTATTCATTCATCTGTTGGACGCTTAGGTTGCTTCCATGTCTTTGCTACTGTACACACTCCTGCTATGAACACTGGGTGCATGAAGGAGTGATTCACATTAATTTAACTCAATGTTAAGGGACAGCTAGTGCATCAACAGAACTATTTCTGATCCCTGGCTCAAGATAAGGGCAGAGTCTAGGAGTCCCAGTTTCAATCTATCCCTATGCTGGAACCATAGAAAGCAAATATTCACATATCAAAAAATCTTTATAAATTTAATGACGTCACATGAGACAGATTAGTCTAACAAAGAACTGGCTGCTTATTTTGAGACTGTAATTCATTCTAAGAACAATCTGTAATTATTTGTCCCTAAAATCCATCAGTTATTTAAATGTTATGTGGTATATCTGTGCAATGCATTCACCCTAATTTGCTCCACATACCTACAACCTGTACTTTCTCTGTAATGTCATCTGACAGTTCACCTTTCTTGCTGACAGAAGTTAATTCAAGGCATTCTGCACCATGCCATCAACACTGACCAACCATTAATAAACATATATATATAAACTGTATATTAATCGTATTTAAGGACTGTTAAGTGCAAGGCTGAGGGCTAGCATGGTTGGTCTCCTGAAGAGAGTTCTAATCTCCAAGCTCATGCACACAACAGTGGATTCTCTTCAGTTTTCCCTTCGAAACCAACAAAGATCAGTCCAACTGAGGTACCTTGAGAATCTTAAGTGTGACATACCTAAAATCAAAGTACAACAGATCCCTATTAAAGAAACAAATGACACAGCAAACTTGCAATTACCCACTTACCTGGTTATAGTATATGTTGCTGCCTAAAGATATTTAAAGCTTTCAAAAGTGATTCTTTTACTTACCAGTGAACTGATATTAGAATTCACATAGGACTTCCCTGGTGGCGCAGTGGTTAGGAGTCCTCCTGCCAATGCAGGGGACACGGGTTCGAGCCCTGGTCCGGGAAGATCCCACATGCCACAGAGCAACTGAGGCTGTGCGCCACAACTACTAAGCCCGCACACCTAGAGCCTGTGCTCTGCAACAAGAGAAGCCACCACAATGAGAAGCCCACACTCCGCAACGAAGAGTAGCCCCTGCTCGCCGCAACTAGAGAAAGCCCACGAGTAGCAATGAAGACCCAACACAGACAAAAAAAAAAAAAAAAAAAGAATTCATATATGAAATGGGAACTTTGAAAGTCACATGACAGTACCATTCTACTTTAGAAATGAGCATTAGGAAATCAACAAGCACTCATTTGCACTAATGCTAAATTATGTTTAGTTGATCCCTATTTCTCATGTTCCCAAGGAACCAACCACACAGACAGCCACATATGTCCTTGACCAATTCTACAGAGGAAAAATACACTTCTAAACACTGGTGATTCAAAGAATTCAGAGCTCAAATAAAGTAGCAGTGAGAAAAGATAATCATGCAGGTGTCAAGCAATGTTTTTGCTATTTAGATCATAAAGATAGTAGCCATCTCTTGGCTTATTTAGGGTTACAGTAAATCAGTATAAAAACATAATTTTAAAAGCATTCTGGAGATCTAAAGTGAACTAGAAGAGGAAGATGGAAAAACAGGAATAAATGTTGTCTGCGTTTTAAAAATACTAAATGCATCAAAACTTCCAGTGATGAATGACTAAACGTAATTTCTTCCTGATACAGGAATGATTCCTGATACCTACCTTTTGACAGAAAAGATTAAACTTTTTCTTCACATTCAATTTATATTTTCTTTAACACTAGTTCTGCACACAGTATTAAAAAGAAATCATGGTGAAAAGAAAATCTATCACAGTGGCTCTACCACTAAAAGAAGATGACGCAGAACAAAAAAAAAATAAAATTTACTGTTTATTTCACAAAGAAAATTAAGTGGTCCAACACATCTTCGATCATCATCTGTGTCCTTTCTGACAAGAGAACATACAAAATAATGGCAAGCTAGATCATGAGTCTAGCTCAGGGTCAAGTTTTTCTACTTTAATGACCATCTCTGGAGCTAAAGCAGCAGTGCCAGCTTGCTGGTTCTCTGCTTCCGACTCAGACAATACTTCTTCCTTTATTTTTACAGGCTTATTACTGGCTTCCTCCTCTTCATCCGAAGACTCATCAAGCTCCCATTCATCATCTATGTCCATTTCAAATACTCTCACATGACGGAGATTCGAGCTTAACTAAAGAAAAGGCCAAATAAAGAACTTTTAAAATGGCTTAACTAATACATTATATATAAAAAATTAGAAATAAGAAATCGGAAAAAAGTGGTTTTATAGGAAAGTTATTTTCCAATCAATTTACAACAAAATCACTAAACTCAGCTTTCATTTTGTATAAAAGGATCTCCACATACAATTTCAAGATTACTAAAATCTAAAATTGTTATTAATTACTTAGTAAGCTTTCTCAGAACAAGAGAACTAAATAGCTAAGGCCACTACCTGCTCATAATCAATAAAAGCTTGACATCACTAAATGTTTGCACTGAGAGGACTTACAGATCCTGTTGCTTCTGTTACTCTTTGCAACAATTTAATACTTACCACACAGGACACTTTGCGAAAACCATTCCCAGCAACATACTGTGCTTTCATACTTTCCAGTAATCTCCAGTGCTTTTCAAAGTGCATGGTACGGGTGGGAATAGCACTACGCTGCTCATCTAGCCTAGAGAGGGGAGAAAACCAATCCAGGAGTGAAATGGGGTTGTTCTCCCTGGTTTACTAGGGGTGGTATCAGGGTTTGATTTCTACCAGTATTCCCATTTCCAATATAATTCTACCAGCTACTGTATAAAAAAGCTGTGATACTATATATTCTATGAAAAAACTGCATTTCCAAATAGGCAGAATACCTTTTTAAGGCAGAAACCTTAGTAAGGTTTTTGATTCACTTTCAAGGTAAGCAAATGGACTCATTTTAAAAATTAGAGAACTGCCTATTTAAATTTCAATCTAAAGCCATCTCTTTCAACTGACCTTGAACCTCTATGTGGCTACCGAAGTTCTAATTCTGAAAGGAAAATACTAAAGGCAAATCTAAAATAACTCTACTACAAACTGGGGTTCATGCTATCCTTGAAAACAGAAGTTCCATTCTCCACACCAAATAATTCCCCACCTTGTTCCAGCAAATAATTCTTGACAGAGGAGCTGTTGAAGCCAGTATTTTTTCAATAAAAAAATAGAAGCATTTCTGCTCAGCTGACTTTATTTATCTATAAAACCTAAAGAACCAGAATGTACAATATACATTAAAAAAACATTTAACTGTTCTATCAGAAACACAATCTTACTAATGTAAGTTACCTTGTAGAGTAAGACCCAGTGAACTGATATTCTGCAGAATCTTCACTGTTATACACTAAAGACAACGGCAACTGGACCAAGAGTCTATCTCTTCCTTCACGTCCTACAGTGTCTTTAAGAACTACTGTGACAGTTTCATCATCATAAAACTGTGCATCTAAACAACTGTAGGTGCTAGAATTAAAATAAGTTTTGTTATACCAAAGATGTTATCATGACTGAGAAAATACTGTATATATAACATTATACTGGTACCAAGCAGAAAACTGACAATGAAAATATCAAGTGACATTCTATACAGTAACATTTAAAATATATCACTAGTTTACACTAAAGTCACAGTTACCTGTTGTACTCAGTAACATTTAAAATATATCATTAGTTTACACTAATGTCACAGTTACCTGTTGTACTGATTATTCACAAATATAACTAGGCCCTGAAAATAGATAATCATGAAAAAAGAAAAACCTGTGAACTTGGTTCACAGCTCCAGAAAACTCTTGACATCAATGGTCAGGCCTTAAGCCTGTAGAGATTCCATGAATGACACCATGTATATACATGTGTGTGTGTGTGTGTGTGTGTGTGTATATACATATATACATATATATAATAAACAGAGTTTACTAGAGTGAAAAGTAAAAATAAGATTTACATATGAAAAGACACAACTTCAAAGACATTATCATAAAGAACTTCATTTATGTAAGGAAAAGAGTAAGAAAAAGGTTGGTTTAGGATTAGTGTCAGTTCTTTCTCTTGCAAAAGCCTCAGGATGACATCAAGTATTGTTACCCTTTGTGCCCTAAGAAAATCCCACCCCAGTGAGAAGGATACCACCTCACACCTCGCTGGTCATAAGAAGACCTTCAGCCATCTGCCCCCTGGACCCACATTACTTTCTTAGTTGACAAAGAGCTCAGAAGTATTAATTGTAGGAAAGCACACTATAAAAATTCCTGCAGGCCAGTAAGGTTCCTTTCACTGTAAGTCAAATCATCCTCTAAGTATAAAATACATAACCAACCCAGCCCCCTAAGTTGCAAATGATGAAGGCCTTCTAAGAATATCATCACTGTAACTGAGTCTAGCCATATTCCTATAATTGTATTTATTATATAGACATCTCACTCAAACAAGATTCAAGATTTACCTTCTTCTCACTTTTTCAGTTGTGGCATATGTGAAGCTCCCAAATTTAATAGCAATTAGTCCATTACTTACAGATCTTCAAGAAAGAAAGGGGGTGGGGGAAGAGACTTTGTAGAACAAGTTGGAGAGGCAATAATCTATATACGCTTGAAAGAACATGATTGTTAGTACATTTACCTAATCACCAAACCTCAGACCAAAATACTATTACACTCACTCTAGAATACTGATAACTGATATAAACCCCTGATAGATAAAACTAACATCAAAATTACAGCTTAGTTTAAAACCTTATAGTCACCAAAGTAGCAAGATTCCTTATAAAATAAGGATGTTTCGGACAACCAAATTATTTCTCTCGGGCTACATCTTGGTTTCAAAAACTTTCCCTCAGGTTTAGATTTAAAATCATTTAAGATCCTAGTGACATCCTGAATATGATTTATTTTTCAGAACTTTTATTTGCATTCTCAAAAGAAGTCTCTATATGCAAGGCTTCTTGTTTAATGAAAGGCATACTTAACCTGAGGTAAAAATCCTTTCTATAAGGAAGCCAAAATATAATTTTGAACTTCCACAAGTTGATGAGATATAATCCTGACTATTCTGTTGTTATATTTTTCCTAACCCTAAAAATATCCTACATGTAACAGCTATATACCAATACAATATTAAATAATCTAGAATTAAAAGGGATCACATAGCTTCCTAATTTGGCATTACCACCTTAAAAATGTGAAAACGAAGACCAGAACAGTTAAGTTAGCAAGCCTATAAGGCAGCTTAACTAAAACCTGAAATGTAGGGAAGGGAAGTGGTATGTTTTATGATTAAAAATAATAAAATCTTATCTCCTTGGTTCAAACTTCAGATTAATACTTACTGGGAAATATCAGTATGTCTCCTTAAGATGCACATTTTATAAAGTGAATCTTCTAAAATAGTAAAAAGAAGATAATGCAGATTTGAGGTTTTATTATTCCACCTAAGGAAAAAAAATTAATGTCAAAACATGATTATTTAGCTACCAATGCAGAGAACCAAACTGTATTATTCACATGAGATAGGGGAGAGACACTTACAGAAAAGGGAATTTGAACAATCTACGTGTGGAGTCCTCACTAAAACAAAAGAAAAAAAAGAAGTAAGAAAAATTTTAATTGGCTGCTGAATTATATCACCCAAAAAGGTAAACAGAATTACCTTCTAGCATCTCTATATAATGGAATACATATTGCTTGATTCATCGATTTTCCAATTACATCCTAAATAAGATTTAAACATATAATTAAAGCATATACATACACAAAAATAAATACTCCACAGAAAGTGACTGCTCGTCACTGTTTAAGTCTAGTGAAAAATCATCTATATCACCAACCTTCATGCAAGAAACTTTAATGACAGTCATGGCAGTAAGGAAGAGAGAAAGTTCTGAGCTGAAAAGGACCCTGGAGATAAGTGATGGCAGGTTAGAAACCACCTCTTCTAGTCCCATAGCATCAATCATCCATCATTCACTCAGTAGTTAACAGACACATCAGCTCTGTAACTAAGACCATTTATAATAAGTCTGTTCTGGGCACAAGTAAAATACTAAAGGACGTCAACACGTTCAATAACCATGTATTTATTTTTTAATCTATGTTAAGAAAGCAACAATAAGAGGAAATACTAGAGTGAACCATATGAAACTGCCATTTTTGTTAGTCAGAAATAGCTGAATACCAGCATTTTGATATGGTTCATCTTAATAACTACGACCATTTACATAAGCGAGCCGCATATCGCAGATGTTCTTGCTCCTACACAAAAACATGCATTTCTTTCAAACTTACTGCTGGCTTTTGCAAGCAATGATCAATAACGTTCTCCATCCGCCTTTTCACAAAATGCAATGATTTTCGAGGATAATAAGGAAACAGCAGAGGACTTTCTGGTTTGAAACAAAAACAAAAAATAAAAAGCTATAACAAACCAGATAACTAGGAGAAACTGATCTACTGCTGGAGCCAGCCCACACAGCTCATCTGATGGTGGAACTCTCCCTGGCCACTTCATTACACCTTGGCACGACCTCACTAAAAATGACCGTGGGCTTCTGCCTTGCATCGTCCCCTGCTGCCAGTCCTTGCAGCTTATTATTCTATATTTTATTTTTTCCCACCAAAATCCAACAGTATGCTTCTGCTGGCTATAAGAAGAAAGGGATGATTTGGAAACCATAAGACATATAATGAAATAAGTTCATTTTTCTCTCTTCTTTGCCACAATGGTATAACAACAGCGCTTGTTTTGGAAGAGTGTGATAGTGAAAACAAAAACAGGAGACAAGAAACTGGTGCTACGAAAATAAGCTCTTTACTTTTGAAAAGACTACTTTATCAGTAGAAAGTAATATATAATTTTTCATTTAGTGACACCAAGTATGCTAGGTTCTTTTTATACCTGTTGTTTCTATTGTTTACAACAGCTGTATATATTAAGCATCATACTCTTTATTTTACTGATTAAAAAAAGTAAAAAAAATGAGGCTTAGGAGGTGTAGGCAATTGCCCAGCGTGAGAATGACTAGGAAGCTAGACTCTGAATCAAACCCAGGTCCAACTCCCAAGCCCACCCTCTTCGACTGTGCTCTGTAGGCCTCCCTCACAGCACCTCACGTCCCAGCTATACTGGATAAAAGGAGCTTTAATCGTGTTAACATTTTAAGCTCCCAACAGGTGACAGATGCTGTGGTATCATAGAGAGATATTTGGTCTTTGTCCCCAGTTCCTGGCCCAGAGCTCCTTAATGAGTTTTAATGAGGCCCTTAGATAGCTTCAGGATGGGGGCTGGTATCCATAAAGACTAAGCCTTGATTAGAAGCTTGGAACTTTCAGCCCCTTCCCTCGACCTGCGGGTAGGGGAGAGAAGCTAGCGTTGAGTCCCGTCACCAATGGCCCCTAACCCCTACATAATGAAAACTCCATAACGCCCCTAAACGACAGAGCAGAGGGCCTCTGGGTCGATGCTTAAGGTGCTGGGAGGGCAGTGCGCCTGGAGAGGGGATGGAAGCTCCATGCCCCTCCCCATACCTTGCCCCATGCATCTCTTCCATTTGGCTATTCCAGAGTTGTATCCTTTATAATAAACTGGTAGATGTAAGTTAAGTGTTTCTGAGTTTTGTGAGCCATTTTAGCAAATTATTAAAACTGAAGCATGGGAAGCCCCAACTTTGTAGCCAAGTGGAACAGAAGTGTGGGTAACCTGGGGACCCCGTACTTGTGACTGAACTCTGAAGTGGGGGCAGTCTTGTGGGACTAAGCCCTAACCCTGTGGAGTCTGGTGGTAACTCTGCAGAGTTAGTGTCAGAATCGAACTGTAGGACACCCAGGTGGTGTCAGAATTGGTCTCAGGAGGGAAAAAAGCCTCTCATTTTGGTGTCGGAAGTGTTTTGAGTAAAAACAGCTCAGATGCATACTGCCTGCTTACATGCTATGTGCCGGGCACTATCCTAAGTGCTTCATCTAGGTTAATTTGTTTCATCTTCCCAACAGCTCTTTGAGGGAGGCGCTCTCATCACCCTCACTTTACAGAAGAGAAAACTGGGGCACAGAGAGGTCAGGCAACGTGCCCTCAGCCCCACACCAGGGAGTGGCAGAGCAGGACTTCAGCCCAGGCAGCCCGGCTTCCAGCACACCGACCTCTACCCACGTAACAACACCGACTCTCTCACATCCCCTGGGAAGCTAGGTGTGCTAAGCATTTAGCACTTGATTTTTGCAAAGTGCTAGGAAGAAGTTTCATTAAAGGTTTCTTAATAGCTCCATAATGACAGTTGGTATTACTTCATACTAGACTAAGAAACTGGGAGATTAATGAGCTTGCCCAAAGTCACACACTAGCAAACTCTTAAGCATGTAAGAGATGGAGTTAATCTGAAGTTAAACATGAGATCTGTAACTAAGATTACACCTTTCTGTTCAGCCATAGAAGATGTGGGGAGAAAAAAGGGTAGAACCTGTTTTTAGTCCAAAGTCCCCAGGATGGATATTAGCCCAACAGTGACAGGGTCCAGGTGCCACACCCCTGCTGGTACACTGCCATCAGCCCTCCCCAGGCATCCTTCCTCACTCCTTGGACATCCTGATTAAATACGGTAAATGAGCTGAGTCAGCTGTACTTTCATTTTCCCTCTATTCAATAGCTAACTTACGTCAATACATCTCTCTCAATGGATCTTAAGACTCTCAAACAATGTAAAATACGTCCTGCTCTGAAAAAGAATTTGGACTTGTAGGGTTAAATCAAAACAGCAGTAAGCAAAGTTCTGGGCCTGAGATTTCTCTGCCTCCCCCCACTCACTCACTCATTCAGATACACAGCAACCACACAGAGTAGAGGTCACTACTAAGTCCAGTTAAAAACTCAGGCTCTCAAGTTAGCAGAATTCTAGCTCTATCGCTTACCACCTTGGGGCCTTCTCTAACCTTCAGTTTCCTCACTAGTAAAATGAAGATAATAAGTAACTACCTCATAGATTCTTGTGAAGATTAAAGGAGGTAATATATGTATGTGGCTATTACCCCAAGGATCTAAGAAATAGCTAAACTGTGGTCAGATTATTCTTTGAGAAAGCAAAGAAACAGATGCTTTAAAAATCTTTTCATCTAAAATGGAGACGTTTCGACATATTTAATGGTTGCTATTTTGTGTTGTATTCCCAGTAATGTTGGCTAAATAAAGTTTTACCAAATCAACATCCTAGAGAATGAAAGGCATAACAATTAAAAATGCAACCTCAGAAGAATACAGGGATGCATCATTATAGGAGTTAAAAGCATCATATGCTCTTAAAAGCTAATAAATTGGAACTGGCAAAATAGACTTCTCTGACTGATAGGCTCTACAGTTTTCTTCCCAATATCCTACTTTTTAATACATATTTTTTATAATGGACGATACTTAAGCAATCTTACTACATCACAGTTAATATCAGAGTGTTTCTGAACATGGTAATGTCATATACTGTTATTATTTTACTGTTTCTATAATCAAATAAAATGGACACAAAAGATAAATCTAAAGAACTCAGATAAGTATTCAGCAAGTACACTTGCTGATGTACTGGTCTCAAATAAATATAAACATGGCCAAAATCCATGCTGGTTCATGAAATACCTTTAAGGCGGCTGCTGTTTTGAAGAAAGTCATACCACTGGTTCCCTTCTGTGTTAGGGGGTGACACAAGATCATCATCTTCGTCTTTCAAGTACTAGAAGTACAGAATTAGAAATTTAAGTTTTGTAAACCAAAGCATTAGGCTCCGAAATTGTTTATATTTAACATTATTCTACTTATTTTGTTTCACTGCCAAGTCCTCTGAAAGTGCATTATTCTGTGAGATGACCAAAGTCTGCTAAATGCCAAGCAACTGAACTGCAAACATTAGAATGCTGTAGATTTAGAGACTATAAATTGAGTTTAAATTTCATGTTCTATTTTCAGGAAGCACATTTTAAACTTACACATGTAAGTTTATAAATTAATTTGAAAAGTATCAACTGTCAGTCTAATCTATGGCAGTAGTTCTCAAAGTGTGATCCATGCAGCTCTGAGAGTCTTCAAGATGCTTTCAGAGATCCATGAGGTCATTACTATTTTTATAATAGTATCAAGATATTATTTGCCCTTTTCACTGTAATGACATCTGCCCTGATAGTCAAAAGCACAGGTGGAGAAAACTGCTGACACTGTCACCAAGAATCAAAGTAGTGGCCCCAAACCATACTAGCAGTCACTATACTCCTTTTTGCCACATACAGTTTCACTAATCTCTAATGAGGCTATTAAAATGATTAAACTAAATCTCAACAAAATCTTTTTAATATTCTGAGTGACAGAATTGGGAAGTATAAATAAAGCACTTTTGCTGCCTACCAAAGTATGACAGTTATCATGAGGGAAAGCATTTATGAAAATGTAGTTGTGAGTCAGGCCAGGCACTTCTTTGTTATTAATGGAATTCCATTTTCACTCAAAAGAACAACTGGCAGACAAACTATGATTATTCATTCTTTGGTATTTGGCAGATATGTTCTTGAAAATAAAGGAAGTGATCCTGTCACTTTAAGCAAAACAACTGACAGGGGTTTCCCTGGTGGCGCAGTGGTTGAGAGTCCGCCTGCCGATGCAGGGGACACGGGTTCGTGCCCCGGTCTGGGAAGATCCCACATGCCGCGGAGCGGCTGGGCCTGTGAGCCATGGCCGCTGAGCCTGTGCGTCCAGAGCCTGTGCTCCGCAACGGGAGAAGCCACAACAGTGAGAGGCCCGCATACCACAAAAAAAAAAAACCCACAAAAACAACAACAAAAAAAACCTGACAGTATTTATTACCAATGATAAAATTTAAACATTTAAGCCAAAATTAAAATTTTTGAAAAACATGTATCTGCCACTATGTGCTTGACAACCTCACAGTAGTTAAACATTGTCTGATGAGATTGGTAATGACATTAACAAAATCTGACTTTTGGATACTTTATGAAGAAAGGTGTCAGCATATGGAAGATCGTTGTAATTCAGCGAATCAGTATTTTCCAAATGACCAATACATGATATGGCAAAATCACATGCACAGCGTAGAAGATCCATCCAAAGTGCAAGGTAGATGAATGAACTTTAGTGCATCAGAATATGAAAAGTCCACTGATGCAATTTAGATTCCATACTGAAACTAACCTAAGATACTACCACTTGTCAGGATCTGGTGTAGTATCAAAGAATATTCACAGTTATCTAAAAAGCTATTAAAATACTTTACCCTTTCCAACGACACCCCTGCGTGAAACCAGGCTTTCTTAACCAAAACAACACATCACAATAGATCGAATGCAGAAGCAGATATGAGAATATAGCTGCCTTGTCTTAAGCCAGACATCAAGGAGATTTGCAAACATATAAAACAATGCCATTCTTCACTTAATTTTGTTTTGTGAAGTATAGTTACTTTTTGTTAAAAATATTTATATTAATGTGTAACGGTAAGTGGGTTCTTTTTAAATTAATTAAGAGATAATTCTTTATTCTGTTTAATTTCAAATACCTAATAATATCTACTATTGATAGATACAGTGCACATAAAAGCTCTCCGGAGTCTTCAATAATTTTAAGAATGTAAAAGGGTTCTGAGACGAAAAAGTTTAAAGCTACTCTTTGGTGATTTGACTCAAAGGGCACGGTTACTATATAATGTGGCATTATATTACTTTCCAAAAGTTTTGTATAATAAAGACTAACACTGCTAAAGTTTTAAAAGTAAAAAAATTAGTAACTAGATTCAATCCAGAGCCCATACCTGACCAACTTTTTCAACGTTAAAATATTTTCCTTTTCGATTATAAAGATCTGGAGCCTAGAAAGAATAAATATAGTTTAATTCTTAAGTCAACTCACCGAGGAAAACAAATCTTATATATTTACACCAAAAACTCAAGAAAGCTGTTGGTGGCAGTTACTCTTTTATATGTAGTAACACACATACAAACAAAAGTTCCATTTCTATGCTTTACATTTAATAAATAAGTACTGCCATTAATTAGCTCAATAGTTTAAAAAGCATACAGAATTACTTAGAACTTCAATTAAATTGGATTAAATTTGATTACTTCCTACCATTATCCCAATTTATTGTGATTGTTTTTTAAGAAGCACTATAGAAATACCAATTTCCTACCTCATTGAAATGTTCAGTAAGAAATTCAGCAACAAATGTGATGTCTTTTTGAGTCATCTATCAAAACCAAAAGGAACAAAAAGAAAACAGATTAAGATAAGAGAAAGCTTGCCAATAAAATTCTATGTAATAATAAATGTGACTTTTCTACTATCTACTAAAAGTTATGGGACAAATAAGCAAAGTTCCTTCAAAGAAAATGTCAACAGAAATTCAGGAGATTATGCAACTCTGAAAATATGAAATCCTAGGGCTCTGAGAAGCATGTAATTAAATATTTTAAACCCATTTTCCAATCAGCGACGCCAATAGCTACAGAACTCTTTATGGCCTAAGGCTGTTTATTATTTTATGCTTTATGCTAAGACTATGTGTGTAGAGTCCCTCCTTTGGGAGTAGGGGACTGTCAGTCCAGATAAATAACCTCAATGTGAGTTAAAGGCTGCAACCCAAGAGCGCTTCAGTGTTGCCCCTCTGCTTCTTTCAATGACCCTGCCTTCTCCCTATCCCGGTTCTTCAGCCCTCAAAAAATTACACATTGAGGGCTCTCCCAACAAGTAACATATTATATTTCCCCAAATAAAGCTAAGAGTGATATCAGAGAAACAGCTAAGGTGAACGTCTCTGGTTTGCAAGGCCAGTCATCCACAGCACAAAAGATCTACTTTGTGTAAAAGCTGTGATCCTTTACTCATCTGGGCCACCAAGGCTAATCTTTTTTTTTTTTTTGTGGTACGTGGGCCTTTCACTGTTGTGGCCTCTCCCGTTGCGGAGCACAGGCTCCGGACGTGCAGGCTCAGCGGCCATGGCTCACGGGCCCAGCCGCTCCGCAGCATGTGGGATCTTCCCGGACCAGGGCACGAACCCATGTCCTCTGCGTCGGCAGGCGGACTCTCAACCACTGCGTCACCAGGGAAGCCCAAGGCTACTCTTAATGCTCTCCATTTTTTCAGACTCAAAATTACCTAATCTATCTGAATCAGACAGTTTGGGCAGGGGTGAGGATGAGCGAGCTGCAGGAACCAAGTGGGAATTTTGCCTTATTCTGTAAGATTTTTCTAGAAGAAGGTTCCATTGCTACTTGTCACAATCCTTAGAGTCAGAAAGAAACTGGTGTTTGCCAGACCTCAACATAGGTACTAATACCTAAGTACTAGCTTTCCAAGGAAAATAAAAATGCATTTAACATTTTAGGAAGTTAAAGTAAGGAATCCAAACACCCTATGTTATATAGATTACAAAATCTTACACAAACATGAAAACAATAAACTTAGCCAAAATAAAGGTGTTCTGTGATTAAAAAAAAATCAAACATGCAAATTTAAAAAAAAAAGGCTTACTAGGATCTGTCTTGTGTCTAGAGCCTAACATCTTGTTAACTAATAACTGCATAAGACTACCAAGATGACCGGCAAAGCTGAGCTCAACCAGGGCAATATTAACATATTAGGAGAGGGGCGGAGTCAAGATGGCATACTAGGAGGATGGAGAATTTCTGTCTCCGCACAACTAGGGCACCTACCAGGCACAGTGGGGGACCATGGACACCTAAGGGGATGAGAGGAACCCCCAGCGACCGAGTAGAACGTGGGGCATGGGGGGAGTGAGGGGGGAGGAGAAGTGGAGGCAGGACGGGACTGGCGCCCGAGGGGCAGCTGGGGGAGGGGAAGGGATCCCACGCCCGAAGGGGGGAATTGTGGGACCATTGAGAGGGCAGAGGATCAAAAGGGAGCGTGGCCAGGTTTCCCCTGCCCACCGAGGCCCCCTCCAGCCGTGGGTCCTGAGGGAGTAGGAGGGAGGTAAGGGGGAGCAAAAATAAAGGCCAGACCTATGGGACCGGCACCCCTGAGGGGCAGCTGGGGGAGGGGAGGAGTTCCTACAGCCAGAGAGGCCCTCCCATGGTTAGGGATCCAGCGGGGATGAGGGAGACTGTTGGTGGGGGGGCGTGGAGGAACGGAAGGGAATGTGGCCAGTGCTTTCCCTGTCCACTTAGGCACCGGGGAGCCTCTTGGGCTCCTGGGCCTAATCCTCTGCCCTCAGAGCCTCCCTCCTGCCGTGCAGAACACAAGCCCCACCCCTACACCCCCACCCAGGGCCCCGCCTCCACACTCAAAGATGCCCTCTGAGAACCCCTCCAACTGCGCTGGGCCTAAACCCCACCCACACTCCCCCACCCAGGGCCCCGCCTCCACACTCCGGGGAACTCCACAGCTGGAAGGCCCTCCTTTGGAGATGCTGCCTCTCCCCTTAAGGCGCAGGTCCTAAGCAGAGGCCCCGCCCCACGCTCAAACACCACCCCCAACCCCACCTAGGCTCCACCCCACCTTAAACCCCACCCCTAAGTTCCACCCCCACCTAAACTCTGCCCCCATAGCCAAGGCTTTTGTTTTTTTCTTCTTTTTTCCTCTTTTAGACTGGGGTTCTGTTTTACCTTTTTGATTCATTTATATTTTATTTTTTTCTAATAAATCTTTTACTTTTCTAATTTTATATTATTCTTTATACTATGTTATTGTTCTCCTTTTGGCTTGTTCCCTCCCCCCCTTTCTTTCTGTTGTGGTTTTATTTTACCTTGTTGCAGTTGTTTCAATTATACTTTTATTTTTCCTAATATATTTTTTATCTTTCTAATTTTATTTTGCTTTTTATTCCTGTTATTATATTGCTCCTTGTTTTATTTTTGTTTTTTTGGTCATGCCACGCGGCTTGCAGGATCTTGGTTCCCGGGCCAGAGGCTGGGCCCGAGCTCCTGCGGTGGGAGCTCCAAGTCCAAACTGCTAGACTAATAGAACCTCAGACCCCAGGGAATATTAGTCGGAGTGAGGTCTCCCAGAGGTCCTCATCTCAGCACCAAGAGCTGGCTCTATCCAACTGCCTTCAAACTCTAGTGCTGGAGGCCTCAGGCCAAACAAACATCCAGTAAGACACAAATACAGCCCCACCCATCAAAAAAAAAAAAAAAAAAAAGAAACGACAAAAAAATATGTTACAGACAAACGAGCAAGGTAAACAACTACAAGACCAAATAAATGAAGATGAAATAGGCAACCTACCTGAAAAAGAATTCAGAGCAATGAGAGTAAAGATAATCCAAAATCTCAGAAACAGAATGGAAAAAATAAAACAAACATTCAACATGGATCCAGAAGAACTAAACAGCAAACAAACAGTGATGAACAACACAATAAATGAAATTAAAAGTACTCAAGAAGGAATTAATAGCAGAATAACCGAGGCAGAAAAACGGATACGTGAGCTGGAAGACAAAATGGTGGAAATAACTGCCAGGGAGCAGAATAAAGAAAAAAGAATGAAAAGAATTGAGGACAGTCTCAGAGCCCTCTGGGAAAACATTAAACACACCAACATTTGAATCATAGGGGTCCCAAAAGAAGAAGAGAAAAGAAAGGGTCTGAGAAAATATTTGAAAAGATCACAGTCGAAAACCTCCCTGTGTGGGAAAGGAAATAGTCAATCAAGTCCAGGAAGTGCAGAGAGTCCCATACAGGATAAACCCAAAGAGAAACATGCCAAGACACATGTTAATCAAACTATCAAAAATTAAATACAAAGAAAAAATATTAAAAGCAGCAAGGGAAAAACAACAAATAACATACAAGGGAATCCCCACAAGGTTAACAGCTGATTTTTCAGCAGAAACTCTGCAAGCCCTAAGGGAGTGGCAGGGCATATTTAAAGTGATGAAAATTGGAAAAACCTACAAACAAGATTACTCTACCCAGCAAGGATCTCATTCAGATTCAATGGAGAAATCAAAAGCTTTACAGACAAGCAAAAGCTAAGAGAATTCAGCACCACCAAACCAGCTTCACAGCAAATGCTAAAGGAACTTCTCTAAGCAAGAAACACAAGAGGAAAAAAACCCCACAAAAAAATCCTCAAATCAATTCAGAAAATGGTAATATGAACGTACATATCAATAATCACCTTGAATCTAAATGGATTAAATGCTCCAACCAAAAGACACAGACTGACTGAATGGGTACAAGATTCTGATATATGCTGTCTAAAAGAGACCCACTTCAGACATAGGGACGCATATAGACTGAAAGTGAGGGGATGGAAAACGGTATTCCATGCAAATGGAAATCACAAGAAAGGTGGAGCAGCAATACTCATATCAGATAAAATAGACTTTAAAATAAAGACTGTTACAAGAGATAAGGAATGACACTACATAATGATCAGGGATCAGTCCAAGAAGAAAACATAACAATTATAAATATTTCTGCATCCAACACAGGAGCACCTCAACACATAGGTAAATGACAACAGCCATAAAAGCAGAAATCGACAGTAACACAATAATAGTTGGGGACTTTAACACCCCACTTACACCAATAGACAGATCATCCAGACAGAAAATAAATAAGGAAACACAAGCTTTAAATGAAACAACAGACCAGACAGACTTAACTGATATTTTTAGGACATTTCACCAGAAAGCAGAAGAATACACTTTCTTCGCAAGTGCACACAGAACGTTCTCCAGAATAGATCACATTTTGGGTCACAAATCAAACTTGGAAAAGTTAAGAAAACTGAAATCGTATCAAGCATCTTTCCCAACCACAACGCTATGAGATTAGAAATCAACTACAGTAAAAAAACAGTAAAAAATACACAAATACTTGGAGGCTAAACAGTGTGCTGCTAAATAACCAAGAGATCACTGAAGAAACCAAAGAAGAAATGAAAAAATACCTAGAAACAAATAACAACGAAAACACAATGAGCCAGAGACTAGGGGATGCAGCAAAAGCAGTTCTAAGAGGGAAGTTCATAGCTATTCAAGCTCACCTCAAGAAACAAGAAAAATCTCAAACAAACAATCTAACTTTACACCTAAAGCAACCAGAAAAAGAACAAAGAAAACCCAAAATTAGTAGAAGGAAAGAAATCATAAATCAGAGCAGATATAAATGAAATAGAAACAAAGAAAACAATAGCAAAGATCAATAAAACTAAAAGAATACTCTTTGAGAAGATAAACAAAATTGATAAACCGTTAGCCAGACTCATCAAGAAAAAATGGAGAAGACGCAAATCAATAAAATTAGAAACGAAAATGGAGAGATTACAACTGACACGGCAGAAATACGAAAGATCGTAAGAGACTACTACAAGCAACGATATGCCAATAAAACAAACAACCTGAAAGAAATGGACAAATTCTTGGAAAAGTACAACCTTCCAAGATTGAACCAGGGAGAATTAGAAAATATAAACAGACCAATCACAGGTAATGAAATTGAAACTGTGATTGAAAATCTTCCAACCAACAAAAGTCCAGGACCAGATGGCTTCACAGGTGAATTCTATCAAACATTTAGAGGAGAGTTAACACCTATCCTTCTCAAACTCTTCCAAAAAATTGCGGAGGGAGGAACACTCCCAAACTCGTTCTGAGGCCACCATCACCCTGATACCAAAACCAGAAAAGGATATCATAAAAAAATAAAATTATAGACCAATATCGCTGATGAATATAGATGCAAAAATCCTGAACAAAATATTAGCAAACAGAATCCAACAACACATTAAAAGGATCATACACCATGATCAAGTGGGATTTATCCCAGGGATGCAAGGATTCTTCAATATACACAAATCAATCAATGTGATACACCACATTAACAAGTTAAGGAATAAAAATCATATGATCATCTCAATAGATGCAGAAAAAGCTTCTGACAAAATTCCACACACATTTATGATAAAAACTCTCCAGAAAATGGGAACAGAGGGAACCTACCTCAACATAATAAAGGCCATATATGACAACCCACAGCAAGCATCATACTCAATGGTGAAAAACTGAAAGCATTTCCACTAGGATCAGGAACAAGACAAGGATGTCCACTCTTGCCGCTCTTATTCAACATTGTTTTGGAAGTTCTAGCCACAATAATCAGAGAAGAAAAAGAAATAAGAGGAATACAAATTGGAAAAGAAGTAAAACTGTCATTATTTGCTGATGACATGATACTATACATAGAAAATCCTAAAGATGCCACCAGAAAACTACTAGAACTAATCAATGAGTTTGGTAAGGTTGCAGGATACAAAATTAATGCACAGAAATCTCTGGCATTCCTAGATATTAACAATGAAAAATGAGAAAGAGAAATGAAGGAAACAATCCCATTTACCATCACAACAAAAAGAATAAAATACCTAGGAATAAACCTACCTAAGAAGGCAAAAGACCTGTACTCAGAAAACTATAAAACACTGTTGAAAGAAATCAAAGATAACATAAACAGATGGAGAGATATAACATGCTCCTGGATTGGAAGAATCAATAGTGTGAAAATGACTATACTACCCAAAGCAATCTACATGTTCAGTGCAGTCCCTATCAAATTACCAATGGCATTTTTCACAGAACTAGAACAAGAAATTTTACAATTTGTATGGAAACAAAAAAGACCCCGAATAGCCAAAGCAATCTTGAGAAAGAAAAATGGAGCTGGAGGAATCAGGCTCCCAGACATCAGACTATACTACAAAGCTACAGTAATCAAGACAGTATGGTACTGGCACAAAAACAGAAATACAGATCAATGGAACAAGACAGAAAGCCCAGAGATAAACCCACATACATATGGTCACCTTATCTTTGAAAAAGGAGGCAAGAATATACAATGGAGAAAAGACAGCCTCTTCAATAAGTGGTGCTGGGAAAAATGGACAGCTACATGTAAAAGAATGAAATTAGAACACACCCTAACACCATACACAAAAATAAACTCAAAATGGATTAAAGACCTAAATGTAAGGCCAGACACTATCAAACTCTTAGAGGAAAACATAGGCAGAACACTCTATGACATAAATCACAGCAAGATCCTTTTGACCCACCTCCTAGAGTAAGGGAAATAAAAACAAAAATAAACAAATGGGACCTAATAAAACTTAAAAGCTTTTGCACAGCAAGGGAAACCATAAACAAGATTAAAAGACAACCCTCAAAATGGGAGAAAATATTTGCAAATGAAGCAACTGACAAAGGACTGATCTCCAAAATATACAAGTAGCTCATGCAGCTCAATATCAAAGTAACAAACAACCCAATCCAAAAATGGGCAGAAGACCTAAAGAGACACTTCTCCTAAGAAGATACACAGATTGCCAACAAACACATGAAAGAATGCTCAACATCACCAATCATTAGAGAAATGCAAATCAAAACTACAATGAGGTATCACCTCACACCAGTCAGAATGGCCATCATCAAAAACTCTACAAACAATAAATGCCGGAGAGGGTGTAGAGAAAAGGGAACCCTCCTACACTGTTGGTGGGAATGTAAATTGATACAGCCACTATGGAGAACAGTATGGAGGTTCCTTAAAAAACTAAAAACAGAACTGCCGTATGACCCAGCAATCCCACTACTGGGCATATACCCTGAGAAAACCATAATTCAAAAAGAGTCATGTACCACAATGTTCACTGCAGCACTATTTACAATAGCCAGGACATGGAAGCAACCTAAGTGTCCATCGATAGATGAATGGATAAAGAAGATGTAGCACATATATACAATGGAATATTACTCAGTCAAAAAGAAATAAAATTGAACTATTTGTAGTGAGGTGGATGGACCTAGAATCTGTCATACAGAGTGAAGTAAGTCAGAAAGAGAAAAACAAATATCGTATGCTAACGCATATATATGGAATTTTAAAAAGCAGTACTGATGAACCCAGTGGCAGGACAGGAATAAAGACGCAGACATAGAGAACAGACTTCAGGGCATGGGGGAAAGGGGAAGCTGGGATGCAGTGAGAGAGTAGCATTGGCGCATATACACTACCAAATGTAAAATGGACAGCTAGTGGGAAGCTGCTTCATAGCACAGGGAGATCAGCTCAGTGCTTTGTGATGACCTAGAAGAATGGGATAGGGAGGGTGGGAGGGAGGCTCAAGAGGGAGGGGATATGGCGATATATGTATACATATAGCTGATGCACTTTGTTGTACAGCAGAAACTAACACAACAATTGTAAAGCATTTATACTCCAATAAAGATGTGAAAAAAAATACTACTATATACCTTATTCAGCTCAGGAAGTACGTGGTCTTCCGTCATTCTCAACATTGCTGAAAATATAAATTTTAAAGCTATCTTTAAAGGGAAACTACAAACATAATTTTAATTATAGATGCATTTCAAAAAATAAATGTATTTCACTGGACTACATTTTCCATTTTCAACAGCTTCTTGTCACCAAGGAAAACTTATTTTTCTTCGAAGAACTAAAAGAATTTAAATTTGATTTATATTTTCAGGTTCAAAATGGTTGGGTATAGCCATCCTAAACTATTATTTTTCATTTTCTCCTTCAATTCAACCCACTGCCACTCCAGACAAAGAAACCTAACTGCTGCCTTGAGCTAAGACTACGTGTGTAGGGATTCCTCCTAACTCGGTGATGTTTCTTCTCTTAAAATGTGCAAGCAGTTCTTTCCTCCAAAAGTCTCAGAATACCAAAAAGATGTATTTCTTTCCCTTGGGCTTTTTTGCTACATGAAGATATTTGCACTAAGACTTATGTGTGTAAACACACACTTACATGTGTGTATATATATATTTATATACTTTCTTTAATATTGTGGTTGGTTCTTTTTGTTCTTTCATAGGGGTGTCTTTATCAATACTGTGTTTTCTATACATTACATCCACCTAAGTCAAGAAGTATGCTGCATGTGCTTTTGCATAGTTTTGAATATGCTTATGTTTGGCTGAGAAAGAGCATGTTGGACATTATTCTGCAAATATGGATTATTTTAAGAAACTGTTTTTAATTAATTCAAACTTCTAAATTATCTGAAAAACCAGCCATAATCTAGGTTCCACTAATTCATTTATCCATCCAAAAATTAATTATTGAGTGTAATATAGGTACTAGGGATACAGCAGTATAAAAGAAGTCCCTGCCTTCAGGGAGACTGCATTTTACACAAGAGCAAACCAAGGTTAGAGCGCTAACTAGTGGCAGCACCCAGTTACAGTTAGGTCTCCAGTTCTCCAATCCAGTGTGCTTTGCTCTAATGATAAGGACTGAGCAGTAATTCATTTATCTTCTAATGCAGCTTCTTATTACAGTTAGGACAAGCAATAAGAATATAAACTGCCTAATTACTCCAATAATTATCAGTAAAACCAAGCTACTACTTCTGTAAAAGAAAGTCACTTCTAAGGTTTCGTTTAATTTTAACATTGTAATTTATTCTAATTAACTCTGATATTAAACAGGCTGGCCTGATAAACACTCTGGCTCCCCATTCTGGCTAGTGTTGGTATGGTTTTGAGAAAAATATAAGAATTTTAAATGTCAACATCTACAGATCGCTTTCATTTTTTTATTGAAAGCAATTGTACTAGGCTAACAAATATGAAAAGTCTGTTTTAAAAATATGAGAATTAAAGATCTGGGCATTTGTTTCAAGGATATTAGCACATTATAGGTAATTTACTTTCTATTTTACTCTTTAGAATTTTAACAAATATGGGATAAATTCCATTTACGACTAAATTTTGCATATGTTGGAGGAAAATGTATGCTAAATTATTTCAAAGATATTAATAGAGGTCACAAAAATAGCAGTACAAATGGACCTAAATAAAATATGCATATCCTGTAGAGTGAGCATTAAAACATTTAGTATCAAGTCAGTAACTATTTGTTAATTACCTACAAATGCAAAGATACTGTGGAGACATAAAGAAAGGCCACAAGTGGTCTGCATTCTATTTAGCTAGGGCATCACTGTCCAATAGAAGAGATAACGGAAATGTTCTAGCTCTGTGCTGTTCAACATGGTAGCCACTAACCACATGTGGCTCCTGAGCACTTAAAATGTGGCTAGCATGACTAAGGGACTGCGTTTATAATTCTACATAACTTCAGCTAATTGAAACAGCCATACATGACTAGTGGCTACCATAATGAAGGGCACAGATCTAGAGACAGAAGACCAAAGTATAAAACAGGAGCTAAGCTATTCAAGGGCAGAGGTTTTGTCTTATTTTTTCTCCCCCCTTTCCCCCAAATCTAACACCTAACAATACGTAATACAAAGCAGAGATTTAAAGAATGTTATTTTAACCTAAGGAGACATTACAAGGTAAATAAGGGTCAATTCTCAGTGAGTGACAGAGACAATCAATGCTAGAAGGTGTATCTGAGGGGGTGGAGATGGGTGGGTGTATAGAAGAAATAAGACTGGCCATGTGTTGAAAACTGCTGAAACTGAGTGACGAGTAGAAGGCAGGTCACTTATACTATTCTCTTTACTTCAATAGGTATTTAAAATTTACTACAGTAATTGAAATATGCTAAACTGATACTCCCACAATTTTTTTAAAAAGTGTTAAAAATACAAGAATGCTTCATTCAATTCACTTACCCACATACAGCCACCGAAAAAATGCTTTGAAGTTTTTCATACTGCTATCTATAACTCTAGAAGATAAAAATAAATCAGAAATGAAATTATTATATGGGGTTCATGTATCATTGTTCAATTACTGTAGAATATAATAACCCTTTTTGTTCTACTATATCCTATCTGGATGACATTTAAGCCTTTACAACAGATTTAACAAATAAAACACATACCCAAAAATAAAATTTCAAAAAAGCAAATCCTGATTCTCTTAAAAAAAAACGCAAGTAACTCAGATTCTAACTGATTATAACAGCCTTGCCACAAACTGTGTAACAGTCTTTCCTTTCCGGTCACTCAGTAAAGTACGAAATCCTTTTCTAACTTTGGAAATAAAAGAAATCAGAAAAAAAGTTTCCAGCACCATTCTCAGTTTAAAAAAAAATACTCACTGATCAGTAAGAAGAAAAAAACATCAAACACAAAAGAAAATCATTATTATAAACTTGTAATATGTCACTACCACTAGCTCTGATATCAACAGACATTACTTTTGGAAGTTGATTTTTTATCCTTACAGTAATGAATCTCAAAATTTGAATTTCCTTGGGCTTTACACAAATGTACCCCCAAGATTAAGGGTTATAAGTGGAAGTCATCTTCCCTTTGATGAAACTGTCTCTGAATATAAAGATGGATATCATTTTTTTAAAAACCTCTTTAAGCTCACATCTGTAAGATAATTACTCTAAGCAAATAATATGTGCACTTTTCACCCCTAAATCTCAAAGTCCCGTCCAAGCATTAAATGTCATAAATACTACTGGAGAAGTAGGTCAGCATCATTAACCTTTCTGTACACAGTAAAACACCTGACATAAAAGACTGTAACATCTCTTGCGTTACCAAGCACTATGGTCAAAATTGTCTTGCAGCAAAAATGAAAAACAGAAAAGACGTTCCTTTCTGTCTTTCCCAGTCAATACTCTCACCCCAACCCCCAGGCAACCACTGATCTATTATAGGCTAACGTCAAAGTTCTCACTGCCTCAGTTTCTCCATTATAACCTAAAATAATGCTATATTCTACTTAGCTCAAAGGAGGAAGAAGTTAAATCAAAAACTACCTTCCACTGAAAGGTGAAAGGTGATCACAGAAAGCTTAATATTTTATGTTTACTCTCTGCAAATACGAGGAACCAAAAAATTATTCAACATTCAGGAAAAGGAATATCATTTCTCCTCCTGCTTTGTTCTTTGAGTACACACATCTGTAATAAGCTCTACCTTCTAAAAGCCCATTAGGGGCTTCCCTGGTGGCGCAGCAGTTAAGAATCCGCCTGCCAATGTAGGGGACATGGGTTTGAGCCCTGGTCCGGGAAGATCCCACATGCCACAGAGCAACTAAGCCCGTGTGCCACAACTACTGAGCCTGCGCTCTAGAGCCTGTGAGCCACAACTACTGAAGCCCGTGCGCCTAGAGCCTGTGCTCTGCAACAAGAGAAGCCACTGCAATGAGAGGCCTGCGCACTGCAACGAAGAGTAGCCCCGCTCGCTGCAACTAGAGGAAGCCCGTGCACAGCAACGAAGACCCAACACAGCCAAAAATAAATAAATAAATTCATTTAAAAAAATAAAAGCCCATTAAAATGATGGTGGATTGGTGGGGAGAGGTGGATGTGTTATAAACTCACACACAAAAAGAGGACACTAGAAAAAAATTTTTTTTGAGTTTCAGAAATGTCAAAAGCCGACAGAAGACTAGTGATTTGGTGAAGGTCACCAGAGGCGGCCACATGCCAGGCATTGTGGAAAGAGAGCAGCAAGGAGTCATCCACCCGGCAGACGCCAAGGATACTCAGTCCTTAGAAACATCAAGTTCAACAGAAGACATTAGGATGACATCTGGGGCTGGACAAAGGAGGACAAACTGAAACACAGAGTGGCCAATACACTCTTTCCCCCAAAATATGAATGCCTAGGCATTTACTTCCTTCCAGACAAAAACAGAGTTCTTCAAAGAAGCTGAATAAACTGGGAAGAGCCAAGGCGGTCTGGGTCGGCACTGGCTGCCCACAGCACAGGTCCGCATGCTCTGGCACTCATGCTGGCTTTGGGCCGCTCTGCACCCAGCAATTCCAGGCCACTTTAAACTGCCTCACGAATAAATATGAGTAAACAATTGGGCATCATCAGGTTTTTGAAGAAAGCTTGCAACAAGAGACCAAAATAAAAAGCAAAGTGACACACAAAGAGGATAATTCAGGGAGCAGCAGAGATTTTTTAAAACTCTAATTAACGTCCTCAGAGAGCTGTGGGAAGATGTCACATCCACAAAGCAAGAGCACAGCTTTGAAAAATGATTAAACAAATAAGAAAACACTTAGAAATTAAAAGACGGGACTGCCATAATAAGACATTTAATAGCATGGTTCAGGTCAAAGGTCTCGTCCTCCACTCCACCTGGGCTATTTATTCTAAAGTTCCCACCCTAGACCTTCATTACCAACGTGAACCTTTTGTAAAAATTTATTTATTTATTATTTTTGGCTGCGTTGGGTCTTCGTTGCTGCACATGGGCTTTCTCTAGTTGCAGCAAGCGGCAGCTACTCTTTGTTGCGGTGCATGGGCTTCTCATTGTGGTGGCTTCTTTTGCTGTGGAGCACGGGCTCTAGGCACGCGGGCTTCAGTAGCTGTGGCACGCAGGCTCAGTAGTTGCAGCTTGTGGGCTCTCTAGAGCGCAGGCTCCGCAGTTGTGGAGCACGAGCCTAGTTGCTCTGTGGCATGTGGGATCTTCCCTGACCAGGGCTCGAACCCATGTCCCCTGCATTGGCAGGCGGATTCTTAACCACTGCGCCACCAAGGAAGTCCACCAACGTGAACATTTTAAATCTCAATTTAAAGCACCCTGCTCACCAACAACCAGCAACTATCTTTCCAGTGACTTTTCTCCAGTAGCCCAACATTCATCCCACCAAGACTACCACCTACTAGTTCTACCACCTTTCACTGTCTCACACCCCCTCTGTGTCCTCACTTCCCTCCTAAATCAGTACAGATTTGAGGTTTATCATTTTAATCATGCCCTTGCTTCAATTTCTTGCCTCCCCTTTGCTTCCTTTTACTCACCAAGCCTAGTAAATCAAACTGCTCACCTATTCTGTGCTCCCACTCGAGCAGCTGACCCTGGCTGGAGAAAACCACACAGCCATGTTGGCTGGTCTCATTTTAACGCTCCTGGGAACGCTAACCAAGCAGCCCTTAGCACTACTGACAATCCTCCTGCTTCATCAGCCCATTCATGCTCCTACTGTACTAGACAAATGGCTCACACCTCTTCCTTTACTCTCAAAGCTCAATACCACTTCCCCATCCTTACCTTCAGCTGATGACAGAACATTTCATATTTCCACTAAGATAATAAAAACAATTAGAAGTGAACATCCCCAAGCCCTCATTTGCTCATATACCAGCATCTGCGACCCCTGTCTTGGCCTTCTCTCCTATAACTATGGAGGAACTATTTTTCCAGCCCCTTCCCTGACCCACTAAATCCCATCCCCTTTTGAATCCTCTTGCTCTAGCAATCTTCCCTCTCTTTGCCATCTCAACTGTTCCCCTTCAGAAGAACATTTCCATCATAAATAAATATGCTCTAATTTCTCCCATTGTAAAAAGAAAGAAAAACCCAACGACTATTTTTAGATGCTGGCCATTCCCTTTACAGCAAAACTCAAGAGACTACATTTGTTGTTTTCTTTGCATCTGCTCTCATTGTGCATCATACCTGCTCCCATGACTCCACAGAAGTGGCTCTCTTCGAGGTCACCCATCATCTATTCTGGTAATATTCTGATCTATTCCACTTCTGGTCCTCACCTTACTTGACTCAGCAGCATTAGACAACCAATCCCTCATTACTTCTTGCAATGCGTCCTTCACTCAGCCTGCAGGACACCCACTCCTTGGTCTTTCTGCCTCTCTGGTTTCTTTCGCTAGCTCCACATCAACCCCATTTCTAACACTGGAAAGCCCATCACCCAGTCTTCAGATCTCTCCTCTAAGCGCACTAACTATCTCATCCAGGTTCGTGGCTTAAAATAATACCAATGTGCTGATGGCTCCCAAATTTACATTTCCAGCCTGGATCCCTCACTTGAACATAATCTCATACAATCAACAACATGCTGGACAGCTCCACCAGGGTATCTAACAGACATTTCAATTTAATATGCCTAATACATTGACCATGTGATCAAAATTAACATCAATAAGAAGAGGTAGACAGACACTGTTTGCCTCTGGACCTGACACCTTGAGAAGGACACTCCACCGATTATGTAATATTCTGGCCAGGGATGTATAACTTGAATCAAACCATGAAAAAATCAGATAAACCCAAATTGAGGAACATAAAATACATATATATTTCCTATATTCTCCCCCAAGTCTTCCCCATTTCAGTAAATGTTAGTCATACTCTACCAGGTGCTCAGGACCTAAACTCGTAATTATCCGTGACTCCTCTATTTTTACCATCCACACAACCATTCAGCAATCTTGTTATTTCTACTTTCAAAATATATCCAGGTTCTGACCATTTCTGATTCTGACCACCATTTGTCTCATGGCTTCTGTCCCTGCCCTCATATAATCTATTCTCAATACCAAGTAAATAACAAGAGGGATCTCTTTAAACCTAAGTCATATCCTGTCGCTCCACTGCTAGTAACTCCCTAAGAGCTTATTATACTCAGAGTAAAAGCCACAGTCCTTACAACTGCCTATAGGCTCTACACAACCTGTCCCATCCTCTGTGACCTCTTTCAATTCATCCCCTACAACTCACATTGTTGTTCAAGTCACTTTAACTGTAGTGGCTCCTTGAGGTCCCTCATATATGCCATGCATGCTCCAAACTCAAGGCCTTCATATACTTGCTGTCTCCTTTGTCCCCAAAGTAACAGGGCTCACTCCCTCCTCTCTCCAACATCACCTTCTCAGTGAGGCCTTCCCTGACCAAAAAATTGCACCCCTACCCCCAGCATGCCCTAGGTCCTCCTTCCCTCATTAGCTTTTCCCACCACTACTTATCACTATCTGACTTGCTGTATGTTTTAATTATTCATTTCTTTATTGTCTGTCTCATAATGTAAGAATATAATATCTATGAAGGCAAGATTTTTTTTATCAGTTTTGTTTACTGCTATACCCTCAGCATCTAGAATAGTGTTTAAAACATAGTTAAATGCTCAATAATTGTCTATGATGAATGATAGCATTGGATAATTAACTCAAGAAAATTTCACAGGAAATAGAAAAGACAAAGATATTTTAAAAAATGAGAGTAAAAATAAAAGACATAGAAGATCAATCCATGAAGTCTAATATCTGACTAACTAGATTTCTAGAACAAAAATCTAGTTAAAAAAAAAGAGAAGAGGAAATTATCAAAATAATAATACAATATAGAATTCAGGTTAAAATGGCATTTTCTTATTATGAGTACAACAAATGAGAAGACCCACATTTAAAACTCTATTGTGAAATTTCAACATATCAAGGATGAATAAAGCTTTTTAAGAGGAGAAAAAAAATAGCACACAAAGGAATGAGAATCAGAAGCACCAGACCGTCCACTGGCAACAAAAAGGCCAAAATACAAGGGAGCAAAGCTTTGAAAGTTCTATGAGAAAATGAATCCCCCTTCATAATCTATACCCAGTCAAAACCATCAATTAAGTGTGGGTGAAGGAGAAAAGACCCAAAAGGACACACAAAGCTTACCCTCACACATCTGTTTTCTAAGTTACTGGAAGATATTTTCCACAAAGTGATTAAATGAACCAAGAAACAGAGGAGATCCTGGAAGTAAGGATCTAACCCATGAAAGCAATGAAGAAAACGCCAGGGCGATGGCTGCACGAGATGGAGCCCGCACGCAGGCTGGTGCAGGCAGGGGGAGGCTAATGGAGGAGGCAGCAGGGACAGAGGCAGTTCCAGGGGTGTGACACTGCCCCTGAGATGGCGGAGAGCCTGAGGATGTGAGCAAGGCAGAACTGTGCAAGGAGAAAGCAAGCAGAGTCTAGGAAAGACAGACATACAGAGAAGAATAATTTTTCAAAACTGGTAAGTAAAAGAAAGACAGTACAGTCATACAATTTAGAAATATGGAAGTAACCTACAGACCTAAAACCAGAAATAGTTAAAAGGATTCCCTCTGGAAAGAGGACCTGGGGTGAGGATGGGCGGGACAGGAAAATACCACTTTAATGTATGAAACTGCTGTGCTATTGGATTGTTTTAATCATGTAAAGGTATAATTTTGATAAAAACTTAAAAACTCATTTTTAGAAAATCACAACAATTTGCTAGGTTCTTATTTATAAGTAAAAAGTAAAACATTCTCAAGTTAATGATTCCAATATTCAAGTATCCCCAATACTTACTGAAGAAGTTCATTTGCCTTGAGTATGAAAGAACCCACTGCAGTAATAGCATCTAAAAGGAAGTAAATAAATAAATATCATTTGTCAAATAAGTAGGGAGGATTTAATGCATTCTATTGAGGAATTAAATTACCACCTTCAATTCCTGAAGCATCTAGTCCAAGAGGTTCATATTTTTGCTTCCATGAAGCCATTCCTTTCAGTTCACTCAAATGGTATAATAAAGACTCTGAGCCACTATCAAAAACAGAGCAGAAACACCATCGTCAAGGTGGCAGGCAGCTACTATCTTGCTTGAATATTTCTAAGTTTTCAGAAATAAAAACTGAAAGTAACTTTTTCTTTCTATGAGAAATAATTATTTCTCAAAATTATTTTGAAAAGCTGTAGAAGAACATTTGGTTGTCATGACTAGTGAGATGAATATATGACCACAAGATTAAACTTTGTAAGATCAAATTATGCTCCACAGTTAGTCCTGGCACTTTTAAGATAGTCATATTGTTCACCCAACAACTATGTATTTAACATTCAACAAATATTTATTATGCTCCAACTTTAGGTCTGGCACTATGCTAAATACTGGGGACTTAATGGCGAACAAAACGAAAGGGTCCTCATGACACTGCCAGTCTAATGGGGGAGACAGTCATAACCATACAATCAGACAGTATATCATTCCAACTACCATAAATGCCTTAAAGGAAACACACCAGGTGCAGGTCTAACAGAAGAACCTGATCTAATCTGGGGATTAGAGAAGGCTTCTCTGAACAAGTGAGATTTGAGCTGAGAGCTAGAGAATGCAAGTGAAGAACAGGGTGGGAGTGTTCCAGAAAGCAAAAGGGCTGTACAAAGGCCCCGGGTAGGAGAAAAACTGTCAAGTTTGAGAAGGCCACCAGTGTAGGTGAAGCAGATAGGCAGCCATCCAAAGGTATTAGTCCTAAGAAATGGGAAAACACTGGAAGTTTTTAAATAAGAGTAACATGATCAGATCCACTGTGGAGAACATATTTGAGGGGCATAGTGTGGACTGGAAGAGACCAGGCCAGAGGGTCCTAAAGTGATCAAAACGGGAGGTGATATAGTAAGGCCCAGGGTCTCAGCATAAAGAAATTTATCAAAATTTAAGTCAAACACTGAACATCTACCTGCAAACTGCTTCACTGAGGTAGCTGTAGCTAGAAACAGCATGAGACTTGAAGATCTGGGACAGTCTTGGCTCTGACACTTAATAACTTTGGGTCAGCCATATATAACCATTCTGAACTTCAGTTTCTTCTAAATGAGGATAATCATAACCAACACCTTGCCAAGGAGTTAAATGCAAAAATATATACATGCTTTTACATAACATATAAAATGATATACAAACTTACTTAATTTCACCACTCAAAAAAGGGTATATGCCCTATTCAAGACATACCTCATGTCTGTCTGGGTGAGATAAAAGCCCAGACAGGGCCTCGGGTGGTGAAAAGATGTTGGAAAGTTATTTCATAAAGCAGAACTACCCTTATTGATTCTTTAAATCTTGGGCACTCCAAGAGTCCCCTCAAATGCTAATGCAACAATCTTAGCCAGAAGAGGTTCAAACAGAGAATGCCAGATGATGAAAAGAAGGTTGCAGAAAGAAGACCAATGCCAAGTACGTGTAGATGCAATACCAAAAGAGTCTATATCACCTTCATACCTCTGTAAGTGACTTATAACCAATTTTTGTATACTGGAATATGATGACTCTATAGATTGGCCAAGCTTTTTTAAGCCCTAATTAAGAGAAAAAAAAGTATTCAGCATACAAGTAAGATACTATATGCCATTCTAAAAAAAATTAAGAATGTGTTCATAGCCATTAAAATACAAAGATAACCGCACCTTTACTGTTAACTGGTTCATTAAGAGGGTCTGAAGTTCAGCACTAGAATGAAAAAGAAAGTATTTTTAGTCTCCTCTATTCAAAGTCTGAATGCATCACTTAAAACGTTTAAATTTCAAAGAACAAACAAGATTTTTAAACAAAATAAATAAAAAGAAATAGCCCAACAAAAATTAAGACTTTGTTGTACTCACAAAGAAATGGACAAGACAGGAAACAATAAAGTCTAGGAACAGACTGAAGTAGATATAAGGATGTACTATATGCTAAAATGGTATTTCACATCAGTAAGAAGGTGTAATACTCAATGAGTTATACTGGGCAATTACCTGAACACTGAAAAAAAAAAGAAGTTAGTCTTCCACAGCATATGACGAAATAAATCACATCTGGAACATGTAAATGGAATAAAAACAAACCACAAAAAAATCTCTGGAGGAAAATACAGATCTTTGAACACTTAATATGGGAAAGATCTTTTTAAGAATAACGTTAAGGCAAATACAATAAAGGAAAAGACTGATTTGGCTACAAAGAATTTTAAAATTTGTATACATTTAAAAAGTACATATATAATATATTTACATATATTATACATACACTCAGAATGATCACATTTATGTAAAAAATAAATACGTGAATAAAACTGCCTAGAAAAATATATACTACTTTTTTGGTCTTTGTGCACCAGAATTTTCTTTTTTTTTTTTTTACAATGAATGTGAATTGCTTTTGAAATAAATTACTTTAAAAAGAGAAGGAAAAGCAAGAGTACCTAATATGAGCTCATTACCTTGCTTTCCCCCACAACAGCAAGTCCATGAATTCATCTTGCACTGATGTGGTTGTATTCTTTTCCTAGAGAAAGATCAATAAAATCATAATAGGTATTTTTTAAATTATAAGCATATTTATTCAAAATTACAGGAACATGTCTCCCTTTCTTATTACCCTTAGCCTTCTCTCAAATTCATATTTAAATTGATTATCTGAATAGCAGTTACAGGAAAACAACCAGTCAGCTCTTCCAACTCCTGTCCTTAATCCCCAAGCCCTACCAGCTCCACTTCACAATCCTGTCCCCACCTAAGTTGTACCAAGGGGAAGAGCTGGTGTATCACTCTCTGAGATAATAGTATGAGGTTAGACCAAACCGTCTGAAAGAAATCATGATCTGAGCCTTTTACAAAACAGACTGATTTTTCTCATGTTCTTCATGAAGTAAATAAGGATAACGTGCATTCTTTAACACCTTCCATGGGAAACTCCAGGTATATTACCTGCACAAACTTGGTGAGACGAGAATCCATTTGCATCAATATTTCTTCCCATGCTTCACACATACATGTCAGTGACAAATTTATATACTATTAACAAGAAGAAAAAAATATTAAAGTAGCAAAAAATATTTGTCAACATGCTAACTAAATAATACATGTTTCTTACTGTCAACTGTCTCAAAGAAATCCAAAATTTACTATAAATCACTTTTAACTCAGTTAAGCCTGAGAAAGAAAAGACTATAGCTAACACTTGATAATCACTTAACTATCAAACTTTCTCAAATTCAATTTTTATCTGGTAAAACAGATATTTTCCAGCTTTCTACATATAAGATGCATTTTATATACAGTAACTGTCAAAATGCTGACTGGTCAACTATTCAATTTTCAAACAGTATCCTTTTAAAAAGACACTAATCTCCAGAAATCTTTGACATGAAGTACATGTAGCTCCTCTATGCAGATGCAGACTCAATTTCTCCAGTCCTTCAATCCGGGCTGGCCTTGGGGCTTAGTGTGACGAAAGCAGAAGTCTAAGGCCCCAGAAGGTTTTGCATGCTTCCACTTGCACTCTTGACACCCCTGCCGTGGCCACCACTTCATGAACAAGCCTGGTCCAGCCGGCTGGGAGATGAGGAATGTGCAGTCCAGACAAAGCCATCACAGCTATGGGACACTTGGACCAGCCAGCTGACCACCAATGTACAACCAAGCCCAGCCCCGAATAGCTGAACCTGGCCCAGAACAACAGAACCTTCTAGCTGAGCCCAGCCCAAATCGTCGACTAAAACACCAATCACAAGCTAATTTGGGGTGCATTTATCATGTACAAAAGCTAACTGATATGATGTTTTCCATACTATTTTATTTGTAAAAAAAACTTCTAAAATTCCAAAATATTGTTTTATTTATGAGAATGTTTAAAAAGGTTTAAACTACTTTTTTTCTTTTCCTTTGGAGAAATAGAGATGGGTGAGAGTAGATTTTCAATTAAATTTCTCTTTCTTGCTTTAATGGACATTATAAACTTGTCTATCAGACTAGACACCCCCGCCACATAAAGTTGGCTTTAAGAAGTAAGATTTTCAAGTTTTTTTTTACAGAACATTAGAAATTTATAGTAAACAGTCACATAAAACAAGCTATAAATAAATACCTGTAAAAGAGCCGAAATGTGAGTAAACTTTCTGGCCATTCGAGTTACTTCAGGTAAGAAAGAGTACAATAGATTGGTTTCAAGCTGTCAAATCAAAATAATAAAGTAAGTTACAAGCAGACATATTTACTTCTTTTAAAGAAGAGTCAAAGTCTAACTACATATCAGAAAGACTATGCCGGATTCTGCTCCTTTTGAGTATAACGGTTTGGAGAGTAACAGAATATCATAGGATTTTCTAATCTGCAGTGTCTATCTATGCACAGATCACCCTCTCGAGGTTAGCAACCCCTTCTACATAGTTAGAATAAATGTAATAATCTATCTTATAACACTCTTATGAGGAATTTAAAAAATGATCACAAATTTCTGTAAAAATGTTAAAGGAATTATAGTTATTGATAAATACAAGTGAAATATCTATTACAATGGTACATGAATTATCTCAATAGAGTTGTTTGAAAAATACCTATTACAAATTTCACATTAATAGTGAATCATTTTATTACAGCACCAAATGCAATCCTGGAAATCACATTTTCACAGAACCTTAAGATGAAGAGCAAATATGAACAACTGTTCCAGCAAACGTCAGGAAGTTAAGAGTTCTCTGATGTTCTGAATACAACGAATGTTGGAAGGCATCACATGCATCACACCTTGCATCTTTTCACCCTACTTTTGTTTGAGAGCTCATGCGTTCTTAGGCTAAGTGGCTGGGTTATCTGCGATGAAATTTTAGGGAAGGTTTTCTTGAAGACAAGGCTACAATCTAAATAATCTACAGGAGCCCAGTTTCCACAATCTATGATACAAACAGCACACAATGAAAAAGGGTTTTCCCAACATTAAGCAGTCATCTTACACAAGAGGCAATGTGTTAGTTAAGAGCACCAACTCTGGAGCCAGACTGTGCAGCATCACTTTCCAATGCTCACCAAGCAAATTACAGTTTGTGTGCCCATTTACTCAACTACAAAATGGGGATAATAGTACCTACTTATTAGGTTATTGTGAGGATTCAAATGAATTATACTGAATCACTCAGTACTGGGCACGTATTAAACAATTAATAAATATTAGCTTTTATTATTATTAGGGTCAGAATCCTAAGAAAACACTTGGTACAAAGATGGAACTGGTATAGCAATGAGTTAATATAGTCATTAATAGACCATAACTATGCTGTGCCATTGGAATAGTAAGGTATTCACCAGTAGGACTCTATATATGTCTTAGAAGCTCCAAGTCGATTTTTTTGCTTTGTTTTGTTTTGATGACCTTAGAATCCAGTGAAATGGATAATAAAAAACTATAAAACCTTTAAAAATATATATTTACCCTCTGCTGCTATTAGGTTCCAGTACTCACCTGAAAGTACGAAACTTCTGGGGCACCACTGGTGGAAACTTCTGTGACCACTGACAATGATTTCAAATCACTTGATAGACATAATGCAAGACAAGTACCAACAATCTGTAAAACAGTCAAATCTCCATTATATGTAGTGTTATTGCTAGACTGCATCTGCTTACAATATAGGAGGCAAATATTCAGAGCTCTAAAAAGCAGAAACATATGCCTGGCTCCTGCCACACACGTGGCACATGAAGGCATGTGTCCTCTTAGTTGCAAGGACACAAACACACACCCCCAACAAGGGGCCCAAACTAAGTGTTGGAGAACTAACATTCCCACAGAGCCTATAACGTTTTCTATCCATTTAGGGAACTGTAAGAATAAGAAGAAAAAGATACGGAGAAGACCGAGACTGAGCATAAGATTGCTTCTAATGATGTTTATCAATTTCCAATCACACAGTGTAGCTCTTAAACACCACAAGACTAGAAAAACATTAAATCGTAATCCAGTGTATCATACCAATCTTTTTGTTAAGAAAAAAATTTTTGACTAATTCCACTAAGAGCCCCTGATCTTCATAGACATCATATCACTATTCTTAGTAGGAAAATTATCCTTTTAACACTTAAGAACAAATAATTCCAATAACTGAAATTAAGAAAAAAAGTAATGTTTTATTCTTTTTCCATAAATCGGTCAGCTGCTATATTCTAAGAGAAACAAAAAGGAAGATTTTAAAGAAAAACTTACCCCAGTGACTCGAGCAATTTTGAACATTCCATAAGCATAAAGCTCAATAAATGCAGAGCTTCCTCCAAGGACAAGAATATTAAGCCTAATTAAAAATAATGCAACAAGCTGAGGACAACAGACAGGAGCGAGTTCTTAACCCAAGACACGCTCCTGCCCTCACATAATCTGCATGTTCAAGCTTCCTTGTGGGGGAACTGAATCCCGCAACAAATTCACCAAGCCTCAATCACATTGGGCTTATTCCTTTCTTTCAAAGGAACAACATAAATTTCATCCAGCCTAAAAAAACATCAGTTTACAGTAAAATAAGAATATATTATTTTAATGATGATTATATTTGTATACTCTCAATAACAAAATCATCTCTTTTCCAGTTAATATAAAGCGCCAACAGTTTTATCATGGCTCTGATGCTAAATGCATTAAGTGTGCTTAAAGAACCTGAACATTTAAATTTAAATTTTAGAAACTCTAGCACTTCCACCTTCCTTTACTTTTTAAAATAAAAGTACATCATAATATTAAACTTGACACAACCAAGTATCATAGAATAAGAACGAGTAAATAATAGATATTGTCTGTTTATTGTTCAGAGGTATTTGTCAGCAATGAAATAACATGACAAATAAGGAAACTGTCCTTGGAACTCTAGTCTAAAAACTGTCTCAAATATCAAATATCAAATTTAAGAAAATAAGACTTGTTAAATATTTAAGATATCTGCAAGATTTACCTGACGTCTCCCAAAAGCTTAATAATTTCATCAGAATTTTCTTCACTAAAATATAAAAATAAATTGGGTTATCTTTAACTATATCTTTCAAATAATAAAAGAGTATCTTACTTGCAAGGAAAAAAGGCATATCTTACCTAAATATTTTTGAGGTGTTGTTATAACTAGAAAAAAACCAGAAATGCATTTTTTAAAACACATGAGAAAATTGTCAGTGTTAAAAGGGAAGGAAAGAAATCTGCAAGATTAATTCCAATGAAATTAAACTCTGATACTTACTTTTTGGGCAGTGTAGGAAGTTTCGGTAAGAGAAGATTTGATTCATCCTCAGAATTATAAAAGGACGTTAGAACACTAAAAAGGTGAAAACAAAACAAAAACAAGTATTATAAAAACAAAGATTCTACTTTTCTTTCCATTAAAAAATACCAATTTTTTTAAATGCCCAATTTTATACATCACACATTACCAAGTAAACAGATGCCACACACAGTTTATCACTGTAAAATAGTCACTATAACAATCACAAACAAGAAATAGAAAAGTTGGAATTTCTTCATTTACTTATAACGTTATTTCTGGGGAAAAAAAATCAGCCTACCCACTTTATATTTAGAGGAACAAATATTTATAAACAATTTTCTCAGCATATGAAATGTATTCAAATGTATTCAGTATCAGCACCAGATACAGACTGACTGACTTAACTCTCCTCTAAGAACCAACACTGAACATATGAGTTCCAAGAGTAACTGTAAAGAACACTGCAATTATTATATAATGTAATGATGGCTTCTATAGCTTCCATACATATGAAGATGTAAAAACCCAGCAAGTACATAAGATGACACCACGTATTTTGAAACAGTCTTATTTATCCCCCCCCCTTTTTTTCAATCCTATCTACGAATATGGCTGGAAATAAATGAGTAAGAAGGTGAAAAAGTAGTGTCCTGAGAGACCCTGGAATCTCCACATAATATTTCTGAACTCTTAATGAAAAGCGTGTTAGGAATACACTTAGCAGGTAACTGGACTGAGATAGAAATTACATGGTATATTCTGTTCCTCTAATCTTCTATGAATTCACATGGCCATTTACAACCTTTATTTGATGATGGATTAATCACTGTTTTATCTACAGTGAATTTCAAACCCCAGGCTAGACCTTGTTATCTAATGCTTTACAGTCCCTTTCTTAGGAAATCTGTCAATTAATAATCAGGATTTACAAATTCATTTGATATTAACTTAAAACTTAATTAGAATGAAAAGAAAATTATCGTATTTCCTCAAAAAAGAAACTTTTATTTTCAGTATTCACTAAGCCCATTGATTCTTTAAGCCATCTTTACTGCAAACCTGGCGTAGTACTTGACTTCACAGACTAAGGCAAAACTATTTTCACAAAATAAGGAAACTATAGGGACCATGAACTCAGAAAGAACCCATTCAGCATCAAAACAGAATGCTCAATTCAGCACTCTTTGTACTCTAAGAATATTTACTGGGACACAAAAACACAAAGCTCCAGGTGAAATATATGGTGAAAAGGAAAACAGAACCTCAATTTGCTAATCAATGATTTTAATTAATATTCCTTGAATGTATAAGTCATCGATATAAACCGTTAAAAATAACTGAAAAGAAAAATCTTGGCCATTGAGGCGTTACTGCTCCAATAAGAAAAGAGATTTTTTCAAGAGAAAAAAAACCCAACAGAGCATTAAAAAAACTGCATCTTGATAAGCTTAAAACAAAAAGTTAAATGCAATGTACACATACTCAACACCCAGATACTCCTAAGTTTCCATTTTTAAAAAATGAGAATTTCAAAAACATCCTACTGTGACTACTGGGGTTTTTCTTTTTTTATTACTCAACCTGCTCTCGACGGTCACTTCCATCCAATGCATACAAGAAACTGGAGCCTCCACAGAAAAAGAGTGCAAGCTTTCAGGTTTTTCTACATCACACAAAACGATTTTCTTGGTGTCAGCAAGAGCAAAGGCCAAAACTAAAGAAGAAATAATCAGAATAAGTTAGTGCAATATTTGAGAAAAATAGGTATTTCATTGCTTCCCCAATTTTACTACTTTAAATACAACATAATCATAGAAATGATTTAACCCCCAAATCCTTGCTTTAAATAATTAAAAAACTAAAAGATATCTTTGCATATAGTTATGCTGTTACCTACGCTTATTTTCAAATGCTCAAACTTTCATGAGCAATCTACTACTTTCTCGTGTACTGTTCTTAACATCTTACGTATCACAGCCTCTAGACTGGAACCTTGATGCCAAGCAGAAAATACAGAACAGGCATCAACAAATAAACAATAATATCATTATCACCAAGACATATTGGTCCCCACCCAAAAGCTGAAAAGTGATTCCATCTGCTTGGTTCTTGGAAGGTTTTTCATTCCTTTTTTATTTCTAACCCTTAATGAACAGGGCCATCAAATACCGATGGGTCTTCTTCCTTTCACTGTGGCTGAATTATCTAGTATAGTTTCTCTACATAAGTCATTAACATCGTCCTAACATATCAAATTGAAGAATTTCTAAATAGAGGGCTGTGAGTTTCACTGTATACCAATATATGCAGCTTTGCTAGATGTGAGGCAATCCAAGTCTCCTCTTCTTCAAAACGATTTAAAGCAATCTTGAAATAATCATTACCCAAAAAAACCCTATTTTACTGTCGAAAATCACAAGACATTTTTTAATGATAAAAATATCATCTACTTAAATACATTTTCACACACACTGACTTTCATAATTTTTGAGATCGTGGCATTTTTGGATGAATAGTGCAAGATCTCAAATTATTACTTACAAAAGTTCTCTAATTTTACACATACTTTGTTTTTACGTAAAAGATGAAACAAGAACGGAGCAAAATGAGTACAGACAAAAATAGTTGTTAACTGTAAAGTGACAGGCTTTCAGGGCATTTTTACATACTTATATTTATCTAGAAAAAAAGTAAGCAATGAGGAGTACATATCATTTTACAAAAACAATTCTTTTTCTTTTTTTAAGCACCAATGATACATATGAACTTTAAGCTGTATGATTTGTAGCATTTTCCTGTGCTGACTGGACATGTACAACAGCTCAAACAATGACTGTCCTTGTAACAACACATGGAAGAGGAGAGTTCAGTCCTCAGAGCTACAATGCAGCAAGCTACAACATACAGGGCACCAAAAGGAGTAAGATCACACAGAAGTTGCAGGAAGCGGGTCAGAACTGACAGTCCTTCAGGTGAGGCAAGCAAATGTGCAGAGAGAATATTTATGAGCCACACATTTAATGCTAAAACACATTCTGGGGAGAAAAGGGCCATGATGGTACTGAACTGACTAGTGAGTGACAAATGAAGCTTAGGGCAAACAGTGCAGGACAACACGACAGCGAAAGAACAAAACCAAAGTACTCTGTATATTCCTATCAAATTTCTTTTCAGCCTTATCTTTGCCAAGAAGTCAGATTTCGTTTTAGAGATATCTTTGCCAAGAAACAAGATGGTAGAATTAATCTGAGTTCTATGAAAACACTTTAAAGCATTTGAAAAAAAGGCAAAGTTCCCAAATTTAGAATTCTAGTATATAATAAGAACAATAAATTCTTTCTGGAAATAAATTCTCTTTACAGAATACTCCTTCTGAAAAACAAAAATGTATTTTTTACAATACTATCATTACGTTTGCCATCTGGTCTCCAAGCCAGACAGGTCACTTCCTTTCCTGTATTTTCATTTGGTGGAAAACTCCAAACTCGATGAAAACTTGCAAGTCGATGAAGTAAAACCTGAGACAAAACAGATAATAATGGCAAATAATAAAAAATCCGTTTCCAAAAATAAAATATACCTAGATCCCCACTATAAATTTTTTAAAAAATCATATCAAATATAATATTTAGCTATCAGAAGAAATTCGAAGACAAAAGTGTCTGAATGAACTTAAGGTATTTTCAAAGAAATGGCTGAAACAAGGTCTAATTTAACCCTGTACCCTATACATTTCCTAACTTTCATGTCAATAAGAGACTTACCTTTTAGAAAAGGAATAAGGCTGTCCAAGAAGATAACGAAAAAAGCAATAAAGGACACAAACAGAACTAGAAAGGCAGCTGTGTAAGATCAAATAACACTAAACTTGGAATCAGACAATTTCAGCTGTGTCACTTACTGGCCATGGATCTCAGACAAGTCACTTAGTCATTCTAAATTTCCATTTCCACTGGGTATATTCCCACCTTGGAGGATTAAGATGACGCCCTGGAGCTCCTTGTGCTTCAAAAGTAAAACTGTCCCTACTCTCTCCTCTATACAACCGGTAGAAATGAAGAAAAGGCCTCGAACTGCATGTGCTCCTGAAGATTCCCGCCCCCCCCACACACACACCTTCTTAGTTTCCTGTACTCACAGCTTTACCACTCCCTGCCTTATCTCATAGCATCCTTCCTTCACTCTTGGTTACAGGGAAGCCAGGACTCCCAAGGAATCGCTCATCCCCGAGACCCAGGGCTCTTTTCTGAGCCCATCTCTGACTTTCCTTACTTCTGAAACCCTTCCTCTGTGCCCTCTGGAATTCATGGTCAGGTATCAAAATCCCCTGTATCTTCACTGTCTTCCCTGAAATGTACTTCTCACCTGAGGACACTGCTTCCCTACAGGATTCTCAGGTGGTGGCCGTTTTGCACACCATGTGCCCTATACTACTACTGGGCTAGGAGATAAAGATTTCCTCCTTGATGTCATTTCTGGCTGGTTTTTCTTCTCTTCTCTAAAATCCTCTAACTTTGAATCATATGCAATCAGACCATACCACCTGCTATCCCTCTTAACTGCAGTCACCTATAGCCTCCTAGGCCTCCCCCCCGCCCCCCCCATTCCTGGGAGATTTGGATTCCTGTCTGGCTCACTCACGCTTTCCAACACTACTCATCATCATTCTTGGCGATTTCAAGAGATACAATGTCCTGGCTTTTTGGTGCTCAACTACCTCTTCTTCAATGATCACATCCTCTACCTCACCTCAGTCACTCTCAGTGTCATGCCTGTGACCTTGTCATTACCAACAACTACAAATGCTGCCATAATCTTCAGTTGCAAACCTCCCACTTTCCATCACCACCTGCATCTCTCCTGCTCATCCCAGATACCCAACTTCAATTCTTCAACCTCACCAAGACATACAAGCCATTGACTCTACCACTGACCAACTCATTGTCCCTCACCCAACACGTGACCTCACTTCTCTACTTAATCAGGTTACAATCCAAAGTTCATCATTACAATCATTCCTCTTACATATAACTTCCACCCCCTTGCATCTCTCTTGCTTTGTCACAGTTAGTCACACAACTCTGGTTAAACCCAACCACGCCTGCACCCATACAGCTGAACAGAAGAGACATACAACCATGCTCACCAGTTTCACTACAAAATCACTAACCTCATGTGGCTCTTAATACTGACGAACAATCCTACCAAGTTTCACCAGTCCACTTGTCAGCTTTTTCATACCTCTCTTTTCTCCTCAAAATTCCAATATTTTCTTCTCCATCCTCACTCCTAAACAGCGCCCCTTCTTCTTCACTGAGAAAACGGAAGCAACAAATGCCCACAATTGATTACATCTCTCCATCTATCACAGTGATGCTCCTATTCTCTCCCTTCTCTCCTACTGCTGTGGCTGTACTAACTGCACTCCTCTCAGGGCCAGGACAGCGTTCCAAAACACCCTGGCAGTGGAGGGAGACTAGAAGATTTCATCGAGGGCCTTGAGAAAGCAGATATCAATACCCTGACAACGAGGTCATGACAGTCAACACAGTTTTGCAGGCTGCTAAGTTTCCCTGACTGCTAAGTTCTCTTTACCACCTAGTTTCCAAGGTTGGCTGCACACCACACAACTCTCACCCGGCCAGATAACTATCAGGAACCCTGCCAAAAGGCCAAAGGAGTAAGGAAGCCAAGGTGAAGGTTTCCTTACAAAATGGCTGCCAAGTAACAAACCTCTCAGCAGAAAGCTACAACCCGGTTACACCTGATGAAGCGTAATACAATGTGAACTAGAAATGCTGACAACACTCGTGCACATTCCATCAGGAATCCAGTGATGGCTATCCAACCCATTCTGTATAACTTGGACAACAGAATAAATAAAGATTTTTAAACATCCTCTGTGGATGTTTGAGAATAAAGATTCTTAAACATCCTCTGTGGCAGCTATAGACACGCACATTCGCAGCTCAAGTCTGACAATAACTCATCTTTCTTCTGCCTAAACTGCAAGTAAACTAACTGCAGACTCTGTGGACCTACTACTATGTCTAGCTCATGAGTGACACATGAGCCTTTAAAAAGCCCATTTAACAAATAACTGAAAGTCTTGGGGATGCAGGACTTTAATGACTGCGTTAAGCTGCATGAAAACTGTTGTTCTGGCCATAAAATGCGGGAGGTGGGCGTATAAATGACCTTTCCCATATGTGGCCCCTTAGATTCACTTAAAGTTTTCAGCAGGGCTGGAGGAAGGGGCGGGGTACACAGGTGGCCCGGGCTCGGTGTCCTCGGGGCTGCACGCCGGTTCACTCACCTCGCCCGCCGTATTGGCCAGAGCAATGAGATCCCGCTTGGGTGACCAGACCAGGAAGATGATCTCCTGCGGAAGCTGCTTCTCTCCCACCACCCGGAAGGACGGGAAACAGGTCGGGAAACGCAACATGGGGGCGGCCCTGCAACTACACCCCTAATCGGAGGCCGGCAGGGGCCCCCCCAGGCCGCCCTGCCCGGGCCCGGCGGCGGCGGCGGCGCCGCCTCCGCCCCCGGCCCTTCGCACAGAGCCCGGAGGGTGGCGGTACTTGCCAGATGCCTCACGGCAGGTAACGCGACCCAGGAAGCCTCTGCTTCCAGTTCTCCCCCAGCACGTCGGCTCCCGCCGCCGCGCGCGCGCGCGCGCTCCGAGCACTTCCGGTAGCCGGACTTCCTCGCGAGAGCACGGAGGCGCGCTCTCGAACCGCCGGAACCTCTTCGATAGTTTCTAAACCAGTGGGTCTCAGCCTTGGGTGCTCAGTAGAGAGCGTTGTGGGTTTTTTTGGTTTTGTTTTGTTTTTTTTAAAACCCTGCCCAGGCAGAACCCCAGACGATTAAAAGAGAATTAATACGGAATGGGACCAATATTTATTAAAACGCTCTAGGTGCTGCCACTTTGCAGCCAAGGTAGGAGAGTCATACTCTAAAACCTCTGACATAGGCAAATATCTTGATTCTTTATCCCATGCCTACAACTTATTAGTAGTATTAGCCCCCACCATGATAAATGAGGACTGTGGGCTCAGCCAGGATTTGTCCCGTAGCTATTGGAGCATCTACTATGTGAAGGAGCCTGAGCTACACAAATGCACGGGACAGAGGCTCTGCTCTGTAAGGTTCACAGGTCAGCCTGGCGGGTTATGTGAATCAGAACCCATCTGATGCTTCTTGTCACACATTTAAATGTGTTAACTTGTTTAAAAGTTTCCACAAGTTATGAACCTGGTTAAGAGAATGTGACAGTATCATCCTGTGATTCTTGATCTTAAAGTCTGTGGTAGAAAGCCATCTATCTAACTTTCACTTCTTTTACTTGTTCAAAGTAGAAAGGAGGCAGGATCTTCAATTTGCAACAAGCCCCGTCTTCCTGCCCTCTGTCTGGATCTAGCCCCTGGGATGAAGGTGACAGAGGTAGACTAATTCATTCAGCAACAAATATTCGAGGCACTCTTGTGCCAGGCGATTTGTAACTCCTCATGTTTACCCTGCTTCCTGAGATAGACTTTTTCCCTTGCCTTTTCTGCAAACAATTTAGAATGTCCCCCAAATTCACCCACAGGCAATATCCTAAGGTGAGAATGGACTTGCCTTTGTTATTCATGAAATGCATTTTTGGGTATTATTTAATGTTCTGGGGTGGTGTGTGATTGCTAGCACAACTGATGCCACCTTGGGCACGTACAGTTCCTCCCGTCCTTCCACTGCCCTACCCAGGACTGTACTGTGCGGTAAATCACTTCTCTGTCAAGGGCATTGTAGTTAATTGTTTAATAATCATTAGGACCAGGTGGCCTCTATGCTCTGTTAGTCCCCAAGCAATGATGAAGACCTTCCCTGACGTATTCCTGGCACCCACAAGACTAGTTACCCATTCATAAATCTTGACTTAACGAATGCACTTCCTGTTTCTCTAGGTGAACTATAAAATTGTCCCAGTGGTCCTTCGGCGATGCCGAGTGCAGCTGTGAATCCTTCCAGACCGTCTTCTGCTTGATCCCATCCTGTAAGTTACCGGATAAGCGTATCCATGGATTATATAATAGCTGCCTGCCTCATAGTCTGATCTCAAGATACCTTCTCCATCCTCCAACAGGTGGCAATAGATAACCTACATGGTGGGGGGTCCAATATCTTTATCCGCTTAACAATCTTATGACAACTGAATGCCATTTTCCTGAAACTTATCCTGAATATGAACCCTCATACAACACATGGAAAGGACTGTTAATAGAACTATACACTCAGTGCTACAAGACAGACGAGAGTAACTACCTGCATATTATGAAACCTTCACAGAAGAGTATGAATTACCCAGAAGGCATGTATAACAACACAGGAAACAGCATAGGTGTGAAGTTCCAGGTGTGGCCATAGCACCTCATGCGTGTCAGCGGGAGTGGGTGGCAGGGATTGTTACTGGAAATGATCCGAAGTAGCCATAGGACAAGAGCTGTTAACACACGGTATTTCCAGCCTTTTCTTTTTCTCACTGCCCCATAAAGGAGACTTTGGCTTTACCCACTCCATTTCTTTGCCTTCCCCATTCTCTAAGGAAAACACTGCTTAGTCAAAATGGTTTACTTGTGCTTATGTGGCACAGGATCAAAAGGCCCAGGGATCAGGCAAAGACGGGAGATACAAATGTGCAGAGTGGGAAGTGGGAAAGGGGTGAGGGAAATGAAGAGAAAATAGACTTTAAGAATTCCCATGATGTATATTAATCTATCCTCTTCCTAGCGCTTGAAAAGAAAATGCAGTGGCTAGCTCTTTTGAAATAACTTTTTGGTAGCTAGGCTGTTTCTTTGATCACTACACCCCTTGGGCTAGCTCACACCGACGGCACCTTTCCACGTGTTATAACGGTGTGGGGTTAGATTCTGAAAGGCAGGAAGTTGAGAACAGAGGTTGTTGGCGGAGGGGCGTGTTGTTGACGGCATCACACTGGTTCATCAGTCATGCAAGACCTTAATTCTCGTGCCAAGGCTGATGATGGGTTAGAAAGGAAGGAAGACTAGTTGGGTAGAGGCGGAGAAGGGGAGAGGGGGTTTGCAGGAGGTGATTGCAGAGACATTTCTGAAGTAGGATAACATGAACAGATTATTGATTAGATCGGGGGAATGAAAGCAAGGGAGTAGTCAAGACAGGTTGGGATATTTGGGCGCACAGACTCAGGGAGTAGAGAACTGGTTGTTGTTGGGTGGGGTGGGATATGAGGGAAGTATGAGGGGAAGGGAGGGAAAGTAGACCAGAGCAAAGGAGTTCAGTGGGGACTGTGTTCAGGTGGAGGTGTGGTGTGAAAATCCATCTGTGATGGCCAAAAGGCAGCTGAAAAGGCAGGTGTGAAGGGGAAAGGTCAGAGCCCGAGCAGAGATGTGGGACTCACAGTGTACAGGGATGGAAGATGGGAGTTGTATGGGATGTGACTGATCTAGGCCAGGTGGAAAGGCTGTTATTTTGAGAGGCCTATTTTGAAGTCAAAAAGTAAGTGAAACATACAAAATAAGCAAATTAACTGGATTTGCTGGAAAAAGAAATAAATGTTAGTGATAGAATCTCTCTGCCCTGCCGTGGTCGCAGTGGCACAAGTAATAACTAGAATGTGTCGGCTCATGTAAATTACAAGTCCAGTCATGGGGCCAACTTCAGGGCAGACTAGATCCAGCAACTTGGAGTCACCAGGGACCCAGCTCAAGGTGTGCACTACCATAAAGCTGGCTCCCCATGTGTTTGCTGGAAGACTGCCGACAGCACCTGGAGCTACAGGCTTCCTCATTCAGAAGGAAGAATGAGCGTCTCTTCACCAGTCACAAGACTAAAGTACTGAGCTGCGTTGTAATTAGACCAGCCCCTATCCTGAGCCTCGCTGAAATCACTCACAGGTAAAGGGGGTGGAATTATGCCCTATAAAAACTTCTCCCCAAGAGCTGGAGCGGATGTCAGTCAACCTTCCCCCAAATCCCACAGCAGGCACATGATGGAACGGGTGGGAGTGATGGTGGCAAAGCGGCCCATCCATAGTGTTCAATATGACAATCAATCATTACTACTCAAAGGATGGTTTTACGTTTGAAGCGCGTCTGGGAGATGTGGGTCTAGACTGTCAGTTCGTGGTGCTTTCCTTGTCTCCCACGACCACTTCAGATGCTGTTCGGAGACCAACTCATGTGACTCCCATCTGGAAAAAAAGTTCTAAGAGCTACAGAACCAGTATTTGTATGTATAGGAACTTACCTTAAGGAAATAAGAAAAAATGAGTATAAGTATGTTCACCATAGAGTTGTTTACACTAGTGAAAAATGCAAACAATTTAGATGTCCAACCATAAGAGACTGATTAAATACAGTACATGCATACTGAAGAATAATACCGTTGTTACAGGTATAAATTGATGTTCACAACATGTTTATGAGGAGAGGATTACAAACAGTATATTTTAATAGTTCCATTTTTGTGGGGGAAATTTTAGAGTGTCTGTATAGCTTTTACACAAGAAACAATCTTTGGAAGAACACACACATGTGTGACAGTGGTTATGTCTGGGTGGTAGAATTAGAGTTACTTTTCATTTTATTTGACTCACCTGGCTCATGTATTAATTGTAAAGTTAGCAGGCAGCAACTTTTATTTCCTTTTGTCCTCTAAGCATGTGGAATGTTTAGGCTGTCTATCTCTAGTTTTCTCCCTTTCCTCACCTCCACATTTTCAGATGAAGAAGCTGGCCCATCTAATCAGGCTTCGTTTCTTAGAGATCACCAGATGTCACGCTGCTAGTCTGCAGGGCTACTAAGCAACACAGTAGTGTGAGAATCTTGTGACTGTCCAGCTAATGGGATAAAACTCACCCCTCAGATCTCTGCGATCTGCTTGCTTACTTTTGGTGCTTTTTCCCCCCTCAGTCTTGCTGAGTTAACATTTATACTAAGTCACTTGAAATCAAATAGTAGAGTTCTTATCTTCACTTTTTTGCAGTGACTTTCTAGCTGACCCTCAAGTAATTTAACCCATGTCCTAATGTTCCAATTAAAACCGCATCAAGTAAGTCAAATTGGATTTTCCTTTGCATTTTTTTAAGCTTTTCTTCCTTGGGGAGCTCTAAGTGTATTAGCATCTTACTGTCAGGCAGCACAGCTGGGCTTGGAGGCATAAGTGGCCATCTCCATTCACCCGGTCCGTATTTAGGAGCAGCTTCTACTTGGAGGGTGGAGAACGGTGTTAGCCTGGGCGCCTGCTTCCCAGGCTTGTGGGAGGAGGAATGAGGCCATGCATACTGCAACTGGTTGTCTCTGATATCACCATGTGCGAGACACAGCTCTGGGAGCCAGTGAACGTTCACGATGATGTCCACAGGCCCCTGCCATTAACGAGTTTCTAATCTACACAGGGGAAACAAGCACAAAGAGTTGTTCTAATGCAGGGCATGATTTAAGTACCTGAAAAGAAGTAGAAATGAAAAGACACACAGACACACACCTATTTTTATTTCACTGGTAAGAGACATACTGTTCCACTGGAGACACCAACAAGGACATCACGAAGGAGGTGGTATCAGACAAGCACCTTTTATAGGCTGTGATTTTATATTTAAAAATTAAATATCTTGTTTTATTGTGCTTCGTAGATATTGTGGTTTGTTTTACAAATTGAAGGTCTGTGGCATCCTTGTGTTATGAGATGATGTTTTAGCATGTTTTAGTAATAAAGTATTTTTAAATTCAGGTATGTGGATTTTTTTTTAGACAATGCTGCTGCGCACTTAACAGACTACAGTGTGGTATAAATGTAACTTTTAGATGCCCTGGGAAACCAAAAAATTCATGCGACTCCCTTCACTGAGATACTCAATTTATTGCGGTGGTCTGGAACCAAACCCACTATATTTCTCTGATGTCTGCCTATAGTCAAGCTTCTCCCAGATGCCTAGTATTTTATAAATTGCTTTGAAAAGGGCAGAAATCAACTTAAGTGTTTTTCTTAAAATAACCTTGAAAGCTGAATTATTCTAAGTTAAAAGACTTCCAGATAAGGCTGCCAATCTCACTCACACAGCACATCCCAACATTTAAACCCTCCTGTTGGCTCGGAATTCCTCCCAATATTGTTTAGGTCTGTTTTCCTATTTTCAGTCCTTCTAAGAAAGAGAAAAAAGCAAGTCCTCTCCATATCTTAGGCATGCTTACTGTTAGGGAATGAATTGTGTCTCCCCAAATCTGCACGTTGAAGTCCTAACCCCCAGTAGCTCAGAGGGCGACTGTACTCAGAGACAGGGCCTTTAAAAAGGAGATGACAAGTAAAATGAGGCCATTAGGGTGGGCCCTAATCCAATCTGACTAGTATCCTTATACAAAGAGGAAATTTGGACACAGACAGACACCAGGAATACACACACATAGAAGAAGGACCATGTGAGGACACTGTGAGAAGGTACCATCTGCAAGCCAGGAAGAGAGATCTCACCAGGACCTGAATCAGCAGACACCTTGATCTTGGACTTCCAGGCTCCTGAACTGTGAGAAAGTTAATTACCGTTGTTTAAGCCACCCAGTCTGTGACTTTTTGTTATGGCAGCCCTAGCAAATGAATACACCTACCACCTGAGAACCTCTAGAAAATTCCATGTTTTCATCAACATTTTACTGAGCACCTACAATACATAAGAAAGACATGAGAGTATAAGAAGTGGGTACTGACCTGAAGAAACTGAAACCTTTCGGGGAAACAGAATCTGTCAATATAATCACAGAATAATACATGAAAAGTGCCTCAAATGTGGCACAGAATAGCAAGGGGTTTGGAGAGGAAGGTACTGGCTGCTATCAGGGACTCATGTGAGGCTTCCCAGGAGAGAGTGGGACTTGGGCCAGGGCCTAAAGGCTCCATAAGACTTTAACAGACGGCTGTATGGAGGGAAATGTTCCAAACAGAAAGAAGAGAATAGGGTGAAAAGATTGGGGCATACTGGAGAAATAAATTAGTCTAAATATCAGACTAAATGTAGGGAAAAAAACAAATCTGATCATCCAGGGCCTACAAAGTAACTTTGTATTTCATTACATTTTATAATATAAGCAAGAAGTAGAATGAAATTTAGCTGTAGTTATTTAAGAAAAATGTCCTTTTAAAAAGCTTAGAAAGTTTTATCTGTCAAATTTCAGGAATTTTTTTCTATTGCTATTTTGAGTATCTTAATGTTCAGATAGGCAGATTTCTAATTAGAACAAATGACTTCATCTCCCATCACACTTTACCTCCCAGAGACATTTTTACATTCTATTAGTTTATCCTCTGAGAAAAGAAAGGGATTAAGTCCTTAAAATTAGTATTAATTGAACAAAAAAAACAGAACCATCAAATTTCCTATTTTTAACTCTCTGAGGTAACGAAGTTTTTAAGTACAGAATTCCTGATTATAAGTAATACCCTATTTGCTCAATACTAAGATGGACATTTTTTTCACATTTCAATATTTCTGAAAAAAGAGACATCTAAAATTTAATGTATACAATTAATGAGATAAAGGTGTTTTCTCCCTGAAAAGCTATGATTACATTGAAAATGCATTTTACAATTGATCGTATCTTAAAACTAAGAAAATATGGTGATGATAAAAACCATTGGCCATCAGGACCCAATTCTTCAGCAGTCATGGTCCCGCAGCTGTTTGAGTTTCGGGGGACATTTCAACAGATTTTAACCACGGTATCGTGGACACCATGAAAGTCAGGCAATGTCCACATCTATGCCTGAATCAGAGAGGGGAACTCTCACAATGATTGTACAAGGTTCATATCTCATCCAATCACATCAAAATCTGCCCCTCCTATCACCACAGGAACCCATGTTAAAGAGGGGGCAAGAGAAGAGTTTTCTGATGCTTGTTAAGTCCAGGAGCTTAGCTCATTTTTTGCTATAGCCTGATCTACCAGGACCACACTGATCAGGGCCACATGTGTGTATTCCACATCAGGCAACAAACCATCCTAACTTAAATACCAGATGGAGTGCAGTTCTTCTACCTTTACTCTCAGGGCTCTAGCTAAGCCCAAGCAGAGATGCCTCCAAACCTGCTCTACAGCAGTCATTTGGGAAAGAGAGAAGAGTCATTGTGCAAATGCAAGCCATTCTAAACTACTAAGAGTTGTGAAATGCAAGCCATTTTAAACTAAGTCTTAAGGAGACAATGAACGGTTTGTTCAAACTACTCCCTTCCATGCTACAATACCTGACCACCCGGTGATTACCATTAGTGCTCCTAGCCATCTTCATTTGTTAACGTTTCTCACGGGTAGCAGGAGAGCTGAGAGCCAGGGGCATGTGCCTCATTTAATTTCACCACAAACAAACCTGAGGTCTAACTATTATTGTCCCCATTATAATAACGAAGAAACAGTAGCTTCTAGAGAATGAATGACCTGGCTAAGGACATACAACCAGGAAGTATTAGAATAGCAATGAGGATCACCAAAATGAAAACCAAAGTATCCTGCCTTCTGCTACTACTTGTACAAAGAGAGAAAAGTACTGCCTAGGTTAAAAGACACTAAGATGACAGGGCAAGTCATAATTCTAAATACCTCACTCATTCAACAAACATTTAGGTGATTCTATACCATCAAAGGACAACTGCAAAAAGTATTTGAAAAATAAATATTTAATAATAATAATGTAACCATAATCATAATCTTTATATCTTTAGACTGCCTTTGTCAAAATTCTTTCCATCATCTTCAGATTCTGTCTAAAAAAAATTAAACATTGTATTTCTCTTTACAAGTGGGGTTTAAACCATTGTACAATACTTTAATATTTAAAATATCGAACTTAACATACTCTTATGTTCAATGTAAACAAAACCTCAGGTTTTCATTCTCATTTTCTTCTTTCTTCTAGCAAAAGGACGCTTTATGCCCATTTTTCAGATAAAAGAGGCTAAAATAATATGACTGGAAGAGATTTAAAGAGAGAAAAAAGGCACTGAGAGCTGGCAAACCAGCTAAGGATGAAACAACTCCCCAGGTCTCCAGAGGGGCTGCTGGGGGTGAGGAGGTCTATAAACCAGGAAATACCACCTGCCTACTTTCAAGCTTAGAGAGGTGCATACCTTTGAAAGCAACAGAATTTAAGTCCAGTGAGGCACTTTCAGAAAATGGCATCAAATAAATCTATAAATCTTTCTTATTCGCAAGCCACTGGACATTTAAGAGCACAGATATTGATGAGCTCTTTCTCTTCTTTTCTTCTTCCCTGTAACAGTTGTATGATTCATGGACTGTCCTTTAGTGGTCTCCATTTTCATCTTATTGCTCTTTCTTTGCTTCTGCTTTCTGACAGCTCTGAAAAACAAGGTGCTAAATTATTTTGTAGAATGAGCACAGTGAATTATGTAATTATGTTGAAGTTTAATTAACTAGCTAACCAAATAAGAAAACAGAAGGGAAAGAATTTACTGTATTATAAGCATAAATCCTCAGAATCCTAACCATAATAACAAGGAGATAGAGTCCTGACCAAGCAAAATGTTTGAGAAAAGAAATTCCTTTGAAACATGGTGACTACAAATTTAGAACAATCTATTCAGGAGAAACACACCACAGAAGTAAATAGTCAGGCCAATGAGTTGGGAGGTTTTTTGGTTGGTTTTTCTTTCTTTCTTTCTTTTTTTGGTACATCTGTACTGCTCAACTCAGCACTTCAATCTCCAAATCCCTGAATTACATTTTTCAGAAAAAAGACCAATACACTGGCAGTTAGCAGTGGTAGAAAAATGAAATAGCACAATGGAAAAAACTGAAAAAACGTAAAGAGGCCCATCTTATAGTCCTACAGCTAATTTTCCTTTCCTCAGTAGATCTAAAAGTCCTGACAAGTGCCATACAAGATGCCCACATTTTGTGGTCTCTTCTTGAAGACTAGCTTCAAAATGAACAAGTTGAAGCCACTATGGAGAACAGTATGGAGGTTCCTTAAAAAACTAAAAATAGAACTACCATACGACCCAGCAATCCCACTACTGAGCATATACCCTGAGAAAACCATAATTCAAAAAGATACATGTACCACAATGTTCACTGCAACACTGTTTACAATAGCCAGGACATGGAAGCAACCTAAATGTCCATTGACAGATGAATGGATAAAGAAGATGTGACACATATATACAATGGAATATTACTCAGCCATAAAAAGGAATGAAATTAAGTTATTTGTAATGAGGGGGATGGACCTAGAGTCTGTCAGAGTGAAGTAAGTCAGAAAGAGGAAAACAAATACTGTATGCTAACACACATATATAGAATCTAAAAAAAAAAACGGCACTGATGAAGCTAGTGGCAGGGCAGGAATAAAGATGCAGATATAGAGAATGGACTTGAGGACACAGGGTGGGAAGGGGAAGCTGGGATGAAGTGAGAGAATAGCACTAACATACATACACTACCAAATGTAAAACAGATAGCTAGTGGGAAGCTGCTGCATAGCACAGGGAGATCAGCTCGGTGCTTTGTGGTGACCTAGAGGGGTGGGATAGGGAGGGTGGGAGGGAGGCTCAAGAGGGAGGGGATATGCGGATATATGTATATGTATAGCTGATTCACTTTGTTGTACAGCAGAAACCAACATAACGTTGTAAAGCAATTATACTCTAATAAAGATATTTTTTTAAAAAATGAACAAGTTGAAACTCACTCTCTAAAAAACATTAAATCACACCAGGAAAAAAAACACCCAGATAGGGCTTCCCTGGTGGCGCAGTGGTTGAGAGTCCGCCTGCCGATGCGGGGGACACGGGTTCGTGCCCCGGTCCGGGAAGATCCCACGTGCCATGGAGTGGCTGGGCCCGTGGGCCATGGCCGCTGAGCCTGTGCGCGGGAGAGGCCACAGCAGTGAGAGGCCCGCATACCGCAAAACAAAAAAAACAAAACAAACAAAACAAACAAACAAACAAAAAACCACCTAGATCCTTTGTTTCAGGTGCTCTCTGAACTACATTACAGGCAATCTAGAGCTGAGGAAGATTACTGGTCTATCCATTCACTTTCTCCAAGCTAGCAGAATCATGCCATTTATCATATCATGAATGAAGGGATGGGCTGGGGCTGCCAGTAATGGCAAACCTGGGCATTTCCATGGCTTCCCAGCAATATCAATTGTTAGATTCACTTATCCTAAACCACCACGAGTCCTAGGGAAATGCTCCTTCTTGATCTTCCCAGAACCAAAACCTGGGAAAGGAGCTTCATAAACAGTATATAATCTCCTAGTGGACCAAACTCAGCCTCTCCTTTTGTTCATTCAGTATATATGTTAAGTGTTGGGAATACAAAAATGAATGGACAAAGTCTTTGACTTCAAGGAGCTGGGAGACTGAGCCAAGGCAGATGTCACTCTTCCCTTTCCTTCCCCCCATTTTTTTTAGGGGAAGAAACAGAGGCTATGAAATCATCCATGAGAAAGTGGCAGAACTAGTTTGATTTAGGAAATTGTGTTCTTAATTACCTTGATACTACATACTCTACTATAAATTATTCAGGTATGTAAAATGCTAAGCATACAGTAATTAATAAATAAATATTAGCTATTATTAGTAGCTCCACATGACTACTACTCAGAATTTTGCTTGGCAATTTTATATTTTTCCATGTTTAGATTTTTCACCATGGACTGGGGTATCCTATAAGTTCAAAATAAAACAGTCATCTTTATACTGTTTTGTGCATGTTACATAAATCTCCTTTCCCTCCAGCCATTTTTTAGAAGTAGGATAATGTCCTGATAAGTGATGATCTAGCAAATTTTTTTTTTTTTCTTTTTTGCGGTACGCGGGCCTCTCACTGCTGTGGCCTCTCCCGTTGCGGAGCACAGGCTCCAGACGTGCAGGCTCAGCGGCCATGGCTCACGGGTCCAGCCGCTCCGCGGCATGTGGGATCTTCCCGGACCGGGGCACGAACCCGTGTCCCCCGCATCGGCAGGCGGATTCTCAACCACTGTGCCACCAGGGAAGCCCAGATTTAGAAAATTTAATGAAGTATAATCTCTTGATGGCAAAGTCAATGAAGCTATGCATGTCTGTATACAAAATTTAAACAAATTTTCTTTGGTTTGTCCACTCAGAAGAACTAAACATGAACCAGATTTCACTAGAAGATACAGTAAACAAAAACAGAAAGAAAATGTTCATTTGTAATATGAATAAACAAAACTTTCCAGAGATAAAGTCTCTCAACAGTGATAAACTGAGTATAATAAACTGATTGTTTCATTTTGCCTTAAAATTAAATTGACCTAGTATTTGTCCTCTAAATTATAGGTATTTATGTAACTGATAAAATGAGCTCTAACCACAAGAGGGAGCCAGCATCATGCCAGATCACAACCACAGGAAAATTAGTACCAAGGAAAACCAAATTAACATGACAGCTATAAAACATATAAGATGAAAAGATCTTTTATGCCATATATGCTAAAAAAGCTATTAAAATTATTTTTTACTATTATAAAGAAAAAATTTTGCATTGTCAATTTCATTGTAAAATTTTTTTGAAAGCAGTATCTGAAGATCACTGTTCACAGTTTAGGAGTCTTCTCTAAGAGAAGAAAGTGGTACTATTTAATAACTATCAGGTATACCACATCCTAAGGAATTTGGTCTTGAATTAAAATTGATAAAATCTAGTACTAAGAGATACTACATGATTTCCCTCAATGAAAACAACATATTACTATCAAATAGACTAGTCAGGGCTATTTAAGAACCAATAAAGAGCCTACATTGTATTACCAAAATGCACATTCAGTTTCCACGTGTCATAAGATCACAGAATCAAAGGCTGAGCATGTTGTTTGCAAGCAGAATTACATTGTAATAGTGCAACAACCCCAGATCGATCCTTTATTAGGTTGTATTCTATTCTTAAAGCTTTATAAAAAAATATTTTATAAGACTCTTCAATACACCTCTTTAATTATTTTTTAAAATTCCACTTCTACCCTAGATTACTTAGTGGAAATAATTATTTAAAGTAAATTTGATAAAAAGTAATAGAAAAGGTAGCTTAAATACTAGGCAGAATTCAAGTGGCTGGGCTTTAATGGAAAAAAATGATTTCTACTGACCAAAAAAAAAAAAAAATGGAAAAGAATTCTAATACAATCACAAGTAGCTACTAAACCATCAGATACTTCTAATAATAATAGATTTTTTTTCATCACAAGTCATATGATAGCTCAAAATTTTTATCCTGATCTCAACGGTCATATAATGTTAAACTTGGCTATCTGGTTTTCACATCAGTAAAACAAGAGGACTCAATAGCTATAAGCCCTTCAGTTTAAAAGGAAAAAAGTGTGACATTCAAGTTAGCCCAGTTGAAATACCAATAGTTTTTCTAAATATACTATTGTCATTGGTGTAACCTTGCTCTGAATTACACAGCTATATTACACAAATATATAGGAAGTGAGTCACTTTCTGCCTTATATTTTGGTTATTTTCATGCCTTACCTGTAAAATTTTTAGCTCTTTGACTCACCTTCATATCCTCCCTCTCCCCATCTATGCAAACAATACCTAACAGTGAAAGCAACAATTAATTTAGCATTTAGCATTTCTGGATCCTCTGATTATTGTGTACTTCTGTGGATTGCTCTGTACAAATATACAAGGAAAATTTTTTCTAGTAAATAAAAGAATTCAACTAACTTGTTAACTTTCTTAGACGTAAAGATGTTAGGACAAGTACTCCGTTTATGATCTAATTCACCACAAATAAAGCAGCCATCTTTAGGGCCGTTGCAAGAATGATCTGGAAGAGCACAGTGATTGCAAATGTTACAGTGGATCCAGGCTGTAAAATAAAAATTAGGTATTAGAAGAGGTTCATTTAATATAATTTTTCATTTGATTAACCTTTATGATAAGCAAGCGTGAATAGTGTTTACTTCAAATATTGTGATTGCTTTGCATAGCTAATTATAATTTGGCTAAAGAGGCCAAGGTTAAGAGGCTGGAATTCCATGTAAACCAGCTAACTTCTTTCTGATACATGGCCACAAATTCAGCCCTTCTGCCCTGAGTCATGAGCTTAGAGCCACTGACAAAATGGGGGCTGGCTGAGTGATACAAAACCCTGTTAAAACAAGCCAAAGCAAATGCAACACTGAAACAGGGTTAAAGTCATGTCTCTCTTTGAAGGAGAGAACATACATTTTGGCAAGTGTAAAAATTAAAAAGCAAGTAAATTAAGGCAAGTCTCTATTATTTTTTTCTTTTGTAAATACAGTTAAATAAAAACCCTATTTAGATGAAGAAAAAGTCAAATATTTTCAGAAGATCTCAAACACTTAAGTCTGAATACTTACAAGGCTTTACACACTTTTTGCAGAGAAAGCAATGATTCCATTTCCTGCCATCCTACAAAAACAATTTTTAAATTATGTTTAACTTGTCACTAAAAATCAAATTTCCACAATTAAAAATTAAAATGTCTTATTAAAATCTGTGTAAATTATTCATTCCTTATTTCTCACTTTCCTGGGCTTTACTATTAAATACTTTGATTTTAATTTATGCATTTCTCTACTCAACTCAAACGCCTCCTTGATGGGCCCCAATTTCCTTAACTCTAAAACTGGAGGATTTATCTAAATGATCTTCAAAGTCCACTCCAGATCGAGCAACCCAATCTGCATAAAGAAGGACTCAATGAAAATTTCAAGAGAATTAATGACTCATAGTTTTTATGTGTCTAGCTGGTATAATCCTTAATAACATTCATATTTGAGAACTTAATGTAATTTAGAAGGATAGAGATTACTATTTGAGTAATTTAAAAACTGTGAAATAAAACATACCTAAAAAAGTACATGAGATGCATATGTCCAGTTTAATGAGTATTATAAAGTGAACACTGATGAACCCAACAAGTCAAGAGACAATACCATCAGTACTCTAGACACTTCCCCACATGCCCCTTCCCAACCCAGCATTCCTCCTTCCCCACTGAGAAACACCTATCTTGGTTTTTGTGATGGTCACTTCCTTGCTTTTGTTTATTTTTTCCACTTACGTGTGCATCTCTAAATAATAAAATTTTGTTTTCCTCATTTTGTACTTTGTATGATCTGAGCATAATTTTTTTTAATGAAGAATACAGATAATTTCTAAACTAATTGGAAATATATAATCAGATGTGTTACCATAGTTAAAAACCAGTATAACCAGTAATATAATTATAAAGTTATAAAAAATGTACTTTTCAATAGTTTTAAAAATATAGCCTTTCCTCTGGCAAATAATATGTGCATATCAGCCAACTAAACTTCACGTGTTCTTTCTGACTGGATTTAGTTAAAATAACCGAGTAACCTAAAGGTGATCCCACCTTCCTAAAAAAATAACTAGGAGGTATGTCCCCTGTAGTCCTTCCTCATCTGTAAAAAGCCCTGTCTACTAGTGATGTGAGGAGTAAATACACAGCACATGTTATTAATTATTGCTTCATCAGAACAGTGATGGTATCTAATAGTTCAATTCCTTATTCGAAACACCTTAATTTTGCCCTCAACAAAATTTAGCCCTTATTTAGTGCCTTATTTGAAACACTAATAATTTTAGCAGTCATATAGTACCATATAAAAATAACTCAAATAGTTGTTAATGATGATGAAGGCAACTAAGTATTTTAAAAGCCTGCCATACTTTATAATTAGAGAAAAAATATTATATTAAATTATAATTAATAAATGATAACACATTAATACAAATTAAAATATTAACAAAATAACATTAAACAAATGTAATGAAACTAGTGACCTAAAATAAAACTAATATGTTTGAGTAAAAACACATTCTAAAGAAAACTGTACCTTGGATGTGCAAGAATTACAGTGTTCACAGTGCTGATTCTCTAGAGAAACATATCGTTGACACAGAGGGCAAAATCTAAGGAGAAAAGAAAAGACTCGAAGAAATCAGCTGCATATACTTATTGAGATTCACAAGGTAGATAAAAGTTCACAAGGCATTTGTTACAAAAGTTCGGTGTAATTCAAATTAAATTCAATATAACATTATAGGCCAAATTTAAAAGTAATAAAAGAACTACATGAGTCAGTATGAAAGGCATTTGGTGTTAGATATATGGAACTTTATTTTCAGTGACTTGTGTACTTCAAGGTCTCTCTTACCTGTACCCTTCTTCAATAGGAAGGATTATTTTGTTGGGTGGGATATTGGTGAAAATACGCACAGGAGACTGTTTCCGTCCTGTCTTTCCATGTTTATAAAGTGCATGATTATCATAATCTACCTAGAAAGTTTAAAAAAATTAAAAAGGAAAAATTTCTCAAATGAGTCGACATTCGTTAAGATTCTTTAACCAATAAATGAACAAACTGATGCCAAGGTACAAATTAAATCAGAGTATTTAATAAGAAGTTCTCAAAAGCAAGAGTTTACTTATTAATCAACAGCCTCAGAGGGGCCTCTATGAGAGTAAAATTTCATTATAAAAAAGGTAAAATTTGTTATGACACATTCATGTTACCTAGGATTCAAAAAACAACTCTAATCTTTTATCCAATGCAACAGACTTTGCAGGAAAGGCTTTTATATAATTAAGACTTTAGCTTTGGGCATTAAAACATTCCACCTTTGATGATCTGTGCCAGCTTGTATAGGGCTTTTCATTTTTTGCCTGTGAAATTCACTGCATGCCCGTTTTCAATTCCCCAAGGCTCAGCGCAGCCTCAGTGTGGCCCTCCACCATCACTCTCTGACACAGCCAACCCAGCATTCCTCCTTCCCCACTGAGAAACACCTATCTTGGTTTTTGTGATGGTCACTTCCTTGTGGGGGCCAGGCAGTGGCTCTGCCACTCACTTTTTATGTGACCTCAGGCAAGTCTGCATCATTTTCATCTGGAAAAGGAGGTTACTGATACTTACCTTAGAGTTGTTATGAAAGTTAAATGAGACAATGTATGTAAAACACTGAATTCAGGACCCGGCATATGGTGGAGACAGATAGAAGGATGGAGTGCAGAGGGAAATCTATAACTATAGTTGTTTTCCCCACAATGACTATTTCGAATGTTTACCTCTCTCCTCAAGATCCCTAACTCAACTTTCCATTTCTGCAGATTATCTGGAAAGTAAACTGAGGCCAACAAGCATGATTTCTATTAGCTTCTTGCTCCCTTCTCCTCCTCCACCCTATCATCCATACACATTCTCAATTTGGTTTTAAACCTGCCATGAATCCACCTGGCCACTAAGTCCATCCATCTTCAGATCAGTAATTCTCAAAGTTTGGTGTCTGGATCAGCAACATCAGCATCACCTGGGACCTTGTTAGAAATGCAAATTCTTGCCCCACCTGGGACCTAATAACACAGAAACTCTGGAGGTGGGACCCTGCAATCTGTTATTTTTAACAAGCCCTCCTGGCACACTAAAGTTTGAGAGCCACTGCTTTACATGACCCACAAGAATACCATGAGATTTTTATAAGGTTAATACAGGTAGATCGCAACTTTCAAGTAAGTTGTAATAAATTCTTTAGATTCTAAATAAGGTTACACTTAAGAATTTACAACAGAACTGACTTGCAAAGTAGCTATTTAATGAGAGAATTACAAAAATGTAAGGAATCGGTGACAATGGAAAGAGAGGACTTTAATGGGAGGGAGATTCCTGAGCTCTCTCCATGGCTATGCCAATGCCTGCTAGATTTACAGGTGAACAAATTTAGGAAGACTGATTAACAAACTTCAGCAGTGGGAAAAAAATAAGTACAGGATGAGGAGACTCAGCTAAATGAGAGACAGTGCGGAAAAAAAAAAGCCCTAGGGCGTTTGGCATGTGAGCACGCACAGTCCAACGTGGGGAGTCCACAGTCTATCACAAAGGTGTAAGACTGGTGTGGCCTCACAGCCGGCTTACACAGAACTGTAATAGTGTAACAAGGAAGGGAGACGAAGTTAGATCACATTTGAAGCCCTCCATTCAGCTGCTACATTTTAAGAGAGACATTAATAAAGCCAGTTCATTTCTATTGAAAGTAATGGGAATAAGTAGGGCTTATAGTTTAACAGATTGGGGGTGTTTATTCAGAAAAGAGAAGACTGGGAGGATCTGATAGCTATGTTATAACTGAAGGGGTGTCATGTGGAATAGAAATTAGACTTATCCTTTATTGCTTCGGAAAACAGAAGTAGGACCAATGGTTAGAAGTTAATAGGGAGCATATTTTATCTCCATATGAGAAACTTTTCTAACGATTAGAGCTATTAAATAAATTGAGTTGCCTTGTAAGGCTGTAGGACTTTGCTCAGGGAAAGCATTCAAGTGAGACTAGATGACTGCTTGTCACGAATTTAGTGGAAAGGATTATTACATTGGGAAGTCAGCCTACGTTAAGGCTATGCATCTTTACAACTTTAAAATTCTATGAATATACGTTACCTATTAGAGGCTAAGATACAAAAGTAGATTTTACTTCAAAATCACCGTAAAATAGTACCTTAAGTAGTTTTCTTTTAAAATGATTTAAATTCATAATTTTTCCCTAATGCACCTTCTCTATGTATTCAGTAAATATATGGTACCATATTAAATTCAACAAAGATATTTTGAACATTTATGAGTGTCATAAGAAAAAGAATTCTTCCCAAGAGAATCTTATGAAGATTTTCAAATGCTGGGAAAGAGTATCTCAGAAAGATTTTTAGTAAATGGAATAGTCCATGCAATATAATAGATAGCAGATGGAAGAGAGGGAAAAAAAAAGAATTTCTTTATGGTTACCTAAGGAGTCAGAGAATATGTGCGTCAGGGAGCTGGTTGATTACTTGATCTTGCATAACCTAATTGAGATTATTATTATTTTTAAATGTGGGTTTGTTGTGCTAATTAACTATAAACATATGGTATGTAAAATGCATGCTGCTAGGGTAAATTAATGTACCTCTAACATACATCCATATTTCATAGCTTCATCCACACAAATAAACCTCCTATGGAAGTGCTGTAAAGCAAACACAATTTTGCAAATTGCGTATCACTAGTGGTAGAGCTGATACACCATTTTCCCATCATTATCCCTGACATTTCACTCACAATGATGATGAGAGGCATTTTTGAATAGAAAATTTCTCCCATGGAACTGATTAATGTGATGAAGTACTGTATAGAAATGAGGGAAAGCACAAAATCTCTGCAATTCCTAACTTTTAATTTTATCTATACACAAATTTCTTCTGCAACATGAGACTGAAACTAGTTATACGGAAAACAAGACATTCAAGTCGACAAACATTTATTATTCTGCACCTACTATGCTCCAGGCATCATGCTAGGAAACAAAGCTTAAATAAAACAGAGTACATGTTTGTATTTTCATAAATCCCTAAAGTGTGTTCTGTTTAATTTCAATATATTCAAAAGATTCCAAGTGAACTCTTCAGCTCCATCAATCAACTTCTACCATAGCAATAAGGTTTTTTAGTCACACCATATTCCATGTAACCTCTTATTTTAAATATCATATGTATTACACAGACATACACATACATATATATGTGTGTGTTATTCCTCATCACTTCAAATCCATTAAATGTTTTATGTTTATTGTATATTGAATTTTGAGAATTTCACCTTATAATTTACAATCATTTCTCAGAAATTCCTGTCAAAACCTCTTCATTTCTGAACATGAAACCAGACTCGAAAAACAAACAGTTTTCTAAACAGGATGATTTTTTAACCGACAGCTTTAAAAAAAAACAAAGATCTCTACTTTTAACAATCCAGACAAATGTCCCAGATTAAGCAGAAACGAGAGATCATAGCATGTTCAAGGTGGAAGGGAAGTGAGAAGATCTAGTTCAGATATGGTAAATACAGGACCTGAATGCCATCACTCCCTGACCCTGACCCTGTGGCAGACATCACTAATCAGTCACGCTACTCTCTGCCACTGAGCCTGATATTCTCAACAAATTCTCCAGAAAGTCACTACCAATTTATCAGGCTTAAGTCTAGAAGTAAAACTTATCTGGCATCCTTTTTCTGGTTTAGTCATTTTATTTTATAGGTAAGGAAACAGAGACCTGGAAAGATAAAGTGACTTCCCTCAAGATTATATTTAATCTTCTAAAAGGCAGTGCTAAGACTCAAACTTCTTCTGACTCTAAATCAGAATTTCTTTTCATTACCAAATCCTTCCTTTCTAATCTGCCCTTAATAAAGCTCTTGGTTTTCTACGTCTTTGATAGCTATTTTATTCTGTACTCATCAAGTGCTTTATCACTGAAGAGTCTACATGATTTATAGTTTATGAAGATTTGCAGCATTTCCGCCTTCCTCTTACCTATAAAGTATTTCCAAAAAAAGAGATTCAGTGATTTTTTTTTTTTTTTTTTACTGCATTGTGGTTTCGGGGCTTATAATCATCTCAGGCAAAGTCAGAAAGAAGGCCTAATCAATGTCTATGGGAAAAGACCTATGAAGGAGGAGAGGAAACTTTCAAATTTTTCATTTGATGAAGGTGGCTAATATAAAAGGAAAAAAATTACCACAAAATGAAGTTAAAGTAACAAAAGAAAAAAAAAAGAATGCAAAAGGCTCAGAAAGGATAATAAGTCCAGAAAGAGTTTCAAAAAAAAAAAAATAGTAGAAAAATCATCAAAGGGGAGGTACAACAAACAAAGTTTACATATACCCTAGGAGATCTGGCAAAATCAGTTTCTCCCACTGAGCATGTAATGGGCAGTAGTGTTCTTATCTTTAATAGGAATCATGAAAAAATGAAGATTTTTTTTGTTTTATAGGTTTTATTCTAATTCTTCTTCTCAAAGGTTGGCTTTCTCTTTATTGGAAAGACTGCTTTTCACCCTGATACACATGGCCTAATTAGAACATTTTCCACCAATGCACTGAATCATATGATTACTTTCAGTAAGCTTGGACCTTGGAACTAGTTCTTAAAATTAAAACTACAGTATTTCGAAAAGTTCTTTCCTAGTAACACAGGCTGTCTAAACAAACAATAACTGGTTACTACACATTAATAATCACTCTCATCTGCTTTATTCTGGATCTGCCTTCTTCTGCCTCCTCACCAACTGAAACTCTTGCCCACAGTGAAAACTCATCTCTAAATTGTGGATGAAACAGTTTTCTGAGGAATGATGTGTTTTGCAGTTAAAATAATGTGTTTTCTGACATAAAAATTGAAGAAAAGTTTTACCCCCATTCTGGGGCCATCTGAATGATGACTATAGTGATGGTTACGACAATGCTTATAGCAATAACCTTTTTTCTATATTTGCTGTGTGTCAGGGATGAGGCTGAATCTTTTAATGTATTATCTCAAATAATTCTTAAAACCTTATGAAGCAGATATATTATTACTATGCTCATTTAACAGGTAAGATGAGTTTCAGAGAGTTAGATAAAATGTGTAGGACTAGCTAGTAGGTGGCAGAACCAGCATTATAACCTAGTTCCTTTTCAACTCCAGAGTTCGTGCCCTTTTCATTCAAATATTCATTCAACATGTACAGGGCACCTACTACGTGCCAAACATTGTACTAGATGATTATTCACTGTCAAAGGCAGCAGGTGCTCCTGGAAACCAGAAATAGTTTACTTAGTTAACGTCTTTAGGATATGTCAGCTATCTCTGCATTGCAAATGTCCATATTAGAAGCATCCTTCAGATAAGAAACAGAAAACTGGATGCCCTAAAAAGGAAAGTAAACCAGCTTTGAGAAGATATATGGTATGGATTTGCCTAAAGCAGAGCTCAAGAAGTCAAGGTTAAAATGACTTGTGCTACACACTTTTGGAAAGGACACTGTTAATATGGTTCAAGAGCCATAAAAAAGTCCATTAAATTTGATAATGTAACTTTTATAATTCTATTTTAGTTTTGGAAATTTATTTTAAGGGAGTTATGGAAAAATTATATGAATAAAAGATGTTCATGGCAGTGTTATTTATAGTACCTTAAAGGTGGGAGCAACCTCTAAGTCCAAAAAGAAGAGAATGATAACATACCCTATTGATGGAACAATTTACTTGTTAAAAGCATAAGATTATGTAGCTACATTTTAAAATATACACTTATATAAGGCAGAAATGAAGAAAGCAGAATTCATATTCATCTTCTATGATTACAAATACGTAAAAGTGTTTTTTAAAAAGACTGGATGTGAATACAGCTGACCCTTGAACAGCATGGTTTGAACTGCGTGGGTCCACTTATACGTGGATTTTTTTCAATAGTAAATACTGAACCAAAGTTGGTTGGATCCACAGATGTGAAACTGCAGATATGGAGAAACCTCACATACAGAGGGCTGATTATAAGTTATATACCAATTTTCAACTGCACCCATAATCCTCCTGTTGTTCAAGAGTCAACTGTACCTCAAAATTATAATATTTGCTATGTGAGGTAGAATCACAGGTAGGATCTATCCCCTCATTTCTGGTAACACTGTTTCATTATTTCTAAATAATTTTCATAATAGTGTATATCTTCAAGACTAGAAAGATTAGAACCAAGTGCTATAGGGAATTATACCCATTATCTTGCAATAGCATATAATGGAATATAATCTGCAAAAATACTGAATCACTATGCTGTACACCTGAAACTAACACAATATTGTAAATCAACTATATAAAAAAAAAAGAAACAAGTGCTATCTTGGAACAACTAGTGAAGACGTTTACAGTTCTAGAGCTGAAAAGCCTGAATCAGAGGCTAGTCAACTGCTCAGAAAAATCAAATAGAAAAATGTCATTACAAACCTGGAAGCAGTGCCCACTTGGTGACCACACATAGTGATGGCGACAACAGGGTTAACCTCAGAACCCAAGGAAATGAATCCAGGAGACTGGACATTGAAACAGAAGGAGTTGAAGGACAAGGATGCAAAGGAGGAGGTCCAGTCAGTCTGCCCTGAATCAGCACACCCACACCTCAGCATCTCTGCTTCTCTGACATGCCACAACCTTGGGCACACCCCTCCTTAGAGCTCCTGGCATCCTCTGAGCAGCAAAGTTAAGTATACATGGCATTCCACCCACCAGAAAAAGCAATTTACTTCTCTACAACCTCTGAATGGAGAAAACCCATGTTCATAATGATGATCCTGGGGTGCTGCACAATCTTCTGGTGATGATGAAAGATCAGATCATTTGGTCTAAAACCTGGCTACAGTTCAGAATCACCTGGGAAACTTGGTAAAATATTTTTTCTTAGGGCTTTACCCTCTGCTTTTGATTTAGTAGGTTTATTTTGGTACCTAAGAATCTATATTTTTAATAAGCACCCTAGAGATTACAGACATTTAGGAACTACTGCACTAAGTTACATATGATATAGTTTTAGTGTTTCATACAGCTTATAGTGTTTGCATTTACTAAAACTGATGAATCATCTTATCAGAATATTTATTTAAGCAGAATATCCATTCCCCAACCATGTCAGAAAACAAAATATTTACTATACCTGGTAATCCAGCATGCAGAAGCTTGGGAAAAACTGACAAATTCGGGATTCAAAAAAATAGGGAAAAATCCAGAATATGGGTAGTTCTTTGTGACTGTTATCTAATGGATCACAAAAAAAGAGAAAAGAAAATAAGAAACTGATATTAAAGAAAAAAATAAAGTAGAAAGCTGTTACTGAAAATATATGGTATTGGGAGAAATTGTAATCCTTCAATACATTTAAATCATACAAACGAAGAGATGATTTACCAGAGTACCATTTATAACTTGACCTTTCCCAAAAGTCAATGGAAACATTCTTTTATATCTAAACACAGCTATACATGGTATGTAAAAGTTATCTTTACATGCATATCACTATAGTCTAGGTAAAGGCAAAGATATTACAAAAAAAGTGGGAGATAAAAAATGAGCATCACTTTGAAGCATAAAGGTGGTTATGATATGGAAGAAGGAAACCTGGACCAAAATGCAGAAGGCCTTAGGTCTGAATCTTAGCTCTGCCATAACTCACTATGCCAGCTTTCAGGGTGAATCCATCTTTTCTGAATCATGGAAGATTCTTATGAACAATTTTATCCAAATTAATTTTTATGAGAGACAGGGGACACAGCTATTAATTACAGAGCACCTGATACAGGCTAGTACAATGCTAGGTGCTTTCTGTATGTTATCTCCTTAAATAACCCCTGGAGTTAGATGTTAATATAGTAATCTCATTTCAAAGATGCGGAAACTGAAGCTGCAAAATTTAAGCAATTTGTTCAAATTCATGCAGCTAATAAGCAGCAGAATCAGTTCAAGCTCACAAAGCTTTTTATTGCTTTCCCAACAACAATGACTTTATCCACTCTGATAAGTAGACTTCAGAACCAAAAATAAGTGGAATACTTAGCACTGTGAGTCATGTTTTAAATTTCATTTGCATCCTGTCCCCAAAGCACACTATTTATATAGCACAATTAATGGAGAAGCTTGATCACAAATTCCTGACACTCTTACATTTATCAACTTGCAGGTTGGAAACTGAAAAATGATTATACTGACTAATTAGATAATTACATAAAATACTTTGAAGTCCTAAGCCATTTTAAGCTGAATATCCCCCAGTCATTAACCCACTTCTAAGCTTGGGTATCCATGTGACACTGATAACCACTGTTAGGCGACTGGACAGCCAACCTTCCCACACAAATCTTGGCACAGTTTACAGCTGTGGACCAGGGGCTGGGTGCCCTCCTAGAGTTCTGGGCAAGACTTTTGGAAGAGGAAATGTAAGGTCTAAGTGGGCAGAGATAAGTGTCTGTCTTGTTCACCCTTCCATTCCCAGCACCTAAACAGTACCTGGTACATAGTGGCCATTCAGGAAATATTTACTGAAGAAATGCCAACAGTTCACTGCTATTCTTCATAATGTCCCCTTATGCCCACCAAAAACAAATACTTTACCTATGAGCCATTTTTAAAACACATGATTAGAATAATACGAAGTGTATCATGACGATAAAGTTATTATCAAATAAGCCTATTTTTAAAAAAAGAAGAGAACGAGACATGTATATTTTATCAGTGCTCTGATTCACTGAGCTCTGCTAATATTTGACAGGAAGTATATACATAGATACATGTTTATTTTGCAGTAAGTAATAAATTACACACCTTGGCTTTGACCTTCTTTCCACATAGCAATTAACTTCTTGAATGTAACAGCCAGAGGTTCAACCAAGCCACCAAAAGGAGGATCTGTCACCATAATGACTCCTTCACCTTTATCCTTCTGTAAAAATGTTCTGCATACTTCAAGGGCAGCCTGGAACAAACAGAAATTCATTTCTAAATTAGGACTAAAGGGAGGTACTTCATCCTATTGGGAGGAGAATGCATTAGGCTCAGTCTCACTCTTCGGACTGAACTTCACCCATCCTGCCACCCCAGAGTCCCTCAGTGACATCCTGAAGCCTCTCTCATTCAGCTCCTGTAAGATTTTATCTTTGGGTTCCTTGATAAGTGGGTTTTTAAAATTGCAAATCCAAACACCATCACTATCAGAGAACTACACATTCAAATGGTTAAATTAAAAAACTAAATTTAGTAACCTAAAAGAGAGAAACTCAGTACCCATGAGGACTATCTAAAATGCTAAATTCAATTGAACAAACAGAAGTAAGGACTGTGCTAAACACTGGAGACACAAAGACGAATAAGACATATTTTTTCCTGTCTGGTTTGTCCACCACCATAAGTTCAGGTTAATGAGAGCCTAATTACCAGTTAAACATGCACATGTTTTTGAGTGCCAGGTAAATGACAGGCACATTTGAACATGCAAAGTAAATAAATGAAAGCTCACAAATAAAGCTTACCCAGGCCATGAAACCATGCCATTAACACATTTTCCCAGCAAGCTGACGTGTTTTTAGTGATTGCAAAGTTAACATTAAAAACTGTCTAGGATATTTATCACTTTTTTGCTTTGGGAGAAGTCAGTAAGAGACAGACCTGTAATATTAGCTCTAATCTACTGACTTTGTAGTTGCTTTCAAGTACTTATCTATAAAAGCAACTCAACACTTACAGTATACAAAGTGGCAGAAGATTTGAAAGCTTAATGGCATTTAAACTATAATAAACCTATATGTACTTTATAATAAAATATATATTGCTTTACTACTAAATCAACTTAGAAGACCCAACTGATGAAAGGAAAAAAAATCACAACATCCTAATCCCTTTTCTCTAGTAAAGTCTTTATTAACTTCCTCCTCAAAGTCCTACAGCAAAGGATGGTGTCAAGAAGGTTAATCATTTTTCAAGTGCTGCCTGGCACTTCCTTAACCTGCCTACACGAACAAGGACTAAAAGTACAGATGATGTTACTGAAAAACTTCAAATTCCTTAGAGTAAACCAGCTATACTCCAATACAAATTTTAAAATAAATTAATTAATTAAAACCCCTTAGAGTTAAAAGTAGAAAAAAGAAAATACGTGAACGAGGCCTGAACTCTTAACCAAATTAAAAAAGAAATTAAAGAATATCTTCCCAGGTAAGAATCAATGGTGGGATGTCCCGTCCTAGGTTGCTGAGGGTCCTAATGTTGACCACCTATGGGAAACAGACACTTGCTTACGCCACCAAGGTTGACAATAACTTAACTCTGTTCTTCATCTCAGTTATCAATAAAAAAGTGCTCGGCATTTTAAATAGCCACCCTCTGTACACACTTTAACCACCTTACCAATAAGGTGTATGACATTTTTTATTACGCAAAAGACTATATTATTTGCTATGAAAAAAATCCTGTGCAGAAAACTCCTACTTTTTAATCCCATGAACTGTGAAGAGCTTCTGTGCAGTGGCAGAGGCTTAGATCCTCAAAGGCACATGGTACCTCAAAGGCTTATATGCCTTCACAGACAGACACCTAGTAGACACTTAAATGCTTTGGTGATTGATTAGTAGATGGTAATCTCTACTGAAAACCCTGACTCCGTAAGTAGGTAGAAAAAGGGGAGACAGTAAAATCATTAAACAATAGTTTTCTGTAGGTCACTCTCTGCAGTTGCAGTGCCATTTAGTGGCTGCTCCTAAAATACAGAGAAAGGAGAGCCTGGGCTGGATGACTGGTTTCTTCTGTGAAACAAAACATGGAGCTCAGTCTTGGCAGCTTATTCCAACTGTTATTCTAGAAACTTGTAAGGTAATTCTATAAACTCTCAATAAAAGTTACATAGAATTTCCTAGAAAAGGCTACTTACATGTTACTTTCTTAAGATATATGAAATTGCTAGCCAACTCTTCGGTATGTAAATGTAATTTTACTCTTGTCTTTATTGTTTAAATTAAAAAGCAAAATCATGGTCTGGTATTAAAAACAAATAAACAAATACCTGACCCACTACTGCAGCACCAAGCAGTAGTATGAACTCAGTTCCTTCCTCAGCTGTGTCACCAGTGCTGACAACCCCCCTGAGCTCAAAGCCCCCCAGTTTCAAGAGACCACACTGGACACTTGCACGTCGATGTCGTGCCAGCCCCACAAACTCAACATTTCCAAACGTCGCTTCCACACTCCCCTACTCTCTGTTTTGAAGAATGGAAGATGAATCCAGGTCACGGCCCCAAGTCATCTTTGATTTCACCCCCGGTGAAATCACCAAGTCTTCTTTTTTTTTTTTAATTGAGGTATAACTGACGTATAACATTATATTAGTTTCAGGTGTACACAGAGTAATTACACCAAGTCTTCTGGTTTCCATCTGGGAAATGCCTTCAGAATCCACTTCTTTCCTCTCTTTTCTCCACTGTCACTGTCCGAGGTGAGAAGTCCCTCTTCATCTTCTGTCAAGTGATCTTTCAATTCCTCGTTCTCCTTCATGCTCATCGAATCAGTTCTCAAATTCTAGTGTTTATCAACCACACAAGCGCTCTGGGAAACAGTGAAGTCTAATTCTGTTATTTACTTCAATACTCGGTTTTCATAGCTTTCGCGGCTGAAAAATATGTATCCCCATGCTAAACGGATTCTGATGGAAGGAGTACATCACTGGCTATACTTACTAAATCTCACTTTTCAATGAGTCTCATTTTTTCAATCCCAACCAACAATTTAGAATCTATTTTCATTTCCTGAATGCTTAGTTTTTTAGTCTTGCTTGGTTTTCATTCTATCATTAGCTAATATCTTAAAGCACAATATATACTTAAAACATGACTCACAATTCTTTAAAAATTGATATATACCCATCATATGTATGTATGGATATGCTTCAAGCAGTCTTGATAATTTCAAACATTTCTGACCAACCTCCTGTCAGGTGTGATTACTTGGTTGGTTATAGATTTTATTTTGTAATGGGACTGACAAAGAGCTCAAATTAGGAGTAGAAATATCAGCTCTGCTATGTTGTTTATTCACAATGATGTTATTAACATCATATTGAAAGAAGATTTTTTTAAACCACTCTCCCTTTATTACAAGGCTATTTTTTTTTAGAGTAGTTTTAGGTTTACACCAAAATTGAGAGGAAGGTACAGAGGTATCCCACATACTCCCTGCCCCACACATGGATAACCACTCCCACTATCAACAGCACCCACCAGAGTGGGACATTTGTTAGAAGTGATGAACCTAAACTGACACATTATCACCCAGAGTTCATAGATTGGAGTTAACTCTTGACACTGTCTATTTTTTAAGGATTAGTTTAATAAAACCATAAATCCCCTTAACTGGGACATGAAATTTATCAGGAAGGCAAACAGCAAACAACTAACTACAGAATTATTTAATTACAGCATCATAAATCTACAAAGGAGAACCTGACCTTGTCTGAGGGCCAGGAGAGGCTAAAGAAAGTGACTTGGAACAGGGTTCTGAAGGATGAGGTGACATTAACAAGGCAAAGAGAGAGTAGAAGGTGGAGGGAACAGCATGGGCAAAAGCCCCTGTGCTGGAAAGGCCAGTTTGAGATGAAGGTCATATGTCCTGAACATGAACAGCAAAGCAGGAACAGGGAGAGGACAGGCTGGAGAGTGGCAGGGGTCAGATCACAAACAGCTACGTGAGTCTTGGTGAGAAAGTGGCTCTTCACCCAAGAAGCAGTGAAAAGTCATGAAAGATGAATAACATGATCACCTCTAGGTGCTCAATACACACTCAGTGAATGAACAAAAATAAATATCAATAAATGGTAGAAAAGCCACCATTTGCTCTTGAGGGACCCTAGAAAAATAATGAAGGAAATACAATAAAAGAAAGAGATAATTGTCATAATTCTTACCTTTCCATCAAAGAAGTGATGGTTAAACATGTTATAATGGCAAAAACTATCTTCCATATAAAACTGTGAATACCTGTAAGATAATTTGTTTATTACTGCAGTTACTTGTCTGGTCATAGTTATACATAAATAAATAAATAAATGTAAACTAAATTTTAAAACTATGAAATCACACCTTTAATAAAATCAATTTCATCATCCTTTAGTTTTTTGAAATAAAGAATACTTTCCCAAAATCTCAAGAAGTCAGCAACAGAGGATGAATAACAAACTTAAATTATGGTCCCAAGTTTAATAAACCAGTGGCAAAACTACAGAACACTCATATATAAAAAACACATATAATCTTCTGGTTCCTACGGACCAGAAGATTCTACATAAATAATCATGTTCCTGATAGATTATTATGCAACTTAAGCTTGAGATGGGCTGGCAATTAAAATACATCTCTCATAGTTAATAATTTTAAGGAAAATACTGAATCAACATTTCTTCTCAACAGCTGTTAATTATTTTCTTCCGTGGTTAACAAAAAAAGGTATTTAATACAGAGTTTTTCCTGTCTATTGTGAATTAGCTTAATAAAATATGCTTCTCAATATGTAAGAGAAAAGAAGTACACACATTTCATATATACTGAATTAGTGCCAGGAAAGAGGATATTTATTTACTGATTGAATCATTTTATTCTTCTAACATACTACTTTAAAATGCAGTCAGTAATGAATGAGAATACCAGCTTCGGGTATTAACATTTTATAAATTTTCGCTAATTTACTAGGCAAAATTCATACCACATCATGGCTTAAATTTGCATTTATTCGACTTCTTACAAAACTGAGTTTTCTTTATTCCTTAATTTTATTTGTACTGCCTAGGTATGTTTTGCCCATTTATGTCTATGGGCCTTAATGTCTTTCTTGCTGATTTCTGAGGTTTTTTTGTATAATATAGAAACCTCTTTTACCTCAATAGGATTTTGAACTTCCACAGTTTTGTCATAAACAATTCACATATGAACCACACCATCCTTCTACAGAATTCATAACCTAGTGGAAAGACTGAGAAAAAATCAGGGACACATCCTTACTTACACAGCTTCTTTAACCAAATCACGATACGGCGCTTCTTTGCTTCTACTTCTACTCACAGTTATTTATGACCATCTATAACTGATCACCAACCATGCTGAGTATTTAATACAACGGACAAACCTAGTTTATCCTCTTCCTATTACACTGAGGCTAAGAGTACAGCTGTACAGTCGGGTGGTCTGGTTTCAAACTCTGGGTCTCTCACTTATTAGCTGTGTAATCTTAGTAAGTTATTTAACCTACCTGAGCCCCCATTTCTTCATCTACAAAATAGGAAAATAGTTTCTATAATACCTCATAGGACTTGGTAAGAATAAATAAGATAATGTATGTAAAGTGCTGAATACAATGCCAGCTACAAAGCATATAATGAAATGTCAGGTATCATTATTTTAATAAATACCAGCTATAAAGATGTATGTCTCAGTGACTCTAATGTTAGGGAATTATGTTTATGCCCAATCAAATATCTCCTCCTATAATCTAAATCCATTTCTTGTTATTCTGTGGAGATGGAAGAACAGCTGTTCACCATTCTCAGTACAATATCCTTTAATATCACTTAAGATACTGTTAGTACATCTGATGATTTCATAAAACAAATTTTCACTGAAGAAATAAACAGAAGGTTTGAATAACTGAAAAATATTTAAACTATATACTGTAACCCAAGGAACATTCCAAAACACTGTGGGACAATGTAAATTACCATTAATAAACAAATGTCTTCCTCTTTAACCAAATCCCAAATAGCTGATAATATAGCTATATCAGTTACTTAATTTACACATATATATTAATACTAGTACAGCTGTGGATCAACCATCATTTGAGAGTGTTTTTCGCTCCTGCATTGCTTTGTGTAAGCAAGGGAAAATACAATCTCTTTTAAAATATATTTCTACCACCCTCCATTTATTTTCATTGCTTCATGATGCAATAGTCATTTTTTAAAATTAAAAAAAAATTTTATTTACATAAAATTCAGCATAGCACACTCATCCAAAATGTTCTGGGCAGCAGTGGGCAGAGCCAGAGAGAGAAAAAAGCCAAGATTTCAGCTCTAAGTTTCCATCAAACACAAACAAGGAAGCATAATTATTCATATTTTAAATTATGAAAAATCACTCAACATCACCCTCTTAGAATGAAATTGGCCACAAAGAATTATTCTCTCCATTGAATAAGGCAAACAAAACCAATCAGAAATGCATGCACTTGAAAACTGCTCAAAAGGACATTCATTTAATTTGGCCATTCATTCTCTTTAAATCTGAGTCAGTTACCAAGTATGAAACATGTTCTACACAAAGGAAATGTAATCAAGAGCTGAATAAATCTAGTTCATGAAATGAGCCTAAGAAATACATTTTTTTGATACAACTTTATTTGGATGATAGTTTGCCAAACAGAGTTTCATATCTTTCATGCTAAAATCAGAGCATATAGAAATCCATCTTAGCAAATGTTAACTTCATATCTTAGACCCCCAGAAAAGGACATTTACCGCACATCTACATATAGCCCTGGATTTGAGGCAGTTCTCTGCAGCCCTGCACAGACCTTACACAGGGCAACAACAAGCCAAAGTCAAAGTGCCAGAAGGAACTATTCAGTACCACTTTATACCACAAAGGAATGTTTCCCTAATTTAACTGTGGTCCTTGTGAGAAATCTGAACCAACCCCACACTCCATCATAGTGTAAATACAGGCAACAGGCTGAGTTCATTCTGGCTACAAACATATGTCAATAAACCAGCTCTATCTTAGCACCCAATGTTGACCTTTTACAGAACTGACTCAGAAACAAGAGTAGCTATCAAGGAAGCTATGCTAGGATACCACAGTACTATACCTTCAGCTTTTGTCTGCAACACACACACACAGGTTTACACACACAAAGAAAAAAAGCACCTGTGTATTCCACAGGTTATAAAACAACTTTATCCACATCCCCTACCCCTATTCTGACCAGGGGATTTGAACTACAAGCTCAAGAAAGGTAAAACTTCAAGGCATGGCATTTAAGGCAAAAGAGTTAAAGGGCCATATAAATCTTTCAAATTAAAAGTACATCAGGTAAGATGCAAAGAGTTCTGGAAAATGTGTATAACGATATGAATGTACTTCACTTACTTAACACTACTGAACTATACACTTAAAAAATGTTTAACATGCTAAATTTTATATTTACTATGTATACTTTATTGTAATTTTTTTAAAAACAGGGCAGTAGCAATGAACAATAGATAATAAAATTTTAAAAAACAATTTACTTACACTAGCAACAAAAAGAATAAAGTGTTTAGGAACAAATTTAACAAAAGAAGTACAAGTCTTGCACACTGAAAACTACAAAATATTGTTTAAAGAACTTAAAGAATATCTAAATAAATGGAAAGACATCTCATATTCATGAACCAGAACACTTAATATTAAGATGAAAACACCCCTCAAATTGATCTATAAATTCAATGCAACCCCTATAAAAAGGCCAGTTGGCTTTTTTGTAGAAACTGAGAAGGTAATTCTAAAATTCATATCGAAGTGCAAGGAACCCACAATAGCCAAAACAATCTTGAAAGAGAATTAAGTTGAAAGACTCACACTTTGTAATTTCAAAACTCACTACAAAGCAACAGTAATCAAGATTGTGTGAGACTGGCATAAGGACAGACATAGATCAATGGAATAGAATTTACAGAGTCTACAAATAAATCCATACATTTATGGTCGTTTGGTTTTCAATAAGGTTCCAAGACCATTCAATGGGAAAAGAATAATCATTTTAACAAATGGTGCCAAGGCAACTGGATATCCACATGCAAAGAATAAAGTTAGACCCCTACCTCACACCATATATAAAAATTACTCAAAAGAAATCAATGACCTAAATATAAGAGCTAAAATTAAAAACTCTTAAAAGAAAACAAGTGAAAATATTCATGACTTTGGATTAGGCAATAGTTTCTTGATATGACACCTAAAACACAAGCAACCAAAGAAAACAGAATGACTGGACTCCATCAAAAGTGAAAAAACACAAAGAACAGGAGAAAATATTTACGAATCATATATCTGATAGGGGTCTAGTATCCAGAATATATTGAGAACTCTTTCAATTCAACAATAAGACAAATAACCAATTTTAAAAATGGGCAAAGGACTGAATAGACATTTCTCCAAAAAGATAAACAATTGGCCATAAGCACATGAAAAGATGCTCAACAACATTAGCCACCAATAAAATGCAAAACAAACCACAATGAGACACTACTTCAAAAAGACAGAGAATAACAAGTGTTGACAAAGATGTGGAGAAATTGGAACTCTCATACATTGCTGTTGGTAAAATAAAACAGTGCAGTCACCTTGGAAAACAGTTTGGGAGTCCCTCAAGAAGTTAAACATAGAATCACCACATGACCAGGCAATTCTACTCCTAGGTATATACCTGTTATGGCCTCGGTTGTGTCCCCCCAACTAATTCATATGCTGAAGCACTGATCCCTCAGTCTCTCAAAAGGTAACTATATTTGGAGAGAGGGCCCTTAAAGAGGTAATTAAATTAATTTTTAAGCATTTATCCTTTAAAATTTTTTTAATTGAAATATGATTGATGTACAATGTTATGTTAATTTCAGGTGTACTAAGAGATGACTAAGTTAAAAGGAGGTCATTAGGGTGGGCCCCAATGCATATGACTGGTGTCTTTATAAGAAGAGGAAATCTGGACACATAAAGAGATACCAGGGATGTGCACACACACAGGAAAGACCATGTGATGACACAGTTAGAAGGCAGCTATCCGCAAGCCAAGGAGAGAGATCTCAGAAGAAACCAAACCTGGGACTTCCCTGGTGGCGCAGTGGTTAAGAATCCACCTGCCAATGCAGGGGACACAGGTTCGAGCCCTGGTCTGGGAACATCCCACATGCCATGGAGCAACTAAGCCCATGCGCCACAACTACTGAGCCTGTACTCTAGAGCTTGCGAGCCACAACTACTGAGGCCGTGTGCCACAACTACTGAAGCCTGCACACCTACAGCCCATGCTCTGCAACAAGTGAAGCCACTGCAATGAGAAGCCCGTGCACCACAACAAAGAGTAGCCCCTGCTCTCCACAACTAGAGAAAGCCTGCGCACAGCAACAAAGACCCAACACAGCCAAAAATAAATAAATAAATAATAAAATAAATTTTAAAAAAAAAGAAGAAACCAAACTTACTGACACCCTGATCTTCGACTTCTAGCCTCCAAAACTGTGGGAAAATAAATTCCTATTGTTTAACCCACCCAGTCTGTGGTATTTTGTTATGGCATCCCTAGCAAATTAATACAATACCCAAGAGAGATGAAAACGTATGTGCTGCTGACAACTGACATATATTGTCTTGAATAATTCAGTTGTGGACATCTTTTCTTTTGTCTTTTTTTTGTCTTTCTAGTACCTACATCTCCCCTCGTTTCAGTCAAACATCTATTTCCTATGGAGAACCCACTCCATAGCACTCTATCTGCCAGGCCACAGTGATGATTTTGGAATGGCTATGTAACCCCAGGCAAGGTAGGCAGAGTACTCACTGGAGTTTTGCTGCTGGAGCTCTCGGGAAAGATTCTTTTTCTACTGGGCAGTTCAGCTGAGACTATGTAAGTTTAAAGCTGCTGCCCACCAAAGTCCTTGGCAGAATGAAGGAAGCTGTCTGAAGAATAAGGCCAGTACAGAGAGAAACACAGAATGAGAGGTAGAGAGAGAGAAAGACAGAGCTCTAAAAAATTATGTGAGGTCCAGGATCTCAACTGGACTGAAGCCTGTTATACCCTAGACTCCAGCAGTGTGAGCCAATACATTCGCAGTGACATAAATGGATTTCTGGGATGCTAATGAAAGAAAGATTCCTGACTAATATGAATGCCTGACTCTAAATACATGAATAACCTGGAAACCAGTTATTAACGCATTTGCAAACTATTGTGGAACAAAGCAGGGGGATAGGTGGAAAAAGGGAAACCTAGAAGGATGACAAGAGAGAAATACAGGCTATATAAGAAAGGCTTATATACACTTCCAAAAGCAAAGTTATTTCCAGAGGATAATTCAATTTTGGGGGCCAGACTGACTGGGTTTGAATCCTGAGCTGGACATTTATAAACTGTGACTTTGGTCAAGTTATTTAATTTCTTTGTACCTCAGTTTTCTATTCTGAGGAAAAGGAGAATGTTAATAGTATCTACCTTATAGGTCTATTGTGAGGATCAAAGGATTTAGAATAGGGTTTGACAAGTGACAAGTATTCGCTAAATACTAGTTTTGTTAATATTGTTATTATAAGACCTCAAAAGTTAAATTTCTACCTTTAAAATAATACATTTATAATAATTTAACAATAATACTTTAGGAAAGAAACATGGTAGTTAAAAAAGAAATTGAGATATTCATACAATGGGATATTACACAACCATAAAAGGAAGTACAGTTATAAGCTATGACATGGAGGAATTTTGAAAACATTATGCTAAAGTGAAAGAGGCCAGACATAAAGGTCACACATTGTATGATTCCATTTATATAAAACATCCAGAATAGACAAATCCATGGAGACAGAAAGCAGATTAATGGTTATTAGGGGAAGTAAGGAGTTTCTTTGTAGTGTGATTAAAAATGTTCTGGAATCATGGGTGATGGCTGCAGAACCTAGTGAATATACCAAAAACTGCTGAAATACACACTTTAAAATGGTAAATTTTAGTGAATTATAACTCAATTTAAAAAAAGAATTTGAGTTTAAGAAGAAGTCCATATTATCACTTATGGAATTCCATTTTCCCGAGGATTACTCCCATCAAGCAGGTATTTGTAAAGTGTGTGCTAGTCCTGTTAATAAGGGATGAGGGTTACAGAAAGTGTGGGTTATTTCTGAGAAACATATGTGCTTATATTAGATAACCTAAAGTTGACTTGGAAGTCTAAAGAAAAATAAATAACGAAAGCTGTACATTTTATTGTGACCTTCTACACTTTAAAAATCTGTCTGCCTGTTTTTAGGGAGAAAAAGCATATGTAATTTCATAGAGAACCTGAGTAATAATACTAGAGAGAATCCAAGAAATGCTGGAATATTGGCCAAATAGACTCTATCAGATTAAATAAAAAGAAACTCAAAGCCCGATTCCTTCAATACACTCAAGAACAAGTAAAATATACTAAGAACACAGTGTCTTACAGACTCACCATGAACTCCTGGAAATCAAACAATTACAGAAACTAGGAAGAGTACTTCAAGTTTACAGAATCAGAGAGTCTGAGGATGGACACATTTGCCATCCTGTGTTGTAAGTCAAACGTCTGTATCTTCTCAATTACCACCAGAGGGGGGACTCAAGATGTGGTCCACTGTCTCACCTGTTTGTTCCAACACATCAGGAGCCATTTAATTCTGACCCTCTCCCACAAGCTTATCTGTTTGTTTATCCTCTGCCTCGGGACTTTTCTATTTCCTAGTTAGCGCTCCCTTCACTTCAGGTCATGTCCAGTGAAAGACAGTATGCATATCATCCAGTAAAAATATTAAAATACATGTCTTATCACACTTAAAACATCATGATGAAACTAAATTCTGGAGGAAATTTGGAATTACCCTTGAAAAATAAGTATATTAGAAGAAATTTCACTCAATTGAAATGTATCTCTAAATTATAAGCCAAAGACAACTAGACATATTCACAGAGAAAATTCAGGAAGCACACTAGCAAAAGGAGAAATCTACCACCTCCCTGTTTGAAATATGGAAGATTACATGTTGAGTCTATACGACTAAAATGATACCTTATAACCAATCACTACTTCTAAATGTTAAGTAAAGGATTGTAATAGGATTAATAAGACGAAAACATTAAAAAGAAACAGAACACAATGAAGGAGAATAAATATACTTTGTAAACCTACCGAAAATCAATATCCAATAGAAGGCTTTTAATGTTAGACTTCTTGTCATCTGATGCTTTCAACCTGATCAGCTCATGCAACCTAAAGCAATGAGTGAAAGCAAATTTAATAAGAAATTACAAATGCCATAGATAACAAGCAAACAAAAAACCCATCAATGTTCTCCTGATATTTCTAATATTTCAGTGAAACACTGAGGAAAATTTGGCAAGTATAAGCAAGGTTTAAATTTCACAAATATTTTTAAAACAGTGGATGGATCTCATCTGAAACAGAAAACTCTAAAATAATAAATAACTTAAGAATCAAATCAGAAAGAATCTCCTATCATATATCAGAAATCTACAAAGATTTCTCTCAAATGGAATAAAGATTACAAACTCCTCAGAGAGGGACCATGCTTTATATTTCCTTTGTACACTTGAAGCTTCATGTCGTAACCTGCACATAGTATTGGGTTGGACAAAAAGTTCATTTGGGTTTTCCATATCTTACGGAAAAACCTGAATGAACTTTTTGGCCAACCCAATAAATAACTACTTAATAAATTTTCTTACAGTTTAAATAGTGGTGATAGGAAAATGTTTAAAATACCATATAACATACCTTGGTGTCCCGACACACAGTACTCTTCTGAACCCAAGGGTAGACAGTAGATCTACCAAGAACAGACAACTCCTATCAGCAAACAAATACTGGGCATTTGTCTTCTTGTTTTCCAATGGATAAAGGAGTTGACTGGGCCTTTTTAACTGGGTGATAGAAATATCACCCACTATCTGATGCTTGCGATGCTTTTCCTCATCAGCTGGCAACAGCAACTGCTGACATCTTTGACAAAACTTTCTCTGAGACAAGGGCAACTCAATAAACTTCAAGTACCTTCAAGACACAACAAAACACAAAGGAATACATTTTAAGTTTGTTGCTTTAAAGACAATTGATTTTCGCCAGGTTTAACATGCAAAAAGTATTATTACTTCCTAAAGAGTACTGCATGAAGAAGCAAAGGTACGAAACAATCTGTGGAATGTTGGCTAGGATTTATGTCTGGCTGCATACCTACAAAGTGGAAAAGAATCAGCGATTTCTTAAAAATTGAGATGCTCCAATTTAGTCACTGGCTGAAGATCAATATCCATTTAAAATGTGAATATAATATATTATTCAAACAACTTAGTAGTAATGGAGACTACTATCACCTTTAAATTTATTGACAAATCCATGTGTTCTAACTTGGGGGTGTTAAACAGTCTGGCTCAGTAAGACAGTCATTTTCAAATGAGAAATTAAGATCATTCTTCAATTTCTTATGGCATACATAGCAAGAAAAATTACCTCCTAAAAGAAAAAATGTTCCCACAAAGTTCCTCTATTCTTAGCAGTACTGATGGAGGCAGTTCTGAGAAGCTCACTCCAAAGCAGCAAAACAATAATCAAAGCCTTAAGAAATACGATACCAGATAGCCTATTTGATCCCTTTCAAGTCATCTTTATATCTGATTTCAAAGCCACTACTTTGGGTTTTTTGCCCCTCTCTTTCCATTTTATTACTGATGATTAAAGAGAGAAGACAATCACAGTATGTTTTTAAAACTGCTGATTTTGTATATGCAATCCAGCTAAGAATTCACAGTAAGATGGACTTCCCTGGTGGCGCAGTGGTTAAGAATCCGCCTGCCAATGCAGGGGACATGGCTTCGAGCCCTGGTCCAGGAAGATCCCACATGCTGTGGAGCAACCAAGTCCATGCACCACAACTACTGAGTCTGTGCTCTAGAGCTCACGAGCCACAACTACTGAGCCCACGTGCCACGACTACTGAAGCCCATGTGCCTAGAGCCCCTGCTTCGCAACAAGAGAAGCCACTGCCATGAGAAGCCCGTGCGCCACAACAAAGAGTAGCCCCCGCTCACCACAACTAGAGAAAGCCCGCTCACAACAATGAAGACCCAAAGCGGCCAAAAATAAATAAATAAATTTTAAAAAATTTTAAAAAAGAAAGCAGAATAAGAAAACAAAAGAAAAATAAGTAAGATTATCATGGCTCATAGAGGGTCAGAAATGTCTAGATCTAAGCATGTCAAATAGTGCACTAAAGGATTCTTAGAGTTTGAGAACAGTCATATGATTTCAGTTGAACTAAATTCTGAACTGCACTGTAAAAACTGTGAACTTAACATAGAATCAAGGTGGATATTAAAACTTTCTGTATATAAGCACAGTTTCACTTCAAAGCACCCAAGGCAGTGAGAAATAGGTATTCTGAATGGCGATAGCAAGAAATAAGCTCATCATGCTGGTAATTTGTTTCTATTTCTATAACTGTTCTTTTGACAGCTTTATCTATGACTGCAAAGAAAAAGGAGCATGATATTAGAAGAAACTTTAATAGTAATTCAAAGTAAGAGTGTCAGTAGAGAAAAGGGCCCCTAAGACATGAGATGCAAGTGGAAGGAACCAGCACCCTCCTTGGCAACAGACACACTGAATTTACTACTATTACCATTCATTAGTAACTGTTCATTGTTGAAGACTTCCACATTCAGCCACGAAAAAGCAAGAAAGACCAGATTTACCATCCTGGCCCTCAAAAAATTGATAAAATATATGAAACCACAGTTTTAAGATACTGGACAAAAGAAAAAAGTAGGAAAAAAAAGATATCGGACAACTGGCAGCCCAAACAGTGAACGCCGAGAGAAGGGAAGAGGTGAGTGAGCAGTACAGCTGCTCAGCTTCCTGCCTGTGGAGAGCTGGCTGCACAGGATGGAGGCCCCAAACACAGCACAACAAGTTGATGAGGTAGAGCTGAGAAATCGTGGAGGACAAGGCAGAGCACTGGATGGTACGCATGGAGTACACGGAAGGCAGACGGCAGACACTGAGCTAGTGCTCCAAGGCCTGCTGAGATTCCCCTCCAGTCTATGCTGAGCAGGTACGTGAAAAGACTACCTACCAAGAGAGAGAGGACTGCTGGAAATGAGCAGGTAGAACAATCACCCAGGGCCCAGAGTGAGAAACCTCTGAATCCACAAGGATGAGGTAGGGCGCTCAGGACATACAGCCTCAGGAGTGGGAAGAAATCAGCCCTACCCCAAGGCTGCTCTGGTCCTCCAAAAGGCTTAAAGATAAACCTTCAAAAGCAAGGGACTATAAAGGATCAGACAGTAAATATTTTGAGCTTGGCAGGCGATCCATTCTCTCTGTCATGACTATTCTATCGCTGCAGCACAAAAGCAACCACAAACCCGAACAGAAATGAACAGGCATGGCCAGATTTGGCCTGCAGACTGTCGTTGGCCAACTCCTGCTCAAGAGTATCAAACATTAGCCAAGTAACTTAACTGTATCTTAGAACAAAGCTCAAAAATAGGTAAAGGAATAAAAAATATCCAGTATACAACAAGGTAAAAATCACACTGCTAGCACTGAATCAAATATAACCAGGTATGCAAAGAAACAAGAAAACATGACCCATGATTAGAGAAAAAAAAAACAGAAAACCAATCAATTCAAACCAACTCAGAAATGACAGAGATAATATAATCAGTAGGCAAAAACATTCAAGCCATTTTATTATAACTATATTCCATATGTTCAAGAAGGTAGAGGAAAGCATGAGCCTAAGGAAAGCCATGGAAAATATAAAAAGACCCAAATCAAACCTATAAAGATTTTTTAATTGTCTGAAATGATGTGACTAACAGCAGTTCAGACACTACAGAAAAAAACATTGGTGTACTCGAAGGCACAGCCTTAGAAACTATCCAAAATGAAACACCAAAGGGCCTAAATACATGAAAATGGACCCCTGAAAGGGGGGAGGGGGAAGAAAAATTTTTGAAAAAATAATGGTTAAAATTTTCTAAAATTACATTCAAAGATCAAAGAAGCTCAGTGAACCCCATGCACAAGAAATGAAGAAAACTATAAGATACATTATAATAAAATTATTTGAAGATCAGTTGACAAAGAGAAAAATCTTAAAAGAAACCAGAGGGAAAAAAGACACGGAAGAACAAAGATAAGAATGATACCAGATTTCTCACTGGATATTAGAAAACAGCGGAACTATACCAATTCTGTACAAATTCTTCCAAAAAACAGAAAGGAGGGTATAATTCCCGCTTCATTTCATTAGGCCAACATTACTCCAATACCAAAACCAGAAAAGAATTATAAGAAAACTAAACACCAATATACTTCATGAACACAAACTCAAAATTATTAACAAAACTTTAGTCAATCAAAAACACATATATAAAGACAGTAAGTAATACATCATGACCAAGTGTAGTTGACCCCAGATATGCAAGGTTGCTTTAATGTTTGAATTCAATCAGTGCAATGCACCATATTAAAAATCAAAAAAAAGAAAAAAATGATCTCTTTAGATGCAGAAAAAAGCCCTTGACAAAAATCAAACATCCATTTGTGATAAAGAATCTCAGAAAACTAGGAATAGAAGGGGACTTCCATAACCTAATAAAGGGCATCTAAGAAAAACTTACAGCTAACATCACTGATGAAAGACTGAATGCATTCTTCCTGAGACTGGAATAAAGCAAGGATGTCTACGCTTACCATTTCTACTCAGCACTGACCAGGGATTCTAGCCACTTTGATAAGACAAGAAATAAAAGGCACAGATTAGAAAGGAAACATTAAAACTTCTTTACTCACAGACATGACCATGTATATAGAAAGTCCTAAGAAAATCTTCAAAAAAGCTGTTAAATAAGTAAGCTTACCAAGTATAAAAGATAATATACAAAATCAACTCTATTGTTAGACTAGCAATAATCAGAAACTGAAATCTGAAATATAACAATTTAAAATAGCATTAAAAATATAAAATATTTAGGAATAAATCCGACAAGAGACATATAACCCCAGTACACTGAAAATTACAAAATGTCATAGAGAAAAATTAAAGATGACTTAGTAACTGGAGAGATATACCATGGCTATGGATTATAGAACTCAGTATTATTAAGATGTCAATTCTTTCCAATTTTATCTATAAATTCAACACAATTTCAATTAAACTCTCAGCAGGACTTTTTGCAGATACTGAAAAACTGGTTTTAAAAAGTTCAAAAGCCTGACCCTATTTCATATCATATTTAAAAACTAAGCAAGGACTTCCCTCCCGGTCCAGTGGTTAAGACTCCATGCTTCCAATGCAGGGGGCATGGGTTCAATCCCTGGTCAGGGAACTAAGATTCCACATGCCATGCAGCACAGCCAAAAAAAGAAAAAGAAAAACTAAGCCAAAATGGATCATAGACCTAAATCTAAGAGCTAAAACTAAAAAACTTCTAGAAGAAAACATGGGAGAAAATAATAATGATTGGATTTGGCAAAGATTTCTTAAATAGGACTTAAAAAGTACAAAGTATTAAAAAAAACCCAATAAATTGGAAATCAAAATTTTAAACTTTTCTTCAAAAGACACCCTTATCGTAAGCAACAAAAGAAAAAATAAACTGGACTTAATCAAAATTAAAAACTTTTGTTTTGCAAGGGATACCACCAAGAAAGTGGAAAGACAACCCAAGAACGAGAAAATGTTTGCAAATCATGTATCTGGTAAAGGAACTGCATCCACAATACATAAGAATACTTATAACTCAACAATAAAAAGAATTAGACCAACTAAAAAATGGCAAAGGAAGTGAACAGACATTTCTCCAAAGAAGAAATACAAATAGCCAATAAGCACATGGAAAGATGCTCAACGTCATTAGCAATCAAAGGAAATGCAAATCAAAACCACAATGTGATACTACATCACACTTAATATGATGACTATAATTTAAAAAATAATAATAAGTGTTGTGTAGAATGGGGAGAAACTGGAACCTCATAAATTGCTAGTGGGGATGTAAAATGATGCCGCTACTTCGGAAAACAGTTTGGTAAGGTTAAACACATTTATCATATGATCCAGCCATTCTACTCCTAGGTATTTACCTAAGAGAAATAAAAACATGAGTCCATACAAACCCTTATACACAAATGTTTGTAGCAGCTTTATTTGTAATAGGCAATAACTGGAGGCAACCTGAATGTCTACAAACAGGTGAAAATATATCCATACAACACAGTATTATTCAGGAATAAAAAGGAATAAACTAATGATACAAACACTTAAACATGGATGAACATCAAAAATATTTATGCTAAGTAAAAGAAGCTAGACACATATCCCCTCAAAAAATACTATATACTGTATAATTCCTTTATATAAAATTCTAGAAAATGCAAACTAATCTATAGTGACACAAAGCAGATCAGTGGTTATCTGCGGCCTCTGGGGATGGAGGAATATAGGACAATGGTAGAGGAGGAAACTGGATATGTTCATATTCTTAATTGTGGTGACGGTTTCATGAGTAGATGGTTTCATGTCAAAACTTATCAAACTGTAATTTTAGATACATGCAACTTATTGTACACAAATTATTGTACTTCAGTAAAGCTGAAAAACTTGGGGAAAAAATGTTAATTTCCCCCTAACAACCCACATTCCTCCAGGGTGCCCATACACCCCTGTTTGCCCAGAACAGTCCCAGTTTACATCTGCTGTCCTGGAGTTCCATCTAGTTAGTGCCCCCTTTTACTCTCAGAAAGTATTCTGGTTTGGATTAAAATTATATGGGCACCCTACCTATAACTTCCATCATATTGTAAAAATTAAATCAAATTCAAAAAATGCTATACCAAAAAGAATAATTTCAATTAACTAAAAAATAACTAAAATTTTAAAATACATGTTTTCATAGTGATATTAAAAATAAAAGAACAATGACCCTGATAAGTCAACTCTGTAAGTTGCTGGGGTACCGAATCATTATTCTGAAAACAGGCTGAAAACAAACAATAAGAGGGGAAGAATTAAACATTTATCTTGACTTCCCAGATGAACTGTAAACACGGTTAAGTCAACAGCTGATGAGACAAAGTTCTTCTTTAAAGAATCGCAGCTAATAAATGCATGAGCAATGACAGGAATTTGTAAACCCTTATAACTCTAGGCAATGATCATCAATTACTGCTGAAATCATTAGACGAAACAGTGACATAGAACTTTATAATGGATGGTATAGGCTGGCCTATACCTATATGACCTGAACACACAACCAATCTTATAACACACTAAGTGAACAGCCAGACATTATCTGCCTTTTGATGTGATATAAAAGGAAACAGACCACACAACTTACAGAAGAGGTTGCTCCTAAAACTGAACTCGATGCTGGGGACGCCTCTACTTTCCAAGAAATACAGGGGATAGAATAAATGTTAGCTGACACTATAGGATGCAATCAACCAAATTCAGAATATGGAAATTTCTATCAGACAAATGACTCTGTTTCTTCAATGAATAAAAGATTAAAGATATCAACCAATTGCCATGTGTAAAGTCTCTATGGATCCTGATTTGAACAGACCAATTATAAACTGGCATTTATGAGGTAACCAGAGAAACGCTGAACGCTAACTGCTTGCTACGTAATATTAAAAAACTGTTTATGTTTTAGGTATTTTAATAGTATCGTGATCATTTTTTTTTTAAAGGCCTTATCTCTTAAGATACATAGAGAAGTGTTTCCAGGTAGAACTATATAATGTCCAGATTGGAGGTCGGGGTAAAGGGTACAGGGGAAACAAAATTAGCCTCGTACTGATGACTGAGGAAGCTGGGTGTGGGTGCAGGAGGTTCTTAGTATACTGTTCTCTCTGCTCTTGCGTATGCTTGAAATTTTCCTAAATAAAAGGTATTGAGAAGTGCTTTAAAGGAAAGGGAAGAGTTAAACTCAAAGAAAACAAAGACAATTCCAGAAGATCACTAAGCAAGAACTGGGTTGTACTCTGCCCTAAAATCATGTGAGACTTGGTTTTTCATTCTTTGGCAATAGGGACATAATCTGGGAAATTTCTCAGAACTCAAGAACATGAGTTTTCAGTTTGAAAGGATTTACCTAACACCAAGCAAAATAAAATAAAACAGACTTACATCAGATAGATCATCATGACATGTGACATCCCTAGGAATAAAAAGATTCTAAAAAACTGACAGAGGGATTAAACAAGTCACAGGTCACACATAAGAGATCAAGAATGAACTTGTTGAACTTCAACTTCTCAACAGCTATAATGAAGACAGAAGAAAATGGAGCACTGCCTTCCAAACCCTGAAGGAAAGATATTCCCAACCTAGAATTCTATCATCTGTATAGGTTAATAAATCAAGTATCCGCATAAAGGTATTTTCAGAAATGCAAGATCTCAAGATATTTACTTCCTTTTAAGCATTCAGGAAAAAGATCAAGTCAACTGCTGGGTGGTCAAAATCAAACTGGCCCCTACATCTACAGTACCTACTTAACTCTAGAACAGTGCTCCGCAAAGAGGGCCATGCACTGGAGCTGGCCGCCAAATGTTTCCAGTTCCTGATGAGACAAAGACAGACATCCAGAGTACATGTTTAGAAACTTTTATACCAATTAGACAGAGTACTTTTAGGTCTGTTCAATCTAATAACAAAAAATGTGGGCTTGTATTTTGTATGTCTTCTCTTTTTTTCCATTTTATTTTCTAGTTATTTATTTCTATTATATTTACAGAAGTATCTGATCCCAGTGGACTAGAAATAAAAATAAAAACATAAAACAAGCAAACAAGCAAAAGACTGACCCTTTAACACAGATCATTTAAGAAGTACTGCTCTGGAGGACATGAAGCAATCCTGCAAAGTCCCCAAGTAAAACATACACCCAAATAATTTTATATTTAAGTACTGTGCCATTCAAGCATAAAGGAGTTACACAGACATAAAAAGCAAACTTATGGTTACCACAAGGGAAAGGTGGGTGGGGAGAGATAAATTAGGAGTTTGGGATTAGCAGATACACACTACTGTATATAAAACAGAAACAACAAAGTCCTACTGTATAGCACAGGAAACTATATTCAATATCTTATAATAAACTATAATGGAGAAGAATCTGAAAAAGAATATATAACTGAACATATATATATATATACACATACATATATATATATATATATATAGAGAGAGAGAGAGAGAGAGAGAGAAAGAGAAAACCGAATCACTTTGCTATACACCAGAAACTAACACAACATTGTAAATTAAACAATACTTCAATTAAAAAAATATATATGTAAAAGAAAAAATAAAGAGATCAAATTTCTAATTTTCAAAAAAAAAAAAGAATAAAGGAATTAAATATTTCTGGACTTGGAAGAACTCAGGTTATATAGTTATATTACCTGGATTCTTCATGAAGAACCTGCTGGACAGCTGGATGCCAAGGAGAAAGGGCAACCATTACAGATGGGAACATTTCTGAAAGCTCTAGGACAAATTTCTCCAAGAAGATGAAACCAATAGATTATGCTACGCTTGAATGTTCTGAAAGGATTCAGACAACAGGCAGAGAGTTTGCAGTTGAATCATTTCTGGAGCACATAAATAATTAAGCAAATAGTCACTATAACAACAAATAAATTCAAAATTGTTATTAACTAGGAGGAAAATAAAAAGCTGTGTAGGAAAGAAGTTATTATGATTTATATATTTTTATATAAATGGAATCATACAATAGCCACACAGATATTTTGATTTAAATTTTTTTGATTAATAAAAGCCTTTCTAAAAAAATTAAAACTGCTAGAGGATGAATTTCAGCCAAATAGGAGATGAGTGAAGAAACTACAGCAAAGGGGCTATCAGTCAGCACTAAATCTATTTGACCACAGACTAAAAACAGAAAAAATATGGGTATTACAGTTAGAGTACAAAATGTAAATAATATAAAACCAAATAAAACTGGTATGGGAAGAGAAAGGGAAAGGGAAATCAAAAAGTGTATTGATTTTCTCATACTTTAGAGCCATCGGCCAAAAGATATAATTTAAAACTGAAAAACCAAGTAAAAGAGCTATAAGCAATATTCAAAGGCATAAAGGTTAACCCTAAAAAGAAATAACCAACTAAAATCAGATAGTAATTGAGCCCGAGTGCCACAACTACTGAAGCCCACGAGTCTAGAGCCTGAGCTCTGCAACAAGAGAAGCCACCCAATGAGAAGTCCATGAACCGCAAGGAAGAGTAGCCCCTGCTCGCCGCAACTAGAGAAAAGCCTGCACGCAGCAACAAAGACCCAAGGCAGCCAAAAATAAAAATAAATAAATAAATTTTAAAAATAATTATTAATTAAAAAAACAGTAATTATAGAGGAGGAAAGAGAGAGGAAGAAGAAACATATTAAGTAATCATTTCTCATTTTTAAATGGAGGAAGGCAATCTAAAAAAAAAGAATTAAATATGGTTTAAAAAGTTACAAAGGCAACCATTAGAACAAAAATACAGAAGAAACACACATTAAAAAAAGAAAAACAGGGCTTCCCTGGTGGCACAGTGGTTAAGAATCCGCCTGCCAATGCAGGGGACACAGGTTCGAGCCCTGGCCGGGAAGATCCCACATGCCGCGGAGCAGCTAAGCCTGTGCACCACAACTACTGAGCCTGTGCTCTGAAGCCCGCAAGCCACAACGACTGACCCCGCGTGCCACAATTACTGAAGCCTGTGCGCCTAGAGCCCGTGCTCCGCAACAAGAGAAACCACTGCAACGATAAGCCCGCGCACCGCAACAAAGAGTAGCTCCCACTCGCCGCAACTAGAGAAAGCCCGCACACAGCAACGAAGACCCAGCGCAGCCAAAAATAAATAAAAATTAAAGAAAAAAAGAAAAACAGGTCTTCCCTGGTGGCGCAGTGGTTGAGAGTCCGCCTGCCGATGCAGGGGACACGGGTTCGTGCCCCAGTCCGGGAAGATCTCACATGCCGCGGAGCGGCTGGGCCCGTGAGCCACGGCCGCTGAGCCTGCGCGTCTGGAACCTGTGGCCCGCAATGGGAGAGGCCACAACAGTGAAAGGCCCATGTACCTCAAAAAAAAAAAAAAAAAAAAAAACACAGACCACAGAGTGAAAGAGCATAAAAAGAAGCAATAAAAACAGGAAGTATAAAAATAATAAAACTAAGACCAAGCATATCTGTCATATCCGCTATAAAAACGGGCTAAACCCACCCATTAAAAGAAAGCCTGGGGGCTTCCCGGGTGGCACAGTGGTTAGGAATCCACCTGCCAATGCAGGGGACACAGATTTGAGCCCTGGTCCGGGAAGACCCCACATGCCGCAGAGCAACTAAGCCCGTGAGCCACAACTACTGAGCCTGCACTCTAGAGCCCGCGAGCCACAACTACTGAGCCCGCGTGCCACAACTACTGAAGCCAACACACCTAGAGCCCGCGCTCCACAATGAGAGAAGCCACCGCAATGAGAAGCCCACTCACCTCAACAAGGTAGCAGCAGCAGCCCCTGCTCGCCGCAATTAGAGAAAAGCCCATGCACAGCAACAAAGACCCAACGCAGCCAAAAATAAAACAAATAAATTAATTAATTAAAAAAAAAGAAAGCCTGTCAGATTGGATCACAAAGCAAAATCCAATCACTTCTAAGATGCAAACATTTTCACATTTTAGCATCTAGGATATTGAGACATGATTTATAACTGCCATCAGCCAGACTGTAGGTGGAGTGTCACTGCTATTATCCTATGACTCAGTCCCAAAACAGAAAGTTATTGTACATGCACTCAGGGACCAAAACAGAGAAATGGAGCAGAAGCACACTTTTGATATTAGAGAAGTAAATAGTTGTCATTGAATGAATGATGAAAACAATCAAGGGCTTTATAGGAAAAAGGAGAAAGGAAGCTCCCTAAATAGGTAACGCTGTGCCAGCTTCTGCTACTCAAATATGGTCAAAAGGACTGCCTATCACACACCAAGTGAAGCCAACTGAAGGCAGCAGAAGCTGCAAAATCACCAGGAAGAGATGAAAGTTCAAGGCGAGGGGCTAGTGTGGCAATTCACTCACTACATGGGACTATCTTAAGGCACTAAGTTTAATTATTTTTAAATGAAGGAAAAAAAGAACAATGTTAAATGAACCTCCACTGATGTATTTTGTGCCTGGTCAAAACTGTCCTTCAGAAAGCTTCCATTGCTAGTTTATTAACTTTCTCTTGACAAAAGATGAACTGAGATCTTGCGCATATTTCTATTCAAAATTATGTCATTATCATTCAACTGTATGGCTTTAAACATAACATTCAGACACAAGGGGTTTTTCTTAAGTTTGGTAGGAAGAACTTGAGACTCTCAGGAACTAAGGATTACTCAGTGCTCCTTCCTCATTTGTACTTACTACACATACCCAGGGGGGAGAAGAAATTCATTCTGCTGCATGGCTCAGCATGACTCACAAATTGCAGGCTAGCATTTTGAAATGTCATTTTTATTGATCTCCATTTGATGTTCCATTTGACTTTCCGGGAGTAGACAAATTATGTTTATGGCATTTCCCTAATAGCAGACCTTGAAAATCTGAGTTTAAATGAGCTCTGAAAAAAACATAACCGAATGAAATATCAACTAAACAAAACTATCGGGATGCACATAAATTAATGCTGATTTTAGCATTAAAATATATCCTCCCTAAGACTTCAGCGGTCACGATAAAGATGTCAACATACTACATAATAGAATAGCACATTTCAGGGCATGACAGGCAGCTAAAAACTATAAGGAAAGTCAAGTCTCAGACACAAAGTGTAAATCTGTCAACTGAACACATATGAAATATAAAGCATGGTTGAAATTAGAAAAATGAACATCAAATCCTATTCTGTAGAACCTAGAATTCTGTGCAGCACTGCCAGTTCCATAATAAAAATCAAGTAAGAAAGGTCAATTTATCTCAATAGCTACCATTATTCCTTTCTAATAATTTCAAAACTAAATCAGTCAATGAAAAGCTATTGCTATGTCACAGTAACAGATAAAAAGTTTGCTTTATAGAATAGGTATAATGTTTTAATGCATTTTAACACTTTCAAATATAGTAGTTATTTAATAAGATAACATAAATGAGTTGTATAAAGTTAAATTAGAAAATAATTATAATCTCAAGTAACAGTACGTCATCCTTACATCCATTTACACACAAGAATAATCTGCCAGTCTCAAGCTGAAGACACACTAAGAGAGTAATTAATAACACAGAAGAGGTAATTTAGTAAGCCTTTGGTTTTAAAAAGGCAAAATTTTTAATTTTGAGAAATGACTGATTTCAAACTTTTCACTCTTTTCGAAAGCATGTAAGAAAGCATGAGAGCACCAATTATAAAGTGATCCAGTGAAATCAGTGATATTACATTTCAAAAGCAAAAACTTCTACCCATCCTCCCAAACCTGTTCGAATACTATATCCTTAAACTGAATTGATCAGCTAAGGCACGAGTTAGCTGTAAAGCTTCTGACCTTCCAGAGTACTCAATCTTTTCTATGAATACTGTCAACACAAAACATTCTTCTTTTGCACTGTATTATGTTTAAATATATCTCAACTCCATTACTAGCATTTTAAGTTCTTTCTGAACCCTCAACAAAGAATGAATAAATGACTGGATGGATGGAATGGATGGAGGCTTGGACAACAAAATCTGAGGTTTTGGGTCCCAGATGATTTAGGATGTTGAAAATGACTTTATTAAGACATGCTCTCAAGAATCAGCACTAAATAACAGATGAAATTATGGCCCCCAAGAAATAACCTTTTGAAAATTCTTTAATATTCCATAGTCTAGCCAGTGTTTTTAAATTCTAACTAACATGAAATGTGAATTTCAAAAATTCTTCAGTATCAAAAACCACACTCTGGTAGTACGAAGTCTTGCACAGTGGTTTAGCTCCAGACTAAAATCTTATTACGCAAGGAAAGAAGATCATCTAAATTTTCTTATAGAGTGTAACTGCATCACCAATATCCTTATGTAATAATATGAAGTACATGCTTATCAGCTAAAAGTGATAAGGCAGAGTACAAAACTATGTCCACATTATGACCACAATCTTGTACAACAAACCTCTGCATAGGAAAAAAGGCCAGAAGGAAGACTACAAAATGACCAAGGTAATGGGTTCAAAGGGAGAAACCAATAGTGATATTTTTCTACTTTCTGCATCTTCGATATTCTATCTCATTATAATAATCTCATAATAATATATCTCTATATAACTCTTTGTTTTATATCCTTATATCTCCTTAAATTAAATCACTACACATCATATATTAATTACTATCTGCTTATATGCTTAAAAATACTGTTTTAGAATATGGGAGACATAAGTTTGAGTCACTGCTCATTCATTCTAATAGTATGAAGTTGATGACGTTACTTAACTTCTCCAAGTACTCAATTTTCTCATCTAAGTAAACCACCTTGGCAGGATTTAAACAATATATCACAGAAAACACCTCGCATAGTGCCTAGCTCAGTGGTGCTCAGTTTACATTAATTCCTTTTTCAACATTTTTTGTTGTTGATTTAATTCCCATAAATTAAGTAGACTTAATCACTGATTAAGTACTGCAGTTAAGGGGCAATCAAGTTATCTCAAGAAAAGCCTCCCCTATCAAAGGACTTTAAAAGCTACTAAGAAGCTCAAAAAGACATTTTTAACAGATCCCTTTACACTTAGCCTAGATATGACCTCAGAATCCTTCTAAACACAGCAGCCAAGGTAACCAGCAGGAGTTATCATGAGAGTGAAAACCTATTTGTCATCAGCAACCCAGACAGAGGCTTCTTAAGAAGTCTCTCCCAGCACACAAAACACAACGCCTATAACAAAGGAGAGGGATGAATTCTTTTCACAAGTTTGCCAAAAAATTAAATCTATGACTCAATTCCAGTTCACCCAATAAAACATTTTTAAAATGCAGATTTTTAGGGACTTCCCTGGCAATCCAGTGGTTAAGACTTCGCCTTCCAATGCAGGGGGTGCAGGTTCAATCTCTGGTCAGGGAGCTAAGATCCCACATGCCTCACAGACAAAAAACCAAAACATAAAACAGAAGCAATACTGTAACAAATTCAATAAAGACTTTAAAAATGGTCCATATCTAGGCTTCCCTGGTGGCACAGTGGTTGAGAGTCCGCCTGCCGATGCAGGGGACACAAGCTCGGGCCCCGGTCCGGGAAGATCCCACATGCCACGGAGCAGCTGGGCCCGTGAGCCATGGCCGCTGAGCCTGCGCGTCCGGAGCCTGTGCTCCGCAACAGGAGAGGCCACAACAGTGAGAGGCCCACGTACCGCAGAAAAAAATAAATTAAATAAATAAATAAATAAGTTTTAAAAATGAAGATTTTTAAAAACAGATGTTGACAGCTTTTAAAAGTTTTGTTTGTTTGTTTGGTTTAGTGTTTCAAAAAGGAAGATTACAGTAACTCTTCGTGAGATTGGATTTGGCAATGGATTCTCAGCTATGATACCAAAAGCACAAGCAACAACAACAAAAAAATTGAAAGCTGGACTTCATCAAAGTTACCAAAAGCACAAAGCAACAACAACAAAAATGATACCAAAAGCACAAGCTACAACAACAAAAAAATTGAAAGCTGGACTTCATCAAAGTTAAAAACTCTTGTGTATCAAAGGACATCATTGAGAAAGTGAAAAGACAATCTACAGAATGAGAGAAAATATTTTCAAATCATCTGATAACAGTGTAATATCTAGAACATATAAAGAACTCCTGCAGCTCAACTACAAAAAGACAAATGACCTTATTAAAAATGGACAAAGGACTTGAATAGACATTTCTCCAAGAAGATATACAAATGGCCAAAAAGCATATGAAAAGATGGTCAACATCATTAATAATGAGGGAAATGAAAATCAAAACTACAATGACATACCACTTCACAAATGCTAGGATGGCTATAATCAAAAAAACAGAAGATAATATGTGTTGGCAAGGACATAGAAAAATTGGAACCCTCATACATTGCTGATGGGGATGTTAAATGGTGCAGCCACTGAAGAAAACAGGTTGGCAGTTCCTCAGAAAACGAAGCATAGTATTATCATATTATCCAGTAATTCCACTCCTAGGTATATATGCAAAAGAAATGAAAACAGGGGCTCAAACATGTGTTGAGTATTATTCACAATAGCCAAAGGTGGAAACATCTGAGTGTCCACTGATGGATGAATGGATAAACAAGATGTGGTACAGGGACTTCCCTGGTGGCACAGTAGTTAAGAAACTGCCTGCCAATGCAGGGGACAGAGGTTCGAGCCCTGGTCCTGGAATATACCACATGCCACAGAGCAACTAAGCCCATGTGCCACAACTACTGAGCCTGCGCTCTAGAGCCCGCAAGCCACAACTACTGAGCCCCCACGCCTAGAGCATGTGCACCGCAACTAGAGAAAGCCCACACGCAGCAACGAAGACCCAATGCAGCCAAAAAATAAATGAATAAATAAATAAATTTATAAAAATAAAAAGATGTGGTACATGGATACAAAGGAATATCATTTAGCCATAAAAAGGATGAAGTTCTGATACATGCTACAACACGGATGAGCCTTGAAAACACAACGCTAAGTGAAATAAGCCAGACACAAAAGGACAAATATTGATGATTCCGCTTATCTGAGGTACCCAGAATGGTCAAATCATAGAGACAAAAAGTAGATTAGAGGTTACCAGGGATGGGAGAAAGGTGGAATGGGGAGTTATTGCTTACTGGTGACAGAATTTGTTTGGGGTGATGAAAAAGTTTGGAAACAGACAGTGGTGATAGCTGCACAACACTGTTAATGTAATTAATGTCACTGAATTGGCAAATGTTATCTTATATATATATTTTACCACGATAAAAAGAAATTAATTACTGAAAGTAAACTTAAAGGCACTGAGGGAAAAAAACAATAGGATAATAAATGAAAATGACACAGCATCAGTACCTTTCCACACACTGCGAACGGGATAGAGGAGGCTGACATTTTCGGTTATGAGCTTCTCGGGCAGCCAGTCTGGCTCCTGACAACTGAAACAGAGTACAAAATAAACTTAATAAACCATCAAACTTGCTACTATCCTAGAAAAACTGGTATCGCATTCTGCCATCAAGAGGCCAGAAATTCGAGCAACTCTAAGCTCTAAACAAGCATTCACTCCACGGGAAAACAAAACACATTAATCTGGGAAAATTCTAGAGCAGTTTGAAACAATAACCAACATATTAAAGCACTGAGGGATTAATTCACACACAGTGATCTTAACGAGTCTACAAGAGTGGCATACAGACTGTTTTCCAACAAACCTAACAAAGCTGAAAGATTTCTAGTCAAAACTTTCAGGGCTTCCCTGGTGGCGCAGCGGTTGAGAGTCCGCCTGAAAAAAAACTTTCAGAAACTTTAACTGGAGCTGAGTCCAAGAGAATTCCAAGCTCATAACTGTATCTCTAAGTGCCTTCATCAGTCATCCAGTAGCGGAATAAGGGATGGTCAATGCAAATGCTTCCCAAAAAGTGTTTTTCTAAAGCACTTCTTGGAATGGTAATGACCTGCTCTCTTTAGGGAGAAATCTATATTGGCAAAACCAATACTAACACCTCAGAAAGCCTTAAAGGGAACTCAGACTTTGAGACAGTAGTTTAAGACATCAGTAATCAGAGTAAGTTCAGAGTAAATATAAACTCCAGTCTCTCAAACCAAAAAACATGGTATCTTCATCTCAAGAGATTTATCTCATACATTCTCAATGAAATGTCACAGACATCAACAATTAAAAAAATACATATATATATATCCAAAAAGTTGATATACCTTTTCATCTTCCCATTGAAAAAAATTACAATCTTTTCTATCTCTACAAGCTGAGCAGGCATAAAACCTCCGTGTTTCTTCTTTCCCTTGGTTCACCTTTACAAACAGAAGAGTGGGTCCTAGTTCCAGAATAGGAAAATATAAGTCAAACAGTCATCTACCTCAAGTTCCTAGTTTTCATCGCCTTTAAATAAAATTTGTTTCAGTTTTACGCACAATTTGTCACAATTAAATGCACTACTCTGTTTAATAATTTTTTTCCCCCAAAGTCACAACATTCAGGCAAAGACTACTTAAGAAATAAATTTTGAAAACTGGTCTCTCCAGAAGGAAAATGCTATTGTCAGTACAGTTGCAGTCCACATGGTGAACGGCCTGGGTCCTGACACAACAACAAAGACGGAGTGCCAACAACTGAGCACTCTGCCACCGCCGCTCAGTTATCCTTTCAGTGAAAATCTGAGCTTTTAGAGTTGGACGCACTCTCTCTCCGCAAGAAAAACTGGGTCTAGTTAAGCAAGAATTCATTCTATCGTGCTCCCTAACGGTTTTTTAATTTTAATGGAAAAGACAGTAAAACAACAAATGAAATCTTCAAGTACTTGGCAACGGGAATTACTCAATAATACATATCCTTTTTGCCTAGCCTCTGCCTCATCCCTTCAAAAAACATGTAACAGCCGTAAAGCCAAAACCACAACAGTGGGGACTTTCTATGACGGTTTCTTAAGCAAGTGGAAAACCACAACTTCCCGAGGAAGGAGCGTTTTCTAGATATCACACTCGGTGGGAGAGAGAGAAGGGGATCTGAATCCGAGAGCCCTAAAAGCCCACGGCACGTTCAGGCTCACCCACGCCCCTTGGCTCCCGACAGCCAGGCTCAGCCCAGACGCGGACCCACCGTGAGGGCACAGCGGGGCGGGCGGGGCGGGATCGGAGGAAACCACCACCTCGACTCCCGAGTTCCCCTGGCGACCCGAGCTCCCCTCTGCCTCTACGGTTCCAAGCCGCTCCCTGGGGGCCGCCATCTTCCCGCCGCCGTCCCGAAAGCCTCAGTCCGAACCAAAGAGGCTGAGAAAGAGCGTCGCCATGACCCTCCGTGACTCAGAGCGCCCCCGCTCGCCTAGGAGGAGCTTCGGCCACTGGGGCAGAGGTCACGCCCCGAAACCCAACTTCTGCTGGAACGTCTGAGAAAGAAGCCGTAAGATCCATGTTGTCATCTCAGTGATTTCTCATGTATCTGAGGGGTTCAGCTCTCTAATCTTACCTGAGCTAAGTCATGTGTCTAGTGACCGGCTGATCTAGGTTCACCTTGGCAAGAGTAACTCAGCTCTGCTCCATGTGTCTCTCATCCTCCTGCTGTAACCAGCCGGCCAGCCTGGGCACATTTCTTTCATGGGAATGGCAGAAGCACAACAGAACTAGGAGAAACAGACAAGGTTCTTAAGGCGTAGGCTCGGAGCTGCCACTGTCACTTCTACCTCATTCTTTTGGCTCAAGCAAGTCATATGGTCAAACATTGCAGAGTTACATGGCAAAGGGCATAGGTCAGAAAGGGGTGAAAAATTGGAGCCAATGACACAGTCTATCACAAAAGCACTCTTCACTGGGACAACCAAGTGTCTGGTGGTACTGTTTCCCACCACTTAAGGAGCACCTGCCTCAGCAAGAAGGCAATAAGGAGGAAGCAAAACTAGGAGGTAGGAATGTATGACGATACCATGTGAGCACCTAGATCCAACCATGCCTGAAGTTTCCAGTTACATGAGTCACAAACGCCTCTGTCTACTTAAGACAGTTTGAGATGAGGTTGGTTCTATCTATCACAACCAAGAATGTCCACTAATGCTCTGTGGTCACAGCACAATATTGGATGGATATATCTGTTCATTAATATGCCTGGATTCCCTTTTCCAGTCAAGACCAGCTAACCCTGCTCTCCATTCTCCCTGCTACGATCCCTGTCAGTCTGCCTGCTATGCTCCCCTCCATCCAATCTGTCCCTTCTGGCCCTTGCGGTGGAACCCAGTCTCCTCAGCTGCCTTTTGCCTTGCTGCCCAAAAATCAGCACACAGACCTACTTCTCTTTAAGGGGAAACCTGTCAGGGGTGACAAGAAAGGAATCCTACAAAAGACTTTACCATGTCAGTCTCTGCTCTCTTGTTCTGGATCCTGACTCCCCTGCTGAAAGGGTCACTTCTATGGACTGAATTGTGTCCCCCTCAAAGTTCATATGTTGAAGCCCTGTCCCACAATGTGATGGTATTACAGGTGGGATCTTTGGAAGATAATTAGGTTTAAAGGAAGGCATGAAGGTAGGCCCCCAAAATGGGATTAGTGCCCTCATAAGAAGAGACACCAGAATGTGCATGCTCTCCCTCTCCCTCTCCCTCTCTCTCCCTCTCTCTCTCTCTCCCTCTCTCTCTCTCTCTCTCTCTCTCTCTCTCTCTCTCTCTCTCTCTCTCTCTCTCTCTCTCTCTCTCTCTGCCATGTGAGGGAGGACACAGTAAGAAGGGGGCCATCCACAAGCAAGGAACAGTATCCTCACCAGGAACTGAATCTTCTGGCACCTTGATCTTGGACTTCTCAGCCTCCAGCACTGTGAGAAATAAATGTCTGACATTTAATACACCCAGTCTACAGAATCTTGTCATAGCAGCCTGCACTGACTAAGACACTCATTATGCCCCTTGACTTCTGATCTCTGCTTTAAATTCTGAGAGCAGACCTCTCCCCACCTCTGAAAAGCCTTAACTGTAACAGCTTGGTTGGGGAAGGACTTGGACACAGAGGGGCTTTGTGTGGCCTTCCACACATCTTTGAAAAACAGCAACAACCCTGCTGAACCAAACACCCCGAAAGTAAGGACACCTTTCAATAAGCTACTGAGATTCACTGGTCATTTCTGATGTGCCGGGCTTGGCGTGCATCCCAGGACACGACAGACAGCAGTCCTTATGGAGGAGGCCTTTTAGAAGCCAATGCAGACCAGAGGACGTGGACTCCGGCAGGCATACCATCAGTGCGCTGAAGGGACTGGCCCTCCACGTTTCTTCCTGCCTGCATATGTCCCTCTAGTGAGAAAGCCAGGAGCAAGGTGCAAAAAAGAGCATGCATTTATGTGCGTGAAAGTGACCGTTCCTTGTCTACACATACAAATGAAACCTGGAGATAAATAAATCTTCTGAAAGTTAAAATCCTATGGGTAGTGGGATGAACAGTGTCCCCCAAAGAGTCATGTCCAGTCAGAACCTTGAATGTGACCTTATTTGGAAATAGGCTCTTTGCAGATGTTATTAGTTAATGATAAAGATGAGGTCATACTGGATTAGGGTGAGCCCTAAATCCAATGAGAATGTCCTTATAAGAAGGGGAGAGGACATAGAGAAGAAGGCCACGCGAGGACAGAGGTGGACAGAGATTGGGGTTATGCTGGCACAAGCCAAGGAATGCCTGGGGCCACTAGAATCTAGGAAGAGGCAAGAAAGGCTCCTCCTCCCCTAGAGACTTTGGAGGGAACATGGCCCTGCTGACCCCTTGATTTTGGACATCCAGCCTCCAGAGCCGTAGGAGAAGACATTTCTGTTGTTTGGAGTCACCTGGCTTGTGGCACTGTGTCACAGCAGCCCTAGGAAACTAACGCACCTTGTCTGAGGCTTGGTCTGGAGACCTTCTCGCTCAGAGCCCCACCGTTTACTTTCCAGGTGACCCTGGAGAAGTCACTATCTAAGCTTCAGGTTCCTCGTCTGTAAAAATAGCACTGTTGGGCTTCCCTGGTGGCGCAGTGGTTAAGAATCTGCCTGCCAGTGCAGGGGACACAGGCTTGAGCCCTGGTCCAGGAAGATCCCACATGCCGCAGAGTAACCAAGCCCGTGCGCCACAACTACTGAAGCCGGCGTGCCTAAAGCCCGTGCGCCGCAATAAGGAGCCCGCGCACCACAATGAAGAGTAGCCCCCATTCGCCACAACTAGAGAAAGCTGGCGCGCAGCAACGAAGACCCAACGCAGCCAAAAATGAATTAAAAAAAAAATAGTACTATCTACCGTCAAGGAGAGGGAGTGTTTGAGTACACGAGAAAATGAACACAAGAGCTCTTTGTCAACAGCCAAATGATATGTACATATTATTACATTCCTCTTTTACAGCTATGTTCCAACCTACAAAGGTGCTACTCTATGGAAGAGAATTCCATTTATTCTGGATTACTCAGCACGGTAGAACCTGGGTGAAATTATGAGAGGCAGATTTTGGCTGAAAAAGAGCATACTGTGGGGTTCCTAGAAGCAGAGCCCAGGATGGAGATTCTTGTGCAAGTGACTTTTTGAAGGAGAAACCTGTAAGGAAGTGAGAGAAGCAGGAGAAGGCAGGGGTAGAAGTGAGGCAGAGTCCAGCCTCAGCCTGATGCACAGGGAGCTATGGTGCATGACGGCACCGTGGAGTTTCCTGCTTTGGCGGGGGATGGGGGCTATTGTACCCTGCCATCTGTCAGTCCCAAGCCCAGAATAAGTAGGAATCCTTCTTAAGGGAACCAACTCAACTGGGAGGTTTATCTCCTTATTTTTTCCCCCTACTCCTCCCTGCTGGTGGAATGCAGATACAGTGATGGAAGCTCCAGCAGTCATTTTTGGACACTGAGGTCCAAATAGGAGAAACTGGACTATCAAACTCAACTCCTTTTAGGTGACAATAAATTCTTGTCTGTTTAAGCCACTTGTTTATTGTGTTTTCCCTGATACATAATCAAACTTAATGTTAAAATAGGGGTTTTTTTTTGTAATAGCACTTCAGGTTTCAAAAATGTTATTTGTAACTAAAATCATGTACTATACGCTCTCCAGATTATAATGCTCCTCCTTTGAAAATGGAAGGATTACAATCTGAATAGCTATTTAAAAAAAATATTCTACCACCATGTCTGGTGCTTAAATGTATAAATGTTTCATTTATATATCAACTCGCAGGAGCTATACTATTAGGTACACTTTACAGATGAGGAAACAGGATCGGAGGTTGGGCTGCGTAGGGCAACCGTGAGGAAAGTTGGCTCTGGAGTCAGTTGGTCTTGGTTCTAATTCCACTCCACCACTTGCTAGGTTAGGCAAGTTACTTAACCTTTCTGTGCCTCAGTTTCTCATTCTGTATACAGAGGGATGAGGTACTGTTGGGAGGATAAAAAGAGCTAATTCATGTAGTGCACTTACCAAAGTGCCTGGAACGTAGTGAGGAGTTATTATAATGGCTCAGGGTTAGAGATGAGGCAGGATTTGAACCATGATCCCTCCAACTCCAAGGCTCATATGCTCCTTCAGCAACCTCTGCAGCAGATAGGCCACCCTAGTCCTTGCTTCAGGGAAAGAGCATGCTGCCTTCTCTTCATCTGTTCACCTCTTATTCCTGTTTGCTTGGTTAACACCTGGTCCGCTCTCATGATTGCTTAGACATCACCTCCTCTGGGAGAGCCTTCCCTGAGCCCCAAGATTAGGTTAGATGCTCCTCTTATGTCCTCCTGTAGCATCCTGAATGTACATCAGTAGTATTGATGATCACTCTACATTATTAATTGCCTGATTGCTGGCTTGTGCCACCCTTTACCCTGTAAGCCCTTTGAGAGCAATGATCGTATATTATCCTTATATCCACAGTGCTAGCGCATAAGAGACTTTTAATACATATTACTGATTAAATGACAACTAAAATCAGACTTTAAAAATCTGAGGATGTTTGAGTTGGAAGGAACCATTGTGTCATCTCATCTAGTGATTCCAACAAGGGCTGTGCCACCTCCTAGGGGGCACATTTTAGAAATGTCAGGAGGTGTTTTTGGTTGTGACAGTGATTGGGGAACGCTACTGGAATGTGGAGGGCAGGGGCTGTGCTAAAAGATCTGTAATGGTTAGGACAGTCCTGTGCAATGAAGAACTAACTACTCCCAATCCTGCACAACTTCCTCTAGAGTCTGGAAAGACACTTATGTAGGTGAGTAACCTGTTTATAGTTATTTGAACCTACACTCCAACTTTAATTTACACAAACACAAAGTAGTTTCTTACAGTTTTAATATATCTGAATATGCCAGGAATGCAACAACTGTGTATATCAGGAGGCAATTATACTTTGCTTTGTCCAGAAAAAAAAAATTCTTCACCACTGTGGAAAACTCACATGATCAACAACAACATGGCTCATGTAATCCGAATTCCCAGTACACCGCATCTGTATCTGCCTTTAAAGCTGTTACCTTCATTGCTTGTCTGTCAGCAATTTCTGTATAATAAGCTATTCTAAAACATAGTGGCTTAAAACAAGTCATTCTCTCGCATACATCTGTGGGTTAGCTGGGGGTTGGCTGATGTGGCTGGGCTCAGCAGAGTGGTCCTGCTTCACACTTGGTCAGCTGAGCCTGCTCCCAGCTTGGGTTGGGCTCAGGTCTGCTCACTGTGTCTCATCGGGGCCCGGGCTGGAGGGGCAGCAGACACCTGGGAGCAGTTCTTCTCATGATAATGGCAGAGGCACAAGAGGGCAAGTCTCACTGCACAGCACATTCCACGCCTTATTTCAGTCTTGTCTGACTCTCCCACTCGGCCAAAGCAGGCCACACTGGCAAGCCCAAAATCAAGGGGTGGAAAAGTAAAAGTACACTCTTCCCGTGGAGGTGGAGGGCAGAGTGAATATTTTTGAGCAAAATCTAATCCACCTCAATGATTTTACACAAATATCCTAATTTTGCTCTGATTTCAAAATGTCATACATAAAGAAAAATTCAGTTTTGTCTTACTTATCTTGAATCTAAGTGTATTCATTATAAGAAAGTATGTGCACCTGACAACTTCACTATAATGTAACAGTGTGGTCACGCTGAGCATTTACATGTGAAACACATATTTTATTGTAAGTAACCATCCTTTTATTTTAAAATACTTTGTGGGCTTCCCTGGTGGTGCAGTGGTTAAGAATCCGCCTGCCAATGCAGGGGACATGGGTTCGAGCCCTGGTCCGGGAGGATGCCTACATGCCGCAGAGTAGCTGGGCCCGTGTGCCACAACTGCTGAGCCTGCGCTCCAGAGCCCATGAGCCACAACTCCTGAAGCCTGTGCGCCTAGAGCCCATGCTCCACAACAAGAGAAGCCACCACAGTGAGAAGCCTGCACACCGCAACTAGAGGAAGCCTGAGTGCATCAACAGAGACCCAACACCACCAAAGATAAATACATAAATTTAAAATATTTTGTGTATTTTATTTGAAATTAGGTGTTTAGTTAGATTAAATTATCGATGAATTTCATTTTAAGAGGGTCAAGAGGGTCGGCAAAGTATTTTTTACGAGAAGAGGACAAGGGGAGAAGGTTGGGACCATAGAGGTAATCCAGTACAGCTCAGTCTGATGAGGGGGGTAGCTGGGCCATACACGCCCCCACTTTGAATCCCGCTCTACCCTTCACAGATTATGTCACTTCAGGCAAGTTGTTTCACATCTCTGAGCCTTTCTCAGGTGTACTATGTGTAATAATACACGTGGCTTCTGGGTTGCGGAAAGAATGAAATGAACGCACATGTGTGACATTCAGGATCCTGGCAGGGAACAGACGGCACATTCACGTGGGGTAATTGAAGGAAGCTTCATAAGGGGGCTGTTTACCAGGCTGGGGGCAGGGTTAAGTTAAACTACCCAGGGAAAGTACATTCCCTTAGGGCTATTACTAGCAGGAAGTTATTTCCACCCCAGGTCTACAGGGCCAAGGAAGTTACTTGAAACCCAAAGAGAATAATTATACGGAAGGAACAGCCCTACAGAGCGATGGCCTTCAGCAGAGGGCCTCAGCCAACCATGACAGGCCCACAGGGAAGAAGCTGGGGGGATAAATACCCAGCCTCAGTCTCCTCCTTTGGCCCTCAGATCTTTCATCTATCAGTGTCTCCTACTGGAAAAAAAAAAACAACAGCCAGAGATGAGACGTGGAGTGCCTTTTGATGGCGTCCATAAAGGTCAGCCTCCCAGAGCATAGAGCAGAAGGGGAAAGCGGGGAGCAAATCTGGAGGAGAAAAAAAGAGGATGATTACACAGCATGAAAAACACAGTACATGGCAAAGTAAGAACTTTATAAGTGGTAGCACAGTTGACTAAATAAGTAAACACACCCACACACATACATATACACATACATATACACATACACATACACATACACATACATACAGGGGAAACTCAAATAATCTCCCCAAAGTATGAATAGAACCTCCACTAGAATCTAGTTGATCTTGTAGGGAAGGTAAAACAATCTCTTTCCTCTACCCATCTTGGGTTCTCTGGCTGAGGCCCTACAAATTAAACTAACAAAAAAACAGATTAATAAGAGAAAAAACAAGCAGACATTTATAAACACGTGTGTCAAGCATACACATGGGAGCACTTAGAGGTGAGTATCTCAAAGAGGTCATTAGAACCTAGGCTTACACAGCATCTTGACAAAAGAACAGTATATTTTTAGAGACATGACATGAGAAGGACTTTGGGCTCCTACAGGTGGCAAATTGTGGGAAGGCGAGGAGATGGGGAAACTAATGGTAAATAAGGGTCTAGAATTGTCTATGGTGATTTATTTCTGTTCTTCTTGATAGAGAGGGGAGGTGGCGGAGAGGAGGGCATCTTTACAAATTATGTTCTGCATTTAGGCAAATAAGGGGAAGGCAAAGAGCTTTTCTTATATCTGCTGATTCTCAATTGCCTTCAGCTCCAAATCATCCTTAAACCAAAGTGGCATATTCTGCTACCTTTCCGTCTCTTCGTTCAAAGGCTTTTTCTACTGCATTCCTTTATAGATTATATCAAATTTCCACGTCAGCAATGACAACTTGACCTCTCTGAGCCACAGACTTTCGAAACTTTAAAATAAAGGTAGTAATATTTGCCCTCAAAACATATTAAGGGGGATGTTGTCCCAGTAATTGAGCAGCATTTAAGCGAGAGATTCAGGGAATTAAGCATATCCAATTCCTCATCTACAGCATGGAGAGTAAGCGTAGCTGAATGTTACATTGCTTAGAAACTATGCCAGGGCAGTGGCGACCTTGGTCTAAACCGGTGCCTTGGTTGAAATACAGTTACCTGTAAGTGCTGCAATTTAAAACAAACACTTGAAGGGTAGTTTTCCGGATTGTTCCCAAAGCCACACTGAGATTAAAGGCAGTCTTATTTCACCCTGACAGGCGTTTGGGCACAAGCATCGCTGAACCTGGTTAAACCAGTTCCGGCAACCGGGGGATCAGCCCTAAATGTTTACACAACTTTCTGACTCCTGGGAAAGGCAAGGCTACCTGATTTTTCTACTGTTTCTGAAAGCTTCAATAGTTTCAGAAGTCTTAACAGTCAGGTGGGAGTTGTGTAACCAGAGGTGAGGAGCAGCCAGGGTTCCTGGAGTCAAAGGAAAAATAAACACATCTCTTTGCATACAGAGTAGATTAGCTGCTTCTTTTTGATATCACACGCTTTCCATTTTCAGGTCTTAAAAAACCCACAAGGCGACCTGCAGAGGTACCAGCCACTGGCTGCCAGATTAGCATTTCACCAGCTGGAACCAGATGTCAGGATTCTGCACAAATACCTTTTTGAAATGTCGCTTAGTTTCTCAGGGAGTCAGGTTCGGACAAATCTCTCACTATTACCCAGTGACCTCAGGTGCCTTTTCCTCTCAACCCCAGATCAACCCCGGTGTCACACAACAGAAAACTTTAAAATAGGCTTTGGTTCCAAATCTGTCACCATGCTCCAGGAAAGATGATATTCAATCTAAAACTTTATGCAATAATCCAAACCCATAAACACAGATGTATGCTTTATTTCATCATCTAAAACCCCAAATCCAAAAGTACCACTAACACACACAGACAGCTGCTCCGATAAAAACTGAATCCATAACAGAATTTGTACCACACTTTTCACAAAATACGTGAAATGACATTATATGTCATCTTTGTTACAAAACTTTGAAGTTAGCATTAGCTCATGTATTTTACAGGTGGAGAGAAAGCTGGTCTGGGAGATTGTAAGATCTGCCCAGGGGCATGGAGCTCATGAGCAGAGCCAGGACTTAAATACAGGTCTATTCCAATCTCAGACTCAGACAAAAGGGAATTGTGGCCTATCTTCTACTTATTGAAGATATGCAATATTAGAACATAAGTAAGTTTGCAGTATTTCAAAAAGACAAAAGTTAAACCTATTGTATTATTTGGCTTTAGAATAAAAACTTCAAAGCTTAAGGATTTGTTTTCTCAGAGAACTCTTTACATGGAATCTGAAGCAGGTTAAAATTTACTGAATAAGATGATGCTGATTAATAATGCACTTTGTTAGATAAATGTATTTTCGTTATATACTTTCACAGTTCAATCCATGGGCCCACTTAAAATTTAGGGATCTTCAGATGAGAAACACTGAGTAAAAGCAAGATAGCTCACGGCAATGAATAAAAGCTCTCAGAAGTCATACACGACTTTGTTCCACTTTGTTCCAACATAACTTGTATGTTGTCCATACAAGTTATGTATTTTGTTCCTCAGATTTTATGCTTAATTACTACCATTCATGACAATATTTTTTTGATATTATGACAGATTAGTAGACTTGCTTGATGGAAACCAACTCATCATCATCATCATTATCATCATCAAAAAAGAGAGCTAAATAAGAAAAACTCATTGACAAAAAAAGATGGGACAAGAATTAAGTTTTCAAAGAAATGGGGGTAGGAGGAAATCTAACCACACTCCATACACAAGAATATGTTTTGATTTGTTAAAAGAGTTCCTGCTGCCACAGCTCTCTGGCTTTTTTGGGATTTCCTCTCCTAACATGATGAATTCGTTGATAAAAATTAAATCTCTCTTTTCTAACTCCTGATCTAAATGCAATATGAAGTACACAGAATCGTTTGTGAAATATTCTTGCCAAAAATGTTTAACCTGAACCTATTCAAGCTTTTAGATCTCATTTCCAATTTATAGAAAATACAGGGGATAGAGAATCAAGTTGAACACTAAGAGGAAATAATGAGACAGATCCAGTATGGGGAATATCCCAAAAGTTAATGTCATGGGGAAAGTGAAGGAACTGTTTTAGATTAAAAGCTAGAACAACAGATGCGATGTATACAACTTGATTGGATCTTGATTCAAAGAAACCTAGCTATAAAATATATATTTGGTGAATAATTAAAAATATATGAATACGGTCTATATAACAGATAATAGGAATTTTTTGTTAATTTAGGAGAGATGATGTTATGGTAAGTAGAATGGTCTTATTCTCCTCTCTTTCATTGTAGTCTTTCTACATGACTAGCTTGGGTTTCCTCACAGCATGGCGGACTCTGGGTAGTTGGACTTTTTTTTTTATTGGCCGTGCCACATGGTGTGCAGGATCTTAGCTCCCTGGCCAGGGATCAAACCCATGCCCCTTGCAGTGGAAGCATGGAGTCTTAACCACTGGACCGCCAGTGAAGTCCCATTTGACTTCTTACATGGTAGCTGATTTCCCAGGGTGAGTGGAGGCTGCCAGCCTTCTTAAAGACTAAGCCCAAACTGGCATAGTTGCACTTTTGTTACATTCTGATGATTAAAGCAAGTTGCAAGCCCAGCCCAGATAGAAATGGGGGAGAGGTAGATTCCACTTCCTCATGGGTGGAAAAGTACATGCTTGCAAAGAGGGAAGGAAGTGATGACAGCCATCTTTGGGGACTATCTACTCCCTTACCTCCAAAGAATGGATTAAATATATTGAGATGTTGAATGAAAGCCACGCTCTCCACAAGACAAGCCTAGACATTGAAAATATGCTTCTATTAATAAATAAGGAAAATGTTGACAGCTCAGGTCAAAGCCAGTGAAGCATTTTGTTTACAAAGCATTTCATTTCCCTCCCCTGTAGGCAAAGAATTTACAGTCTAAGAGGCAAAGGTAGAGATGTGCACACACGATCAAAGATTAAGACATTATTCCCTCAAAAATACTTCATTTTAGACCTACCACCATTTTCCGGTTTTCCTTCTGCCTTTGAGCAGTATCTGAAGAGTGAATCCAAGAGCTGAAACTGTATTTTACTGATTTCTGTCTTCCTACTGCCTTTTGGAGAACCTGGCATACAGTGAGTACCCATAAATGTTTGTTGAATTCAGTGAGTGACTTCTATCATACAAACTGTTGTCCATACAGGTGTTGGGATTTTAGCAAATGAGAAAAGCTAAAGCAAAATCATGTATCTGCCATGATTGAGAAACGGAGCTGTTCTGGTTCACAACTATGCAGAACAGAACCAGGAGCGAGGCAGTAAGCATGACGTTTATTTCAGTTGTAAAAATAATTATTACAAATCCAGGCTGAAAAGTCCTACACATTATTAAGAAGAAAGCCTCTCAGACTTCACTTCAGAAAATATTTACAGATGGGTGTTCTTATTGTTTCAGTGTTCCACTGAGGATATGACTAAGGAGGTGGCTGGGACTGCAGCAGTGGCCAAGGTTGAGGCTGAGCCTGGCCGCAATCAGAGAGCCTAATGCAGATGGAGGTGCCTAATAGTTTTTTAGTTTGGGTAGTGCTATGGACTGCATTGTGTCCCCTCCCCCCAATTCATATGCTGAAGCTCTAGCCCCCATGTGACTATATTTGGAGATACAGCCTTTAAAGAGGTAATTACAGTTAAATGAGGTGGGCCCTAATTCAAAAGAACCATGTCCTCAGGATGTGAGTGCAATAAGAAAAGGCCATGTGAGGACACAATAAGGCAGCGATTTGTAAGCCAGGAGAAAGTCCTCACCAGAAAACCCTGCTGGCATCTTGATCTTGGACTCCCAGCCTTCAGAACTGTGACAAAATATATTTCCATTGTTTAAAGCCACTCTGTGATATTTTTTCGTGACAGCCATAGCAAATTAAGAAAGGTGACAAAGTATTCACATGAATGTGCTCCCATATAAAAGCTTATTTTAAAAGATGAAATAATTGAAGCATACGGAAAATAACAGAGAATAACATATAACAACTCACCTACCACCCAGATTTTAACAAATGTGGCCATCTGGTCATATTTGCTTCAGATACTTTTTAAAGAGATAAAATTTTATACTTAAAGTGTACTTGGTAACCTTTAAATCTGCTTCTATAACCTCCTTACCTCCTATTCTGAAGCTGGAGAAGGACATTCCTGTCCACTTTTTAATATACTTACATGTATGCATATGTCAAAAAGCAACTATAAAAAAGTACCCTAGTACTGTTTTGTATTTACATAAATGTGTAAATACTTTTGCAACTTAGTGTTGTTTTCCTTCAACATCGTTTTCAAGTTTATGTGTACATTTCAATACATGTGGCTACAGTTGATTTTTAGTGCTCTGTGGTCTTCTATTGTATGGGTATACCACAATTTATCCACTTCCTGCTAATATTCAGGTTGTTTTCAATTTTTCAGTACTATAAACACTATAGCATTGGCCAATCTTGTATGTGTTTCCTTGAATGCACATACTACCAGGTACTTGCATCTTCAATTTTACTAGAGACTGCTCTCCAAAATGATTCTACCAACTGTCAGGCTTTTACTTTTGCCCGAATCTGCTAGGTTTGAAGTGGAAATTCATTGCTTATTGTTTCCTGAAGAATACTTTACATACAATGAGCTGTGCAATTTGATGATCTTTGATAAATGTACTCACCTGTGCAATCAGAACCACACTCAAGACACAAAGTATTTCCATCATCCCTTGAAATTTCCTTAGACCCCCATGCAAAGCATTGTTTACAATGCCACCCTAGTTAACCACTCCCCCCCAATAATCCACCTCGGTCCCCAAGCAATCACTGGACTGTTTTAACAATGGATTAGTTTTTATTTTAGAAAATTTTATATAAAAGGAACCCCATGGTACATTCTCTTTGTGTTTGGCTTCTTTCAGTCAGCATAATCGTTTTGAGATTCATCCATGTTGTTGGGTTTATCAGCACACAGACTTTTTTTTTTTTTTTTTTGCGGTACGTGGGCCTCTCTGCTGTGGCCTCTCCCGTTGCGGAGCACAGGCTCCGGACGCGCAGGCTCAGCGGCCATGGCTCACGGGCCCAGCCGCTCCGCGCCATGTGGGATCTTCCCAGACCGGGGCACGAACCCGTGTCCCCTGCATCGGCAGGCGGACTCTCAACCACTTGCACCACCAGGGAAGCCTAGCACATAGTCTTTTCCTTTTCATTGTATGGATGTATTTTTTGCTTATCCATGCACTTGTTGGTGAACTTGGGTTGTGCCCAATTTAGGGTATTACAAAAAAGGTTGCTGTAAACATTTCTATGTAGCCGTTTGCTTTAATTTCTCTTGGGTGGGTAAAAGAAAAGGAATGGCTGGGTGTGCGATAGGTGTACGTTTAAGTCTACTCATTGTGGGTTTTATCTGCATTTCCCTAGTGGTAATGTTGAGCATCCTTTGATGTGCTTATTGGCCATTCATTTATCTTATTTTGTGAAGTGACCGTAAAATATTTTGTTCATTTCTTTTTTTTTAACATCTTTATTGGAGTATAATTAGAGTGTTGTGTTAGTTGCTGCTTTATAACAAAGTGAATCAGCTATACATACATCCCCATATCTCCTCCCTTTTGTGTCTCCCTCCCACCCTCCCTATCCCACCCCACTAGGTGGACACAAAGCACTGAGCTGACCTCCCTGTGCTATGCGGCTGCTTCCCACTAGCTATCTATTTTACATTTGTTAGTGTATATATGTCCATGTCTCTCTCTCTCTCTCTCTCTCTCTCTCTCTCTCGCTTCATCCAAGCTTACCTTTCCCCCTCCCCATGTCTTCAAGTCCATTCTCTACGTCTGCATCTTTATTCCTGTCCTGCCCCATGTTCATTTCTTAAATGGGTTATTTTACTTCTTATTCTTGAGTTGTGCAATCTCTTTATATATTCTGGAATTCTTTATCAGATATATTTGTCAAATATTTTCTCCCAGTTTGTGACTAGAAATTTTATTTTCTGAAGTGTCTTTTGAAGAGCAAAAGTTTTTAGTTTTGATGAAGACCAATTTATCAATTTTTTCTTTAATGGTTTGTGCCATTTGTGCTCTAAGAAATCTCTGTAAAAACAAGGTCACTAAGATTTTCTCCTGTTTTCTTCTATAAGTTTTAGCTCTCATACTTAGGTCTCTGTATGGGGTGAAAGTGAAAGTTCACTGTGTGTGTGTGTGTGTATTACAGTATCATTTGTTGAAAAGACTTCCCTTTCTATTGAAATGCCTTGGCACCTTTGTTGAAAATCAGTTTACCACGTATGTAGGGTTTATTTCTGGATTCTCTTTTCTGTGTCCTTGATCTTATGTCTATCTTTACCCCAATTACCACTGTTTTGATTACTGTAGCTTTATAAGTTCTGAGACCAGGTAGCGTATAAGTCCTCCAACTTTTGCTCTTGTCTCATAGGTTGGCCAGAACATTTCCATATACATTTTAGAATTAGCTTGTCAATTTTTTTTTTTTTTTGTGGTACGCGGGCCTCTCACTGTTGTGGCCTCTCCCGTTGTGGAGCACAGGCTCCGGACGCACAGGCTCAGCAGCCATGGCTCACGGGCCCAGCCACTCCGTGGCATGTGGGATCTTTCCGGACCGGGGCACGAACCCGTGTCCCCTGCATCGGCAGGTGGACTCTCTTGTCAATTTTTTAAAAAATCCTGATGGGATTTGATCGTGTTGAAACTATAGACAAACTTGGGAGCATCAACATCCTAACATTATTGATACATAAGCATGGTATTGCCCTCCATTTATTTAAATCTTGAATTATTCTCAATACTCTTTTTATAGTTGGTATAGAGAGCTTACACATCTTTGGTTGGACTTATCCCTAGAAATCTGATGTGTTTCGCTGCTGCTATAAATGGTATCTTTTAAAATTTTCTTTTTCTAACTAATGTTGCTGGTATATAAACCTTGCAAAATTCACTTATCAATTCTAATAGCTATTGGTAGATTCCTTTTAATTTTCTACATGCATAATTATGTCATCTATAAATAATGACAATTTTCTTTCTTTCTTTCTTTCTGAACCTCATTCCTTTCACCTCTTCTCTGCCTTTACTGCACTGGTTATGCTCTCCAGTACAATACTGAATATGAATTGTGAAAGCAGGCCCCCTTGTCACATTACTGATCTCAGAGAGAAAGTGCACAAGGCAGAATACTGGCCCCCAAAGATGTCCATGTCCTAATCTCCAGAATTTTTGAATATATTATATGGCAAAGGGGAATTAAAGTTGAAGATGGAATTAAGGTTACATATAAGCAGGCCTTAACATAGGGAGATTATTCTAGATTACCCGGGTGGGCCCAGTGTAATAACAAGTGTCCTTAAAAGTGCAAGAGGGAGGCAGAAGGGTCAATGTCAGAATGATGTGATGAGAAAGTATTCAGCCCGCTGTTGTTGGCTTTGGAGATGGAGGGAGAGGGCTACAAGCCAAGGGATGTGTGAGGCTCCTCGATACTAGAAAGGACAAGGGAACAGATTCCCCCCTAGAGCCTCCAGAAAGAAACACAGCCCTGCTGACACCCTGATTTTAGTCCAGTGACACCTGTGTCAGGCTTCTAACCTGCAGAACTGTCAGATAATGAATTTGTGTTGTTTAAAACACTAACGTTTGTGGTAATTTATTACAGCAGCAACAGAAAACAAATATAGAAAGCTTTAGATTTTCCAGCACTAAGTATGGTGTTTGCTGTAGAGTTCCTGTGGATGTTGTCTATTTGCCCTTGGGTGCCTTCTAGTTTATTTCTGAAACATACTGTTAACTCCAATATTTCCTCTGAGCTCTGTCAGCTCTCATTTTATTTCCTCCTGTTGCTTGTCCATCTAATTTTTGAGCTTTCCTGATTTTGATGTTATATTGTTCCTTCTCAGGTTCTATCATTTCTTTAATTTCTTCAGCATTTTAACAAATATTACTGTTTTCTTCTGCTTTGTAAAAGTTTCTAGGATATCTTCATTTCCTGTGGGTATGTGATACACGCTGTTATCCTGTTTTCTTAAAGCATATTGTATGATGTGGTCATGTTTAAGTGAGATGGACTTTGTCATATTTTCCTCCTATATTTTCAGAAGATTCCTGGGTAGGTGGTGAGGTAGGCCTGGAGTTTCCTGGTTTTGTAGTTCTAGGGTTCTCTCTTCTGTAGTTACTACAGAGTATTAGATAACATTTTTTTTTAAGATAACTTTTATTTTTATTATTCTTTTTGTAATAGCTGATATTTTAGTCTTACTTATTTATTCGACCGTGCCGCTTGGCCTGCAGTATCTTAGTTCGTGGACCAGGGATGGAACCTGGGCCCAGCAGTGCAGGTGCTGAGTTCTAACCACTGGACCGCCAGGGAATTCCCAGATGACATGGTTTTTTATGAACCTTCTTAGTACTTTCTGAATTGTCTCATCTGGTCCCCTCTTCTATCTGTATCAGAACCTTGTCTCCTTTATCCCCAGGGTCCTTCCCTCGTCAATGTCTATCCTATATCCAGTAGCTTCTCTCAGGGCAGGTCTATGTGCTCTCACCAGCTACTTCCAGGAACCCTGAAGACCAGGTTGCCCTGGCACCCTCATACCTTCCTGCAGGCTCCCATTACAGCTTCCGGCTGAATGCTGGACAGCCCTCTCCCAATTTTGATTGTGGTTTTGGATGCACCAGTTGAGGATCTGCCACGATGACTGGGGGCGCCTCCTTTTGGGGCTGACGACATGTCAGCAGATTCTGGGCTCTTTGTACCATCACAGGCCTCCCTCACTTTCCCTCCGTTCACTCCTCCAAAGCTGTTGTTCCCATGTGATCCTTTTGCTATTGATGGATTTAGCCCAAACTGCTCATTTCTGGGATCCATAGGGATATTCTGTCATCTAATTTTAGTGAAGATGGTGTCACTGTGATTTTTCTTTTGCTATCCTAGTTGTTCTATGGGGATTTGAGATTAAATACTCACTGCTGCTGCCATTCAGCCTTCTATAATTGGTTTTTTATTTTAAAATGATTTTTTTTTCTATTTACACTGTTAACGCCCAGGATAGGACAGACTATGGTAAGTTTTAACATATAAATGCAAAATTTTAGTGACTAAACACAAGCACTATTTCTTGCTCATGTCACAGTCCAATGCAGTCAGCACGCTCTCCTGGTAGGTTTCCAAGCAGTGACTCACATGCCCTGGCTGCTTCCACTTTGCAAATTCTTTGTTTACAGCCAAATGGGAAGACAAGAGAGTGGTCAACGGTGATCACTGGTTGTGCCGCAGTGAGTTTTACTGCCAGGTCTGGAAGCCACATATATCCCTCATCACCACATCTTACTGGCCAGAACTCGGTTACATGGCTCCATACTCACCATAAGAGAGGCCTGGAAACAGAGCCACACTGAAGATCTCTGCCACTATCTGTACAGCTGCCCAAGCAACTTTGGGAAAGAAGGCAGACTATAAAACATAAGATGCTGCCTGTCTCTTCATATATCTGTAAAAGGATTTAAGATGTAATCTGATCAAAGGACTGGTCACCACTGTTTTTAATAAGGTTTTAATTCCATTAGTACAAAATTTTAATTAAAAAAAAATTTGTGAATCAAATCGTTTTCAAGATTGCAAAAAACATGTTTCCATAGTCTTCAACTAACTGCTGACAAATTTGGGGGAGAGTAAGGCAGCTTATATTCAAATAAAAATGAAAATGTCTCTAATTATAAAGATTCCAGTTAAATATATCTTTTGGAATGATAAAGTATTAAACTGTACTACTAATATATGCAGTAAGAAAATGGTGGTTTGTCATCATTTATAAACATAAATGTATTTACAAACATTCTAAATATTCAGTATACATACTTCAGGAGAAATCTAGTCTTAAGACAGTGATTTTTATTACCTTTCGTCTACCATGTTTGACACTATAAATATACTCACTGAAAATATTAACACAATATTTAAATAAAAATGAAGTTCATGAAAATTTATAAAATAAAACCAATGTACTCTGACTTCTAAGCATATCTTAAATATTTCAACTCTATTTTTCTGGCCTGGTCAGACCATTTAAAAATATTTCCACACTATTTTAATTTTAGGGTACAAAACAGTAGCAACTTACTAAGTTTCCATTTTTTAAATTAATACAGAAATTCTCAAAATACTGAAAACCCTGTTTTATGAAAGCAGTAACCACATCATAACAACTTATTTCATCAAGAACACATCTTCAAAAGGCACATTTTAATGACTGGTATTTATCTAAAGATATTAGCTTGAGCTTTGAATTTCCAGTCAATTTTCCATTATCTCAACATTAAGATCATGGAGGGTCAGGGGAGGTAGGAGAACACAGGTTTCCAATGGACTTCCACTAGGACAGCAGTATCCTCACTCATCACATCCACGAAGACCAAGAGAAAGATGTGAAGAAAGGGAGAATGGCAGATCTGACTTCCATCCTAATTCAATCTTCAGGAAATACTTTTTATATAAAAACAATTTGAAAAATTACAGGACAGAAAGCTTAACGACAAAAGGCCAAGATCACAAACTGCCCAGTTTAGTCTGAGTGGTGATGTTATTTGTTTGGAGCCTAAGAAGAGAATGAAGCTCCTGCTTCTTTGGGATCAAATCTTCATATCGGGCTCATCTCAATTTCAATCACTTGGTAAGTTAAAAGTACTACAAATTCCCAGGATGTCAGAAATACTGATATTCAAAATCAAATAAAAATGACTTAATGGTTATCTCTGTTACGGTCCCCTTTAACTGGGACTGGTATTCTAAAGTTGACTGTAATTATAGTAACATCAGTAATTTCAAGTACCCTACAACACTACTATTATTTTTAAGAGGTTATGTTCTAGGACCTGAAAATGCAACCCAATATACGGTTTGAGTTATGGTTTACCTTTCAGTGAAGTTTAATACTAATTGAAGTACTAAATTGAACGAGATCAGTACTCTGAGGTACTAAATGATTAAGTATTGATCCCATGCAAGAAACAGATGGGAATTTTTAATGCTATTCTGGAATTTCAAAATACTGGGGATCTATCTTAATTTCATATTATTCCCCTCAAGTCTCAGTTGAGTGTTTCCATTTTTTTAAAGGGGGAGATAGCGTTAGATTTTTTTTCCCTCACTATAACAAAATAATTGACCCAAAATATTCTGAAGTACAAAAAAGAAAATGGTCATTGGTAACTTGAAATATAATTTTCTGGTCCCTAATAATGGTCACTTTAGGAGCATTTATTCAAGTTCTAAAGTAGCAGCTTTTTAAATTAAGGCAACATTGTTTTATTCTTAACTATTTTCTATTAACTACTCTATTAAAGCTCATAAGAGCAGTTTCATCTTCAAAGGCCTTTTATAATGTAAGAAGAGTTAACATGACCATTCTTCTCAATATTAAAAAAGTATATAAAAAGTTATTGTATTCAAAGTCAACAAACACCTTATTTTTCTGTTTGGAATTCTAGAGTAATTATAGTCATTCCAGAATGTGTAAACTATGAAATGACCTCTGAAACTAACATCAACAACATAAAATATAATTTTTCTACAAAAATACGACATAGGAGATATATCACTTCTTCCCTGAAATAGAAATTTAGTATTTGGACAGAAAACTGTAAACTTCAATTACATTCAAAGAAAACCTTTTAGAAACTTATATTATTTGAGGTTTTGGCAACTGGAGCTCTTACCAGCAGGTTTACAGGGCAGTAATGTTGTAACAACACAATAATGCCAAACAGTTTCTTTCTCTCACATCTGCTACCAGGAGGAAAAAAAAGGCTTCCTGCAGTGGACAGTCTGGGTGAATGAATTGCTGAGGTGGACGATCCGACCCTGACCTCCACCTTGACTGCGCTCCACAATCACACAAGGCATCTGTACTAGCTGGACAGGACTCCTCCTGTCTCTCAATGCCTGAGTAAGATTTAAGATCTGTGGAAAGAAGAGAGGTTTTCATCAGTTCAAAAAGGATAAAAACCTTCCGTTCTTTGACATTAGTTTAACCATCTATTCATAACTACAATTTTTATTTCATCCATTTATGCCCAACAGAGACTGTGATGAGTAACTGCTATCAATATATATATGTGGATGTACAGATGCTTATACACACACATATACACAGACAAATGCACAGGATTAAACTTAAATAATTTTTGCCAATTGGTAACTTTGAAATATTCTAGAATGCATCTATGTCCAGGAGCAATGGAGTCAGAGACTGAATGAAGTGAATGGTTCCACATACGTACCCCAGTTGACACTGGACCTAAAAAAATACTGGTCTAAATAGTCTGGTTTTTACTAAATACTTGCCTTACCCACTCATTCAACAAATAAATTTACTGCATGCTTATTATGTGCTAGGCTCTGTTCTAAGTGCTGGGGATGCAACAGTAAGAAAACAAACAAAATCTCTGCCTTCACAGAGCTCACATTTCAGCAGGGGAGGAGTCAATAAACATCTCAAACAAGTCAATTACACCAAGTATTAGAAGGAAAAAGTGCTATGGGGAAGCATGACGCAGGGCAAGTGAATTAGCGAACTCGGGAAGGTAGCATTTAAAGTAAAGTTTTATTTAAGAGTCTATTCTTTTTTTTTTTTTTTTTTGCGGTACGCGGGCCTCTCACTGCTGTGGCCTCCCCCGTTGTGGAGCACAGGCTCCGGACGCGCAGGCTCAAGCGGCCGTGGCTCACGGGTCCAGCCGCTCCGCGGCATGTGGGATCTTCCCGGACCGGGGCATGAACCTGTGTCCCCTGCATCGGCAGGCGGACTCTAAGAGTCTATTCTTAAATAGGAGAAGTAAAACTAGGAAAAGTAAACTATATTACATTCCATGTTTAAACATACTCTTGGAATTGCTACTTGAGCATATAAATAAGGTTATGAAACAATGCATAGCTTACAGCCTATTCTACTCTGTTCAAATAAAAATTTAATAATTAATTTTCTTTTTTTCCCTGCATATCAGGTAAAAAATTCCCTTTGGGGGCTTCCCTGGTGGCGCAGTGGTTGAGAGTCCGCCTGCCAATGCAGAGGACACGGGTTCGTGCCCCGGTCCGGGAGGATCCCACATGCCACGGGGCGGCTGGGCCCGTGAGCCACGGCCGTTGAGCCTGCGCGTCCGGAGCCTGTGCTCCGCAACGGGAGAAGCCACAACAGTGAGAGGCCCGCGTACAGAAAAAAAAAAAAATCCCTTTGTTGTGTACGTTAGAAATAAGGATGTCTCCTTCAGGTATTTGAAAATATTTAATATACAGATGGTGTGCATTTTACTAGTTGTTGTAAAGACTGTTTAATAGTGAGATAAGCATAAAGGTTTCAACATAAAGCCATACTAATAAATAAATGTCATAATACTTGAACAGTATAAACTAGATGGTTTAGATCCTGGAAGATCTGAAGTATTTAATACATCAGAGAAATAAACCTTTACTAGTAATAGTAGCTACTCATTGTATTTATGGTTTAGGATTCCTTTTAAGCTCTTCCCTTAAAATCTTCTAGGCTAGTTATGTTTGGATAAAAAGACAAAAAGAATTTACAAAATTTATGTTTATAAGCATTGTTCTTACCATGAAAATAAATGTGGGTACCAGCATGGCTAAGGAATGAAATATTCAGTTAGTTTCCTCTTTTGATTTTAAAAATCCTATTCAAAACATGTTAATCTAAACACACTAATTTAAGTAATCTAATATTTTCCTGACTCTAAAAACAATACATGATTGTTGTAGAGAATCTAGAAGCGGAATGGTACAAAGAAAATCATTCTACAAGACTAAAAAATTTCAAATATATAATAGCAAAAATTATTCAGTCTTAAAACTATCCAAAATATTAGTATTTCTTTGGGAGTTGAGAAGACACTTGATGATCTTGCATTTATTTACTAAAGAAATATTTACTGAGCACGCGCTGTGTTGGGGAGAAGACTAAATAGGGGGAAAAAACCCATCTGAGCCCTTAAAGTGCACACATTGTAGAAACAAACAGCCACACAAACAAATAACTGGAATGTAGTGTGACAAACACTTCAGCAACAGTGGATCTATGCCCTGACTTTACAATCTGATCCCCTCCTTTACATACCACTCACTTTTTCATTTCCCAAAGAATAAACACATCTATTACTATATCTTTACATCAGAGAAGATTAAGATTATTTTTAGAAATAGACTAAACATTGCAGACAAGGAAAAACACTTTATTTATTTATTTTGCGGTACACGGGCCTCTCACTGTTGTGGCCTCTCCCACTGCGGAGCACAGCCTCCGGATGCGCAGGCCCAGCGGCCGTGGCTCACGGGCCCAGCCGCTCCGCGGCATGTGGGATCCTCCCAGACCAGGGCACGAACCCGTGTCCCCTGCATCGGCAGGTGGACTCTCAACCACTGCGCCACCAGCGAAGCTCAGGAAAAACAGTTTAGAATGCTCCATCTATGCCACATTTGATACCATGGTAGGGGTGTGATAGGTCAAGAGCAGATGGTGTGAACTCACAGACTTCTGCATATAGACTTTGCTTTCCTTTGGACTAGTTCACTGGTCCTCAAATTTTAGTGGGCATGAGAATTACTGTACTATCTACATAAAACTATGTATATTCTACTTCCTGGTTGGTTTTAAGCTATTTTTCAACTGTACTATGCCCAATTTGCTGTCCTTTTTTTTTTGGCCTGCACCGTACGGCTTGTGGGATCTGTTTCCTGACTAAGGATTGAACCCGCGCTGCAGCAGTGAAAGCCCGGAATCCTAACCACTAGGCCACCAGGAAACTCCCCCAACATGCTGTCTTAACATCCAATTTCTGAGTGAAATGTGACCCCAATACTCCCATGGAGTGCTAGGGAAATCAGAACTCCTTGAGCGGCAGGAGGAGCCTAGGAAGACAGAGCTGGAGCTTGAAGGAAAAACTGTTCTCCAGAAGGAGAGGAAAAGGCATCCCAGGAGAGACGACAGCACGCAAAGGGCACCACTGGGAGATGTGAACTGGGACTGAAGAACAGTTCTGAGCGGCTAGGCTTAGGGGAAGCTGACAGTGACAAGAGATAAAGGTAGCTATGTTGCTGGAGGCAGACTGCAAAGGTGTTGGAGAAGTTGCTCAAAGTCAGGGCTTAAGCCTGTACGGACTGACAAATCAGGGGAGTTTTAAATCACAAAAGAGATGATCATATCTGCTTTGAGAAAGATTGTTCTGGTCTAATGTGGAAGAAGGATGGGAAAAGAGGTAAGGACACCACTTAGAAGATTAAATCCAGAGAAGAGATGATAAGGACCCCAGGCAGAGGCAATGCCGAAATGTTGCAGATTCGCCAGACTTTAGACTCCCTTATTAAACAGATGCAACGTGTTAACCCCTTTGAGCCAAGTTACAAAATGCAGGCAACTATGTAGAGCTGTTATGAGGAAAAATAATAACAAACATAAAAATATCTAGTAAAGAGTCAAGTACTCAGGAGGTACGAAAGCGTCACTTTCATTTTCTTTAACATCAATTTTTACTGAATCTGCAAATGAGCTTCTGGTTTATATATCACTGAATAGAATTTCACTCTGTATTAATGAAACTGTTTTATTAATCATTTCTGTCACTTTTTTCAGGTCGTGTATAAAATGTATTTCAAATAAATAAGTATTTCTGAGGTCCAGTGCTCCAAACAGGCACAGGTAGAAAGAACATAAAATGACGCTCTTATTGAGCTTGATCATGATTCAAGCTTGATCATGACCCTACTGCTAGTTAAAGTAAAATTCAAAAATTTTAACTGAATAAACATTTCTAGTCAAATTTTAAAAGAAATGCCTTCATACTAGTTCCTAATTCCAGTCCACATCTTTATATGTAGAATGAGAATTGTCACTGATTATGTGTGCAAAACTAAAAACTTACTCTAAACTAGGACAGAAGACTAGGTTGTACGAAGCACAAATCATGATGTTAATTGGCAAAATTAGAAGGGAGAGGGATTCAAGGGATAATTATAAATGGCTGAAATAATGAAACGGAGCAGGACCCTATGTCCTCTGCCTGCCTTTTGTCTGTGGAAAAACCTTAGCCAGAGAATAAGTTTAATCAGAGAAATGAGAAAATACGGAAACAAAGGAAAACAGCCAAAGGAGACCAAATAATAACAGGTTAGTCACTAAGCACAGTCAAAGACCCTTAGTTCCTCCTCAAGGGCTATAGATAATAATCTGGGCCATATCCTGTGAGCTGTCTTATAGATACTGAAACCCCCATCAAGTGGAAGAAGTTAACTACATGATGACCAGACTGTAGCCATGACCTAAGCTGACACAATTCCAAGAATTGGCCTCAAGGAAATGGGAACAAACGGACTCTGGAACTGAAGATTAACTGTACTTACAACAACCAAGATGACGCTGGTCAGACCACCGCATGACCAATTTCAAGATGACTGTCAGAGCTGACTGTGCTGTTTCTGCATGTAGCCCCCTCCCTCCATCTATAAAAGCTCTTGCCCACTGGTTGTAGGAGGGGGGGAGGGGAGTTGGTCATTGGACAGGCGTCTGCCCTCCCCCACCAGTTGCCAGCATCTAAAATAAAGCAAACTTTCCTTTCCACCAACCTTGCCTCTTTATTGGTTTTTGAGCAGCGAGCAGCCCGGATCCCACTTTCGGTTTCAATAACACAGTATTTTGACTCAGTTAAGGAACTGGCTGAATAATGAATTCTGTTGCTTGAAACACAGGTATTAGTTTTTGTTAGTTAAGCCTTGGTTTCAAAGCATTGATTTACTTTAGAATATAAAATAATACCTGATTTTTTTCAGACTTCTTTTAAAAAAGGGTTAAAATCAGAGAGCTACACAATCATGTACATGGTCAGAGTACCTTACTCTTTTTGGCTATCAGAAAGGTCAAAAACAAATTAAAATAAAAAACCAAAACAAAATAAAATTAAAACATAATGTTCTATTTTATTTTTTCTTTCCCAGATCCTGATCCTGTCACTTTTATATTCTATTACACCCATTTGTATAATACTTTACTCCTTTGTATAATACTTTACTCCAGGATATGAATAAATAAACCTAAAACAGCAGATAGCCACTGGTATATCTTTGTAACAGACCTCAGAACTAGAATGTCCCCATACTGTTCAGACAAGCATTTTAAAATTAAAATTTAAATTTCTCACATACTAACTTTAATCTACAATTAAAGCTTACAAGATTATTTACAGCTTTTATTTAAAAAAAACACACAAACATTTCTGAAATAAAGATACATCTTTAGGGATAAGAGAATTCCAGAAGATGGAGCATATTGTTAAGTCAAATAGATATGTTTCAAGCAAAAATGCCAAATAAGGGCATAATTACGTATGCCTGAAAATTTAGTTCAAATATAGTTTAGGGTGGTAACACTCAGCAACATAATTACAATCATCAATCATCTAAGCCCATCATTCATACCTGAATTACCGAAAACACCTCCCCACAAGGCTCCCTGGTTCTAGACTCATCTGCTGAGTCAATGTGCACCCCACTGTCCAATCTGCAGGGATTCTTTGTTGGGTTATGGACACCTTTTGCTGGGATATAAATTCTATTGCCCAGTCCATGCCCAAGACGCACATATAAACAGAATTTAGCACGTAATCTCAGGGAGTTCATAGGAGAAACCCCAGGGTAAGGTCTCCTCTCGGGAAATGTAAGTCTCATCATAACTCTCCCTTTTAAAAAAATATTCTGATTCCTTTCTTATTATATACAATATGTTAGCAGCTTATACATACCATTATGCACTACATTTTATAACATATTCTGGAGATCTCTCCATACTAGTAAATGGACAACTTAGTCATTACCACAGTCCTTGTTTAAAAATTGAAGTATAGTTGATTTAAAATATATTGCATTAGTTTCAGGTGTATAGCTTAGGGATTCTTTTTTTTTTTTTGCAGATTATACTCCATTAAACGTTATTACAAGATATTGGGTATAATTCCCTGTGCTATACAGTACATCCTTGTTGATTATCTATTTTATGTACAGTAGTTTGTTAATCCCATACTCCTAATTTGTCTCTCCCCTCTCCCTCTCCCCTTTGGTAATCATAAATTTGTTTTCTATGTCTGTGGATCTGTTTCTGTTTTGTATATAAATTCATTTGTATTATTTTTTAGATTTCACATATAAGTGATAATCAAAGTTTTGTCTTTTGCTGACTTATTTCATTAAGTATAATATTCTTTAGGTCTATCCATGTTGCTGCAAATGGCAATATTTCATTCTTTTTTATGGCTGAGTAATATTCCACTGTATTCTAAGCCAATCATCTGTTGATGGGCACTTGGGTTATCACAACTGCTCCAATCCCTTCCATGTGGAGTCTATACCCGGCACTTAAGGCCCTTCAGAATCTGGCTCTAGCCTGCTTCTCCGGCCATTTCACTTACTATTTAAAACGTATGACTCCAGCAAAGCACTGTATAAGCGCAAGAGAACACAGAGAGATGTATATACTAATAATCTGTCCCTTTTCCTGACCCCCAGCCTCATCAGAAGCAAGAGCTCCATCGGAGTAGGAACTTGGTTTTTACTCACTGCTTTATCTCAATCATTAGGACAGTTTCTGGCTCTGGTTCTGTCAATAAATACATGATGAATACACAGTTATCTAATTTAACTATATCTATTTGTTAATGTTATATAATAAATAGGGCAAAACTTAGACTTGTCTTCTTTGTCACAGGTATGCAGCAAACAGCTACCTTAAATGAAATGCATATTTTAGGAAGAAAAAGTTAATTAGTAAGTCACTAAAAGACAATGTTTACCCTATAGTTTATTTTCATTTCAAGTCTTCCTTTTGGAATCTAAATACTATTAGTAGACTAGAAGAACCAGACATCACCTGTAGGTCAGCCCAGCCTGCAGGTCCACACCAGCAGATGTAATTGATACCCTGTATTGCTAATGAAAGGAAGTGAAAAGGAGTGAGAGGACTGAGTTACAACTAGTACTTTTATGTCCTAATTGGTGCTCAACCATGGTGACATGGTTATTTACTGACTGCTCTAGCAAAGGCCAAACATATTTTATGAGGAAAATAATCAACAGGAAACAGAACTTGGTATTGAAACATTCAAGCAAGTGGATTTGAGGAGGAAGACGATACCAACACTCAGGAAACCAGTTATCAAAATGAGGACAAGAAGTAGCAGTAGGAGGAAACTGGCTAACTAAACAATACACAACAAGGTGAAAAAAATCTAATACAGAAGACAAAAGAGAAAAAAAGAGTATTGAAATCAACTTCATTTCTAATCATCTGAGCTACTTTGGTTCAGAATAAAGGACAGTGTTGAGAGCTGCATCTTTGGGTCACAATGGAAAAAAAAAGTTGACTACTGTTTCAAAGAGAGAGTTTTTCCTTAATGAACAAGATCTTAAAAAGGTGACCTACCTGACCCCTCATCACAGACATCTGCCTTTCAAAAGTGGCTTTGTCAAATCTTCTGTCAGTCTATCACAAAAAGGAAAGAAAACATTACTACAATTCTAAAAATCAGGATCTTTAAAAAAAAAAAAGAAAACCAATGAACTCTTCAACTCAGCACATAAGGTCATTAGAAAGCATTCCTAATAGAAAAAAATAGCATGAAAAGATTATTTTTAATTGATGTATTTTCGTATTCCTCATTTATACGAAATACATTTTCGTATGTATTTCGTATAAACAGTGTAGTTATACTCCAACTTGTTGCAGAAAGGATTTAAAATGACTTTCCAGCCAATGGGTTTAGGTTTTTTTAAAAAGAAAATTGAATCATAGCAGATCACCAAACATTTATTATAATTCAGAGTAATTTTGTAAAAATTCAACTTTTGAAGCAAACAACTTCTCAAATTATAATGTAGTTTCACTTCAAAGAATACTCATAGTGTAACTTCACAAACTTATGCTCCCATAAAGTAAAACTGCTAATTCCTTTCTGTTATGTCAGGTTCTACTGCAAGCAGTGATACCAGAAGCAGTAAACTGCAAATCAACTCTATTAAGAAAATCTCTATTTCATTTTCTGCAATAATTAAAACTAAAAACTTATTTACCTTAAAAAGTTCATAAAGATCTTCACATAAATCTTGCACAAAGTTCATGTCAGAAATATGTGGTAGAACTAAATTTCTTATTTCTTCAGAAAAAGGAACTTTTGCTTGAGGAAGCCAAGCCCAGTGAAATGGATCTAAAAAAAAAAAAAAAAGTATTCTTATCAGTGAGGGGAAGTGGTTTATTTAGACCTAAATTTACCCTGTTTTTCCCCTACAGTTCCTAGGCTAAAAAAAAAGACAGGAGACCTAGAGGGGTGGGATAGGGAGGGTGGGAGGGAGACACAAGAGGGAGGAGATATAGGGATATATGTATAGCTGATTCACTTTGTTATAAAGCAGAAACAAACACACCACTGTAAAGCAATTATACTCCAATAAAGATGTTAAAAAAAAAAAAAGGAGAAAGGAGGTATCAGAGAGAACAATTAGTTTTTGCCATCTAAATTATTCAGATTTCTAAGTTTGGATGGTTAATTCAGATGGTAAAGCACAGTAAGGTATTACCTGAACTGGTTAGGTTTCTGAGTTTTAAATTGGAAACAGTAAGAGTTTTGATAATGAATCTATCTCAAACAGCCCTATATCAAAAAATATATCTGGGGCTTCCCTGGTGGTGCAGTGGTTGAGAGTCCGCCTGCCGATGCAGGGGACACAGGTTCGTGCCCCGGTCTGGGAAGATCCCATATGCCGCGGAGCGGCTGGGCCCGTGAGCCATGGCCGCTGAGCCTGCGCGTCCGGAGCCTGTGCTCTGCAACGGGAGAGGCCGCAACAGTGAGAGGCCCGCGTACCGCAAAAAACAAAAAAACATATATATATATATATATATATATATATATATATGAATCTCTGGTTCCTGTGTTTGGAAACTGAGGGGTATCTATAATTTGTTCACAGCCCCAGATACCATGGCCGAGGTCTCCCTGCCTTTTCAGCCATAAATTATCAGGAACTGACCACTCATATTTGTATATGTGTGTGTATGATGTTCCAAAATTTTAAATCATTACTAGGTAAACAGGTAATTGGCTTTGAGGGATAAAAGATCCATGATTCTGGGCTAACTCTAGTTCTCTCCCGAGAAGACCATTAAATATACACAGTGCCAGGACTAGAAAGATTTGTAACGTAGTGAGATTGTCTAGATAGGGTACATATTCAGATTCATGCAAGAAAATGTAAGGCTTATGAGAATATGATCACCCACAGAACTCCAGTGGGTACAACCAATGCGAACCTCCAGCTCCTACCATGTAGAAAGCCCTGAGGAAAACACTCTGCCTTTAGAGTCATTCCTTCTGAATTCTCTTTTATCTACCTCTTTGAACACTGTGGGAAGTAGTCCATTCCAAAGAAAGCCTTTCCTGTGGCCTACATCTCTGAAGCTATGTCCAATTTCCCTTTGACCTTTCCCTGACCAATTATATAAAAGAAAAGCCCTGATTCTATGCCTGCCTCTACTTCCAATCCCTATCCCTCAACTTCTACTATCACCATTCAAACTCTCCCCTAAGATCACCAGTCATCTCATAAGGGTTTCTCCAAAAGCCCATCTTCAGCCCTCATTCTACTTCATGTGTCTTTGCAGCAAGCAGCACTGTTCTCTATCATCTCCCTCTGAAATTCTCTTCTATGTGGTTTTGGAGATACCACACTCTCAAACTTTACCTTCTGTCTTTTAAGCCATTTCTCTTGTTTGCTGGCTTTTCCTCTCATTTTCAATGTCACCATTCCCAGATTCTATACTTAGTCCTTCCTCTCCTTCATCTACTAAATATTCATGAAACATTTATTGAGTACCTACGTACCTCACATTGTCCTAGTGGTGGCATTTGTTCACCATGATTTTCCCAGGTGATAGCAATACCACCACGGCTTCCACTTACCAAGGTGACAGTTTAAAAATGACATCCTCAATACCAATTAATCTTTCAAGTTCTAGACCCTTAATCCCCAACTGTGTGTTTGGTAAAATTTTCCAGGTGTACTGTAGGCATCTTAAACTTGACACTTTTAAAATACAATTTGCATATAGATTCCAAACCATTAGAGGAAAAAAAAAAATAGAACAAAGACCTCTCAAGTCAGTTCAACCAAAGATAGGAAGGAAAAAAAGAAAAAATTGAAATTCATGGTACATAGAAAAAAAAAAAAAAGATGGCAGGAAAAGTTCAAACACATCAGTAGTTTATTGAGACAAACTACAGAGTTAAGTGTACCAGTTAAAAGGATCTCAGATTGGGTAAAAAAAAAATTCAGCTAAGAGCTGTTCATATGTCATATCAAAATAATGAAAGTTGAAAATAAAAGTATAGAATAATACAGGTAAATACTAATAAAAAGAAACGAGGTACAGCAATGTTACAACAGATGAAATAAGAAATGCCAAAAAAACACTGCGAGGGATAAAGTGGGATATATTTTACACTAATAAAAAGAACAAGCCAACGGCAAGATAAAACGCCAGGCCTTTGTGTGTGAAATACAAAGCAAGAAACGCAAAGAAATGCAAAAAGAAACTGACAAAATTACAATCACAGTGAACTTTGTCTCTCAAAAATTAACAGATCAAGTGGTCAAAAAATATATCAAGAATATGATTTGACTAACAAGCTTTCATTAGTAGACAGACACAGAACTTTGTGCCTAACCGCATTCTTCTCAAATACAGTCCTTCAAACTGGCCATATATGAAGTTACAAAAGAATTACTAAAAAATTTCAAAGAGCAGAATTCACACAGTTAACATTCACAGATCACAAAGCAATAAAACTTGAAAATAACAATGGACAGTTTTTTTAATCAACTGCCCTAGAAAGTTAAAACCAAACAAAATACTTCTAAATTATTCCTGTCAAAAATAAAATCGGAAAGTATGAATATGTAAAAGCAGAACAACAATGCAACACCTAACCAATCTGTGCTTTAGCCAAATGATACCTAGAAAAAAAAAATATAGGGAAATAAAATAGCACGAACACAACAGAAGAAAATAATAATGGAAAACATAAATTATGAAAAAGAAAAAGCAAATAAACAAACTGGAAACCTGATCAACAGAAGGTCAATTACCTGATAAAAGCAAAAAATATATATATATAAAATATATTTATATAATTATGTATATATTTTTTGTATATTATATTTATATATAATCATATATATTATATATATGGGTCAATGCTTTACAACAGACAATCTTGGGCAAGTCTAGTGAAAAAAAATCCAATAAGCAGTAGGAATTTAAAAGAGGCATAGTCATAGATACAGAGATTATTTTTTAAATTTATTACATATATTTCAAACATACACAAAAATTTTAAAAACTAGTACAATGAATTCCCATATTCTGAATAACCTAATTCAATTATTCCCAAATTTCTTATAAAATTTGTTTCATCTATCCTTGTTTTTCCTCCCCCTAAGTATTTTAAAGCAAATTCCATTTAATTTCACCCCTAAATATTTAATATGCACAGAGGGGATTTCTTAAATTATAAGAGAATTCTTTAAAACACTTATACGCATAAATGACAACTCAAGATAACATGGATAATTTAAAGCAAAATAGCAACGTCTAAAACTGGCTCAAGAAGACGTAGAAAACCTGACCATTAACTGTAGAAGAGACTGGTAAGACAGTTAAGCCACTACTAACTAGAAAACGGGGAGGTAAGCCTAAATTGTTTTAGAAGTGAATACTACCCAAATATGAAAATAAAATTCTACCAAAATATTAAAATAGATAATTCCCATATTACATACATTTAAAAACTGGAAAGCTATCAAACTTATTTTACAAGGCTAATACAAGCCAAAAAATCAAAATCAGACAGTTATCCAAAAATAAGCAAACAATACATGGCAAGACCCACAGAGCGTAGTACACATCTTTGCATCCCTAGTGCCTAGAACTGAGCCCTGATGAACGACTGTATTTCACCCAGTTTTTCCTCTGCTATTGTGATATCCATAAATTTCATTCCCTTCTTATTCTGGAAAAGGGGTAACTATAGAATCTATGGAAAGTTCTAAATACTCACATGCTCTCCACTCATCAGGATGTTTAAAAGGAAATGCTAGACCATTATCAATTGCAGCTATTTTAATAAGCGTTTCTTTATCATCAGTCCATTTTGTTTCCTGAAGGGCAGAAAAATAGTCTGTTGATAAAAAAATTTATATGCATATTTCCAAAAGATAATTTATAACAATTATTGAGGTTTAAAGACATTTTATCTGAAGAGCTTATAAAAATAAAGTTGCCAGAAGGTACCAATTTACCCTTTAAGGGAAGAGACTCTTAAGAATCAGTAAAAACTTCATAATCACTATTTTTGTTTAAATTTGGTATTACAAATTCATGCATTAATAGTTTCATTTTTTTCCTCTTTGGGGAAGAGGGCTTGGAATTATCAAGACTTTAAAAAGTGTACTTCGGGATAATTTATTGTTAGATACATTGCTTAAATGTATGGTATTTGCAAAATATTGATATTTTTAAGATAACAACTTAAAGTTACCTTATTAAAATCAAGTCTTTCCTACGGTCTCATAGAAATAATTAGTTCAAATACAAAACGCTTCTAAATAAAACTCCTCAATGACCATAGCTAAATATAATAAGGTCCAGTAGAAGGAACTTCAAGATACTCTTGATTACAGAATGTAGGCCATTCCTAACTTCTCCATTCTTCTGTAAGGGAAACGAAGACCTCAGGGACAAGAGACTTTTCATGTTAAACAGTACTTCCTATTATCAAAAAATAGAGGGTTGCCATTATTAAGTGGCCTAGATAAAATAACAAGACGTGAAAAAGATAAATTTTAAATTGAAAGTATTAGAGTGAAGGTCCAAGTGATATATGCCAGGTTTGTTCCTGTTAGTTTATATCAAATATCTCGATGAAAATGCACAAAATACTTAAGAGCAAAAGAATAAGGTTTTCAGTAAAATCCAATTGCTTAAGATATACCAATAAAATATATTTAGGAACTGTTATAAATATGAATATTTTTATATGTGTATTTTAAAACCCATTTCTGCTATAACTGCCATTTATTTTTATTTCTATCATTTTTTTCTATTTACAACTTTATGAGGTATAATTTACACACAATAAACTTTACATATTAAAGTGTACAATTTGACAAGCACTGACAGATGTGAAACCACCCAGAAGTTTCCTTGTGTCCCTTAGCAGTCCCCTCCCTCCCTCTACCCCACCCCAGGCAACCATGGCCTGCTTTCTGTCCCTAGGGATTAGTTTGAACATTCTAGATTTTTATATAAAAGGAATCAGACAGTATCTTCCATTTTGTGTAGCTTCTTTCACTTGGCAGGATTTTGAAATTCATTCACATTATTGCGTATATCAAGCTCATTCTTTTTTTATTGCTGAGTACTATGAATATGTAATTTTAAATTTCTTTGATGAACACGGAAAACTACAAACTTTTAAAGTTATGCAACAGCTTTAAGTGATGAGAATACACAGACTGTAAACATTAGAGAAATTTATTTTTAATCGGTTAAAACTTTCTTAAATGTATAAACTGATTTAAACTAGTAAAATTATTCTGAAAATGTCTCTCACGTAAATATCTAAAATTTGAACTTGGGTAGTCAAAGTTGATAGGAATGGATCTAAAATCTATCATTCTGATAGTGTTAAGGGTCTTCACAGTCTATTATGTACATGAAAACCAGCTTCTTATAAGCATTAGAAGTATATTTTTTTAAGTTCAATGGCTATAATTCACAGGTAAAGCACATAGGTTCCATTTTAATTGGGTAATTCTGTATTACCTAATCCTGAGTCATAAGGCTCAGAAAGAAGTGAATTAGTAAAATATAAAAAATACTAGAAGCCTTTCTTTATTACATAAAAGCAAAATAAATATGGTGGTTATACAACAAATTTCCAAAGCCCTAAAAAAAGTACTGAGCTGGGCTTCCCTGGTGGCACAGCGGTTGAGAGTCCACCTGCCGATGCAGGGGGACACGGGTTCGTGCCCCGGTCCGGGAAGATCCCACATGCCGCGGAGTGGCTGGGCCCGTGAGCCATGGCCGCTGAGCCTGCGCGTCTGGAGCCTGTGCTCCGCAATGGGAGAGGCCACAACAGTGAGAGGCCCGCGTGTCGCAAAAAGAAAAAAAAAAAAGTACTAAGCTGATATCATTCTTCTATACTAATACAACATAAAAAATAAAACTGCACAGAGGTTTTGAAAATAGAATAAAAAATACAATGTAAACAGGTGAAGGAAAGAAAAAAGAGGATAAAAACAGAAAAAGGAGATAAAAACCAAGGATCTAGGTGAAGGAGAGGATGTGATGAAAAATAACTTAACATCAAGGAATATTTTACAGAAATTGATAGTGTGTGTATGTGTATATATATATTAAAATCTCCTTACCGTAATTTCATCTTCTTGTTTCTGGTTTTCATATCTGATTAACCAGTTATCATTTCCCCTGTCTTTCAAAACAAACAAACAAAAAATCTGTTACTTCATTTTTTTATGGATATCATAGTTTAATACCAAAGGGAAAAATTTAGTCATCACTTTTTGAGACCTTTATTTTTTATCTGTAGCATATGGACATATTAAAGGCTCCAATTTAACACATACAGACTAAAAATACTCATAAATGTTAGCTAACATTCATTGAGATTTACTCTGTGCCAGACATTGTTGTAAGTGCTTAACATGTATTAGTTCACTGAATTCTTAAAACCACTCTGTGGTAGGTACAATTACTGTCAAGAACTCTTAAACCAAGGTTATTAAAAAGGATAATTTCTCTTCACCTTGGGAAAAAAAGCATCTACCCCCATTTCCAGGCAAATTCCTGGATAGGCTCTTACCTAATGTCTCTATAGGAGTATTCTAGATTCTACACTAATTTTTAAAAAAATTGAACTATAGTCGATTCGCAATATTGTGTTAGTTTGAGGTGTACAGCACTGATTCAGTTATATATACATATTTTTTTCACATTATTTTCCATTATGGGTTATTACAAGATATTGAATATAATTCCCTATGCTATACAGTAAATCCTTGTTGCTTATCTGTTTTATGTGTGGTAGTTTGTACCTGTTAATCCCATACTCCTAATTTATCCCTCCTTCCTTCCCTCTCCCCTTAGGTAACCGTAAATTTGTTTTCTATGTCTGTGAGTCTGTTTCTGTTTCGTATGTAGCTTCATTTGTACTATTTTTTTGGATTCCACATATAAGTGATATAATATTATTTTTGTCTTTCTCTGTATGATTTACTTCACTAAGTATAATATTCTCTGGGTCCATCCATATTGCTGCAAATGGCAATATCTCATTCTTTTTCATGGCTGAGTAATATTCCATTGGATTCTACAGTAATTTTAACATTAACTTAAGACCATATGATTTAATAAAGGTAAATATAAAAAGGTACATAATGCTTCTCCAGAAACTAATATAAATGAGCAAAGATTTTGAACCAGTGGTTCTTAAGCTTCAGGGTGCATGAGAATTACCTGGAGGATTTATTAAAAACACAAACTGCTGGCCTCACATTCAGCAGGTCTGGGCTGGGCTCCCAGAACTGCATTTGTAACAAATGTCCATATAATACTGACCCTGACAGTCCAGGGAACCACTGTCGCAGATTATCTATTATGTTGGCCAAAAAGTTTGTTCGGGTTTTTCCATAAGATGTTACAACATTTCCAATTTCCAACAGGCTTTGTCCTGTTGCCAAGAAACTCCCCTCTCCCGAGGGATAGGAACTGATTGCTATCACCGGGGCAGGAGCCTGCTCTGAGTCAGAATATCCAGTACGAGATTAATTCTGCCTGGGAGAGTTGGTACTACACCTCTGTTTTCTAAGGAACGGAAAGAAAAAGTGGCCTCAGGGCTTCCCTGGTGGCGCAGTGGTTGAGAGTCCGCCTGCCGATGCAGGGGTCACAGGTTCGTGCTCCAGTCCAGGAAGATCCCACATGCCGCGGAGCGGCTGGGCCCCTGAGCCATGGCCGCTGAGCCTGCGCGTCTGGAGCCTGTGCTCGGTGACGGGAGAGGCCACAACAGTGTGAGGCCCGCGTACCGCCAAAAAAAAAAAAAAAAAAAAAAGTGGCCTCAAGACTACTGCAGCAAAATTTTATGTCTTTGATTTGAATAAACAAGAGTTGAATACAATTTGAAAGTTAACAAGATTTGAGTGAACAAATGAGAGAACTTCAGTACCTGTATTTCTGATGAGGTAATCCAAAATAACTAATCTTTCAAACTGTGACTGAAATTGTTTTCTAATATTCTCAGTCAAAGGGTCAGCTTCAAATTTCCTAAGCCAATATTCAGCCTCCTTGTAACCTTCAACAAATAACTGAAAGGAACCAATCTATAATTTTAAGAATTATAGTTAGAAAAGAAAATATAAGAACAAAGAGACTACTTTTTAAAGTTCTCAGCAGTATTGTCATAAAATACTTTACATGAACACAATAAGAAAAATCGAAGTTAACACTAATTTAGATAAGCCACATTTATCAAGAAAACTATTTTTATACACTAATTTAAAATAATCACATAAAGAATACATAGCAAATAAAAAATGCTCAATCCTAGACTTTCAAGGAGCATAGCAGCTATTTTAGGATAACTAAAAAACAAAATACACATGTGCCGTTAAGGTGATATTCTCAACAAGAATGCTGTTTTCTAAAAATATTCATTAACATGAAGTTAATTTTGAAGACCAAATTTTACACCTATCCTGGTTATTTATTTAATAATAGTATAATTTTATCTTACTGAAAAAATACTTCAGGATTCTTTTTACAACATAAGATACAGAAAATGACTTTATTTTTATAGAAGAATGAATTCTTTGACTATGTAGCTTAAAGATCCTGTCATAAATTTTAAAGAAGTAACCAATGAATCACAACCTCTATAGTGGTTTTTTTAAAAAGTCCTTTCCTTGAAGATATGTCTATTTTATAAAGTTTTCTATCGCTAAAATTACTAGTTGTTAATGTTAAACAAGTTTTTAAAGACGGAAATACAAATTTAAATAGCACAGGACACGTAGGTAATGGGTAACGTAGCTGGCCTCATAAATATTTACAAACAAATCACTACAAAGAAAACCTATTTAGGACTCCACGCTTTCACTGCCGAGGGCCCAGGCTGGCTTCCTGGTCCAGGAACTAAGATCCCACATGCTGGGCAGTGCAGCCAAAAAAAAGAAATCTATCACTTATCTTAACACTTTATGTTCTTGTTGGCATGAAATTTTAATGATTTCCTAAATGTTTTCTCTAAAGCACTCATAATGAAGTCCTAGTAGTCATAAATACAGAAATAATATCCTTCTTTAGTCACACCTATTTCAGCATATGCAAGGAGTAACAGGCCTTGTAAATTTTTTCAAAACTTCCTGCTTACTTGGAGTACAATACTAAAGACAAGTTAGGATAACCATGCATTTCTATTCAAATTCTTTTATATAGATAAATGCATAGCAACAACAAAACAACAAAATTGCAGGTTAAATATAATTTAAAAATAATAATAATAAAGTCTACTGCTTTTTTCTAGAATGTTTTTCCCATTAACCCTCCCTACCCTTGCTTAGCTAGTTGCTAATCATCCCTTAGGTTTATTTAAAAGTGATAAGAAAAAACAAAATCTAGTATGTATTGAGTAAACTCGGCTACTATCGTTTACTATGTGCCAGGTACTGTATCAAGTACTTGACATATATTTTTCCATTTTATTCTCACAACCCGAAGAGGTAGTTTTTTATTAGCCTCGTTTTACAGAAACTGGGGCTTGGAGAGTAAGGGACTTGCCCAAGGTCTCAGAGCTAACTGGTGGAGAGGGTTGGAATAAAACGTAGGTCTAATTCTCAGCCTGCACTTTCAGCCATTACTTTATAAAGCCTTAGGTGCAGCCTCCTCTTGGCAATTCCCTAGCCCTCCAAAGTGGGTTAAATATCCCTCCTCTACCCTCTCTGAGCTCCCTGCACTTAACCATCCTCAACAGCTTTATCATATTGCGTTGAGACTGCTTGTTACTATAAGCTGTTGAAGATGAGAAAACCGGTTTTACTAATACATATCCACAGTCCACAGCACAGTGCCTAGCGCACAGAGCTCAGGTAATATGTGATGAACTTCGTCCCAAAAAAAGCGCATCGCAGTAACTTACCTTAGGAGGAAGTCCTATCCGATGAAATTTTCTACCTACTTTTGGCACTTTCTCTAAAGCATACTTTTTGCCTCTAGATTTTGCACGGTCAATTGCACTGTAGTTAAATGTCTCACTGACGAGCCAAACCACCTAGAGACGTACAGTTAAAAAAAATGGCTATTAGAATTTGCATTATAGTATTTCTATTCACATACACCATGGAACTCACTCTAATGCTGTAAATTAGCAAAGTTTAACACTATACTAAATGCTCCTGAGAATCTAAAATAGAAAGGCTAAGGGATTTGGCAAAGTTGGTTAAATGGCACACATGTATTTCTTTCTGAGAGAGGCAGCTAAAATTGGCCAGTGGAAGAAAGAAGTAATAGTCTTGAAATGTAGAATTAGGAATGAACATTTCCGGTAGAACTTCAAGTAAAAATGTATAAAGGTCAGAAAGATAGCAGTTTTCTGAGCATATCAGTTATCTCTACCTTCAAAAGAATTTCTAGATGTTTTTCTGCTTTCTAAATGCTCGTTCTTTCTCCTCTTTACGTCAGCATCATCTCAGCTCACCTGAGCAAGAGATACTCCCTTGGATACTTTGTGGATCTACACTAGAATCAATTTACTAGTCATTTGTGACTCTGGATTACAAAAAAAGGGGCTCAACTTTAGGCTCTGGCATTACGAATAATACTAAAGTGTTCACAGAGAAGTGGGCTGTAAATGAGAAGTACATGATTAAAAACAATTTCTGCTTTACCCTTGTTTTTGGTACAATGCCCAGATGGAGCTTTTCATCCACAAGGGAGGCGCCAGCTTCGGAAAGGTATCCCTGATTAGGAAGCAGGCAGCCTCTGCCGAAGCAGCAAGGGCAGCAGACCTTATGGACGTATTTGGTCCATTTTGGATTCAGGTGACCATAAGGCTCTTCCGATTTGGGTTTAAACACACCAATAATGTTCTATAGGGGAAAAAAAAAGGAGAAATTTTATTAGACTTTTAAGACAGAGAGATCATAATCCATAAAACGCATTCTGATCATTTTCTACTTCTTCCCACCACAAATTTGGGCATCACTCTTAACTATTAAGAGGTTTAATACCAATAACAGTTTTATACGCATTCTCATTCAACAATCTAAAATCAATAATCCTTTGGGCTAATGGTTTTCAAACCGTGCTCTGAGAAATTCTAGGGAAGGTGAGAGAAGAGGAGAGGGCAGGGCTCTAAGACCCCATCCACTGATTTCACCCATTTTATGTACTGGACTTCCTAGTTAAGAAGGGGTTCCACTGATTTTAAAATGTTTGAAAACCACTGACCTAGGTCAAACAGTGTTATTATTCAATATCTATTAAATACCCCAATTCTATGTTTATTTATTGTCTACTTTCCCAGTAGATGTGTATTCTAAAAGGGCAGGCACTTTCTCTGTTAGGGCTATATCCTAAGTACTGTGTACCTGGTACACAGTAGACATTCAAGCATCTGTTAAATGAATAAATCCAATGACAAAAAGTCATCTCTAAGATACAAAGGAAATGATAGGATATAGTGACATCTATGCTGTCAGATTCTCCTACCTTAAATTTTTTTTCAGTTATTTCTTTATGAACCAATTTTTAAATAAATTCTCTCCTCTTAAAAAAAATTGCTCATGTATGTCTAAAAGTCTATAATCATTATTACTGGTCTGATAAAATACATTAATATTAAACTTAGAAGCTGAATTATCCTTAAACAAGAAATAAAAATCTTACTATATGTATATAACTGTCTTATAGTGCAATAAAGTCTGAGTCACTAATAAAAAAGTCAAGAACAAATTAAGAAATCAAGCTTGGAATAAAGATAGAGAGATTGACATTACCTACATATATATATTTAAATCTCAAAAAAGCCTATGTTTTAAAATATAACTTCAGTCTTTGCAAAAAATATTTGGGTGGAATTATAATCTTTTTTCCTCCTGAAAAAGAGAATGCTGGCTATGCATCACTCAGAAAGCTTTCAGAAATAATACAGATTTTTGAAAAATTCTAGACTAAGTGGAACAAAGTCCCATATCAACTTCTCTTTTCTGCCTTAGAATTATACTTTGGTTCATTTCACTTTGTCACATTCCAACGCCTTCAAACTTCAGACTGCCCAGGCTCCTTCTCTGGTACAATGCTGGAAAAAATATTCTGAGGGTAAAATAAAACTCTGCTTGGTTACTGTACGGTAAGGACTTGTGAATATAAACCCAACGAATCTACAGCTAAATGTGAATATTCAATAAATACTTGAAACCAAATATTAAAATAATAAAACAGGGGCTTCCCTGGTGGCGCAGTGGTTGAGAGTCCGCCTGCCGATGCAGGGGACATGGGTTCGTGCCCCAGTCCGGGAAGATCCCACATGCCGCGGAGCGGCTAGGCCCGTGAGCCATGGCCGCTGAGCCTGCGCGTCCGGAGCCTGTGCTCCGCAACAGGAGAGGCCACAACAGTGAGAGGCCCGCGTACCGCAAAAAAATAAATAAAATAATAATAATAATACAGAAAACTATGGCTTACAATGAATAGCTCAATTTTTAAGCAGTAGAGTGCTTTAGTTAATAGTAAACTGACCTTTATTTCTGAAAAGAAGGTGTAATCAGATTTATTAGGAAAATATCTTCAGAAACTCACAATGACTTCACATTTAAATTAGTGTTTTCCAAAATGTCTGTTATATATAGTAGGTCTGTGAAATTCTCACCCTCTTAGGATCCTTCACGAAGTAACTTCCACTTGAACCTTGAGAGATTCTTTCTGGATAAACTCCAAATTCTATTGCTTGCTCTGCTTTCAATATAACATCAGCAAATTCTGGATCATCCAAGAATGTATTCAACTCTGAAGAACCAACAATTATTGCATTAAGAAAAATCAATGTTAAATAGAATGCTAAGAAGAAGAAAGACCAGCTCTGAGAATGCTCACAATATGGACCTGTAATACTGGATTAGATTATTAGCACTAAAACATTTAGGTACAGAAAAATGCAATTAAGTATTGTTTGGGCTGGTTTGATGCTTTTTTTTTTTTTTTTTCCTGTAACCCCACTTCAAGCTATGACACGTGAAAAACAAGATCTCCTATACTGAAATAATCACACTAATGCCTTGTGTTAACTTGAACTCCTCCCTCCCAGTGTTTTTGTTCTTCATCCCAGCTCAGCCTCCGACTGCAGTCATACCTCAGATCTGTCATCACTAATACCTGCAATCTCTCCCTACTTTTCACTTTAGGCATCTTTTATTTTTCCTAGTTCACTCCCTCTGGCACCCTGAGTCCAAAAATTCTTCCATCCCACTAGGACGTTCAAAGCACCGATCTACCATATACTGTTCAAGGGTCTTCACCCACTTTGTGTCCCTACTTCCCTCCTTGGCCAGCATAAATTATGGTTAATCATCAAAAAATCACTCTCCTCCTCCCACCCCTCATCATGGTTACCTGGAAAAAATCCCAATCCTGGATAAACCCAACTGTCTGCCTATGACTATGCCTATGCCTGGACAGCTAAACTTGACTAGATAAACACAATGCCTGGTGTCTCCCCTTAAATTCATCACCACAGTCCTCAGGTGGACCCTTCATGTTGCCATGGGAGCATACTACATTCCTGCTAAAGACTCAATGCTTGTGTCCCTCAAAACACTCGAAGCCTTAACCCCTAATGTGATCATACAGGGAGTGGGGTCTTTGGTAGGTAATTAGGTTTAGATGAGGGTGGGGACCCCATGATGGGATTAGGCCATGTGAGGACACAGTGAGAAGGTTGCCATCTGCAAGCCAAGAAGAGAGCCCTTAGCAAGAACCTGATCATGCTGGCACCCTGATCTTGGATTTCCCAGCCTCCAGAACGATGAGAAATAAATATCTGTTGTTTAAGCCACTCCAGCTAGGGTATGTCATTATAACGGCCTAAACCAGGATGACTCCCCTAATACACAGACTCTCCCACTCTTCTGGACAACTATCTCATACCCTCCCCTCTCCTCAAATTCCCAACACCTCTTTCCTCTCAGCAGATGATCTTCCTATTTCAAGGAGAAAAGAGAAGCAAGCAGAAAAAACTATCATCAGCCCTCAGCACCGTATCTACCCATCCACAACCTCTGCCTGCCGCCTAGTACTATAGATGGATGATCCAAGCTCTAAGATCAACTCCTCCACTTTGTATACTAGACCTATCTCTTCCTGACTACTCCAGGACATTTCTTCTGCAATTCTTTCCTGTATCAATATTTCCCTCTCTATTGGATCATTTCTACCACCATACAAAGCATGGTGTAATTTTTCTCATCTTAAATCTCTCTTAGCCTCCAAAGTCCCCCTAGACACCCCCTCATTTCTTTGCTCCCTTTTATAGCAGAAGACTTCTATAATTATAGTTACCATCTCCAATTGTTCTTCTCCCACTCTCTTTTGAACCCATTTCAATCACGCTTCTGACCTGACCACTCCACTGATATAATTTTTGTCAGGGTCCGTAGTAACATCCACATTGCTAAACCCAACCTCAGAACTGATCTTCCTTGACCAACACCAACATTTCACCCTGTCGGTCACTCCCTCCTCCTGAAAATACTTTCTTCACTTGGCTTCCAAGACGCCACTTCTCCAAGTTGTCCTTCCATTTCATTAGTTTCTCTTTTTCAGTCTTCTGTGGGCTCATTTTCATCTCCCTGATCACTTAACTTTGGAATGCCCAGGTTCAGTTCATGGCCCTCTTCTCTCCCTCATCAGCACTGATGGGTCCCTGATTTATATCTCAAGCCTGGACTTCTGCCCTGAACCCCAGACTATTATACTCAGCTTCTCCATTTGGATGTTTAGTAGACAGTTCAAACTTTACTGCCTCAAACTCAATTCTTCATTTCCTCTCAACTGCTTCACTCCCAGTATTCCCTGTGTTAAGTTACTGGCAACTCCAAATCTTCTAGGTGCTCTTGCAAAAAACCTTGGAATCATCCATGATCTCACACCCTCACCCCCCCACAGCCAGCAGCAAGCTGTGTAGCTCTACCTTAAATGAATATCCAGAACCTAACCACCTCTTACCACCTCCATTCCTTCCATGTGATTCAAGTCACTATCAACTCTAGCCTAGATTGTTACAAGAGTCTCCTAACTGATCTCTCTACACTCAACAGTGAAGGTATGGTAATCCTTTTCAAACGTAAGTCAGGGAATTCCCTGGTGGTCCAGTGGTTAGGACTCAGCACTTTCACTCACAGGGCCGCTCAGTGGTTCTCCATCTCACTTGAAGAAAAACTCTAAGTTCTTATATTGGCCCCCAAGACCCTACCCAATCTCCCCTAACCTCCACTTTATTCTTCTGGTTAGCACTTATCACCTAACATATTATATAACTTATTTATTTTGTGAGCTCCAAGAAGACAAGGATTCTCTCACTGCTATATACCCAGAACTTTTATAGTTCCTGGAACATAAAAGGCATTCAATAAACACTTGCAGAGTTAATCATTTAAATGGTAATTAATCATTTAAAGTGGTAGACAAGCCAAAAATTATTCACATTTTACTCTGAAAGGCATTTAAGTGCTATTACACGTCAATCTTATGAAAATTCAAACTATAAACTTTCCTTAATTTAAAATTTTCCTTAATTCAGACATAAATAAAACAATTATTTACTAATTTTTAGAAGTTTATGCTGAGAAAAATACTACAAAAAGGGCCCTTGGGCATATTTAACCTACTTAAAAGAATAAATAATCCAAGTACCTTAGTCATGTCTATACAATTGATATACTATTTCCAGATCTATTCCATGAAAATTCTTAAGAATGAAGGGAGAAACTTTGTCTTTCTTGTTCACTGTGCATCCCTAGCACCTGGAAGAGGGATTGGCATTTAGTGGGTTCTTCATAAGCATTTAAATGAAGTATTATTTGTGTGGCAGAATATGCCAATAATAATTATCATTAGTCAAATGATATTTCTTCTAGATCAGGGCTCTTAACAAGAAAGAACTTGAAAAGCTATTTATTTCAACTTTGCTCACAGTACTGATGTACTTTCCATAATATATCACCAGCAGGTGGTCTCTGGACCAATGTTTAAACACTTTCAAAGACAGATCACTCCTTTTTCCATACTTTTTGTGTTTGTTTGAAAACAAATATAAACTTCTTTCTTTTTCAGAAATAGGTTTCCTGTAGTTTCACCCAATGTCCCAGACCTGCCATCTGGAGCAAAACAAAAGTCTACTTACTCCTCTCTTCCCAGGGATAGCCCTTCAAATAGCTGAAGATCATTTCATGCTCCCCTAAGTCTCCTCTATTCTCCGCCTCCTTCCATATGGAAGTATTTTCAGGCTTTTCAGCTTCCGAGTTGCCCTCCTGTTTCATGCTTCAGTTTTCAATGTGCCACTTTAAAATATGGTCTCCAGAATCAAGCAACCCATTGCAGAGAATAGAGATATCTCTCAGTCTTGACACTATACCAAAATAAGAAGCACTCAAGTATTACAATCGTTGTTTAGGAGTCCTGTCATACTAATTCATGTTGAAATGGCTAAACTCTTGGACCCCTTTTGGTCTCTCCCATCCTGTACTTGAGCAATTCTTTTGGGAACTATGTGCAGACTTTGACATTACTATTAGATGTTATCAAATTGCTTTATGGGTTAAGCTTTATGAGTTCATCATAGAACCTGCCTTTGTTACTCCCATGGAGCCCAGGATCATACTCTGAATACTTAATAATTCAGCTTCAACCAAAATCAGATCAGAACGATTCCTAAAAAATCAGCCTGGATGTTCTCAATCTCTTTTTCTTTAACTTGTCCCTTTAATGAGCAACTCTTTTGGATAAATGAGATTATCTCCCTACATGAAAACTGGCATTCTTTGAAAATGGTCTGGATTTACCATCACAATCCAGAAAGGCACTTAAAAGACAACTGGTCCTACCTAACTACTGCCAGGAAAAAAAAAAAAAAAAAAAAAAGACTATATATCAACTATTCTAAAAATCAAAGTAATTATTTTTTAGTAATTTTTCTGATTCATAACTCACAATTACATTCTACAACTTTCTTCATTTTATTTACCTAAATGTGTATTTAGCAACGAGTTTAACTTGGAGAACACACCCTAAAGTTACACTTCAAGATAAATGTGCCATGGAGATTTGGTTTGAAGGTTTGTTGTCATTGTTTGGTTTGATTTTTAATAGCTGAGGGCTTAATTAGCTATATCTTCTTTAAATTTTGTTCAGTTAAAATTACTTTCTCCCTTTTAATAAATAAACTATGAGATTTTTATTTGTCCCTGTATCAAAAAATACTCCAATTTTCTGAGGAGCATGTGAGTTCTATCTCTGTATACTCTCTTTGGCACTCCTCCAAGAAGCAGTGGCCTTCTAGTCAAGTTCCAGTCCTATTCAAACTCCACACTTTCCACAAGGCATCCAGCCCACCCTCCGAAACTTTGTCCATGCTGTTCTGATATATATGCCAAGTTTCCTTTCTATGGCTAATTCTTATCCATCCTTCGACTTCATCTGATCACCTTGCAATGCTATAACAAAATGATCTATGTTCCAGGAGGGCAGAGAGCTTTGTTTTGTCCTGTGATATATGCCAAGTGCTTAAAACTGTACCTGGCACATGGTAAACCCTCAATAAATTTGAGAATTATTTATTAACAAACCCTTAACCACACTTAAGGGTTACAGCTGATCCTCTGATAAGCAGAAATTGAAAATGGATTAAGAGAACCCCTTATATAACCTCTTATATTTAGTTTTATATAAGTGTGCATGGTAACTTATCAAGCTCTCATTTTAAATAAATAAATCAAAATGAACTCTTCCTCACCTAAGGGTTGGGAATATATCTTACCCATTGGCCAGAATATTTTCTAAAAAGAAAAGTAGCTGGCTCACAAGTTTGGCGATCTGACCCAAACTGGAACCCTCAGGGGTTCCAGTGCTATTCATCCTCAAGTCTCAAATTGGATGCTATTTCCTCTGCTAAATCTTCCCTGGCCCCTAAATCCAGGGTATGGCTCTATGGAAGCCTTGGCTTTCCCCATCCAAGCACATATATCCTCTGTTAGAACTGTTTGTTTTAATTGACCCTTTCCTTCATGAGGTTATAAGGTTGCATGGGGACAAGGCTCGTGACTGGACATCCATTTGATATCTGGCCACCACTGTTTCCCCAAGGCCTCAATTTCCACTGGCACCCCACAGACACTGAAACATTTGCTGAATGATGGATCTCTGCAATAAATGGAAAACGAGAATAAGTGTATTCTAATTATTGGTTGAGGAATAATCTCCAACACACTGCTGCTCACTCCCTTTCAAAAGTTCAGCTTTGGAGGATTGTCAAGATCCACGGGATAGCCACTCTTCTAATACCTTCCTCTAAATGAAGCCAGACTATCAGGATCTCGAATCTAGACCCAGCAATACTGATAACACCACCCACTAGAATTACTTCTACTGAAATGAACTTCAGGGAAGTTGTAAGCAACACTCCTGTGAAAGTCATCACTTTTATTACCAAGATATTACTCAGCATATAATCTCTTCTCCAAGAGAATACATGACAGTTTATCCTTTGCCAGTTTTGTTTTGGTTCAAATAACTAGTCTGTTTTAACTTTATGGACAGAGTGATTGTGTTTCTCTCAAGTTGGCTGCTCGGTAATCTTAAATATCAAATTTGTGGCCTGCCTGTATCGAGTGTGTGATGTTAATTTTGTGTACTCTTATTCCGGCCCCCATCTTATTTATTTCATTGCTCTTATTTCCCATTCTCACATTTCTTCCTTACTTTTAAATCATTTTATTTTGTTCGTACATTTATAAGCCACCATGAATCATTAAATGGCTTATAAACACACACTTTCTTTTACTTTAGAAGCTCTTTGCGAATTCTAACACCATTCTCTAATTGCCAGGCTCTCCAACAAAATTGATAAGTGCCTCTGGTTTATATTAACTGGGACCTTCACTTCACCTCTCTGTGCTTCCTTAAAATGAAAATAAATAAAAAATAGTGCTCACATCCATAGGGTTCGTTATAAATTAATACATGTGAAGCACATAGAACTATGCCCTCTGCACGTACTAACTGTTTTGTGGGTATTAACTATTATCATCTTTACTACTCTTCAACTCACTGATTAAAATGACAACTGGAACAAGGAATGCCACTAATCCTTTTGACATTGATCCAACAACACTATGTTTATGCTGGTTCTAGACTTTGTCACATGTCTTGTTCAAGTAAAGATAACAGACATATGACATTCTTCCACTGGGTAAAGTACATAAAGCTCCTGCTTACATAAAATAGTTAAGCATCATAAATGTTAATATTAATCTAAAGGCAAGAATATCTTGGAACTAGAGAGGTGGCTTCATGGAAATTGGATGGTAAAGGACAAAGCAAGTTAATGGACTCAAAAAATAACTAAACTTAATCATCTAGTTAAATTAATCATGAACTTTCTAGAAGAATGGTTTGAAATTTTAAAAATAGTTTTTACAGTTCAAAACTGTTTTTAAATCCATTAAAAATAAGACCTCCATAATAAGTAAACAAAAGTTAACAATTATTTTATAACACTTGGGGATCTACAGCAAAATGGAAAAACTGTAGGACATGAAAAAACTAGGTTCAGTCTGGCTTTTCCACTTCCTGGACCTTGACCTTGGCTTACCTCTGAAGTTCTATCAACTACTAGTTATTACAGTTTTCATTCATTTTCAGTCTTCACACTCAGGATGGGGGTAAATAACTAACTTGCTGTGATATTGTGAGAATTAATGAAATATACAAAAAAAAAGATCTTAGCAAACTGTAAACTGTGATATAAGTAAGTTACTGCCATTCAAAAGGTTGGAATTCTCTTTAATAATCCATTTGTATTCAAATATTGTACTCTATCTCCACTTTGACTTTCTCTAGCCTTAATATCATTTGTTTACAAAACCTCACCTTCATAGAATAAATGCATTTTTAAGGTTTTAGGCTCTTTTAAAATCTAGCTACACAGGTAACTTTGGGTAGAAAAAGGCAAGCTAGCCGCACAAATCTTAGTTACTTCACAGACCAGTTTCTAGGTAATATATACCCATATTATCAATGTAGCTGGGTGAATGTGGATCCATTTGTGATTTGATTGCAAATGCATATTTGTTTGTTCTGTTAAATGTTGTACTGTCAATGCATCCCAAAGCTAACATAAGGGTAGCTAGCCGATCTGTATATTAGACAGGTGTGTTAAAGCTTTATTCATTAAAGTCTGCTTCCCTTGGGCTGCTCTGATTTATTTACTCTAGAATATTTGACCATAAATTCAACTACAACTAGAATAACCTACTCTATCCAGAATTCTTTAAATCGTAGAAGCCCCATTACTGTACTAATAGCAGGACATGTAAAATCTAACCACTCCAGAAAAACTTAAGCAGCATTAATGAAAACTACATTTTCTGTGCCTTTTCTTTAAGCTCACAGGTGGAATGAAACTCCAGGCACAATGCACACATCTCATCATTTAAACCATCCTTACCACCAGCAAGTAGGTGTTATCATGGCCATTTTACAAACTAGCCTGTCTCAGCTCTACCTAGGACTCTTACAAGCCTATTCTATTTTACTATCAAATTAGCCTTATTCGACTCGATCATGGCAAAAAATTCGATTTATCAATAAATATCAATGCCTGCAGTCACATACCTTTCAACATTATTTCAATTATCCTCTCTTTCACCTGAGGCTGTCAGTCTGCTTAACAGTGAAAAATTTTTTTCTTTTTTTTTTAAAGTATAAAAATAGAAATGACTCAAGAAAGGAAACTTTGCAAGAGAGAGAGCAGGTACAGAAATTCAACTGCTTCTGCGCCCTCTGGCTAATGTTACAGTAACAATATTTAACTTCAAAAGTTTTTGAAACGTGTCCTAGTGGCAACCGGATATTCTTGCTCTCTATCTCTCGGCTGTCATCCACCTTGCAAGTTCACCAACTCTCCTGGTAGCTCAGGGTTCTTAACTCCAAACTCAAGTCCAAACTTGACCAAACAACTTAACGTCATTTTACAGTGTTAACTTTTCCAAAAGTTTAGGCTCACTCTTAGGGGAGGCCTCAAGGATCAGTGTTTAATGACAACCCCGGGCCTCAGGTGAAGCAGCCTATAGCCCCTGGAAAAGGTGCGAGTAAACGGGGGAGCAGGAAACAAAGGCGAGGTGTCCAAGGTGTGCCCAGCGGCTGACCCCTCGGCCTGTGCGCCGGACCTCATGCCCGGCGAAGAGCCTTTCCTACTAGGCAAGGGCTAGCGGGAGACAGCGAAAGAAGCCGGGGGTAGGGACCCAAGGAGGGGCTTGAATGGGGGGCTGAGCGGCGGCGGCGACAGGCGCACTGGCAGCGCGCCGGGGAAGGGAAAAGCCAGATCGCACCTGAACCCACGGGGTGGTTCCGGTCCAGGTTGGTGGGCGAGCTCCGAAGGCACCCCAAACTCAGGGAAGAGAAGAAAGACGCATCCCTGGGCAGCAGCAGCAGTTCCCGGTCACTGGCCTGGTTAGGGGAGGCCGCGCCCTCCTCCCCGACAGCTTTCTCCAGCCGCACGGCGCCCCCCGGAGCGCCCTTCTGCGGCCGGGCCCAGGCGATCCGCGGCAGCAGCGGCTCCCGCTCCTCGTCCTCCTCATCCTCCTCCTCCAGGCTCCCGCCGCCCGCAGACGCCTGCCGCCCGGGCTCGGAGGGCTCCGCCATGGCCTCCCTCTGTGCCTTCCGCGCTGAGACCGACTCAGAGAGGCGAGGCGTCCGGATCTGGCCTCGGCATCGCGGGGAACCGGCGCCGCTGGGTCTGACCGAAAGCACCTCTCTAGCTTGTGGTCCCGCTCGGCGCCCGCCCGGCAGTTGCCCCGCCCGGCCGCCGGCTGAGCTCCACCTCGCGCCCGTCCCGCGCCTGCGCGGAAGGGCCGGGGCGGCTGAGATGGCGGGGCGGGGGGAGCGCGGGGCGCGGGGCGGGGCCGCCACTTGCCTACTAGGGGCCGGGAAGACGCCGGGAGGGGCTGACTTTACTCCTCGTTGAGCGAAGGGGTCGAAGTTAACTTACTTCTGCAGAGGTGCCCCTCTCCAGCCCCAATCGGCCTCTCCCTCCCCTGCAGAATTCTCATAGAGTTTACCACAATCTATACCTGTATATTTCTTTGTATGACCATGTAACATGTTTCCCCCACTAGAAGTCCACGAGAGCCAGGACCTTGTCACTTTTTCAAACATCCCTGATTTTGGTATTTTGCATTTTCTCTTTTTTTTTCTACTGACTAATATGGTCAGAAGTTTATAAAAATTTTAAATTCTTTCAAAAAGCCATCTATGTTTCCATTGATTATTTATTCTCTGGTTTATTGACTTTTGTTCTTTATTATTTCCTTCTTCCTACTTAACTGGAATTTGATTTACTCTTCTAGCTGATTAGAGTAGAAGATTACATTACTGATTCTGGACTTTTCTATTTTTTTCATATAAGCATTTAAAGCTATGCATTTCCCTCTAAGCACTGCATTATCTGCATTTCACAAGTTTTAATATGTTGTGCTTTCATTTTCATTCAGTACAGAGTAGTTTTAAATTTCCCTTATTGTTTCTTCTTTGACTCACTTTTTTGAAGTGTGTTGTTTAATTTCCAAATATTCAGGGGCTTTTCTAGATACTATTTTTAAATTATTATATAGATATATTTTTAGGGAGACTGCGATTAACACATATACACTATTTTAAATTTATTTATTTTTGGCTGCGTGGGGTCTTTGTTGCTGCGCATGGACTTTCTCTAGTTGTGGTGAGCAGGGGCTACTCTTCGTTGCAGTGCATGGGCTTCTCATTGTGGTAGCTTGTCCTGTTGCGGAGCATGGGCTTTAGGCGCGCAGGCTTCAGTAGTTGTGGCACGCGGGCTCAGTAGTTGTGGTGCACTAGTTGCTCCACAGCATGTGGGATGTTCCCGGACCAGGGCTCGAACCTGCATCCCCTGCACTGGGAGGCAGATTCTTAATCACTACACCACCAGGGAAGCCCTAGATATTATTTTTTAATTACAGTATAGTTGACATATGACATTATATTACTTTCAGGTATACAACATAATGATTCAATATTTGTATATATTGCAAAATGATTCCTGGTTATTATTACTGATTTTTAATTTAATTCTGTTGTGGACAGAGAAGAGTCATTAAAATTTCAACCTTCTGGAGTTTATTGAGACTCATTTCATAACCCACCATATTATCTCCCTTGGTGAACATCCCATGTGTGCTTTAAAAAAGAATGTGTATTCTGCAGTTGAGTAGTTATATAACTGTCAATTTTTTTCTATAAATATTAATTCAGTTTGGTATCGATAGTGTTATTCTGATCAACTATATCCTTATGGATTTTTAAATTGAGTTGTTCTATCACTCACTGAAAGGAGACTATTACAATCTGTGAATGTGGATTTGTCTATTTCTTCTTTTAGTTTGATGAGTTTTGCCTTTATGCATTTTGAAGTGTTATTAGGTGCATATATATATATGATTTTTATGTCTTCTGTTAGGCTTTCAAGTCTTCCTGATGATTTAACCCTTTCTTTCTTTCTTTCTTCCTTCCTTCCTTTCTTTCTTTCTTTCTTTCTTTCTTTCTTTCTTTCTTTCTTTCTTTCTTTCTTTCTCTCTTTCTTTCTTTCTTTCTCTTTCCTTCTTTCATGAACTGTCCCTCCTTATCTCTCTTAATACTCCTGGCTTGAATTCTATATTGTCTGATAATAATACAACCTCTCCACCTTTCTTATGTTTACTGTTTGCCTGGTAAATCTTTTTCCTTTTCAATCTTTTTTTTTTTTTTTTTTTTTTTTTTGGCTATGTTGGGTCTTCCTTGCTGTGAGCAGGCTTTCTCTAGTTGCAGCGAGCAGGGGCTACTCTTTGTTGTGGTGTGCAGGCTTCTCATCATGGTGGCTTCTTTTGTTGCGGAGCACGGGCTCTAGACATGTGGGCTTCAGTAGTCTCAGCACATGGGCTCAGTAGTTGTGGCTTGTGGGCTCTAGAGCACAGGCTCTGTAGTTGTGGCACACGGGCTTAGGTGCTCAGCAGAATGTGGGATCTTCCCGCACCAGGGCTCAAACCTGGGTCCCCTGCATTGGCAGGCAGATGCCTAACCACTGTACCACCAGGGAAGTCCTATAGTTGGTTCTTGATTAAAAAAAAAAATCCAGTCTGATAATTTCTGCCTTTTAATTGGAGTTTTTAGTCTATTTACATTTAACATAAGATTAATATCATTGGATTTTAAGTCTATTATTATTTGCAATTTGTATTCTATTTGTTTCATCCCTTTTTTGTTCTTCGGTTTCTCCTTTTCTGCTTTCATTTGGGTTAATCAATATTTGTGTATATTTCATCTTTATTCCTTTATTGACCTTCCACTAAACTTCTTTACATTAATTTTTAGTGCTTACTCTAGCATATTCATGCTTGAAGTGTCTCAATGCATGTAGACCTCATATTGTAGTAACTGATGTAAAATGTAAGAACCTTGCAGAAGTGTAGTTCTATTTATCCTCCATTCTTTACATGATTGCTTTCATATACATTAGGCCCACCTATGTTTAAATGCAGTGAACTATTTTTGCCTTAAACAATTATGTCTTTTAAAGAAATTTTTAAAATGTATATTCTTTTCTATTTACCTACATATTTACCATTTCCAGTGCCCTTTATTTCTTCCCATAGATCTGAATTTTCATCTAATATCATTTCCCTTCCCTCTGAATAATTTTTTAAAAGCATTTCTTGTAATGCATAACTTCTAAGTTTTTGTTTCTCTGAAGTCATCTTTCACTATCATTTTCAAAGAATATTTTCTCTGCATATAGAATTCTGGATTGATGTTGCCCCCTACCCCTGCTCCCAGTTTAACTCTTAAAAATATGATTCCATTGTCCTCTAGCTTTTGTTGTTTCTGAATCCTGTCCCTCTACCCACCCACTCAATTTCTACTATGTCATTTTTCCCTAGCTGCCTTTAAGATTTTCTCTTTATCTGGTTTTCAATAGTTTGACCATGATGTTTGTGGTATGAATTTCTTTTTTTATATATCCTGCTTGGGTTTTGCTGGGTTTATTCATTTTTAAAGTTATGTATTCTACCAAATTTGGGGAAATCTGTCATTATTTTTTCAAAAAATTTTCTGCCCCATTCTCTCTTCCCTTTCTTTCTGTGATTCCTATTACATGTATGTTAGGCTCTTTAATATTGTCTTGAAGGCTAGTAGGGCTCTGTCCATTTTTTTAATAGTTTTTATCTCTGTTTTTCAGATTGGATAATTTCTTTTAACCTGTTTTTAAGTTTACCAACCCTTCAGCCATTTCTAAATAGCTGTTAGGACTACCCAGTGAATTTTTTATTTCAAATTTTGTACTTTTCAGTTCTAGAATTTCCATTTGTCTCTCTCTCTCTCTCTCTTTTTAGAATTTCTATATCTCTGCTGACTTTTTCTGTTAATTCATTATTTTGACCATATACTTTTTCATGTCCTTGCATATATGTATAATAACTGTTTAAAACTCTTTTCTAGCCACAATGGAGAATGGTATGGAAGTTTCTTAAAGAAGTAAAAATAGAGTTAGCATATGATTCAGTGATCCAACTCCTGAGCATATATCCAGAGAAAATCATAATTGGAAAGATACATGCACCCCAATGTTCATAGCAGCTCTATTTACAATAGCCAAGACATGGAAGCAACCTAAATGTCCATCAACAGATGAATGAATAAAGAAGATGTGGTATGTGTGTATATATATATATATATATATATATATGATGGAGTATTACTCAGCCATAAAAAAGAATGAAATAATGCCATTTGCAGAAACATGGATGGACCTAGAATTTATCATCCTAAGTGGAGTAAGTCAGAGAAAGACAAATATAATATGATATCACTTATACGTGGAATCTTAAAAAAATGATACAAAGAACTTATTTACAAAACAGAAATAGACTCACAGACATAGAAAACAAACTTATGGTTACCAAAGGGGAAAGAAAGGGGGTGGGATAAACTGGGAGTTTGGGATTAACATATACACACTACTATATATAAAATAGATAAACAACAAGGACTTACAGTATAGCTCAGGGAATTATATTCAATATCTTATAATAATCTATAATAGAAAAGAATCTGAAAAAGAATATATATCACTTTACTGTACACCTGAATAACACAACATTGTAAATCAACAGTACTTCAATTAAAAAAAAAAGTCTTTGCTAATTGTTACATCTGAGTCATCTTGGAGTCAGTTTCTACTGACTACCTTTTCTCTGAACCATGAGTCAAACTTTCCTGTTCCTTGGACTCCAAATTGGAAAAGAAGAAGTAAAACTGTCACTGTTTGCAGATGACATGATACTATACATAGAAAATCCTAAAGATGCCACCAGAAAACTACTAGAGCTAATCAATGAATTTGGTAAAGTTGCAGGATACAGAATTAATGCACAGAAATCTCTTGCATTCCTATACACTAGCAACAAAAGATCAGAAAGAGAAATTAGGGAAACAATCCCACTTACCATTTCAATAAAAAGAATAAATTACCTAGGAATAAACCTACCTAAGGAGGCAAAAGACCTGTACTCAGAAAACTATAAATACTGATGAAAGAAATCAAAGATGACACAAATGGAAATGGAGAGATATACCATGTTCTTGGATTGGAAGAATCAGTATTGTGAAAATGACTATACTACCCAAAGCAATCTACAGATCCAGTGCAATCCCTATCAAATTACCAATGGCATTTTTCACAGAATTAGAATACAATTTGTATGGAAACACAAAAGACCCCAAATAGCCAAAGCAATCTTGAGAAAGAAAAATGGAGCTGGAGGAATCAGTCTCCTTGACTTCAGACTACACTACAAAGCAACAGTCATCAAGACAGTATGGACTGGCACAAAAACAGAAATATAGAACAATGGAGCAGGATAGAAAGCCCAGAGATAAACCCAGGCACCTAATCTATGGTCACCTAATCTATGACAAAGGAGACAAGAACAGACAAAAGAAAAGACTGTCTCTTCAATACTGGACAGCTACATGTAAAAGAATGAAATTAGAACCTCCCTAACACCATACACAAAAATAAACTCAAAATGGATTAAAAACCTAAAGTAAGGCTGGACACTATAAAACTCTTAGAGGAAAACATAGGCAGAACACTCTGACATAAATCACAGCAAGATCTTTTTTGACCAACCTCCTAGAGTAATGAAAATAAACAAATGGGACCTAATGAAACTTAAAAGCTTTTGCACAGCAAAGGAAACCATAAACAACACCAAAAGACAACCCTCAGAACGGGATAAAACATTGCAAACGAAGCAACTGACAAGGGGTTAATCTTCAAGATATACAAACAGCTCATGCAGCTCAATATCAAAAAAACAAACAACCCAATCAAAAAATGGGCGGAAGACCGAAATAGATATTTCTCCAAAGAAGACATACAGATGGCCAACAAACACATGAAAAGATGCTCAGTATCACTAATTATCAGAGAAATGCAAATCAAAACTACAATGAGGTATCACCTCACACCGGTCAGAATGGCCATCATCAAAAAATCTGCAAACAATAAATGCTGGAGAGGGTGTGGAGAAAAGGGTACCCTCTTGCACTGTTGGTGGGAATGTAAATTGATACAGCCACTCTGGAGAACAGTATGGAGGTTCCTTAAAAAATTAAAAATAGAACTACCATATGACCAGGCAATCCCATTCCTGGGCATATACCTGGAGAAAACCATAATTCAAAAAGATATATGCACCCCAATGTTCATTGCAGCACTAGTTACAATAGCCAGGACATGGAAGCAACCTAAATGCCCATCAACAGAGGAATGGATAAAGAAGGTGTGGTGCATATATATAATGGACTATTACTCAGCCATAAAAGGGAAAGAAATTGTGCCATTTACAGAGACGTGGACCTAGAGACTGTCATACAGAGTGAAAGTCAGAAAGAGAAAAAGAAATATCGTATAATATTGCTTATATGTGGAATCTAAAAAATGATACAGATGAACGTATTTGCAAAGCAGAAATAAAGACACAACTAGAGAACAGCGTATGGACACCAAGGGGGGAAAGGAGGGATGGGATGAATTGGGAGATTGGGATTGACATATATACACTACAATGTATAAAATAGATAACTAGTGGGCTTCCCTGGTGGCGCAGTGGTTGAGAGTCCGCCTGCTGATGCAGGGCACACGGGTTTGTGCCCTGGTTCGGGAAGATCCCACATGCCGCGGAGCGGCCTGGGCCCGTGAGCCATGGCCGCTGAGCCTGCGCGTCCGGAGCCTGTGCTCCGCAACGGGAGAGGCCACAACAGTGAGAGGCCCACGCGTACCGCAAAAAAAATAAATAAAAATAATAAATAAATAATAAAATAGATAACTAGTGAGAACCTACTGTATAGCACAGGGAACTCTACTCAGTGATCTGTGGTGACCTAAATGGGAAGGAAATCCAAAAATGAGGGGATATATGTACATGTATAGCTGATTCACTTTGCTGTACAGCAGAAACTAACACAACATTGTAAAGCAACTATACTCCAAAAAAATTAAGTAAAAAAACCCCAAAACTTTCCTATTCCTTTATATTCTTGTTAGTTTTTTATTGTGTACTGGAAATTGTAGGTGATACATTGTAGAGCCTCTAGATTCTGTTATCTTCCTCTGATACATGTTGATGTATTCTTGCAGGTACAGTAAGTCCCCTACATACGAATGAGTTCTGTTCCGAGAGCACATTCGTAAGTCCAATTTGTTTGTAAGTCCAACGGAGTTAGCCTAGGTACCCAACTAACACAATCGGCTACATAGTACTGTACTGTAATAGGTTTATAATACTTCTCACACAAATAATACATGAAGAACAAACACAAAAAATAAAGAAAACATTTTTAATCTTACAGTACAGTACCTTGAAAAGTACAGTAGTACAGTACAACAGGGCTGGCATCGAGTGAACAGGCAAGAAGAGTTACTGACTGGAGGGAGAGGAGGTGGGAGATGGTAGAGCTGAAGGATCGTCAGCAATAGGAGACGGAGGGCAAGCTGCAATTTCACTCACGCCTGACGTTGATGGCACAGGTTCTGGTTCCTTGCTGGATTCAGTTCTATCTACTCTCTTGAAAAAACAATCCAGTGATGTCTGGGTAGCTATTTTTTTCTCATTGTAGATGACACGGTAGCACTGGATTGCATTCTGAGCGGCTGCTGCAACCTTCATGTACTGTTCTACGATCGGGTCCTATGCCTCCAAAAGTAACAGTGCCTCCTCACATAAAGAAAATCCCCTTGCCATTTCCTACATTGTGAATCTCTTCGGTTCTGCAGTTACTTCTTCTTCCTCTTGTCTCTCTTCATCCTTTCTCTGGGCCTCCAATTCCTGGCGCTTCTTAGCAGTACCAGCTACATCACCACTGCTTTTACGCTTGCTTCCGGACATCCTGGGCTTGAAATAAAGATACTGTACTACTGTACTCTATACAGTACTGTACAGTAAAATACACAAAAGCACAACCACTTGTAGAGGATGCACGCACGTGACAATGTACAGCAGACACGTGAACTAACTTACATGATTGGACACGAATACACGTTCACATCTTTGAAAGTTTGCAACTTGAAGATTTGTATGTAGGGGACTTACGGTAGTTAACTTTTATCCTATGCACACAGAGTTCAGGAGTCAACCAAGGACTTGGGCAGAGTGTATGTGTAGATTTTGGAGCTCTCTCCCTCTATTACTCCTTCCTTTTCAGGAGTTTCATCCTCAACTTCCAGATGCTCTGGGAGCCCCAGGTCCATTCTCTAATTCCTTAAGCCATTAAGATTGTGGCTTTCTGAGTTCCCTCTGCTTTTCACAGTGCAGACCGAGTAGTGCCCTCAGATAAAAAGATGTACGAGCATAAATCACACTCATTATATTTCAATTCTTTGAAGAGTAGCCATCCCTTAAAATCCTGCCTGCTAGCTTTTGGTTACTTTCCAGCGTCTTCAAACAATTTTTTTTATATTTTATCCAAAGTTTATAACTTTTATCTATAAAAGGCTTAGTCTGATTTAATCTCCTATAACATATTTTTATGGAAATGTATCTTTTAGTGAGATGAATGGTGCTATTTTTTGTCCATAGTTCACGTTAGTAGAGGAATATTACTTATTGCTAGATAAGACAGGATTCATCATCAGTTCTATTCGTAGTTTTAGTTTTTATAGATATAAACACTGAGAAAATATGTTCAAATAAATAGATGCTTATGGTGAATACTTTGAAATAGCAATGTCACTCAGATCTTTGACCTTCCAAATGCTAAAAGTCATACAGCACTCTATCATCAAAAATTATTTTTTATGATCTATTATAAGGCAATTCATTTAGGTCCTCCTTTGTTTGAGTTATTCACTTTGTCAATCTCTGGGAAGTATACCAAAAAGTCTTTTAAAAGACTTATCAGTAATTAATAATTGTACTGTAACTCTTTCATTTCAAGGCACTTTATTTTTTAACTCAGAATTGAGAAAATAAGAACATTAACATTTCTATAGACCTTTGGCAATACAATATTATTTGTTAAAATGCTTTTATCTTATCATGAGTTTTAAGTATATTTTTGCCAAAACTTTAGAAAGTTTTGCAGATTTGGAGATTTGGCTCATTCAGTGTATGTAAAAAAATCTAACTTAAAAGTTGATCGGGGGCTTCCGTGGTGGCGCAGTGGTTGAGAGTCCGCCTGCCCATGCAGGGGACACGGGTTCGTGCCCCGGTCCAGGAAGATCCCACATGCCGTGGAGAGGCTGGGCCCGTGAGCCGTGGCCGCTGAGCCTGCGCGTCCGGAGTCTGTGCTCCGCAACGGGAGAGGCCACAACAGTGAGAGGCCCGCGTACCACAAAAAAAAAAAAAAAAAAAAAAAAAAAGTTGATCGGTAAAGCCAATGTTTATTACCAAATCAATCAGCCAAAGCAGACTTTTTTTCAATTCTCGTAAACATGGTAAACTATATCCCTGTGTCAGCATCTCAGTTTTGAATTCTAAGGCTCTGCTGCCTCCAGTATTTCTCACAGATATTTCTTAATTTTATTCCCATGGAACATTCCCTTAGGAGTCCATTCTTCAATAAGAGTCAGGGTTTAGAAGATGCAAGATCTTTAAATGAAACGTGGCATCACTCTTCCAACATCACTCTACATCCTAACACTACATCCTAGAACATCCTAACACAGGCCTAAATGCACCATGTCCAATGTCACCGTCACCTGTAAAATAATGCTCCTTTAATAAGAAAAGACACAGAGTGCTGCCGCTAGTTGCTGGGACTTTTGTTAATGGAGGCTGTGTCAACATCTGTATTTCAAATCCAGTCTTGTTGTGAGCCTCAGGCTTTTTAACACCCCGGAGCAAGGAGCCATTGGAAGATTCAGGACAGGCATTCCAGCACCACCTGGCATACTACAATTCAATTCTGCCACTAACCACCCAGAGTTAGCACAGATCCCACAAATTAAGGGGTCAGTTCTCCATGAGACTGTCCTTACTACAGATGCCAGCTACAATTCAGGGGTCCCCAGGATACCCCCTTTTATGACCAACTGGCTATAAATGTGGGGGGCCCATGACCTCCTCAGGTTCTGTAATTTGCCAGAACAACTCACAGAACTCAGCAAAGATCTCAAGGTTTTTGCCGTAAGGGAGAGTATGATGAGATGGAAATTACAAACAAATAAACAGGCAGTTACAATACAGTATGCTGTAGCTATGTGGAGGAAGTACAGGCTGCTGTGAGAGCATATAAGAGGGGCCAAGATCAGGAAAAAGGGTTAAGAAAGAGAATTCAGGGGCAGGGAAGAGACTTGGATGGAGTAAAATCCCACCTGAAATTTCTGATCATTTTTTTTCAGCAATCTAGCTGCTGCTTTTTGCTAGTGGTACTGGTTGGGCTCCATCAACAACTCTCATCCCTCCAAGGTACCCCAAGTGATCTTTATTTTCACCCCTAAGTAGAAAACGATCCTTACTGAGGAAACATGGACTCAAGAAAGTTTCCTAGTTCCTCCATACATTCAACAAATAAATTGTGCCAAGTGCTATTGTAGTGCTGGGAAGAGAGGAGTGAACGCACCTCTGCTCTCATGAGGCTTCCATTCTCCTGGGGGAGATAAACGATAAAAAGTAGCCAAGAGAATAGTAGAATGTGAAATTATGACAAACGTTATGAAAAAGAATAACGCAGGGTGAGGAGTACAGAATGATGGTAGTACAACGGGTGGGTGCTATTTCATACAAGGTGGTGGTAGTGGGTTGAATGGTGATTTCCCCCTAAAGATAATGTCCCTGTCAAATCCCTGGAACCTGTGAATATTATCTTATTTGGAAAAAAAGGTTTTGCAGATGTAATTAAGTTAAGGATTGGGGGATGATATCATCCCAGATGGCACTAAATCCAATGACAAGTGTCCTTATAAAAGAAAGGCACAGGGAAGTTTGAGACAGAAGAGGAGAAGACACACATAAAGGCGGATGTGAAGATGAGGCACAGATTGGACTGATGTGGCCACAAGCCATGGAATCCAAGGAATGCCAACAAAGGCAAGAAACTGATACAATAGTCAAACGCTCAAGGACAGAATTGAGGGTGAAAGCGATAGCTTTTAGGCTATGGGATAAGAATGTTCCAAATACCTATCCAAGAACATGGTATATCTCTCCATCTATTTGTATCATCTTTAATTTCTTTCATCCGTGTCATAATTTTCTGCATACAGGTCTTTTGTCTCCTTAGGTAGGTTTATTCCTAGATATTTTATTCTTTTTGTTGCAATGGTAAATGGGAGTGTTTTCTTGATTTCACTTTCAGATTTTTCATCATTAGTGTATAGGAATGCAAGAGATTTCTGTGCATTAATTTTGTTTCCTGCTACTTTACCAAATTCATTGATTAGCTCTAGTAGTTTTCTGGTAGCATCGTTAGGATTCTCTATGTATAGTATCATGTCATCTGCAAACTGATTCACTTTTTTATAAAGCAGAAACTAACACACCATTGTAAAGCAATTATACTCCAATAAAGAATTAAAAAAAACAAAAAACAAACAAACAAAAAGAATGTTCCAAATACCTGGTTACTTCTAAATCCCTTCTATATGAAAATTCTGGAGCTTCTACTTCTGTTTTTGGCACTGTTTTAATTTTTGTGTTTGTTTGGTTTTTTTTTTTTACTAAAAAGTTACATTAAAATGATTTTAGTGCATTACAAGGTTTTTATAGCAATGGAGAAAAAAGAAACAAAGACTACTTGACTTAGGTGAATGTCTTAATTAGATGAGGTTGATTTTTAAGGTTATGATTCAACTGATATGCCATGTGTAACCATGGAAAACAGAAAGAACACTAGCCTTTCTGATATATTATAAATACCATAATATTATAAATCTGATAATAGCCACTTGGTTGATAATCTATATTGGCTTTGTTTAGCTAGCTCCAGTGGACTTTTACTTCACGGGGAATTATTATTGTCTTGAAGAAACACAAAGATCCTCCAGAAGAACCCTCCAATCTTTGTATTCTGCTCCACTTCAATATCTACATGTATATGTTGTGATTTGAATACAGATATATTAAAGAAAATCCTGATTCTCAGTTTTCTGTCATTTCCCAAATTTATCTTATACTAATACTGGATCTTGCTTTAAGCAGAATCTGTTCCCAAAAACTTACATGCAGATAAAATGCTTGTGAAACAAATGCTGCTTTTATGCAGTGATAATGAAAGCTACAGTTTATTGAGAACCAGATGCTGTTCCACATGCTTTGAGTTTATTAGCTTATATACCCTCACAACAGCTCACTGTGGCAGGTGTTCTTATTATCCCCTCTTTACACATGGGGAAACTAAGGTATATACAGGTGAAGTGATTTGTCCCAGATCACCCAGCTGTAAGTGGCAGAGTTAATGTTGGAACGCCAGTGGTCTGGCTGCACCCTTTTAGCCATTCTATTATACAGCCTCTCTTCACTTAGGAAACCAGTGGAAGGTTCTTTCTAAATCACAGTTCTGATCATTGTCAACAACTTTGTTTTTAGGAGATAGTTTTTTTTTTTTATTATTGAAGTATAGTTCATTTAAAATGTGTTAATTTCAGGTGTACAGCAAAGTGATTCAGTTATATATATGTATATATATATTCTTTTTCAGATTCTCTTTCATTATAGGCTATTACAAGGTACTGAATATAATTCTCTGTGCTATACAATAGGTCCTTGTTGGTTACCTTTTTTTTTTTTTTTTTTTTGCAGTACGCGGGCCTCTCACTGTTGTGGCCTCTCCCGTTGCAGAGCACAGGCTCCGGATGCGCAGGCTCACGGGACCAGCCGCTCCGCGGCATGTGGGATCTTCCCAGACCGGGACACGAACCTGCGTCCCCTGCATGGGCAGGCAGACTCTCACCCACTGCGCCACCAGGGAAGCCCGGTTACCTATTTTATATACAGTAGTGTGTATCTGTTAATTCCAAACTCTTAATTTATCCCTCCCCTCCTTTCCCCCTTTGGTAACCATAAGTTTGTTTGTTTTCTATGTCTTTGAATCTATTTCTGTTTTGTAAATAAGTTCATTTGTATCATTTTTTTTTATATTCCACATATAAGTGATATCATGTGATATTTGTCTTTCTCTGTCTGACTTCACTTAAGATGATAAATTCTAGGTCCAACCATGTTGCTGCAAATGGCATTATTTCATTCTTTTTTATGGATGAGTAATATTCCATTGTATTGATATATATCTCTATATCTATATATATATGCATACCACATCTTCTTTATCCATTCATCTGTTGATGGACAGTCACTAACTTCTAATATTATCCCATTGCTCACCAAAAAACAAAAACAAAAACAAACCTAAAAATTTACCATTGCAGGGACTTCCCTGGTGGCGCAGAGGTTAACAATCCACCTGCCAACGCAGGGGACACGGGTTCAAGCCCTGCTCTGGGAAGATCCCACATGCCACGGAGCAACTCAGCCCATGAGCCACAACTACTGAGCCCACGTGCCACAACTGCTGAAGCCTGTGCGCCTAGAGCCCACTCTCAGCAACAAGAGAAGCCACCGCAATGAGAAGCCCGCACGTGCACCGCAATGAAGAGTAGCCCCCGCTTGCTGCAACTAGAGAAAAGCCTGTGCGCAGCAACAAAGACCCAATGTAGCCAAAAATAAATAAATAAATAAATAAATTTATTAAAAGAAAAAATTATCACTGCATGTAATTCCTCCCAGACTGGGCTCTTAACTGCTCACATCACCCCCACGATTGACCTCATCCCAGCTGCAGCCATCCTGAACATCTCCCTATTCCTAGAACCAGTTATTTCATGCCTCTGTGGCTTTATTCTTGCTGACAGGAAATCCCTACCCTCTCCTCCACCTGGCCAACCTCTACCTGACCTCTAAATCCCAGTTTAATGCCAATTCCTTTGGAACACTGTCCCCACTTTCCTAAGCAGAGATCACCATGTCTCTGTCCTGTATTCTCCCCAAATCCTTGCTCTGACTTCCTCTAGTGGCACCTCTCCCACTGAAGTTTAATTATTTCTCTACTCAAAGGTGCTGTGAAACTGTGAGCTCCTTGCAGGGAAGGATGTGATGTTCTCTCTGTATTTCTCTCTCGCTCCCTCCAGTTCCTAGGAGAGTGACTAGAACATAATGTGTGCTTGACAAAGCATATAAATTCGTGAACAAATGAATGAATAAGTAAAATTAGATTTAAAGGAGTTATGTAAATAAGCTTTGTAGTGAAAGCCATAAACCCGCCACTTCTCTTTGATAGTATTGATACTTGCTCCCCAAATATCACAAAGAAAGCCTGTGTTGGGAGGTCCCCAAGAGCATCCCCAGGTTTGATGATTCACTAAGAGGACTCACAATATAGTCATATTTACATCTATGACTTATTATAGCAAAAGGACGCAAAGCAGAATCAGCAAAGGGAAAAAGCACCTGAGACCAAGTTGGGAAAAACCAGGTCCTTACTTCCAAGAGCTCTCTCCCATTGGAGGCACCACATGACACTCTTACCTCCCTAGACTACAAGTTGGGACAACACGTGTCAAATGTTGTCTACCAGAGAAGCTCATTAGAGGCTCAGTGTCCGAGGTTTTTATTGGGGCTAGTCATGCAGGCACCCCCTGCCTAGCATCTACCAAAATTCCACATCCCTAGAAACAAAGCACGTGTTCAGCATAAACCATATTGTTTGCACAAACATTTTAGGCATAGTGAGCCACTCTTATTAGGAATGGTGGGAACCGAAGTTCCCAGATGTCAGTCAGGGGCCATGACGACCTCTTCAGTGATGATCACATCTGCCAAATGAGAAGAGCTCCCAAAGGAAAGGGTACATCTCAACAAGAAAAGAGGGAAAGGGTTGGCCAGCCCCACACTCCAGAATGAACACGAAGGACAGAAGCCTGGTTCCTCAGGGGCCATCTCAGAAGAGAGTTAAGCAAAAAGTTGCCAGGTTTTCTTTTCCAAAATCCTGGTTGGAGATGGGGATGGGTTCATGGCATACAAGGCTGTGGTGGTGGTTAAAAATATAAGTACTTGATGAAAATGCATTGGTACTTCCGATTTGTGCAGTTTATATCAATTTTAGGAAATATTTTAAAATTGTAACTGTAGAGAAGTATACAATTCAATTTTTGTTTGTTTTTTGTTTTAACAGACAGAAAGGAAAAATACCCAAGTGCCAATTTAATTGCAGACGCTAGATAAATCCAGGAACAAGATAGACCAGAAGAGCAGTGGTTTAACACGTTTTATAAACCTTGCAATTTCCCCTGCATTCTTACTTGTGTGATTGCCTGTCTGTCTGTAGTAATTAGTAAAAAAAAAAAAAGTAATGAAAGCAAAGAGAGGATTATGAGCTTGTCAGCAGGAAAAGGAGGACCTGGGAAAATTGGGTACCACTCTGCTGCTGGGCTTGGGTGAGGGGAGGCAAGCGGGTGGTGACAGTTGCTGAAAGAAAAGGAAAATAGGTCATCCTTAAGCCCCTGGTGGAGAGGAAGAAATGGGGTCAGCAGGCGTGGGCCTGCAAAGAGATCTGGGGCTCAGCCTTTGAAGCCTGTATTAGTTTCCTGGAACTGCCCTAACAAACCATCACAAACTGGGTGCCTGAAAACAACAGAAATTTATTCTCTCACAGTTCTGAATGCAAGAAGTTTGAAATCAAGGTGTCAGCAGAGCCATGCTCCCTCCAAAGGCTCTTGGGGAAAATCCATCCTTGTTTCTTCCAGCTTCTGGTACCTCCCAGAAATCCCTGGCCTTGTGGACACATCATTCTAATCTCTGCTCCAACATCACATATCCTGCTCCTCTCTGTTTATCTCTGCTTGTCCTCTCTTCTTTTTATAAGGACACCAGTCATTAGATTTAGGGCCTCCATTAATCTAGGATGACCTCGTCTTAACTCATTACATCTGTGAAGACCCTATCTCCAAATACGGTCATATTTTGAGGTTTTGAATGGACATGATATTTTCTTTTTTTTTTTAAACAGGGGACACTATTCAACTCACTGTAAAACCCCATCGCAGTAACTTGCATCTGTCATTATTAGATGGAAGGTCCCCAGCCAAAACCTCAACGTGTCTATTAGCATAGCTTTCCTGGAATCTATGACTATCAAAAAAAGGAAACCACTGAGCAAACCTAAGAAGTGGTCAAAAAAAGGATAAGGAAAATTTCTTCCTATACATGACCAGATTTAATGCTTTTCCATGGATGAAAAGACCATGATTCCAAACCTCACAATGAAAGCTCTTTGTTGATGGAAATCTGCCTATGAAGCACCATATGCTGAATGTGGTTCCATTAACTCTTCGGGGTGTCTTGAATGTGTTCTGAGCTTCCTCACACAGTCCCTTCCTCACTGGGTGTGTGACAGGCCCACCTGCAAGGGTCCAGATGCAGTCAGATGACAGGAGGCACATGCATGTAACCGTATCCAGAACTGTCCAAGCCACCCACAAAGACGCCCCCGCTACACTAAAATGACCTCTGGCCACTCGTTTCTGGAGACTGCTTCTCTGCTAGGCTTTCCCGTCAAGCTGGCCTCAGAATAAAGGAAATCTTTATTTGTTTAAGGAAGCTCTGGCAATTGGAATTTGTCACTCTTGGTTCTGAGAAAACACTGGAGAGTGGCTGCAAAGTCGTTTCTACTCCCAGAATTATACTTCTGGACTCCGGCACAGGTTAAAAAAACAAACGAACGAACAAACTTATAGGCTGACACTATTTTTAACTTCTGTCACAGAGTTGGTACTGTTGGCCAATGAACGAGATGCAAAAGAACCTCAGAAGTACAACTGCAATCATTTCTGGTCCACGAGAAATTTTCAAAGGGCATATTAAACTATTAAGTAATTGCCACAGATTGTGTTTCCCCCAAAATTCATATATTAAAATCTAATTCCTAATACAGTGGTGTTTGGAAGTGGGGCCTTTGGGAGGTGATCAGGTTGTGGGCGTGGGACCCTCATGAATGGATTTCATACTCTTTCAAAAGACCCTAGAGAGCTTTCTTGCCCTCTTCTACCATGTGAGGACCCAGTGAAAAGATGGGCACCTATTAATCAGGAAGCAGGCTTTTACCAGACACCAAATCTGCTGGTACCACAATCTTGGGCTTCCCAGCCTCCAATCAATTTCTATGGTTTATAAGCCACCAGCGTATGGTATTCCTGTTAGAGCATCCCAAATAGACTAAGACAGACATTGGCAACATGGGATATGGCATGGAACTTTCCTAATGATTTAATCTAACCATCCTTCCATTCATCCACCCCTCACCCTCTTGATTCTACTTCTGAAATATCTCTTGAATCATCAGCTTCTCTCTCTCTTCACCACCGCCATCCTTGTTCACCATCATCTCTGTCTTGACCACTCCAACAATCTTCTAATTTGACTCTCACTTGTACTTTAGCCCCCTAAATAGTTAAGAAGTCATAAGCAGCAGAAACAGAAATCCCAACTCAAATTGGTTTAAAAGAAATTCATTATCTGACTTAGGAGAAAGGCCAACAAGAGGGCACGTTTGGGAGCTGGTTCACTCAGGGCCTCGTCACTGTCACCAGAGACCCAGGTTCTTTCCATCCTTTAGCTCATCCACGCTTAGTTTGTTGGCTTCACTCTCAGGCTGCCACTCTCATGGGTGAATGATGACTGCAGGTGTTGTCAGCAGCTTCATAGCCAGACACAGCCACATCCAGAAGCAGAAAGGTACTGTCTCCTGGTGCATTCCTACAAATGAAGATGCCATTCCCAGAAGTCTCCCACGATAGGTCTCCCCTGAAAGCTCATTAGTCAGAACTGGTTCACATGTCTACTATGGAACCAATCACTGACAAGGAGAATGGGACCATCATATTGACTTGGACCAATCAGAAGTTACCCTTGGAGTTGGGAATATGATCCCATTATCCTGAATCACCCTGAATAGATGTACACCAGACCAAATTATAATTCTGTCTGCAAGAGGTAAGGGAGGAAAAGGTATTTGACAAGCAACCCAAGGTATCAGCCAGGCATTCCACCCAAATCTCTTTTCTGTAGAGCAGCCAGAGTGATGTTCCTAACTTGCATTTCCAATTGTGCTCCCCCTCTGCTTATATATTCCGTGGCTTCCCATGATACTTATAATACAATCCGAAATGTTATTTGGGTTTACAAGCTGTGGTCCAGCTGAACTGGAGGGAGACCTGATAAGGAACTAGCTTCTCTCCTTGCACCCCAGCAGCAAGGAGTCACCAATTCCCTGCCATTCTGCTGATTCAGCTCTGCCCCATCTCTTCGGCTCTTCTCCTGCTACTACCCACGAACAACTTCCCATCTGTCCACACCTTCCTGACCTTGTGGCAGCTGTTTATGAGTAACATGGGCTCACTCATGCCTTCTCTTTGCAAGTTTTCAGAATCTTGAACCCAGCTGATTCTCTCTTCCTACTTTCTAGATCTAATTTCTGACCAAGGCACTCTGGTTGGCGTCTTTTCTTCCTACCCTTCCTGTTTGGATAGAGCTTCCCAATTGGTCTAACTGGTTGTGATGGAGGAGGTCAGGAGACAGGCAGATCACATGGAAAAGAATATTCCAGAGGCTGTGGGGGAGGCCTTCCCCCCCCCCCCCAGGGACTGAGAGTGAGGCAGGTACCCTCACTGATCTGTCCAATACCGCAGAAAAAGGATGGCCAGAGTTTTTGGATAATAGTCTAAAGTGTTATCTCCTGGCAAGGTATAGTCGTATTTTAAAGAGGCTCAGTCTCCCTCATTTCTGGCAATATGGTGGCTCTAGATTTTCTTTTTCAGGTTAAGAGGCTGGGAGTAAAACATGCTGGGGGCAATGTGAAGAAAATGGGAAAAGAAGTGTCAAATGTAAAGAAGTAAAATAACCCGAAGATTATAACATTATTTGATTTGGACAATAACAAGTGAATTTAAATGAAGCTAGATCTCAAAGTGATTTCTATGAAAACAGACAACTAAGTTTTATTTTTCTTCCTTTCTTTTCTTTTTTTTTTTAATAAAAATTTTAATCCAATCTGGTCAAGTAGAAGAAAATAACTCAATGTTCTGAAAATAAATTTCTCAGAGGAGGTCATTAAGGCAGCCCTTTTGTTTCCTGTCATACTCGGAATCAGTTACAAGGACAAACTCTATTTGTTTGGGTACATTAATTTTGCTCAATGGCCTTTCTATAAAATGAGCATCAAATTGATGGGACTGGACCTCAGCAAAGAAGAAGTTCCAATTTTCTCTGCATGGATTGTTCTGGACGTGCGGTGGAAAATTATTATTAATAGTGATTCATGTTTACTATCCAGTGAACACGAAAGAAGGAGTTAGAAATGCAACTGTATCCAACTAAGCACTGAACATCATAGGACAAATCACTATGCAGTGATGACCCCAATCTTCAGCTCCTGTGTGGCTAGTCTATTTAGACCACATTTGGTGTGTTGGACCATAGGTGTTCTCTGAATGTGCTTTGGTTCAATAACTTCAGGGAAGCAAAATAGGTTTTTGACACAAGCTATTCATTTGAGTTGTCTTCCTGCATGTACCACATAGTGCTTATACCCTGAATGCATCCACATGTTTATTTCAATTATTCAGCTGGGCACATGGAGGTGGGCTGAACAGACATGCTTGCTCCCTTCCCTCATGGAGTTGATATTCTAAGTGATAGAATCTGGTTCCTAAGGTCTTCCTGATTCAGAGCCAGCCTTCAAAGGTCAAACCAAATCAGAGGCATATGGTAGCTCTAGATTTTCCTTTTCAGGTTAAGGAGTGGGGGGTAAAGCATGCTGAAAGAGGGTGTGGAAAAGGAAATACCAAGAATTAAAACAACTTCACCTTCCTGGAGCTTAACCAGAACCCAGCTAGTCCCTGTGATCAGTGGGGTATGGACAGTTGCTCTAATGTTCATTTCTCATAAATGTATATGCCTTTGTCATTTGCATTCTGTGTGCTAAGCTCACTCCCGAGTTCATTTCTCTTTCTCTTTTGTGGAAATAAATGAAGACCAACCAAATGAGAAGGGGCAAGTTGTCTTTGTTTAGAGTTTGCTATAGCAAGGAAGTCAGCCACCATTACTTGACTTTTGGCAGAGACTGAAAGGCAGGCAGAGGAGTGGGAAAGTTTTATAGTGAAACAAATCGAAGGCTTCGGGTATGCCCTGATTGGAGCCTGTTGGCTTGGAGAACCTGGAGGTGGGCTAACTAGAAGTGGGGCATCCTATGTGATTGGTTAGGGGTGCATATTGGGCTGTGTCTGATTGGTCCTAAGTTCAAAGTGGGGACAAATATTAGGAAAGTTCAGTTATTAATCAAGTCCTGGCTTGATTTGGGGCCAACTGTTACAGCGATTATTATTTCGCTTCCTGGGCTGGTTGATAGAGATAGCAGTCTGACTTATAGATAGAAGACTGGCTTTCCAGTCTGGTTACTATAAATAATAGATTGGTTTCCCAGGCTGGTTGCTACAGGTTGTGGGTCAGAGCTCTATTTTTGTATATGGTCTGACCATTGTCTTTTTGTATATTCAGTTTCTCACTTATTATTTACCTAGGTTGCTTCATCTATTTTAAGTTTTACATCCTTTATCTTATACATATCTATTAATATCCATCAATTTTTCAGCCTTCATGGTACATTTTCAAAAAACTTTTGATTATGAAAATAATGCATGTTCACTGAAGAAAAAGTTTTAAGGTGTAGAAATAAGCAAAAGGAAAAAGAATTTTACAAACTCCCACCAACCACATCTCTACTGACAATTTGCTGTATGTTCTTTCTATGCATGTACAGTAATCAATATAAACCCATAGCACTTTGTAACTCTCTTATAAACAGTAGTTGGTGTATGTTTCTCCCAGTAGAGATTTTCAGAAATGGGGAGTATTTCTTATTCAACCTTTACTCCCCAAGCCTTACATAGTGCATTGAACATGGCAGTATGTTCAGTAAGTATTAATTGAATATTTTATATTGAACCACATGAATTTGCATTTCTTGTAAGTCAAAAATGATCAAATAATGGCAATTTCATGTTGTTAAACCTAGTGGATGGATAGATGAGTGGATGAATGAATGGACAGATGATGGATGGATGAATGACGATGGATGGATGAATTGTAATGCCTTTTACCATTGTCAGTTCTATTCCACATAACTAATGATTTGAGCATCAAAATTCTAGATCAATGTGTTGTGACCTCTTAAAGATGATGGGGAAAATTCTGACATCTGCTCTCAACTTGGTTATTTCTTCCATTTGTTTATGACTGTTGGCCAATTACCAAATGAAAGTGTCAATCCTTTTCAACCATACATGCATTCAACTTTTTTATTAGACTGCAATCTCCCTGTCGTGAGTAGATGGATCATTTTCATTTTTCAATTATTTGAGCTTCAGTTTACGACTTTGGTTAACGATTTTGCAAGACATTGATTAGAGAGGTCTTTTTCTTTCCTGATTAAAAGCATGTATGATGTCTTCTCTCCAGCTCTCTTTTATTTGTGTCTAGTAATTGTGGATCTAAATATATGACTATGGTGATCTGTCACATACTATATTATGTGAATTTTTAAGGAAGTAAAATCTTTTTTATTTAAAAAAAATCATTCCAGAAGGTTGTCATTAATCAGACTAAGGATTCTGGAAGTAAGTCTTCAGTAAAATGAATTGTTTTCAATAAAACACTATAATAGCAAATCACTGCTGCCAACTCCTATTCAATATTCCTCCTATTATAGCATCTTTGCATAATATCTAGAGAAGAGTTGCCACATAAATTACCTCTAAGGGCTTGTCCTTGGGGCCTGGTCTCTAAATACAGCAAAAGTTGGCAGTTTAGTATGGTGGGTAAAAATACAGAGTTGGCTGTCCCGAGTTCTCTTTCTTTCCAGTTCTGTCTGGCATAAGTTCCTGTTACCTCGGGAGTGTAAACTTCCCTCTTGGAGTTTCACCCTCTCTCTTGGAGTTTCAGATACCTCCCCTGTAAAATGGTTCTATCTATATATCTGAATGTTTATGGCCTTCCCCTCAAATACATCTGTTAAATCTTAACCACCAATATGACAGTATTAGGAGGTGGGGCCTTTGGGAGGTGATTAGGTCATGAGGGTAGAGCCCTCACAAATGGGAATAGTGCCCTTATAAATGATACCCGAGATCCCCCTCATCTTGTCTGCCACGTGGGGTTACATCAAGAAGACCGCCATCTACGAACCAGGAAGTGAGCCTTCACCAGACACTGAATATACCAGCGCCTTGATCTTAGACTTCCCAGACTCTAGAACTGTGAGAAATCAATGCTTGCTGTTTATAAGCCACCCAGTCTATGGTATTTTGTTAGAGCAGTCTGAAAGGACTAAGACAAATGGGGGTAATGTTATCTAATAGGATACAGTCATTCATTCTCTCATTCAATACACACTTACTCATGTGTCCAGACCCCGCTCCCAGGAGTGCTATTGGTGGCACAGTTTCACGAAAATATGTTCACATAACACAGGCGATCCTTCAAATCTGTGGCCTCTGAATCCTCGGATTCAACCAACCGTGGAGTGAAAATATTTGGGGGGAAAATCCAGAAAGTTCCCCAAAACACTTGAATTTGCGGCTCACTGGCAACTATCTACATAGCACTAACACTGTATTAGGTATTATAAGTAATCTAGAAATGATTTAAAGTATTCGGGAAGATGTGCTTAGGTTAAATGCAAATACAGCACCACTTTATAGAAAGGACTTGAGCACCCTTGGATTTTGGTATCTGTGTGAGTACTGGAACCAATCTCCCATGGATACCAAGGGACGACTGTACTTTCACTTTGCTCTCTAGATCCTGAGGATGCAGTGGGAAAGGAGGAAGACAAGCCTTTTTTTGACTCTTTTGTTCTAGTGTAATGTTATTGGCAACTTAAAGATACAAGCCAATTTTTGAAACAAGCATGTTGTAATTGGGGAAGTTACTTGGGTTCAAGTCTGCTGGATCTTGGGAAACTTCTGAACGCTCTCCTCTCAATTCCCTCCTGGGCGAAATGTAAATAATGGTTTTTGCCTCCTTTACCTCCCAGAATTGTCTACAGAGTTACACCTATTAGCACTTTACATACATTATCATAATTCAATGAGATTATCAAATAAGATTATCTCCATGATGACCTTTGTAAATTGTAAGGACAGAAGTAGCAATTAAAATTCTTACTTTAAAAAAAACAAAAAAGACAAAAACCTCAGGTTGGTTTGAAGAAAGCAATATTTTTCTAGTTTTTTGGTTAGAGAGTTAAATGTTCCCAGAGGGGTTTTAGAACTCTTCCCAGCACTTTACATGGAGAATTTATCCACTTTACATGGGAGTATTTCCCAAAGCTATCACTCTCCGTTCTGCTTATCAGCATTAACTGGGAAACATTAAAAATACTCACACCCGGGCCTCACCCTAAACAATAGATTTCTTATCTCTGGGGGTGGAGCCCTAAAAAATTCTCTCAGGCCATTCTAATATGCCTCCTGGGCTGAGAAGCACAGTCCTAAGAAATGCTTTTCTAATCTAACACCTTCGGTTTTGCCAGATAAACTCTTTTTTTTAAAAGAAGATGTTGGGGGTAGGAGTTTATTAATTTATTTATTTACTTTTGCTGTGTTGGGTCTTCGTTTCTGTGCGAGGGCTTTCTCTAGTTGCGGCGAGCAGGGGCCACTCCATCGCGGTGCGCGGACCTCTCACTATCGCGGCCTCTCTTGTTGCGGAGCACAGGCTCCAGACGCGCAGGCTCAGTAGTTGTGGCTCACGGGTCTAGTTGCTCCGCGGCATGTGGGATCCTCCCAGACCAGGGCTCGAACCATTGTCCCCTGCATTAGCCTGCAGATTCTCAACCACTGCGCCACAAGGGAAGCCCCAACTCTTAAGCGTTATAATTGTTCTGGGTGGGCGGTGGTGGTTTGTCCCGCCTCCCTCCCACCTTCCGGAAGGCGGCAGCTGCGCAAAACTTGAGTGCTCGGGTAGTTGGTTAGTGGATCTGTCCTCTGACTTTACAAATGGCATTGCCAGCATTTAATACGTTTTACAGTAGTAATGAAATCACTTTTATAATTGAATTGCTCCACAGATTACAGAGTGCTTTCAAATGCATCATCTCATTGAAATAAGTTTTTTTTTTTCAGGCATAAAGAAACATATGCTCATCATAGGAATCTTAAAAAAGTTTAGAAAGGTGAAAGATGACATTAAAAAAATCTCCCAAACCCCATTACCTAAAGACAACCATTGTTAATATTTTACAAATTTCCTTCCAGTTGTTTTTAACGAATTAAAATTGTCATAAAATGCATCTTCACTGTAAAAAAAAAAATCAAATACAGAGTTTATAAAGTAAAAAATGGAAGTTCCTGTCCTCTCCCTAACCGTCCCCCACCCCAACTCCTACAACCACCTTGCCAAATCATACTTTTCAGAGACAGACATTGTGTTTTGTTTTGTTTTGTTTTTGGTTTTGTTTTGTGGTACGCGGGCCTCATCACTGTTGTGGCCTCTCTCGTTGCGGAGCACAGGCTCCGGACGCGCAGGCTCAGCGGCCATGGCTCACGGGCCCAGCCGCTCCGCGGCATGTAGGGATCTTCCCAGACCGGGGCACGAACCCGTGTCCCCTGCATCGGCAGGTGGACTCTCAACCACTGTGCCACCAGGGAAGCCCCAAATGGGTTTTATTTTTAACTGTTTTAATAGCTTGTGAAAATATGGTGGTGCTTTTTATGGCTGCAATGAATTTTAGAGATATGAGACTTCACTGTAGCTTTCTAATACTAAATCTTTTTAGTGGAGATACGATAATGCAGTTTGCTGGTGTCTCTCCATGCATCCTGGTAGCCAATTCCTCCTTCTGTTGCTATTCATGCTTTCCTAGAAATTGCGGGCTATAAGTATTGGTAGAAGGGGGACAGTCTCAGCAGTTGGTGCCTAGAAAATTGGTATCATCCCCCATGAGCTTCATTTAACTTGAAACCAAGAAGGACCCTGTGGGGCTCCTGGGCACAGAAGCCTTTTTGTCCCCCGTTTCTTGTAGGCAAGACTCCAGCCTTCATGACCTTCCCTGAGTTCCAAAGGGCAGATTCGAACAGCTGCTAATCAAGGGAGGAGCAGCCAAGCTCCCACCTGAGGCAAGGTTAAAGGGACCAGGGATTTCCCTGGCGGTCTAGTGGCTAAGACTCTCCCAGCAGAGCTCCCAGCAGAGCTCCCAGGTTCGATCCCCGGTCAGGGAACTAGATCCCACATGAATGCTACAACTAAGAGTTCACATGCAGTAATGAAGATCCCGCGTGCCACAACTAAGACCCGGCGCAGCCAAAATAAATAAATAATTAATTAATTTAAAAAAAAGATTAAAGAGACCAGAGAAGCTGAGACGACATGAAGCCGACATGAAGCAAGTGCAGGCCTTGCACAACCCTAACCTTGCCAGTAATCCCACCCTTGAACTATTGCTATAAAACTCTTCATCAAATCCTCAAGCGTTGGGACACATAGTTTTTGAGGGCAGGAGCCCGCTGTGTCCCCCTTTGCCTGGCAAAGCCATAAAGCTATTCTTTTCTACTTCACCTAAAACTCTGTCTCCAAGATTCAATTTGGCACCTGTGCAGAGAGGCCAAGCTTTCCGCACCAGCCTTCCTTAGGTTTATTCTCATTTCTTAAAGACGAACTTCTCCCCTTCCTGTGAAGGGCACATGATGGCTTCTTTGGCATTGGAACTTTAAAAAGAGGATAAATATATAGGTGTATTAAGACTCTTTGACTTCAATAGCAGAAACTCAACTTTTTTGCCATAAAAAGTGAATTAATTGGCTCACATAACTGAAAAGTCTAGGCCATTTGACCTCAGGCATGGCTGGATCCAGGAGCTCAAATGCTGTCAAAGGCTTGATTCACATGCCTTGGGTCTTGCCTGCTTTCCTCTATAGTGGCTCCATTCTCAGACAGGCTGATCTCTAGTGCTGACAAGATAGCTGCCAACATTTTGTCTTCTCAGAAAACCCAACAGAAAAAAACACATTCTTTCTTCAGTAGTTCCAAGAGAATGTGTCCACTCTGGAGGATGAGGGGTAAGGACAGGGTTGATGCTTACAGATGGGACAACAGTCTATCACTGCCATCAACTGGGCAGTGCCTATGCTGTACCTGTTGTTAACTAATCTGAAGTAAGGAGAAGTGGCAAAGAGTCATCCTGTTGGGTTTTTAATAGCTTTTACTTCATTTCCTCCATTTTCACTTTTATTTTTCCCTTACCTCTTTCTTTGCTCTTCCAAAGTCTCAAGAAGTGGGTGGGTAAGATTTGATCTTAGTTTGGGGGAATGAGTGTGATGTCATTGTAGTAGTGGTGACTGTGTGTTTGAGGAGTGGGGCCTGGTTATTCCAGCTCCTGTTTTCCACCACAAATCCCTTTGTCCAAGAAGAAAGTAGAAAAACTTCAGCTTCACTAGGGCAAGTGCCTAACATCTAATTCACCATTAATTTCCAGCACATCACAGTCCAGTGCCTGGAGTACTTCAGAAGTATTCATCAAGTATTATTTGAATGTAGAAAAAAAGAAACTTGAAGAAGCTATAGGATTTTTTCTCCCTTAGTTGTCTTAAAAAGCATGAGCTATGGAGGTAGAGTTCCTGGGCTTGAAACCTGGCATCCCAGCTCTTCCCTTACTACCTGTGCCACTTTGGGTATGTCACTTAACCTCTCTGTGGCTCAGTTTCTTTATCTGGAAAATGAAGGTAGTAATAGGGGGGTGTCGAGAGAATTAAATGAATTAATACACATAAAAACACTCATGTGGTAGACAGGATTTCTAATCACCTATACCTAATCAGCTATGGGAAGAATGTACCTCACCACCCGCTTTGAAGTCAAGCTTGGCCTTGGGACTTGATTTATCCAAAGATGTGAGAGCAAATGCCACGTGTTACTTCTGAGTAGAAGCTTTAAAAGCCAATGTGTGTTTTGACATATGCTATGTCGTAAGGAATTTGGCCTTGCTCAGAGAAAAAACTGACTTTGCCATCAGCTACTGGGAGGTAATCAATGTCATACTGGGTAGGAGTGTCTTTGCTTAGTGTAGGGGCTAGCCACACCAGAAAGACCACACATGGGGTTCAGGGGGGTGTCTTTGAGTCATGCGTTATCTTAACTCAGGAGACTGAGTTCAACCGTGTGGATAACCATTCCCTCAATCATGCCTCTGTAACCCCATAAAAAGTCTGGACACAGAAGCTCAGGTGAGCTGCCTTGGTCAGCAATATTCCGTGTGTATTGTTACATACTGACGCCGGCAGAGGAATGTATCCTGAGGACAGCATAGCTTTGTGTTTGGAACCTTCCCAGAGTCTGCCCTATGTGTCTCTCCCTTTAGCTGATTTTGATCTGTACCCTTTCCTTGTAATAAAGAGTAACTCTGAGCACAATAGCTTTCAGTGAGTTCTGAGTCCTTCGGTGAATTATTGAACCTGAGGGTAGTTTGGGGAACCCCTGAACTTGCAGTTGATGTCAGAAGTGAGGACAGTCTTGGGGGCTGTACCCTCAAATTTTCTAGTTTGGCTACCTCTGGGTATTGATACTGAAAACTTGGCCTCTGTGTACCGGTGCTGAATTGAATCTCAGAGACGGAGTTTTGGGTGAAGTAGAAAAGAATAGCTTTATTGCTTTGCCAGGCTAAGGGGGACACAGCAAGCTTGTGCCCTAGAAAACTGTGTGTCCCCACCTGGGAGGATTTGGTGAGGAGTTTTATAGCAATGGTTCAAGGGTGGAGTTGCTGATAAGGATCAGTGTGTGTGCAGGGCCTGCACTCCTTTAATCTGGCCTCAGGTGGTCTTCTAATGAGCTTATCTGGTTCTCAGCCACCATTCTACTGTTTCTATGAATTTGACTACTGTAGATACCTCATATAAGTGGAATCACATAGTATTTGTCTTTTTGTGACTGGCTTAATGTGACTCAGCATAATGTCCTAAGGCTCATCCATGTCGTAGCATGTGTCGTAATGATTCTCTACCTAACCACCTAACATGTTGTTTATTCATTTATCTATCAATGGACACCTGGATTGCTTCCACCTTTAGACTACTGTGTAGAATACCGCTATGAACATGGGTATACGAACACCTCTTTAAGACCCTGCTTTCGATTCTTTTGGATATGTATCCAGGAGTAGAATTGCTGGATCATATAGTAATTCCATGTTTAATTTTGTGAGGAACCACGATACTGTTTTCCATAGCAGCTGCATCATTTCATATTCTCACCAACAGCTGGAGCAGTTTTAAAATAGATTCTGCATTGAAAGCTCACAAGGGGCACTTTAGAATTTAGCCATGGTCTATTCTTCCTATTATCTCTTCCATCATAGAAATGTGGGAACTAAGAAGGATCTTCTTGCTCGAGTATATAGGGGGAGGACCATTCAGAGAGATCAACCACGATAAGGGAGTAAGCCATACCCTTATTTGACTTCCTCAAAGCTTCATCTTTTTATACCACTCAGCTCCTATATAGTCTTAATGTCTCATCCAGAATCTGCAAAGAGGACAGAGCTTGAAAAGTTTCCACATTTGATTTTCAACCATTCCTTTTTCTCCTCTTTTCTAAAAGGAAAAAATTTTTTTCTTTTAAGGATTATATGCTTCTTTTTACTCCACCTGTCTTACCAGTACATGGGTGGCTATTAGCCCAGTTTAATTTCTGATTATCTATTGCTTTGTAACAAATTACTGCCACAATTAAAACAACAACCATTGAATTCTATCTCATGATTTTTTGGGTCATGAATTCAGGCAGGCTTAGTTGGGTGATAATTCTCCATCGTGAGTATCAACTGGGGTCATTTGATGGTGTTTAGCTTGTGGATGACTGCTCTGAAAGGCTTCACTAGCTTGTACAGTTTCTTGGAAGGGATGACTGAAAGGCTGGGCTTAGCTGGGACCCTCGGCTGTGGGATGCTCCCACACAGGGCTTCTCCAGCATGGTGGTCTCAGGGCGGTCAGACTTACATGGCAGCTTAGGGCTCCCAGAGAATGTTCCAAGGACAGGAGGTGAATGCTTCCAGACTCTTAATGCCTAAGCCCAGGCACAGAGTGAGCTTTTGCCATATTCTGTTGATGAAAACAGTTACAGAGCCCACCTAAATTGAAGGGGAGGGGACACAAACCCTATCGCTTGATGGGAGGAGTGTCAAAGAGTTCTTGGCCATTTTCAATCTTTCACGCGATTTACATAAGAAGAGACTAACAAATACTGTGACTCAGGTAGAGTAGAGTCTGAGTTTCATAGTGATCAGTGATGGCAGGATTAAATGACTGTTGTAGGTTTAGGCAGAATAAAGATTGAGGTTCCAAAAAGTTAGCTATAGCCAAATCCCCAAACTGTGAATGAAAGAGTCATAGATTAATAAACTAATTAAACATTAAAACTACTAAATAGAAAAAATAAACAATTTACAAGGGAAAATAGTAATATGTTTAATAAATAAAGGGTTACTATCCTTAACATAGAAAGTACTTTTTGAATTAATAGTAGAAAAATACGTTTGGAAATGCAAGGGACCAGAATATCCAAAACAGTCATAAAAAAAAAAAACAACTAATTTGGAGAACTTACCCTTTCTGATTTCAGAAGTTATTACAAAACTATTTTAATCAAGACTATGTGGTACTGGCATGAGGATAGAATACAGATCAATAGAACAGAATTAAGAATAAACCAATTTATGGTCAATTAATTTTTGACAAGGGTGCCAAGAACAATTCAGTGGGGGAAAGATTCATCTTTTTTTCTTTTTTTTTTTGGCCGCACCCTCCAGCATGAGGGAGCTTAGTTCCCTGACCAGAGATCGAACCCATGCCCCCTGCAGTGAAAGTGTGGAGTCCTAACCACTGGACCACCAGGGAAGTCCCAAGATTAGTCTTTTCTAATAGTGCTGGGCCAACTGGATATCCACATGCAAAAGAATGAAGTTGGACCCCTGCCTCATACCATATACACAAAAGAACTAATAATGAACCAAAGCCCTAAATGTAAGAGTTTAAACTATAAGACTCATAGGGGTAAATCTTCCTGACCTTGCATTAAGCAATGGTTTCTTAGACATGAAACCTAAAGCTCAGCAACCAATGGAAAAATACATTAATTGGATTTCATCAAAATTTACAACTTTTGGGCTTCAAAGGACGCTATTAAGAAAGTGAAAAGACAACCCATAGAATGGGAGGAAATTTTTCAACTCATATATCTGATAAGGAATTAGTACTATCCAGAATATGTAAGGAACACGTATAGCTCAACATTAAAAGGAAAAATTACCTATTTAAAAAGCGGGCACAGGATTTGAATAGACATTTCTTAAAAGAAGATAGACAAATGGCCAGTAAACATATGAGAAGATAGTCACAGCATTAGTCACCAAAGAAATGCATATCAAAACCACACTGAGATACCACATCACACCTACTAGTACAGCTATAGTAAAAGACAGATAATAACAAGTGTTGATGAGGATATGGTGACACTGGGACCCACATACATTGTTGATGGGATATAAAAATGTGCAGTTGCTCTGGAAAACCATCTGACAATTACTCTAAAAGTTAAACATAGGTTTACAAAATGAGACTCAATTTCACTCCTAGGTATATAACCAAGGTAATTGAAATTATATAAACTGCAATAACATTTCTAGAGAGCAAATTAGAAATAGTTATCACAACTTGAAAAATACATACCCTTCAACCCATACATTCCACCCCTCAGAATATATCTAAGGAAACATATTAAGGCAAGAGTACAAAATATATATCTAAGATGTTCATTGAAGTATTGTTTAGTAAGTTTGGAAATAACCTATGATATCTATCAATAGGAAATAAGTTCTGATATGGTTTCTTTTAGGCAGTGGAATTCCTAGCACTTGTTTAAAAGGATAGTATGTGGCTGGGCTGATGACTCTCTTACACTGTAATTTTTTTCTTTCTTGTGGAGATTGAATGAACAGACTAGGGCAAACATCTATTTTCCTTATCTACCTCCGGGCCCAATTCCCAGAAGATGGACTGTGTATTTGAAGCAAAGGAGGAGAATGTGTGATACTTGTAAATTTCTTTTCGATAGTTTCTGTTTGTTGGAGGTTGTGCTGAATTGCTTTCTAGGTTGTCTGTTTGGGAACTGGAGGAAGAAAGATGCCCCTCAGTGTCCCAAATGAGAGAATAGAAGTGTGATTGGGAGTGACTAAGGGTCACAATTTCAGCCTGGAGGAAGGTTAATGAAAGAGGTAAGGGCAGCTTCCACCTTAGAAAGGCAGTTCTCTTCAAGCCTGCAGGACATCAGAGGCTCCTTGTCATCAGCTCCCAAATCACTCCCCGAGCCTTCCTGACTTGGGCCCAGCATCACTTGGTAATCTGTGCATCCCACCTTCAGGAAGAAGGTTGGAACAGTACAGGACTAAAGGCTGCACTTTGCTAAACCTTGAATGGTCTTTGACGCTCTTGGCCCTGAAACTTCTACCTCATTCCAAAGAGTCTAAGTAAAACCGAGGCCTGGGTGGTGGCACAGCTGGCCAGGCTGAATTTTGACAAGTCTTAAGATAGCTGTTTATAGAAAGGGAAATATGTCCAGAATATATTAAGTAGAAAAAACAAAGCTGAAAAATTATATATGTTATGATTTCTACTTTTTATGTTAAAAAGCACACAAGTCCTTGCATAGACAAAACATTGATGGATATACAACAAATGTAGTTAACAGTGGCTATCTCTGGGTGTGTATTTTTGGAGGTGATCTTATTTTCTTCTATATACTTCACCAGTTTCCCCAATGAGCATATATTACTTTTACAAACAGAAGAAACAGAACTATTTGTTTTAAATGTGCCAGTGTGAGAAGGTCAGGTAGATATTACTGGCCTAAACAGGTGGACTTTGGAGCCTGGCAGGTCCATGCTGACACGTGGAAAGCACAGAGCACGAGGGTGACTGCAGATTACAGGGCAGAGGGCATTTACCCTCTGGCCCATTTATACCCTTCACTAGATGCCAGCGGTCATGTTTCTTCCTGTGTTATGTGGAAGTAAAAGGGATGTCAGAACTGGTCTGCTAAATGGAAGAGTGTGGTGGGCTGAATTATATCCCCCTAAAATTCCTATCTTGAAGCCTTGACCCCTAGCACCAAATACACCCGAGACAATATTTGGACATAGGGTCTTTAAAGAATAGTTAAGGTGAGGTCATTAGAATGGCCCCTAATCCAATCTTATTGGTGTCCTTATAAGAAAAGGAAATTAGACACAGAAAGACACCAGGGAGGTACAAGCACACACACAAAAAAGACGTGAGAACACAGCCAGAAGTCAGCCATCTGTAAGCCAAGGAGAGAAGCCTCAGAAGAAAATAAACCTGTCGACACCTTCCTCTTAGACTTCCAGCTCCCAGAACTGAGAGAAAATAAATTTCTGTTAAGCCACCCTGTCTGTGGTATTTTATTATGGCAGCATTAGCAAACTAAAACAAGCATATTCACAATTTTAAGTTTTTGCATGTTGAAATGTGTAAATATTTCAGCCCAAATATTTTCACAGATGCTGACTTTTTTTGCCTTCATTCAGAGTGACTTTCTTCAACAAATATTTCGTAAGAAAAACCTCATCAAATAAGTTGTCTCTACTTATGATTCTGCATAATTATAGGCCTCCTAAATTTCATTTCATTCCAGTATAGAACATAAATTTACCCAATTAAAAATAGGTACTTCAGGGCTTCCCTGGTGGCGCAGTGGTTGAGCATCCGCCTGCAGATGCAGGGGACACGGGTTCGTGCCCTGGTCCGGGAAGATCCCACATGATGGGCCCGTGAGGCATGGCCACTGAGCCTGCGCGTCCGGAGCCTGTGCTCCGCAACAGGAGAGGCCACAACAGTGAGAGGCCCGTGTAGCGCCAAAAAAAAAAAAAAAAAAAAAGGTACTTCAGCAAATGTTTCATTCTGCAAGTTGAGATATCCCAAAATGCAATTACAGAATATCAATATCAATATTGTATACCATTTAGGGGCTCATTGTTTAATTTGCTCAGTAGCTCCTGTGCTCGTGAAGTTATTGCTTCCAATAACTGCATTTTGGCATTTCATTTGATGGATATTTTGATTAAACATTTTCATAAGCACACGAAAAGTGTCCAACTTTATTGGTCATCAGAGAAATAGCAATTAAAAATCACAGTGAGGGCTTCCCTGGTGGCGCAGTGCTTGAGAGTCCGCCTGCCGATGCAGGGGACACGGGTTTGTGCCCCGGTCCGGGAAGATCCCACATGCCGCGGAGTGGCTGGGCCCGTGAGCCATGGCTGCTGAGCCTGCGCGTCCGGAGCCTGTGCTCCGCAATGGGAGAGGCCACAACAGTGAGAGGCCCGTGTACCGCAAAAAAGAAAAAAATAAAAATAAAGAAAACCAAAAATCACAGTGAGATACCACTATACACTAGAATGGAGGAAGTGAAAAAGACTGACACTACCAAGTGTTGGCAAGGATGTGGTACACCTGGAACTCTCAGACATTACTGGTGGGAATATAGTCACTTTGGCAAAGAGTATGGCATTATCTTAAAAAGTTAAAGATTCATTACCATACAAGCATACCATACAAGCAGAAATTCTACTTCTGGGTATTCACCCAGGAGAAATGAAAATATATGTCCAGACAAAACATGTATATGAATGGTTGTAGCAGCATTATTTGTAATAGCCCCAAACTGAAAATAACTCAAATGTCCATCGCCTTTGAATGGATAAACAAAGTGTGGTGTATCCATACCATGGAAAACTACTCAGCAATAAAAAGGAAGGAAATACTAACATAGACAACAATATGGATACATCTCAAAAATATTACGCTAAACGAAAGAAGTCAAACAAAAAGATTCCATACTGTATGAGTCAATTTATATGAAATTCTATAATATTCTAACCTATAATGATACAATGGTTGCCTGAGCCAGGGTGAGGGGAGATGCTGGGTATGAGGTGAGGAAACTTTTTAGGGTGAGAGAATCGTTCTATTTCTTGATTGTGGTGGTGGTTCAATGATTGTAAAAAATTACAAAAGTTCACCAAATTGGACACTTGAAGTTAGTGTAAATATTACCTTGCTTAACAAAAAAGAGGAAAAAACTTCCAGCTAACTGTGAACAACATACAGCCAAAATTTAGAGGACTTACAAAAAAAAATAGATACACTGGTAGAACATATATTCATTTGCAAAGTAGTTATTTCAAGGCTCAAATGCTTGTTTGTTTGTTTGTTTAATGAAAGCTTATTTATTTATTTTTGGCTGTGTTAGGTCTTCGTTTCTGTGTGAGGGCTTTCTCTAGTTGCGACGAGCGGGGGCCACTCTTCATTGCGGTGCACGGGCCTCTCACTGTCGCGGCCTCTCTTATTGCGGAGCACAAGCTCCAGACGCGCAGGCTCAGTAGTTGTGGCTCACGGGCCTAGTTGCCCCACGGCATGTGGGATCTTCCCAGACCAGGGCTCGAACCCGTGTCCCCTGCATTGGCAGGCAGATTCTCAACCACTGTGCCATCAGGGAAGCCCTCAAATGTTTTTAATGTAAGATTGATGTGTTGGTTTGCATCCTTGGGAGTTTCCTGGTAAAATTCAGAATTGGTATCCTTACGTGGGGAACAAAGAGAGACCAAAGAAAGAGGCAGATCATTGCAGATTGGTAGGTGGCAGTTTTAATAAGCAAGAGACCTTACATATGAGGTTTGTCCTGGGTGGCTGCAACATAAGTAGATCTCCCCACCTACCCACCAGAATCTTAAGAGTTTGTGTAGAAGCCTTAATGGGGTTCAGTCATGTATACTGTCTAGATGTTCTCAATAATACATTGCTCTATCAAAGCTGTGTCCTTTAAGTGGCTCCTAGTGTGGGTACAGTGGGCAGAATGTATATTCCAAGGACAGGGGAGCAGGGAGTGAGGAGCTTCTGATTGCTTGGGTCCAGCTTGAAGGTCAACTGGGGTCATGTCCTCTTAATGACTTCCTCAAACACGATGAGATTCCCACAATGCTTTGAGGAAGTATGATCTTCATTTTGAAGTTGTTAAAGCAGGCCGAGAGGCCATGAGTAACTTGCCCAGGGAAAGAGCTAGTAAGTGGTGAGGCTGGGATTCAAACTAAGTCTGAAGTCAGAGCTCATATTCCATCTACTACACGCCTTTGACTTCTTAACTGAATCCGACATTAGTGTTTAACAGGGTCTTTGGGGGCCATTTGGACATGTTGTGAATAGAATTTAATGACAAACCTCATTTTTAGCTTGTTTTAAAAGTTGTTTTCCTCTCGAATCCTCTACCACAGTCACAATGCTCTACCAGTGGTCAGAGAATGTCTCATGAGTCCTTCTCCACACCTTGGTCTCTTCCATTTGAATCACCCTCTCACATTCCCCTTCGCTATCCATCAGTGGTTCACACACCCAGTAAAGGTCAGCCCTCCGGGGGTATTTGGAAGCGTATATGTCGGGGAGTATTTTGGATCCCTGGTATGTAGCGGGCAGGAGTCAGGGATGCTAAGCATTATGTCATGCATGAAGCATGAACGAGTCATCCAGCCCCAAACTGTCAATAGCACTCCCTCCAAAACTTTGGCTAAATCCTGTCTTTAGAGACCCAGCTCAAGTCATCCCTGTAACCCAGCCCAAAGTCACCTCTCCTTCTTGGATGACTCCATGCCGTTGCTACCCCGCCAACTGAGTAGCTTTTCAGTCTTACTTTCTCTGGTTTCCTTCTCCTCTTGATGTAAAAGCCTATCTGTCGAAGCACATTGGAGGCACTCTGCCTTCAGGAAGCCAGTCTGCTATTCATAAAATGATTTAAAAAGGTTTCCATAGGCAGTGCTGTAGGAATTTCTTTAGAGATTGTACCTAGGGAGACATGAACACGGGCCTTTCTACAGAATGAGTATAAATGTGTATGCTACGGATGCCAGTGAGAGACCTGGGGTTGGGAGTGGGTTGGGATCGGGGTTTCAACCATGGCTGGCCTTTGCTTGGGCCTCTAGAAGGCATCAGAGGTGGCTCTCCTGGAACCTCCTGTTAGCACTTAATTCTGTGCGGGTTGTCGACATGATTCATGCACCAGGCCATTAATCCAGTAAGAGGCTGCTAAATGGGCAGATGAACAAAAACAGGAGGCCCTTCTGAGAGCCATAAATTATCTCTCATAATAGCTTTATATACTTGAAAGTGAAGGGTATTCTGAGAGCACTGTGGAAAGTACCTGGAACCTCAGTTTCTAATAGAAACCTGGGAAATTTGATTCAACTACTATCAAATTGAAGACTTATTTTGTACAGGTGGCCGGGCTGGTACAGAGATGAATAAAAAGACAGTGCTTAATCCTTCTGGAGTTCAAAAACTTAGGAGAAAGAGTAATTTTAAAAAACTACATTTCCTTCCCCTACCCCGACCCTATAGCTAGCCCTAAAAACTAGCCCTTTAATACCCTCTCCAGACCTTCTGCTCCTCTTCACCCCTATTGCTACTGCCAGGTTTTCTGAAAGCCTGGATGGAGAGCGGCAACAGCCTCTCTACATGGTTTCCTTGACCACTCCTGCCCCATCCGGATCCAACATCCTCACAGCAGAACGTGAACATTTCCAGAAAGCAATCTGATCCTATCATTCAGTAACTGATGCCAAACCCTTTAACGCAGGGGTCCCCAACCCCCGGGCCGTGGACTGATACCGGTCTGCAGCCTGCTGGGAACCAGACGCACAGCAGGAGGTGAGAGACAGGCAGGCGAGCAAAGCTTCCTCTGCCGCTTCCCATTGCTCCCCATCACCGGAATTACTGCCTGAACCATCCCCCCCCCCATCTGTGGAAAAACTGTCTTCCATGAAACCGGTCCCTGGTGCCAAAAAGGATGGGGACTGCTGCTTTAATGGCACTCTAATGTTTTTAAGGATGAAATCTTAACCCTCGCCAAGGCCCTTCACCATCGCAGGTCTGTTTGCATCTTCAGCCTTTCTGTAATATAATTCTCTAATCCAGACATACCGACCCTCTGGCAGTTTCCCAGGCCTCCAAGCTGTCACTCGCTGCTCCCTGATGCTATGTGTCCCAGCCCAGAATCCAGCCAACCACGCTTTCAAAATTCAGCCCAGGTTCCATCTCCTCCTTCTCCTCCTGTCCCCATGGGTCAGGGGCACCTCTATTTGGCCTCCCATCGCCACTCTGCTTTCTCACTTGTCACACACACCATACCTGACTCCTTAGTTGTCTCTCTCAGTCAACTTCGATTTTCTCAACTAAACCACAAGAACTATACCTGACTCATCTCTGACTGCTCAGCACCTAGCAATGAGTCCGGCATCTGCTAGGCACACAGTAAGTGCTTGCTGAATGTATTTGAATGAGTCCTATGTGAGGTGATAATAAATAGGACAAGAATGGCTTATTCAGAGATGCTGTATTGTGCCTTTATGTGGTCCCTGCTTTGTTTCTAACATTGCACTTGGAAAAGTTGCCGTGGACAACTGAATGCCTCATTGTTCCTGAATGATGTATGGGAGGGGTATGATCTTAGAAAAGAGACAAGGTTTGTTTTCCTTGGGGAAACCAAAATACAGGTTTCCAATATAATTCTATCTCACAAATGATAAGAACATCCATGTTCAAAGTGATATATGCATAGAAGATCTATAGTTTAGTAGGCTGAATATTTTAGTTAAGTAGCTGAGTTTGAAATGTCATGATTTTGTTAAACAATCTGCCTTGCTTTTGACTCCACTTGATTTTTTTGGACTGTGTGTTAGTTTCCTAGGGATACCATAACAAATCCCCACTAACTTGGTGGCTGAAAACAACAGAAATTTATTCTCTCACCGTTCTGGAGGCCAGAAGTCCAAAAGCAACATGTTGGCAAGCTGCGCTCCCTCTGAAGGCTCTGGGGGAGGATCTCTCCCCGCCTCTTCCATCTTCTGGTGGCTCCAGGCTTTCCTTGGCACAGGGCTGCATCACTCTAATCTCGGCCTCCATCTTCACATGGCCATCTCTTCTCCCTGTGTCCTCTCCTCTTCCGTCTCTTCTAAGGATACTTGTCAATGGTTTTAGGTAATTCCCCAGATAATCCATGACGATCTCATCTTGTGATACTTAATTACATCAGCAAAGACTCTTTTTCCAAATAAGGTCACATTCATAGGTTGCAGAGATTAGGGTGTGGAGAAAACTTTTTTTTTTGGGGGGGGGATGCACAATTCAATCTACTAATAGACTAATTTAAATACATTTATAAATGCGATCTGGATGGAATTCTAAGAGGCTAAATGATTATTTTGTAATTATAAATTACAAATAACTATTTTGAAATGCCTGAGAGGGGTCTTATTTCCTAAAGTAAGGGGCTGCGACTAGGTGAGTATTCAGTATTAATATGAAATGGAGATGCCACCACCCACTGGTTGCTAAGATCCACAATTGGCAGAGCTCGGAGGTAACAACACAAAATGCAGAATAACATGTGATATCACGGCTAATACACTTAATTATGTGGTATCTGTTAGCACTTTTGAAAATGTAAAATGGCCATTCAAATACATTGGATATGTTGAGCCCAGCAAGGACAATTGGCAACTTTATTTTTCTCTTGGGCTTTGAAGGCCTGAGTTGAATGAGTAGGGTTAGAAGCCTTTTTTTTTTTCCCCCTTAGAGCTGTTGGTATTTCATGTTCATTAAGGAAGAAGCAAGGAGAGGCAGATTCTCTTGGAATCACTGAGTATCAATTCAAGAGTCTGCAACAAAGGGGATAGAAAAAGTATTGCATAGATATTACTATTGTGCCATGAAATGAATCAGTTTATCCAGTCCAGGGGTTGGCAAACTATGGTCTTAGGCCAAATCTAGTCCACTGCCTGTTTTTGTAGGCAAAATTTTATTGGAACATAGCCATGCCCATTCATTTATATTTATTGTGGCTACTTTTGCAGTACACTAATGGAGCTGAATAGTTGGATCAGAGACATAATGGCCCTCAAAGCCAAAAAGTATTTACTATCTGGCCCTTTACAGAAAAAATTTGCCTGATTCTACTCAATAATATTTAACATTTTTGAACATAAGTACTAGATGTTGTGTCGTTCTATATGCATTGTGTCATTTAATTTGATTTTATATTCAAAGCTACGCTCTGAATTAGTTGTTATTGATTGTTATTATTGACATTTTGTAGATAAGGAAACTGAGGCTTAGAGGACCAAGTAACTTGCCCCAGATACAAAGCTGCTAAGTGACAGAGATGGGACTTGAACTGGTCTGTTTGATTACTCAACTAGAGTTTTCATTCATAAACCAAATGCAAACTTTTTGTATCTCCTAATTACCTAAATTAGCACAGAAGAGTTTTACATACCAAGGACCATAAGGAATATAGTATATATTGACATATTTGTTGTTGCCTTTTGAAAAATACAAAAATATTTTTTAAACCCTATTGGAACAATATTCTAAAATAAGCTTTAGCTTCTTTTAGTTATTTAGTTAGCCAGTATTTCGTTATTTAAACTGTATTATATGCAGAGAGGCAATGAATTCGCCTGTGGAGTGCACCCTCTTCTCTTGGTTATAAACGTGATTAAAGGGAGGTCTCATTCAAAAGCTACACCTGGGATGGAACCTTGGCCAACAGACTTCGTGTAATACTGTGGTTCTATTGGCAAGACTATCTTTGCAGTGAGGAGGACTGTCTCCTCACTGCATTCTCCCCTCCCTTGTTATCGGAGGGCCACTTCTAAAGTCTCCCTACCTGACTCTCCTCACCTGGTTCCATGTTTAACAACCAACCTATTGGTTATTCAGGGCCGGTGCACTACACAGCTGTGGGAGTGGAGGTTGCACCAGTCTCACTGCAGTCCGCATGAATGGCAGCCCCTAGGGTTCTGCACTATGCAGCCTGGGAAGCTGTATATAGGTGGCTCTGGAAAGAAGGGACAAGTCTTGCTGACACCTGCAGTTTTAGTGGAAGTTATGTCAGTCGTAAAATATATTGTCATCCAGTTGTATGCACTGCTATCTGTGAACCTGAGTTAATGTGAGTGCACCTCTGAGACAGGTCCATTTTCTATGTGCTCACACCATCAGGGTTTTGGATTTGGCAGACCATGAACCAGTCCCTGGAGGGCTGTAACATCGCCAAGGAATCAGATGCCACATTATGAGGTCTCTAGGTAAAGAGTCATAGACTTCCTTGGCATTACCATGATTAAACCACATGTCCTCCCATCTGTGGAAGATGTTTTGCTGTGCCACTCAGAAGTGGATGACTAAATCCTCAGCTGTTGAGATGGCATCAGCTAAGAGGACTGCCTTGTCCCCTTGGGAAAGCTTCCAAGGGTCCATCTGTCTTCAGAACTTCTTGTAGGGTTGGCTGAAGCTCCTACTAAGACCGCACCACAGCTTGACTTCTCCCACTGCCCAATCCTGCTTTCTTCCCTTCCTCCCACTGGTGCTGATAAACAACCTGCATGCTCATCTCCATCTCAGAGTCTGCTTCCTGGGGAACGTGACCTGAGATACCACTCAAGCCTCAGAATTGGAGACCTAACTAAGGATTGGCAATCTATGGAAATGACCATGGAGAAATCTCCACTTATTCATCCAACAATTATTTATTGAGCACCTATTATGAGCCAAGTCCTTTCTAGACATTAAGAATAGAGCAGTGAATAAGAAAAGTGTCTACATTCTGGAGAACTGTCTAGTGGGAGGCAGACAAAAACAAGTAACAATTTAATATATTAGGCAGAGATATACACTTGAAGAGAAACAAAGCAGGGTGAAAGCTTACAGTTTTGGGGTGGGAGGGGCTGCCATAGGATGCTTCAGGGAAGGCCTTTCTGAGGTGGTGACATAAAGCAGAGACCCAAAGGAAGTCAGCAGTGCAAAGATTTGGGAGAAGAGCGTTCCCAGCCGAGTCACCTAAAATGTAAAGGCTCAAGGTGGGAATAAGCATTGGGTTTTTGAGAAACAGCAGGAAGGCCAGGATGGCAGAGTGGAGTGAGCAAGGTGACAGGCGGTAGGGGGTGAGATCAGAGGTCCAGAAGCGTGTCTGAGCACAAGGGGAAGCATTTAAGGGTTTGAGCAGAAAAGCAACAGAATCTGATTTTTGTTTTAAAAAGATCAATCTGACTGCAGTTGGGGAAAGAGTGGAAGCAGGGGACCAGTGAAGAGGCACTACAGTGATCTAGGAGAGCATTGATGGTGACCTGGACCACTGTGAGGGTGGTGAGAAGTAGCTGGATCTGGGGATGTATTTTGAAGGCAGAGCTTTAGGACTTGCTGATTGTTATGGACTGAATGTTTATGTCTCCCCAAGTTCATATGTTGAAGCCCTAACGTCCACCCCCACCCCCAGTGTGATGGTATTAGGAGGTGGGGCCTTTGAGAAGTAATTAAGATTAGATGAGGTTATGAGGGTACAGCCTCCATGATGGGATTGATAACCTTATGAGAGGAACTTGCTCTCACCACCGTGTAAGGAAGCTGCAAGAAGTGAGCCTTCCACAAGCCAGGAAGAGGTTTATCACCCTAACCAACCAGGCTGGCACCCTGATCTTGAATTTCCAGCTCCAGATTGCAAGAAATAAATTTCTGTTTAAGCCACCCACTCCATGGTATATTGCTATGGCAGCCAGAGCTAAGACACTGATGAGGGGATGAGGGGATGGGGTGGAGAGAGTCAAGGCGCTCACTAGTTTCTTGGCCTGAGTACGTGGATGAATGGTGGTGTCGTTTACTGCGATACGCATTCTCCCCATTTATAGATTTCTACAGTCTCTCGTGCACAAGTCAGAGGGCCCATATGGTGATTTGTATTTGCAGGAGAATGCGTCACTGCATGTCTGAGATGACTTATGATGAAGGAACTAGAGGAGATAGCATTTAAATTAGAACAATATGCACTTATTGTTTTATAAGAAATATTCCTGGTGGGAAAGGGAAAGTGAGGGAGGTTGCAGTCACAAGCATTCTGCCCTTATTATCACTAGAAGAATTGTCAACTCACTTGTAGAACAGAATTAGGTATGATAAATAAGCTTCAAAACCAGAGGAGTGCTGAATACAGTCTGGTGTCTCTGGTCAGTTCTGCTGGCATTTGTTGATATAGTTTTCTTCTTTAAATTGATGCAATAAATTTTACTGATATATTATTTCATAATGTTGAGCCATTCTAGCAATGCTGAAATAAAATTGATCTGGAAGTGGTATAACAATCCTTTCAATATACAACTGGATTTGATTTGCTCATAATTAATTATTTAGTTAACTTATTTATTAACATTTAATGTTCTTTCAAAAATAAGTTTAGAATACTTTCTATTGTCTTTTATTTTCTATTTTATTAATTTTAGCTTTTATCTTTATTAATTACCTTCTCCTACCTTATTTTATTCTCGTTCTAGTTTCTTAAAACTGACCACATATTTAATTTGTTTTCAGATTTTTTAAAATAATGACAGCATTTAAGGCTATACATTTCCATTTGAGTATAACACTACCTATGCCCATAAGCTTGGATATGATATATTTTCCTTGTTGTTAATTTCCATGTAATTTTTCAGTTTTGATTTCTCTTTGACCGAAGTGTTTAATTTTGTTTTGTTTTCAAGAGAGTTTAAAAGTTCCCAATTGTTTAAGGTTTTTTTAGTCATAATTTTGTTGTTGACTTATAATTTTATTAGCTTATAGAGAAATTAATCTATAAAAACAATATATTTCAGAGTTTATTAAGGTTGTCTTTCTGATCAATTATATGACCAATTTTTGTAAATAAGCAATGAACATAAGATTAGAAGGTATACTGGAAAGGAAATTTCAGTTACTCATGGGTTTTCCAAGAAATCTTGCCATTCCCTACAGGGCATACATGATGTGTTTGACTGTTACCTTCTACTGGTGGCTCCATCTTAAGCCAGGTCTGCATCATTTTCTTCATTATGATATCTCACTTGGTTTCATCCCTGTCACCTCATGTTAGAATTATTAATTATTCAATTGCTCATTCCTTCTATTCTCTTTACTTTTACCGGCTTGGTCAAGTTTCTCTACTTTCACAGCACTCCCTCCTCATTCCAGACCCTGGTTTTCTGGAAGTTCTTCTAGGCTTTTGAATTCCACTAGTATTTACTTTTCCCTCTTTAACTATATTTTTCATTAAAAAAATTTATTAGTAAGCTGTTATGTGACAATGCCTTTGTTAGGAAACATGAAAGATATAAGGGGGGTCATTTCACTGCTATACGCTTCAAATGCTTACAATTCCATTAGTTTATAGCAGGGGCTCGCAATCAACTACCACTCATCTTTCTACATTTCAGCTCACAAAATTAGGTTTCAGTCTTCTCTTTCTTATTCTCTTTGTCCTCGTGGATTTACAATTTTTTTAAAAAGCCATTTATTGTAGCTTTTAGTGAGGACTTGGTAGAGAACAGAATAAAATTATGTGCTTCATTTTCCATCTTTAACCAGCAACCTTTATTTTTATACTAACATAGAAAATATAAATAATGTTTATGCCACTCTAATAAACTATTTTACCTGCCCACTTCCTACAAGCCTCTAGAATTTTTAAAAAGCTTCTTTAAACCTCTCTTTCCAGACTGCCCTGGTGACGCAGTGGTTAAGAATCCACCTGCCAAGGCAGGGGACACAGGTTCATGCCCTGGTCTGGGAAGACTCCACATGCTGCAATAACAACTAAGCCCATGTGCCACAACTACTGAGCCTGCACTCTAGAGCCCGCAATCCACAACTACTGAGCCCATGTGCCACAACTACTGAAGCCCGCATGCCTAGAGCCCGTGCTCCACAGCAAGAGAAGCCACCGCAATGAGAAGCCCATGCACCACAATGAAAAGTAGGCCCCGCTCACTGCAACTAGAGAAAGCCTGTGCTCAGCAACAAAGACCCAGTGCAGCCAAAAATAAATAAATACATTTATATTAAAAAATCAACAACCCTCTCTTCCCCCTCAGGCTCCCTCACCCTCAGCTGCTGGGTTTTTCTGAGACAGTTTAAAATTTCAGTTTCAGGCTATTATAAATTTTCCCCTGCAATATGTCTCATCTGTTTCAACAAACCTATGGAACACTTAGATTGTAATTCTCTGTCTCTTTAACAGAGTTTTAACTATAGATAAGGTACAATGCTTGTTATTTCTTGTATTCTTGATATTTTCTTAAGATATTTGTTTTGACATCATCCTTATTACATTTAATGTATTTCCTTGAGTACTTTCCTCAGCTGATTTTATGGGTGGTTTACTTTATTCATGTCGGATCACATCTTTTATCCTTTTTTTAATCAGTGATATCATTGCTGAGTATGGAAATCTTGGAGTTCCATACCGTTATAACAACATTCTATAATTTTATAATACCATCTTTTAGTCATCAATGTTACAGATGAAAAGATGAACACCAACCTGATTTCTTTCTTTGTGAATAATGTGTTCTTTCTGCCTGAAAGTTTGTAGGTTATCTTCTTTCTCTGAAGAGTTCAGATACTTCAACAGGATATAATATGTCTAAGTGTGTGCTTCTTTCTCACTTATCAAGCCGGATTCTTCTTTTTTTTTTCCAGCTTTTAGTTTTATTGATCTTTCCTATTGTTTTCTTTGTTTCTATTTCATTTATTTCTGGTCTGATCTTTATGATTTCTTTCCTTCTACTAACTTTGGGTTTTGTTTGTTCTTCTTTCGCTAGTTCCTTCAGGTGTAAGGTTAGATTGTTTATTTGAGATTTTCTTGTTTCTTGAGGTAGGATTGTATCGCTATAAACTTCCCTCTTAGAATTGCTTTTGCTGCACCCATAGGTTTTGGATCATCGTGTTTTCGTCGTCATCTGTCTCTCGGTATTTTTGAGTTCTTCTTTGATTTCTTCAGTGATCTCTTGGTAATTTAGTACCGTATTGATTAGCCTCCATGTGTTTGTGTTTTTTACGTTTTTTTCCCCTGTAATTTATTTCTAAGCTCATAGTGTTGTGGCCAGAGAAGATGCTTGATATGATTTCAATTTTCTTAAATTTACTGAGGCTTGATTTGTGACCCAAGATGTGATCTATTCTGGAGAATGTTCTGTGTGCACTTGAGAAGAAAGTGTAATCTGCTGTTTTTGGATGGAATGTCCTATAAATATCAATTAAATCTATCTGGTCTATTGTGTCATTTAAAGCTTGTGTTTCCTTATTAATTTTCTGTCTGGATGATCTGTCCATTGGTGTAAGTGAGGTGTTAAAGTCCCCCACTATTATTGTGTTACTGTCGATTTCCTCTTTTATAGCTGTTAGCAGTTGCCTTATGTATTGAGGTGCTCCTATGTTGGTGCATATATAATTGTTATATCTTCTTCTTGGATTGATCCCTTGATCATTATGTAGTGTCCTTCCTTATCTCTTTTTTTTTTTTAACATCTTTATTGGAGTATAATTGCTTTACAATGGTATGTTAACTTCAGCTTCACAACAAAATGAATCAGTTATATACATACATATATTCCCATATCTCTTCCCGCTTGCGTCTCCCTCCCTCCCACCCTCCCTATCCCACCCCTCCAGGTGGTCACAAAGCACCGAGCTGATCTCCCTGTGCTATGCGGCTGCTTCCCACTAGCTATTTACCTTACGTTTGGTAGTGTATATATGTCCATGCCTCTCTCTCGCTTTGTCACAGTTTACCCTTCCCCCTCCCCATAACCTCAAGTCCATTCTCTAGTAAGTCTGTGTTTTTATTCCTGTTTCACCCCTAGGTTTTTCATGACATTTTTTTTTTAAATTCCATATATATGTGTTAGCATACGGTATTTGTCTCTCTCTTTCTGACTTACTTCACTCTGTATGACATACTCTAGGTCTATCCACCTCATTACAAATAGCTCAATTTCATCTCTTTTTATGGCTGAGTAATATTCCATTGTATATATGTGCCACATCTTCTTTATCCATTCATCCGATGATGGACACTTAGGTTGTTTCCATCTCCGGGCTATTTTAAATAGAGCTGCAATGAACATTTTGGTACATGACTCTTTTTGAATTATGGTTTTCTCAGGGTATATGCCCAGTAGTGGGATTGCTGGGTCATATGGTAGTTCTATTTGTAGCTTTTTTTTTTTTTTTTTTTTTAACATCTTTATTGGAGTATAATTGCTTTACAATGGTATGTTAGCTTCAGCTTCACAACAAAATGAATCAGTTATATACATACATATATTCCCATATCTCTTCCCACTTGCGTCTCCCTCCCTCCCACCCTCCCTATCCCACCCCTCCAGGCGGTCACAAAGCACCGAGCTGATCTCCCTGTGCTATGCGGCTGCTTCCCACTAGCTATCTACCTTACGTTTGGTAGTGTATATATGTCCATGCCTCTTTATCGCTTTGTCACCGTTTACCCTTCCCCCTCCCCATAACCTCAAGTCCATTCTCTAGTAAGTCTGTGTCTTTATTCCTGTTTCACCCCTAGGTTTTTCATGACATTTTTTTTTTTTAAATTCCATATATATGTGTTAGCATACGGTATTTGTCTCTCTCTTTCTGACTTACTTCACTCTGTATGACAGACTCTAGGTCTATCCACCTCATTACAAATAGCTCAATTTCGTCTCTTTTTATGGCTGAGTAATATTCCATTGTATATATGTGCCACATCTTCTTTATCCATTCATCTGATGATGGGCACTTAGGTTGTTTCCATCTCCGGGCTATTGTAAATAGAGCTGCAATGAACATTTTGGTACATGACTCTTTTTGAATTATGGTTTTCTCAGGGTATATGCCCAGTAGTGGGATTGCTGGGTCATATGGTAGTTCTATTTGTAGCTTTTTAAGGAACCTCCATACTGTTCTCCACAGTGGCTGTATCAATTTACATTCCCACCAACAGTGCAAGAGGGTTCCCTTTTCTCCACACCCTCTCCAGCATTTATTGTTTCTAGATTTTTTGATGATGGCCATTCTGACTGGTGTGAGATGATATCTCATTGTAGTTTTGATTTGCATTTCTCTCATGATTAGTGATGTTGAGCATTCTTTCATGTGTTTGTTGGCACTTTGTATATCTTCTTTGGAGAAATGTCTATTTAGGTCTTCTGCCCATTTTTGGATTGGGTTGTTTGTTTTTTTGTTATTAAGCTGCATGAGCTGCTTATAAATTTTGGAGATCAATCCTTTGTCAGTTGCTTCATTTGCAAATATTTTTTCCCATTCTGAGGGTTGTCTTTTGGTCTTCTTTATGGTTTCCTTTGCTGCACAAAAGCTTTTAAGTTTCATTAGGTCCCATTTGTTTACTCTTGTTTTTATTTCCATTTCTCTAGGAGGTGGGTCAAAAAGGACCTTGCTGTGATTTATGTCATAGAGTGTTCTGCCTATGTTTTCCTCTAAGAGTTTGATAGTTTCTGGCCTTACATTTAGGTCTTTAATCCATTTTGAGCTTATTTTTGTGTATGGTGTTAGGGAGTGATCTAATTTCATACCTTTACATGTAGCTGTCCAGTTTTCCCAGCACCACTTATTGAACAGGCTGTCCTTTCTCCACTGTACATTTCTGCCTCCTTTGTCAAAGATAAGGTGACCATATGTGCGTGGGTTTATCTCTGGGCTTTCTATCCTGTTCCATTGATCTATCTTTCTGTTTTTGTGCCAGTACCATACCGTCTTGATAACTGTAGCTTTGTAGTATAGTCTGAAGTCTGGGAGCCTGATTCCTCCAGTTCCTTCTTTCGTTCTCAAAATTGCTTTGGCTATTCGGGGTCTTTTGTGTTTCCATACAAATTGCAAAATTTTTTGTTCTAGTTCTGTGAAAAATGCCAGTGGTAGTTTGATAGGGATTGCATTGAATCTATAGATTGCTTTTGGTAGTAGAGTCATTTTCACAATGTTGATTCTTCCAATCCAAGAACATGGTATATCTCTCCATCTATTTGTATCGTCTTTAATTTCTTTCATCAGTGTCTTATAATTTTCTGCATACAGATCTTTTGTCTCCTTAGGTAGGTTTATTCCTAGATATTTTATTCTTTTTGTTGCAATGGTAAATGGGAGTGTTTTCTTGATTTCACTTTCAGATTTTTCATCATTAGTATATAGGAATGCCAGAGATTTCTGTGCATTAATTTTGTATCCTGCCACTTTACCAAATTGATTGATTAGCTCTAGTAGTTTTCTGGTAGCATCTTTAGGGTTCTCTATGTATAGGATCATGTCATCTGCAAACAGTGACAGCTTTACTTCTTCTTTTCCGATTTGGATTCCTTTTATTTCCTTTTCTTCTCTGATTGCTGTGGCTAAAACTTCCAAAACTATGTTGAATAAGAGTGGTGAGAGTGGGCAACCTTGTCTTGTTCCTGATCTTAGTGGAAATGCTTTCAGTTTTTCACCATTGAGGATGATGTTTGCTGTGGGCTTGTCATATATGGCCTTTATTATGTTGAGGAAAGTTCCCTCTATGCCTACTTTCTGCAGGGTTTTTATCATAAATGGGTGTTGAATTTTGTCAAAAGCTTTCTCTGCATCTATTGAGATGATCATATGGTTTTTCTCCTTCAGTTTGTTAATATGGTTTATCACATTGATAGATTTGCGTATATTGAAGAATCCTTGCATTCCTGGAATAAACCCCACTTGATCATGGTGTATGATCCTTTTAATGTGCTGTTGGATTCTGTTTGCTAGTATTTTGTTGAGGATTTTTGCATCTATGTTCATCAGTGATATTGGCCTGTAGTTTTCTTTCTTTGTGACATCCTTGTCTGGTTTTGGTATCAAGGTGATGGTGGCCTCGTAGAAGGAGTTTGGGAGTGTTCCTCCCTCTGCTATATTTTGGAAGAGTTTGAGAAGGATAGGTGTTAGCTCTTCTCTAAATGTTTGATAGAATTCGCCTGTGAAGCCATCTGGTCCTGGGCTTTTCTTTGTTGGAAGATTTTTAATCACAGTTTCAATTTCAGTGCTTGTGATTGGTCTGTTCATATTTTCTATTTCTTCCTGATTCAGTCTTGGCAGGTTGTGCATTTCCAAGAATTTGTCCATTTCTTCCAGATTGTCCATTTTATTGGCATAGAGTTGCTTGTAGTAATCTCTCATGATCTCTTTTATTTCTGCAGTGTCAGTTGTTACCTCTCCTTTTTCATTTCTAATTCTATTGATTTGAGTCTTCTCCCTTTTTTTCTTGATGAGTCTGGCTAGTGGTTTATCTATTTTGTTTATCTTCTCAAAGAACCAGCTTTTAGTTTTATTGATCTTTGCTATTGTTTCCTTCATTTCTTTTTCATTTATTTCTGATCTGATTTTTATGATTTCTTTCCTTCTGCTAGCTTTGGGGTTTTTTTGTTCTTCTTTCTCTAATTGCTTGAGGTGCAAGGTTAGGTTGTTTATTCGAGATGTTTCCTGCTTCTTAAGGTGGGCTTGTATTGCTATAAACTTCCCCCTTAGAACTGCTTTTGCTGCATCCCACAGGTTTTGGGTCGTTGTGTCTCCACTGTCGTTTGTTTCTAGGTATTTTTTGATTTCCTCTTTGATTTCTTCAGTGGTCACTTCATTATTAAGTAGTGTATTGTTTAGCCTCCATGTGTTTGTATTTTTTACAGATCTTTTCCTGTAATTGATATCTAGTCTCATGGCGTTGTGGTCAGAAAAGATACTTGATACAATTTCAATTTTCTTAAGTTTACCAAGGCTTGATTTGTGACCCAAGATATGATCTATCCTGGAGAATGTTCCATGAGCACTTGAGAAAAATGTGTATTCTGTTGTTTTTGGATGGAATGTCCTATAAATATCAATTAAGTCCATCTTGTTTAATGTATCATTTAAAGCTTGTGTTTCCTTATTTATTTTCATTTTGGATGATCTGTCCATTGGTGAAAGTGGGGTGTTAAAGTCCCCTACTATGAATGTGTTACTGTCGATTTCCCCTTTTATGGTTGTCAGTATTTGCCTTATGTATTGAGGTGCACCTAAGTTGGGTGCATAAATATTTACAATTGTTATATCTTCCTCTTGGATCGATCCCTTGATCATTATGTAGTGTCCTTCTTTGTCTCTTCTAATAGTCTTTGTTTTAAAGTCTATTTTGTCTGATATGAGAATTGCTACTCCAGCTTTCTTTTGGTTTCCATTTGCATGAAATACCTTTTTCCATCCCCTTACTTTCAGTCTGTATGTGTCTCTAGGTCTGAAGTGGGTCTCTTGTAGACAGCAAATATATGGGTCTTGTTTTTGTATCCATTCAGCCAATCTGTGTCTTTTGGTGGGAGCATTTAGTCCATTTACATTTAAGGTAATTATCGATATGTGTGTTCCTATTCCCATTTTCTTAATTGTTTTGGGTTCATTATTGTAGGTCCTTTCCTTCTTTTGTGTTTCTTGCCTAGAGAAGTTCCTTTAGCAGTTGTTGTAGAGCTGGTTTGGTGGTGCTGAACTCTCTCAGCTTTTGCTTGTCTGTAAAGGTTTTAATTTCTCCATCAAATCTGAATGAGATCCTTGCTGGGTAAAGTAATCTTGGTTGCAGGTTTTTCTCCTTCAACACTTTCAATATGTCCTGCCACTCCCTTCTGGCTTGCAGAGTTTCTGCTGAAAGATCAGCTGTTAACCTTATGGGGATTCCCTTGTGTGTTATTTGTTGTTTTTCCCTTGCTGCTTTTAATATGTTTTCTTTGTATTTAATTTTTGACAGTTTGATTAATATGTGTCTTGGCGTATTTCTCCTTGGATTTATCCTGTATGGGACTCTCTGTGCTTCCTGGACTTGATTAACTATTTCTTTTCCCATATTAGGGAAGTTTTCAACTATAATCTCTTCAAATATTTTCTCAGTCCCTTTCTTTTTCTCTTCTTCTTCTGGAACCCCTATAATTCGAATGTTGGTGCGTTTAATGTTGTCCCAGAGGTCTCTGAGACTGTCCTCAGTTCTTTTCATTCTTTTTTCTTTTTTCTGCTCTGCAGTAGTCATTTCCACTATTTTATCTTCCAGGTCACTTATCCGTTCTTCTGCCTCAGTTATTCTGCTATTGATCCCATCTAGAGTATTTTTAATTTCATTTATTGTGTTGTTCATCGTTGCTTGTTTCATCTTTAGTTCTTCTAGGTCCTTGTTAACTGATTCTTGCAATTTGTCCATTCTATTGTCCATTCTATCTCCAAGATTTCGGATCAACCTTACTATCATTATTCTGAATTCTTTTTCAGGTAGACTGCCTATTTCCTCTTCATTTGTTAGGTCTGGTGGGTTTTTATCTTGCTCCTTCATCTGCTGTGTGTTTTTCTGTCTTTTCATTTTGCTTATCTTACTGTGTTTGGGGTCTCCTTTTTTGCAGGCTGAAGGTTCGTAGTTCCTGTTGTTTTTTGTGTCTGTCCCCAGTGGCTAAGGTTGGTTCAGTGGGTTGTGTAGGCTTCCTGGTGGAGGGTACTAGTGCCTGTGTTCTGGTGTATGAGGCTGGATCTTGTCTTTCTGGTGGGCAGGTCCACGTCTGGTGGTGTGTTTTGGGGTGTCTGTAGACTTACTATGATTTTGGGCAGCCTCTCTGCTAATGGGTGGGGTTGTGTTCCTGTCTTGCTAGTTGTTTGGCATAGGATGTCTAGCACTGTAGCTTGCTGGTCGTTGAGTGAAGCTGGGTGCTGGCGTTGAGATGGAGATCTCTTGGAGATTTTTGCTGTTTGATATTATGTGCAGCTGGGAGGCCTCTTGTGGACCAGTGTCCTGAAGTTGGCTCTCCCACCTCAGAGGCACAGCACTGACTCCTGGCTGCAGCACCAAGAGCCTTTCATCCACAGGGCTCCTTAATTTGGGATGATTCGTTGTCTATTCAGGTATTCCACAGATGCAGGGTATATCAAGTTGATTGTGGAGCTTTAATCCGCTGCTTCTGAGGCTGCTGGGAGAGATTTCCCTTTCTCTTCTTTGTTCTGACAGTTCCCAGGGGCTCAGCTTTGGATTTGGCCCCGCCTGTGCGTGTAGGTCGCCGGAGGGCGTCTGTTCTTTGCTCAGACAGGACGGGGTTAAAGGAGCCGCTGATTCGGAGGCTCTGGCTCACCCAGGCCGGGGGTTAGGGAGGGTCACGGAGTGCGGGGCGGGCCTGCAGCGGCAGAGGCCGGCGTGACGCTGCAGCCTGAGGGCGCCGTGCGCTCTCCCGGGGGAGCCGTCCCTGGATCCCGGGACCCCGGCAGTGGCGGGCTGCACAGGCTCCCCGGAAGGGCGTGTGGCTAGTGACCTGTGCTCGCACACAGGCCTCCTGACGGCGGCAGCAGCGGCCTCAGCGTCCCATGTCCGTCTCTGGGCTCCGCAATCTTAGCCGCGGCTCGCGCCCGTCCCTGGAGCCCTCTCAAGCAGCGCTCTTAATCCCCTCTCCTCGTGCACCAGGAAACAAAGAGGGACGTAAAAGTCTCTTGCCTCTTCGGCAGGTCCAGACCCCTCCCCGGACTCCCTCCCGGCCAGCCGTGGCGCACCAACGCCCTGCAGGCTGTGTTCACGCCGCCAACCTCAGTCCTCTCCCGGCGCTCCGACAAAAGCCGGAGCCTCAGCTCCCAGTCCCGCCCGCCCCGGCTGGCGAGCAGACAAGCCTCTCGGCTGGTGAGTGCCGGTCGGCCCGATCCTCTGCGCTGGAATCTGTCCGCTTTGCCCTCCGCACCCCTGTTGCTGTGTTCTCCTCCGCGGCTCCCAAGCTCCCCCACTCCGCCTCCCGAAGTCTCCACCCGCGAAGGGGCTTCCTAGTGTGTGGACACTTTTCCTCCTTCACAGCTCTCTCCCGCTGGTGCAGGACCCGTCCTTATCCTTTTGTCTCTGTTTAGTTTTTTCTTTTGCCCTAACCAGGTACGTGGGGGGTTCCTTGCCTTTTGGGAGGTCTGAGGTCTTCTGCCAGCGTTCAGTAGGTGCTCCGTAGGAGTTGTTCCACGCGTAGATGTACTTCTGGTGTATCTGTGGAGAGGAAGGTGATCTCCGCGTCTTACTCTTCCGCCATCTTCCCGGAAGTCCCTTCCTTATCTCTTTTAACATTGTTTATTTTAAAGTCTATTTTATCTGATATGAATATTGCTACTCCAGCTTTCTTTTGATTTCTATTTGCATGGAATATCTTTTTCCATCCCCTCACTTTCAGTCTCTATGTGTCCCTAGGTCTGAAATGGGTCTCTTGTAGACAGCATATATATGGGTCTTGTTTTCTGTATCCATTCAGTGAGCCTGTGTCTTTTGGTTGGAGCATTTAATCCATTCACATTTAAGGTAATTATCAATATGTATGTTCCTATTACCATTTTCTTAATTGTTTTGGGTTTGTTTTCCTAGGTCCTTTTCTTCTCTTGTGTTTCCTACTTAGAGAAGTTCCTTTAGCATTTGTTGTAGAGCTGGTTTGGTGGTGTTGAATTCTCTTAGCTTTTGCTTGTCTGTAAAGCTTTTGATTTCTCCCTCGAATCTAAATGACATCCTTGCTGGCTAGAGTAATCTTGGTTGTAGATTCTTCCCTTTCATCACTTGAAATATATCATGCCACTCCCTTCTGGCTTGTAGAGTTTCTGCTGAGAAATCAGCTGTTAACCTTATGGGAGTTCCTTTGTATGTTACTTGTTGTTTGTTCCTTGTTGCTTTTAGTAAGTTTTCTTTGTCTTTAAGTTTTGTCAATTTGATTACTATGTGTCTTGGCGTGTTTCTCCTTGGGTTTATTCTGCCTGGGACTCTGTGCTTCCTGGACTTGGGTGGCTATTTCCTTTCCCATGTTAGGGAAATTTTTGACTATCATCTCTTCAAATATTTTCTCAGGTCCTTTCTCTCTCTCTTCTCCTTCTGGGACCCCTATAATGTGGATGTTGGTATGTTCAATGTTGTCCCAGAGGTCTCAGGCTGTCTTCATTTCTTTTCATTCTTTTTTCTTTATTCCTTTCCATGGCAGTGAATTCCACCATTCTGTCTTTCAAGTCACTTATCCATTCTTCTGCCTCAGTTATTCTGCTATTGATTCCTTCTAGTGTACTTTTCATTTCAGTTATTGTATTGTTCATCTCTGTTTGTTTGTTCTTTAATTCTTCTAGGTGTTTGTTTTTTAATTCTTCTAGGTCTTTGTTAAACATTTCTTGCATCTTCTCGATCTTTGCCTCCATTCTTTTTCCAAGGTCCTGGATCATCTTCACTATCAATATTCTGAATTCTTTTTCTGGAAGGTTGCCTATCTCCACTTCATTTAATTGTTCTTCTGGGGTTTTATCTTGTTCCTTCATCTGGTACATAGTCCTCTGCCTTTTCATTCTGTCTATCTTTCTGTGAATGTGGTTTTCATTCCACAGGCTGCAGGATTGTAGTTCTTGCTTCTGCTGTCTGTCCTCTGGTGGATGAGGCTATCTAAAAGGCTTGTGTGTCTGCCTAATTCTTCTTGGTGGGTCCTTTCAATCCAAAATTCAAGTCCTGTTAACTCAGTGAAGTTTTCTTTTATGACTTCTTTTACTGTTATTTCTTTCTTGTTTTTCCCATTTTAGAACTCCCATAATTGCTTGTTACTTCTACATGGCACATTCAAATCTTATAAAAAATAAGGTACCTAACTTAGGTCAGTATCTGATAGTATGGGTATATTACCTAAAAGTGGCATAGCAGGTGTATATTTCACAGTATAAATTCAGGTGTCAAAAATGAAATTTTATTTTTCTATAATTGAACTAAAATTAACTTGGAGTCTTCTAATCTCAGAAAACTAAATCTTTTGCTCCTAAGTAAACCCAGTCATTTTAGGATTTTTATTTATTTGGGCCCTCTCTCCTTTTTTCTTGATGAGTCTGGCTAAAGGATTATCAAATTTGTTTATCTTTTCAAAGAACTAGCTCTTAGTTTCATCGATCTTTTCTATTTTTTTTTACATCTCTATTTTATTTATTTCTGCTCTGACCTTCATTAATTTCTTTCCTTCTACTAATTTTGGGTTTTGTTTGTTCTTCTTTTTATAGTTCCTTTAGGTGTATTAGGTTTTTTAACTTGATCAATTCAGGATTTAAACTGGGGAGAGAAGAGAAGATAATACATTGCTCAGCTGTTGCCTCGTCTGTCCAGGCCGAGCTTTGTAATCTAAGCTTAGTGCTTGTATATCATTGAGAAATTGGGGGAAACATTTCTTTCAGGTCTATGCTGGCTCTGCTGAAATGTGAAATCCCTAGTAGTCTTTGGCCATTGGTATACCTGCTCCTACATCTGCTTCTGAAATGTCTTCATCCTGCATGCTTTTCCGGATCTATGTGGGTTACTCTACATCCTCTTAATCTTGACTATGAGGCTGTTCCATGACCACCATCTGCTCTTAGCAATTCCAGACTTTTCTCAGGGGCATGGGACACTTTCAGATACTCTGTAATAGCTCTCCGGTGCTGTGGGAGATTTAGGGTTTTTTCTTAGGCCTTTTGCCTAAATACACCTGGCTTTCATTTTGAACTTAATACTACAAAGCCATGAAGATACCAGGAGCTTCTCCACGAGAAAATCAAGTATGAACCCTTCTATTTTGAAGACCAACATGAACCTATCTGTAGCTTCTATCACTACCCCACAACTGTCAGCATCAGAGGCTTGGCCTTGAGGGCAGAAATGGGTACTAGATCCATTTCAAGGATGAAACTGCTGCTAAATACTAGTTGCTTTGCTTTCTTTCCCTTGTCCCGTCCACCGATTTTACTTTCATCCCTTTTCCAACTGAAAAACTGACCTTACATCTTTATGTATTCCTCCTCATTTTTGCTCTAATGTATAAATTATTTTCTGAATTGTCCAGACTCTTAGCTTCTTAAGGCTTAAAAACTGTTTTTGCTCTCCAAAACTCTAGCTCTTACAAATCTAAAACACATAGGATTGTCAGGCTATACCATCTCAGGTCAGAGTTACTCAACTCTACCATTGTAGCATATAAGACAGTATATAAATAATGGGCATGGCTAGAATAATAATGGGTTCCAAAATTCCAAAGCTTTATTTACAAAAACAGACTGCTGAACCAGATTTGGTCCACAAGCTGTAATTTGCCAACCCCTGGGCTAGAGAGTAATTTTAATCTGAACTAATCTATAATACCTTAGACATTCCTGATTATCTACACAACAGAGGGTAGCATAATTTTGGAGAATGAATAGCAAATGAAGTTCTACTCTACCCATGCAGTTCTTATCGGAGAAAGCAGCTTGAATCTAGTAAGGGAAGGAGAACGTTTATGATCTCACCCAAACTGAGTTTTAAGATTGCTGGACATAAGTAACAAGGATCTCTGGAGGTGCAACTGTGGAGAGATTGGGTGTCTTTCCTGCCCATCAGTTCAGGTGTTCTCCTCTTTGGGAATACCTCTTTGAGATGCAAACACGCCTGTTTATTTACTTTGAGACCTTATTTCTGAACTACAGAGATAAGGAGATCAGGGTGATTATCATAACAATTGCTAGCAATTCCTCACCACATCTCTGGGGCATCAGTTAATGTTAGCGAAGGAGATCAGAATATGCCACCCCAAAATATGCCATTTTGGCATAAGGATTATTTTGAGCTGGAGGCAAATGAGAATCAACAGATGGAGAAAGAAGCCTTCTCAGAGCTTATCTCATGTGAATAAAAGCAGACACTTCTGAGAAGTGAGGTCTGCTATAAATCCCCTTTCTCAGGGGAATTTTATGGTCATGAGGAAGATGGAAGGTCAGCACTGAGATAGGTCTGCAAACCAACCTTTCTGAAATAAACCTTATCTTTCATTAGTTTTCCCCATACATTTCCTAGTCACTTTCCCACAGTTTACCACCCTTAGCCCAAACTCCTTTTTCTTTTTTCTTGTCATGTCTCCACAATTTATCATTCTTTGTTAAAAAGGTATATATAAAATCTGAGGCCTATCCATGTCTTTGGGTCTTCACTTTTCTGTGAAGTGAAGACCTCCAAATGCATAAGTAATAATAAATCTTTTCTCCTGTTAATCTGTCTTTTGTCAGTGTAATTTGTAGGGCCCCAGCTACTTAACCTAAGAGGATAGAGGAAAAAGTTATTTTTTTCCTCCTTTACATTAGTTATACTTTTTCAATATAACTAGAAAATAAAAAGTTCATGAAACTAGGTAGGTGGCTTAATTTGGTCAATAACACCCAGTCATTGGGTTTTTGTTTTTATCGTTGGTCATATCATCTCTCTGGGGGTATTCTCTAGAAGCTGTTTACTGTGAGGTAAAATATGTTAGTGATGATTTGTTTTTGAAAGTGAAGCTGCCATTGTGAATGTGGAGGCTGAATCTGTAATTTCTGAGGGAATCAGCGTGTCCTTGAAGTCATGACTTGGGTGTTTGAGGAAACAAGCCTCATATGGGAGGTACAGATGATCTGGTAAACAAGCACCAGAATATGAATAATTCATTTACACTCCATTGTTATGAAACAAAATCATGTCCTCCCTTCAGAGCAGAAGTGAGGGACTGAGGTGGTGTGAACAGTTAGCTGTGTGGGCTTCTGCAGAGGCAGACCCTCAAATTGCAGCTCTGTCACTGATTGGCTGTGCCTTTGGGGCAAGTTCCTTTCCCTCTCTGAGCCTTAGTTTCTTTACTTGCAAAAGTGGAGATTCACTCAGTTACTGCTTCATTTATTAAAACACTATTATTTGGGCAGCCTGCCTTGGAACTTACTCTTATTTGTTGAAGATCTCCAGCTTTTGGGGGGGTGGTACTTGTTGGTTCTTACTCTCCACTGCTCCCTCTGGTTTACCGAAGTTCCACCACCATCTCATGTAGCTTGGTTAACTCTTTGTATCTGAACAAATTGTTAGGTACTATGAATTTCAAAGCAAAAGGAAGGAGGGGGCCAGGAGATACCCTTCTCTCCACTCCTTCTGCTCTATTCTGAAGTCCCCTTGGCTAGTGCATTTTAAAAGAGATATTTCATTCTTTCACCATTATCTGATATCTTTTGTATATTGGATACTGTACGAAATGCAGAATATACAAAATCAGTGAACCATGGTCTTGGTCCTTGAGATGCCAATAATATTGCAAACGCAAATTCTAAAAATGAACCAGACAGACCTCAGAGTCTCTAAGAGTGTAAGTGTGTTCTTCAGTGCATGTTCAAGACAGTGTTTGGCAAAAACAGGTCTCATAATTTTTATAAATTCAAATGCAACACAGTGTCCCATGGGCAGAGAATTTTCCTTGATGTCTTAACCATCTGCTAACCAGCATTCTGCCTCTGTTTGTATTCACTTTTACTTCAACTGGACACCTCCTAACATCCCAAGAAGGAAATGTTTCTAAGCTATAAAGAACTTGGAATGTTGTGATGGCTTCAAATAAGTTGGTGATTAGGAAGCTGATGCATGAATATAAGGCATTATTATTCTACACTGACGCTTCAGAGAAGGAAACTAGTTAAGCGAATATTTTCCTCCCTAACATTTTATCCCTGCTGAAATAAGTCAAAATACCCAATATTCTTTGTATTCAGAGGTGACACTGGTAGCAGCACAACTGTCAGCTGCTGTCAATCCCAGGCTATTGGAAGCAATGTCATGGTGCTTTAACTTGCTTTTCAGTTTGCACAGCATGTCTTTGAAGCATTGCCTCTACTCATCTCTTCCACAGCTCACTGTTCAGCCAAATTGCACTATTTCAGCAGGAACTCAGCTAAATACTTAAAAGCTAGTGGGCCAGCCTCCTCCTTGTTGAGGTTTTAAGTCTGTGTTTTTCAAAGAGAGATCCTCAGACAGGCAGCAGCCATACTGCCTGGGGTGCTTGTTACATTGCCTATTCCTGGACCTTATCCCTCGACAGGAGGATTCAGAAACTCTGGGAATGAGAAATCAGATAACCTGCATTTTAAGCAAATAAATGCCTCTGGTGATGTCTATGCGCTGATGGTTAACACCTCTGAGTTGAGGGCTTTTACAGTCACCAACTATGTTTTGGTTGAGCCTCATGTATTCCTTTACACACTGGGACATCAACAGTCTGTAGAAGCCTGTTCTCAGAAATACACCTGGACGCCTCTACAAAGGGTAGATCTGTTCATATGATTCAAAGCTTCCCAGAAAACTCCCTGTCCCTTAAATATTTTATGGCTTATATGTTGAAAACGTCCCACTTGCAATCAAGTATATATCTTTCTAAATGGCTAGGTAGATCTAGAACAAAGATAGAAAGCAAACCAAATCCAAAACATTAACATACTTTGAAAGAAGAAGAGATTGAATAGTGAGAGTAGAATTATAACTTTTCATGGGAACAGAAAAAGCCCTCAGCGTAGCTGATACACAGGCAAGAACTCTTTCAGGTATTTGTTAAGAAAATGAAAGTAAGTGCAATATCTTGGGCTTCCTTCCCAGACAGGTATCCTCCCCGCTGCGCTGCTCAGGGCAGACTGCACTTCCTCTAGTGGCCCAGATGCAGTGGCCATTCTGCCACCTCCTCACCTCCCACCCCCCAGTTCAGAGCTTCCTTTTCCATCCATTTTGTTTCTACAACCATGGACATCATTTCTACCCAATTTTTTTAAACTTTTGATTTTGAAATAATTGTAGATTTGCAGGAAACTGAAAAAAAAAAAAAAAAAAAAGCACAGGGAGCTTCCATATGACCCGCACCAAGCTTCCCCAAGTGTAACATCTTGGATATCTGCAATACGATATCAAAGCCAGGAAACTGATACTGGTGGTTGGTACAATCTAGCGCTTCTTCAGATTTGACCAGTTTTACCCGCACCGTGTGTGTGTGTGTGTGTGTGTGTGTGTGTAGATCTAAGCAAATTTATCACACGTGTAGATTAGCATAACTACTACCGAAACTAAGCTACAGAACTGTTCCATCACCCAAGGTTCTCTTGTGCTACTCCTTCACAGCCAGGCCTAGCCTCTTCCACCACCATCTCTAACCCCTAGCAATAGCTAATCTGTTCTCTAGCCCTATAATTTCACACAATTATTTTTTAATAGCATTTTCATAGCCTTGGAGCAACTTCCAACCATGCCGAGCTTCCTGCCTGGACTGTCCAAGATGTCTCCCAAGGTACCAATGACTGTTTTTGTTAGTGCTCTAGTTATAAAACTGCATAAATTTTTAGTGGTCTGACTGTAATCCTAATTCCTAAAAGCATTATTTTGAATGTATAATTTTGCTGAATGTGTGGTTTTTCAGCAATGTCTATTATGTCACAGCAGAAATATTTGTATAATGGCTCCAATATAATAAAAGTTTATTTTTTATCCAAAGAAGAGTTCAAGGAAGATCTTCTATATAGCAAGTATTTCTCCTCCAGTTGGCAATCAAGTCACCCACACTCTTTTCATCTTGTGACTTTGCCACTTTGATGGTTAATTTTATGTGTCAACTGGACTGGGTCATGGGATGCCTAGTGATTTGGTTAAACATTATCTCTGGGTGTGTCTGTGAGGGTGTTTCTGGATGAGATTATATTTGAATCAGGAGACTGAGCAAAGCAGATTGCCCTCCCCAGTGTGGTCAGGTCTTATCCAATCTGTTGAAGGATTGAACAAAATAAAAGGCTGAATAAGAAAGAATTCCTTCTCTCTGCCTGACTCTCTTTGAGCCGGGACATCAGTTTTCTCCTGTCTCTGGACTCAGATGTGGACTGAAATTTACACCATTGGCTCTCCTGGTTCTTAGGCCTTTGGACTTGGACTAGAACTGTACTACTGGTTCCCCTGGATCTCCAGCTTGCCATCTGCAGATCTCAGGATTTTTAGCTCCCATAATCATGTGAGCCAATTCCTGATAATAAATCTCTTTCTCTCTCTATATCCTATTAGTTCTGTTTCTCTGGAGCGCCCTAAATAGTACAGCCACTCTCTAGGGCTGTGCATAGTTGCAGTTGCACCTCTCTAGAGATGGGTACAGAGAGAATGGGAGAAGCACAGCTACTTCTTCGAGATTTGACTAGGAAACAGTCTGATCACTCTCACTTACATCCCATTGGCTAGAACTCAGTCACATGGCCACACTCAACTGCAACAGGGGCCGAGGAAAGTTTGTCTAGATCAAAGGACATCTCTCTTCTAACTTCTAAAAATGGAGGTTTCCTTAGGAGGAAAAACTGGGAGAAGAAATGGCTTTGGGATAAACAAAACTAGTGACTAAAAAAAGTATGCATGCAAAGATGATGCCACGAAAATGTTCATCACAGAGTTGTTTACAATAGTGAAAATATTTTAACAACCTAAATAAGCTATAATAGGAAATTGGTTAAATATAATACATTATGATGGATTCATACAATAGAATAAAATACGATGTTCAAAATAGTATTGTAGAAGAAAACATGACTTAGAACTACATGGAAAATGTTTATAATGCATTGTTAAGTATGAAAAGCAGGTAATGAAACCTATATATTTCCTCTTTTGTAAAACATCAACAAAAATAGCAAATATGTGCACAGAAGAGAGACAGGATGGGTATATACAACAATTTTAATAGTGGTTATCCTTCTCTGGAAAACTATAGGTGATTCTTAATTTCTTCTCTTTTTTAAAATCTGTATTTTCTAATTTGGGGGGACTATGCCACAAATACATTACACTTGAATAGAAATAATAAAAATTTAATTTCTTTTTAATAATAAAAAGAAAATAATAGATATAGATGACCATAAAACTGGTGACCTGGGTTTGAATCCTCACTCTACCACTTACTAGTTGTATGACCTTGGGTGAGTTACTAACCTTTCTAAGTATTGATTTCCTCATCCATAAAATGAGAACACTGGTAACAAAAATACCAACCTCATTGGCTTGTCATGAGGCTTAAATAAAATATTGTTCTTATAGTTCAGTACTTGGCACACAGTAAGAGCTCAAAAAGCTTAACCATTGTTATCATGATCATTATTAATAGTAATAATAGTGTCTTAGGGCAACTCAATGTCATGGGGTAACATAGAAGTCATTGATGGTTCTCTCCACTCCTGGGTCAAATATCAATCTTCATAAATAAATTCCTGTTCTCCCCAAATCTACATTGCTTTTCTTTCATCTCAGTTTTGGCACCATCAATCAATCATCATTAAAGATCATTTCTAAAGAATTCAGCTCTTAAGAAACTTCTAGGCATTTATGATGACCACATTTTATAGAACACATCTCTCTCACCACCTCCACACACATACCTATCTCCATTCCCAGTGTTTCTTTCATGTGGAGCTAACTCTCCTGGCTCTCTCCAGCCCCTTAAGACTCACTCCTCCACCTTCCCTCAGCCAGGACTTCCTTTCCTTCTCTTTGGGGAGCCTGCTCTGGGCCAGCGTGCCTTATGGTTAAGTCTGGTTAATTCTGGATGCTGTAGGGGAAGCCCATTTGGCAGTGTCTCTAACCTGGACCTTATCAGTGATAAAGAGGATATTTTGGTCCCTATCTGCCTTATCCTTTGTCTTATTTCTTAATTGGTTCAAAACCTGGATAGGGAATGCAATTTTATTTGTTAGGCCCTACTCAAAGTTCCCAAGAAAACACACACACACACACACACACACACACACACACACACACACACACAGCTTCTTTTTTTTTTTTTTGCGGTACGCGGGCTTCTCACCGCTGCGGTCTCTCCTGTTGTGGGGCACAGGCTCCGGACGCACAGGCTCAGTGGCCATGGCTCACGCGCCCAGCCGCTCCGCGGCATGTGGGATCCTCCCGGACCGGGGCACGAACCCGTGTCCCCTGCATCGTCAAGCAGACTCTCAACCACTGCGCCACCAGGGAAGCCCCCCCCACACACGGCTTTTTGATGATACAACTTCAAAGGATAAAGGTGGGGTTTTGTGTGTGTTTTGTTTTTAACTAAAGCTACAGTTGGAAGCAGGCAGCCAGGAAGGTATACTAAAGCATCTAAAGAAATAAAAATATCTTTAGATGTTTTAGTATACCTTCAGAATAGGAAAGACTAGGTGAGTGCTCAATGTGGATTCAGTTTGCATTTTTAGGATAGGCTAGTGGTTCTCAAACTTTAATAGTGACAAAGAATCACCATAGGGGTGATGTTGAAATTCATATCTAATTCAACAGGTTTGGTGGGGAGCCTAGCTCCGCAGGAAATTCTGTATTTCCAATAAGCTCCAGGTAATGCTGCTGCCTCTGGTCCACAGACAACACCTTAAGTAGCAAGAGTGTGGAGTATCATGAATTACTATCTTCCACACTCAAAAATCACTCATCAACTTTTTTATTTTGAAGCAAATTTACATTAATAATTATGTTGCTTAATCTAATATTTATGATGTGCCTACAATTTCCTAACTATATGTCTATCTGGATAGCATGTCATATTTGCTCACCTGCCTCCACCTTTGAATGGCTCCCATTATCGGCAGGTTTTTGCTGTTTAACAAACCACGCCAAATGCAGTGGCTTAAGACAACAACCATTACTGTGCTCCCAGTTCTTTGGCTTGGGCCCAGCTGGGTGATTCCCTTGCTGGTGTTGACTGGGCTCGCTCTTGGATCTATGGCCAGCTGCAGGGAGCTAGGTTGCTGTTCCCCCTGCCAGTGCTGACTGTTGACTTGTGCAACGGAGAGAACTGGACCACATGTTTCTCATCACCATCCAAATGACTAAAGCAGGCTTGTTCATGTGGCAGCAGAAAGTTTCCATGTGCAGCATGGGTCAGCCCACATGTGCAAGCTCTCTTCATGACTCTACCTGAATCACATTTGCTACCATCCATCCCACTGGTCAAAGCAAGCTGCATGATCAAGTTCAGTGTCAGTGTGGGAAAGAATTACCTAAGTTGTGGATGCTGAAGGGGGAAGCATTTGTGGCTGCTTTTGCAATCTGACTATTCAAGTTCAAGTTGGCCTTTAAGGTTCACTCCCTTACCCACCGAAAGGCCACACTATTACTCTTTTACTGCCCTCCTCCTGGAACACTCTTTCTACCTATCTTTGGACAGAGACCTGTTCCGCTTTCAAATGATACGTCCTACTTAAGCTTGTTGTCTAAATTGGATGGGATTTTGAGTTATATGGCACATCTCATTCAGACTCTTATGTTACCTACATGCAGGTTGCATCCTCCCTTACTAGATCAGATATTTCTAAAGGGTTTTGATTGTGGCTTGCTCATCTTTGCATTCCTGGGACATCCAGCAAATAATTTCAATTTCAAGTCCATTCATGTTGCTGCAAATGGCAAAATTTCATTCTTTTTTATGGCTGAGTAGTATCCCATTGTGTGTGTGTGTGTGTGTATACATATATATACACACACACACACACACACACACACACCACATTTTCCTTATCCATTCATCTGTTGATGGACACTTAGGTTGCTTCCATATCTTGGCAATTGTAAATAATGCTGCTATGTACATTGGGGCGCATGTATCTTTTCGAATTAGTGTTTTTGTTTTTTTTCAGATATATATCCAGGAGTGGAAATGCTGGGTCATATGGTAGTTCTATTTTTAGTTTTTTTGAGAAACCTCCATACTTTTTTCCACAGTGGCTGCACCAATTTACATTCCCACCAACAGTTAAGAGGGCTCCCTTTTCTCCACATCCTTGCCAACATTTGTTATTTGTATTCTTTTGGACCATAGCCATTCTGATAGGTGTGAGGTGATATCTCATGGTGGTTCTGATATGCATTTCCCTGATGATCAGTGATGTTGAACATCTTTTCAGGTGCCTGTTGGCCATCTGCATTAAAAGTAGGTATTCTTATTGCTTCCTTTTACAAATTAGGAAAATGAAATGCAGAGAACTAAAGTAACTTGTCCAAGATCACAGAGCCAGGAAGCCAAAGACCAGGATTTGAACCCATATCTCTTGAACTCAAGAGCCTGGCCTTTTCAGTTAGTCTCCTAAGGGAATGAAAATAAATGGTGTTGAATATGCCACATGCAGATAATTAAGAATTGAACAAAAAGTGTATGTTTGTCCACTTGAGAATGCAAGTCGGGCTTTGGGGGGTAGAAGAAGGTCTCAGGGTTAATGGGCTTCTCATAGAGATGAGCTCAGATTTTGACTCAGATTTATAGGTTCACAAACTATTCTCACTTCTCTGTAGAACAGTTTTCAGTCTCTGTAAAACTGAATCATTGATAAAATGATTACAGTCTCACAAAAAGCTGAAGAAAACTCTAGAATGCTAACTCATTAGTGTTGAGGGAGATAGAGAAGTTACAACCACACCAGCACAGGTGTCAGATGGGCAGCGTGATCTTTCATCAATAGGGAAACCTAGTTAAGATGAAAGGGTTGCAGAGTGTGTTTATTTCCTGCCTTCTTCTGAAAATGATTTGAGTCCATTGCAAAGGGAGTGGCTATTTTTAACTAATACAGTCACCAATGAGGGATGGTGAGTCATTCTCAGTGAAAAAGCTAAATCTGTCAAGCTGACGGAAAGACTCATATTGAGTCATCAGTGCTCCATCTCTCTTGGGCAATACTGGAGAAATTCTCCTCTGTCAGCGTCTCCATTTTCAATATTCCATGAGCACATCAGTATGGATCGGGCTCCCCTTTCTTGGTTTGGGAATGTGAAGTCTGCTCTACTCTGATTTTCTGACTCTGATTACTCCCTCTCCAGCATCACAGTAGCAATCTGGGCAGCTGTCACCAGGGGATGACAATGCCTCAGGCTTAGTTACATAGGGATGGGGTAATTGGTCAATCTTCCTGTAGGTGCGACTAACTCAGGGAAAATAATATTACCAGGTAAAGTGGATGATGCTTTAAAGACATTTTTTTTTTCACTCATGAAAAATGTGATAACAATTGAGATTGTGAAAGAAAGAAATGCAAACACCTAGTGTACTAGTCAGGATTGAGTGCAGGAAGCAGACATGCCTCTAGATATTTTAACTGTGAAGGGACTTAATATAGAGAATAAGGTGTTTACCAAATCATCGGGAGTTCTAGGGGTGTGGGCCCTAGACTGGGCCTCTAGAAATGCGTTCCAGAATACTGCAGAACTGACCTGCCAGGGAAGATACCACCTCTGGGGCCATTGCTATGGCTACTGATGTCAAGACCCAGAGCTGAGACTGTGTTCCTAGTATCAAGGTCACACTGCCTCTGGACACCCAGGAGGCTAAAGAATGGATTCCATTCTAAAGAATGGATTCTGAAACGCCAGAAATTTCATGTGTCTACTGCCTTGCTTGCCAGTGACAAGAAACAGTCAAAAAAAGCAGGAAATGCCCTCCATCTTCTAAGTCTCACACAAGTACAGCTAATTGGCTAAACTTAGTTTGTTTCTAGAGTGCTAGTTGGGAGTCTGGAGAATGTATTTTGTAATTGTCCAGCTTCCGGTAAGGCCCATGAGAAAGAAGCTGTACTCTCCACACCCAGGGTCAAGTGACTGCCTCACTACCACGGCCACTACTAGCTGCAACAGCAGAGATCAGGGTCTCCCATTTGCTGAGTGCTCCCTTGGTGCCAGCGCTGGGCTGAACCCTTTACATCTGTCATTGCCTTCCCCTCACTATTATTAGATTCCTTTCACAGAGGAGGGAGCTGGGGTCTACAGAGATTGGGTAATTTGCACAAATTAATGCTGGAGGAAAAGGAGGAACCAGGCTCTGAACTCCATCTGCCTGATTCCAGAGGCCACTTCCTCACCATTACTTGACCACCAGCCACTCACTTCCCTTTATCACTGCTCCCCCACCCGCCATCACTCTAAGTCAAGGGCCTCTGAAACTCTCCTTAGTCTCTTTCAAGTGTCAGCGAGCCCCAGGCTCTGGGCCAGTTCACAGACTCCTGACGAGTCTCCCACAGCTTTCCTCTTGGCTCCTGCTTTTGCAGGAACTGTAACCATGGCGCAGTTTTATTGCTTGGAAGAAGCTTTCTCTACCCATCCCTCCTCCCTCTGGAGAGAGAATTGCTTTACTCATCCCAGAGAAGGTCTTCAATTACCTTCTGCTACATCCACATCTACTTTTATTTCATCTTTCTCCATCTGAAATAGAGATGAAGGTGAGACCAGGATCTCTGAATTCTGAGTCTTAGCAAAATGTAATTACTACATTTTTTTCTTTTTCTAATCACAGGAGACTTTTCTGAGCAACCTAGTTACTGATTCTACTACTCCCTCACTTCCTCCTTCCAACGGCTCTATGAAGCTTGACATTGGTGTGGAAGTTATTTTGCTTCAAATTGCTTAAGAGGTCTCGTTAATGAGGTTGACAACCACCAGATCCTGCCATGCTTCGTGAGACTTGTCATTTCCCCCACCCTAAACATTTTCAGAACACATGTGAGTGGAATGACAAAGTGATGTGGTCATTATTTGCCTATTTGCATTTGCCTTTGGAAAGTATCTCCTTAATTGGAAATACCCTCATCACATGAGGTGTCACCTGCTCATCTCTGGTCCCTGCTCTCTCCCCTCTCTTCATATCTGGGTTCATTCAGCAACCACCAAATGATAAGCAATCTTTGGGACCCATTTTTATCATTTATTCATTCAAAAATGTTTGTGAATGCTTACTACGTGTCAGACACCATGCAAAGTGCTGGAAGAGTAGGTGAATGGATAGTCATGGTTCCTGTCTTCCAGAAGCTTCCATTCCAGACATCACCCAAGCAATCAACTCATTAAAGAATTTTAAGTGAATATATAGAGAATTTACTTCAAACTAGGTTCTTACTTAGATATGGTGATCCGGGAAGGTTTCTCAGAAGAGGTGACATTTACACTGAAGGAAAAGTAGGAGCTAGCCATACAAATGGAAGAGGGGAAGATCATTTAAGGCAGCAGGCCCGGCATGTGGGTAGGTCCTGAGGTTGTAAAGGGAAAATTTGGTGTGTTCCAGGGTCTGCAAGGAGGTCAGTGGGCTAGAGGGGAGAGATATCACTTGATGTTAGTGGGGACTAGACTTTGTGGGGCCTTACAGGTCAAGGTAAGGAGTCTGGATTGTATTTGCAGTTGTCTAAGGTTAATGAGATGCCTGGCATAGGTGGCAGAGGGAAGATGGAGAGAAAGGCCTGCGGTGAAGCGTGAAAAGATTGTTGATAGATGAACTGTGAGTGGTGGTGGAGTGGAATAGTGCCTTCTGGGTCTTCAGATGTTATCAGGGCTCAGCATCAAGGACTCCTGATACCATTATGGTGGGGTCTTTTCTGCCCATAAGGTTTAATGGCTTTAAGACTTAATCATATGCTTTTGGCAACCTGTCCTCTCTCCCCTTCTGGCAATATTTTTGTTACTCCATCCACATCCCATTGGATAGATCTTTGAGGCTGCATATTTACCTATCTAAAGCATGGACCATGCAATGCCTCTTGGCTCTGACACTGGGTGGGGACAGGGGTGGGGGCGGTTGGTTAAGAGCACAGTCTCCAGAGCCAGACAGCACGGTCAGAATCCTGGCTATTTCCCTTGACTACTGTTGCAATCTCACCTGGCTTCTTTGAGTCTTAGCTTTTTCAGTTATAAAATGGGGTGAGGATAATAATACCTGCCTCATGGGGCCACTGGGAAGATTGGATGAGCTACTGCAGGTGAAGTCCTCAGATCAGCATCTGGCACATGGGCTCAGTGTTAGCTCTTATTAGAGCTAGGGACCAGGTGCTTCTGAACTGCCTTTATTTCACTCTTCACCCACGCTAAGAGCAGGATTTAGTGCTTCAAGACATCCCCAAAATAGATCCAATCCCATAATGGATTAACAAGAAAAGACTATTTTACTAAGTGTTTCATAGGGAGATGGAGGATGGGGGTTTCCTCTAGAATGTACAGCACTTCACCCCAAAATCCCCGTTGAAAATCTGGCTCCTTCTCTCCCTCCCTGGCCACTTACCTTCCCCTGCGACCCCTCACACTTCATTCTTGTAGTTTCCCTGGTCTTTGGACCTGGACCCTGCTTCCCACCTCATCCTTAGTTTTTTCATAGAAACCACTATTGCTTTTGCTAATCCTCTCTTTGTTTTCTATTTCCTTAATTTCCAGTCTTACTGTTATTATTTCTTTCCTTCTATTTTCTTCAAGTTTATTTTCTACTGTTTTACTAATTCTTGAGATAAAAACTAAGAAAGGTTTAGCTTTTTTTTTTCCTTTCTACTATATGCTTTTTTCCTTCCATGCCCCCTCCCTTTTGCTTTAAAATATATATTTATTTATTTATTTATTTAGGCTGTGCCGGGTCTTAGTTGCGGCACACGGGATCTTTAGTGTGGCATGCGGGATCTTCATTGCCACACGCGGAATCTAGTTCCTTGACCAGGGATCGAACCTGGGCCCCCTGCATTGGGAGAACAGAGTCTTAACCACTGGACCACCAGAGAAGTCCCCTCTTTTGCTTTTAAAGTCATATGTTTCTCCCAAGCATGGTTTTAGCTTCTTCCCATAAGCCTTGATATGTAGTTTTATTATCATTCAGTTCAAAATACTTTCTAATTTCTATTATAACCTTGTTTTTATTATTGATTCTTAGCTTAGTTGCATTGTGTCAGATGAGGTACTCTGCATGACTTCTACTGCTTTGAAATCTGTTGTGACTTGTTCTATGACCCAGGATGTAGTCAATTCTGGTAAATGTTCCACGTGACCTTGAAAAGAATGTATGGCTCTGCAGTTGTTGGGTACAGGGCTCTATGAATGTCCATTAGGTCAAGCTTACTAAATATAGTGTTTCTTAATCTTTACTAATTTTTGGTGTTAATATGACCTATTAGTTCCTAAAAGGTGCTCTGTAATATCTCAAAATGACTATAGATTTATCTATTTCTCCTTTTATCAGTTTTGACCTATGTATTTTGAAATTATATTATTTGGTGTGTACAAATTTAGAATTATTATATTTTCCTGGTGAACTGAGTCTTTTATCATTATGAAGTATTCCTCTTTATGTTTAGTAATGCCATTTACCTTAAAGTCTACTTCATCTAATATTAAAAATCTATGTCAGCTTTCTTTTTGTTAGTATTTGCATGTTATATTTCTTCCCATTCTTTTACTTTCCATTTTCAATCTTTGTATAGTCTTTTGTTTTAGATGTGTTCTCAGTACAAAGCATATAATTGTTTAAAAAAATTGTCTGATAATTTGCTTCACTTATATTTAATATGGTTTCTATGTGTCCTACCTGTTCTGTTTCTTTTTCACTCTTTTCTGCCTTATTTTGAACTGATTATTTTTTGTTATCCCACTTTTCCCCTGTGTTAGATTGGAAATTACACACTTTTTAAAACTATTCCTTTATTGCTTACCCCAGAGATTATAAAATAAATTCTAGATTTGCAAAAATGTAATATCAGTTGGTAGCTTTACTCTCTTTTTGAGACAATACAAGCACCTTTGGAACAGTATTTCCCAAACTTTAATGTGCATGTGAATCACAGGGGAGCTTGTTAAAATGAAAATTATGATTTAGTAAGTCTGGGGAGAGGCCCAAGATTCTGCTTTCTAGTAAGTTCATGGGCCACTCTATGACTACAAAACCCTCAGAACACTTTAACTGTATTTACTCTATTTATCTCCTCCCTACTTAAATGCCAACCATGTACTTTAATTCTATATATAGTTAAATCCCTCACCACATTACTGTAGTTTTTTATGTAGACAATATTAGCCTAGATTCACCCATATATTTACATCCATATATTTTCATTGTTCCTTATCCCTTCTTGCATCTTTGCTATCTCATCTGGAACTTTTTCTTTTCGCCTTGAGGACACTCTTTAGCATTTCCTTGAGTGATGTTTTGTTGAAAACTCTCTGTTTTTGCCTGAAAATGTGTCCATTTTTTAAAAAAATAAATTTTAAAATTTTGGAACAATTTTAGAGGTACGGAGATGGATAAAGTTTCCCGTATATCCTTCACCTAGCTTCTCCTAATGTTAATGTCTAATATTACCATAATACATTTGTCAAAACAAAGAAACCAATATTGACACATACTGTTGACCACACTTCAGACTGTTATTTGGATTTTTCTGGTTTTCTCACCAGTGTCCTCTTTCTGTTCCAGGATTCAATCCAGGAAACCACACTGCATTCAGTTACCATGCCTTCCCTAGTTTCCTTCCGTCTATGAAAATTTCTCAGATTTTATTTTTTTCCATGATGAGGACAGTTTCGAGGAGTACTGGTCAGGTATTTCCTAGAATGTTCCTCAATTAGGGTTTGTCTGATATTTTCCAATGGTTATAATGGGGTTATTAGTTTTGGAGAAAAATATTGTGGAGCTGAAGTGCCCTTCTCAATTGCAATTGAGGCAGGCAGGGCAGTGGGAAAGCGTTATAATGGAAAACAAAGAGAAGGCGTCAGGTATGCTCCAATTGTAGGCTGTTGGCATGAGGAAGCTAGAGATGGGTTAACTAGAAATGAGGTATCTGATGTGACTGGTTTGAAGAATAGCTTTTTCGAATCGGTCCTGCTTTGGAAGTGGAGGCAAATTAAAGGGATGCTTTTGGTGCTTGACCAAGTCCTGACTATTCTAGGATGATTGCTACAGAGACTGTGGTTTGCCTTCCTGGGCTGGTTGCTGCAAGGTTTTGGGTCAGAGTTCTATCATCATATATGGTCTGGCTAGTGTTCCTTTGTATAGTCAGCTCCTCAGACCCTGCCCTTTTGGGTCATTTTCTCACTTGAAAGAGGTTGGCCAATGTAGGGAAGGCTAGAGATCCAGATCTTCACCTCCTAGGGATTGCTCAGTTGCCTTCATGGTCAATTTTATTGTGAGATCTTCTTAAACTTTTTGTTGTTTTATTATTATGATAATAATCTGATGAAAGAGTGAGTGTACAGAAGAATTTAAGACTCTACATAGAATGCAAAGACCAGCATCATGATCATTATGACAAAAACAAAAACAAGTAAAAGTTCTTTTAAGATGTTTTAGAACCAGGAACCCAATAGATCCAACTCAGGCCAAGACAGCAAATCCTACAGGCCATGAGTATCAACTTAAGACAGCTAATTAGCTTTTTCCTTAAAACAATGTATAGCCTTTTCTATCTTGGATTTTTTATTGATCTAAGTACAGCAAGAATTTTAGCAATGGCACAGATGCCACCATGACTGGCCAATAAGAAACCTAGAAAAATGCATTTGTCCATTACTACTCATGCCAATGAATTGCAACTAATTTGTATTCCATCTAGAGCAGAAATGGTATCATTGAAAAATTCTGCTTTAGTTAGCAACAAGTTTCTTACAGTCTTTTCTCTTTGTATGATTCTCACCACTGGGGACCCTGCCTGAGCAATGAATCAGTAATTCTCCCAGGTAGAGAATAAGCAAGCAGATAAAAACCAAAACAGGAATAGGGCAGGGATCTTGGTTCAATATCTTGGGAGGAAGCTATCTACTATTTGAGGTCATCTGCTTTTTCTGAAGGTCTTGAGTCAGCTGTCAACTTCCAAAGATTGGCTTCTTCTAGAAGATCCCTGAGAATCTTCACTTTGAGCTGCCTTATTGGAGTAATCTTCTAATTGCATGGAATTCTGAATTGATTCTTTAGTTGTGAAACTTGAATCCCATGATTGACTCTCTGGAGTAACACTGTTGTACTTGTTGTTAGCAGTTCCTGATAAGGTCCTTACCAATGAGGTTCAAGAACAGTTTGTCTCTTATATCTCTTCCAATAGCTGAAATCTCCTGGCCGAAGATGACAAAGAGGCTGTTTAGGAAGACGTTGTGGGAATAATGGCAAAATGATCTTGGTGATAGGACGGGGTATAGTACATGAGTCCCTGCAATATTTTCTCATGTCTGTGTGCAGCAGTACAGAGACTATTATTAGAGGTGAAATCCCTAAATGCTTGGGCCTTCCAGTTGCCAATTCATAGGGGAATAACTGATGTGATGTGTGATGTGTCCCCAAGGGGATGGACCATATGGCCATAAAGGCTAGTGGGAGTGGGATTACCTTTGGCCAAGTGATGGCACACATTTCTGAAAGTTTTGTTAATTTAAACTTAAGGATGCTATCGGTTCTTTCAACATTTCCAGAACACTGTGGGTGGTAAGGACAATGTAGTTTTTGAGTAAGGGGTCATGCATTACAGAATTCTTTTATAATGATTGCCATAAAGTGTGTGCTTGGTCACCTTACGTACAAATTGGTATGCCCCAGGTTAGAAATAAAAATCAAGCAGATTTTTAGTAGCTGTGAAGCCTATAGCTTTTTGGCAAGGAAATGCTGCAGCTCATCCTGAAAGTAGACATACAATCACTAAAAAATATTTTAAAATAGACATAACAATAAATTGAAGGTGTTCAAAAGGCGATTGAGGCTTTGGTTCCAGGCTATGTCCCACCTTTATGGGTTTTTTTCAGAATTACGTTGTTGATTGGTGACACGTGACCTGAAAATAACCTCAGCTAACATTTTAGAGTTTCCTGATCAGTCCTGATTTAAGAGAGCAACCGATTTGTCTCTATCATGATAAGTAGCTTCATGGAGAAACTTAGCTATTTTCCATTTGAAGTCATCTGATGCCACCAAGCAGCCATCTTGGGAGTTCCAGAGACTATCTTAGTGAAAGGTACAGCCAGAGCTTTTCCATTTTTACCTTTCAAAATCAGGGGTTAAACACTGATATTTATAATGGCCTCTTTGAATACCTCCATAGATTGATGCTTTGAGGTTTAGATAGGATCATAACATTGGTTAAGGCTGCTTATTTGGCACAATGATCTGCTAGAGCATTTTCTTTACCATATTATCCCTTTCTGCATGAGCCTCCATTTTCATAACAGCCACCTCTCTAAGATGTAGGAATGCACCTAAAGTTTCCTAACTCATCCTTTTTTTTTTTTTTTTTTTTTTTTTGCGGCGTAATACGCGGGCCTCTCACTGTCGTGGCCTCTCCCGTCGCGGAGCACAGGCTCCGGACGCGCAGGCTCAGTGGCCATGGCTCACGGGCCCAGCCGCTCTGCGGCACGTGGGATCTTCCCGGACCGGGGCACGAACCCGTGTCCCCTGCATCGGCAGGCGGACTCCCAACCACTGCGCCACCAGGGAAGCCCACTCATCCATTTTTTAAATGAGATTTCCAGTATTGTTTTCAAAATCATGTACTATTCCAAAAGCATACATTCTATCTTTCTATACATGCTTACTCTCTGGTCTTTGGTTAACTGACTAGCTCTATTAAGTGCAATAAGTTCTGGCATCTGGGCTGATTTTTACCTTGGGCAGAGGACTGCATTCCAAAGGAGAGCTTAAATTAGTGATAGTATATCCTGCTTGATAACCTCCAGTTTCAGTTTTGAGGTATGAGCCATCAACAAATAATATTAGTTTGTGGTTCTCAGTGGCATTCTCTAATACATTTGAATGCGTACACAACATTCCCTAGCAAAGGGAAGACAACTGTGAGGTTCACATTCCTCTGGCAAAGTGGCAAATTCAGTGTTGGAGTGGTGAATACTTAGCAATGCGAGACTACAAGAGTAACAATGTCATAGGAGGTTAATCAGCTGGCTGAAAAGTGTTGCATGTTCTTAGCCAGTAGTAATGTCTGTCCTGTATGAGGAACCATGACGTCAAGCAAGGGGCCTAGAACTAGCTCAGCAGAAACCTCAACAATTATTTATTTATTTATTTTTAGCAGCAGCTATTACTATAAGACGTGGGGAATAAATCTTTGCAACCAGGTCAAGGGTCTGGCAATAGGTTTTTGATGGTTCCCATGAAGTTGAATTAAAATCCCAAGGGCTTGTCCAGTTCACTTATGCACATATAGACAAAAGGGAATTTTGTAGTTAGGAATGCCCGTGAATGAATCTACTGAAGAACTTTCTTCATATTACAGAAGGCCTGTTCCATATCTGGGTTCCCAGAAAAGGTCTCTTACTGAGAACTTAGTCAACTCATAAAGAGGCATTGCAATCTTATAAAAATTTGTCTGCAATATCCAGTTAAACCTAGAAATCCTGTCAGACTGTTATTTTGTGAGAGGTCTAAGGTAAGTTTGAATAGTTGTTTGTCTATCAAGAGAGAGCATTTTCCCCTCCTTAGATATCCCATGACCTAAATAATGGACTGTGCTTTGTAAAAACTGCAGTTTATCTGTTGAAACTTTGTCCCTTTTCTTCTAAGACTGAGAGCAAGTAAATGGAATCCTTTTTCAAGTTTTCTTAATCTTTGAATAAAGTAAGACATCATCTACATATTGTATCAGAACTTAATAACACGGGAAATTTAGATCTGTTAAGACTTGTTTGAGGAACTGAGAAAAATAGGAGGGGGCTTCAGTGAACCTCTGGGGCATGACTGTCTAGGAATACTGTTATCTTCTTCAGGTGACGGCTAAAAGGTATTGACTGTCCTAGATGTGATCTAGAGGCACATCAAAAAAGACAAAGCAAAGGTCCACTACAGTAAAGCAAGTAGCTTCAGGTAGAATTGATGCCAAGATAGTATTTGCGTTAGGTATCACTGGGAAGTGAGGGATATAAGTTTTGTTGATTGTCCTGAGGTCTTGAAGAAATTGATATCCTTATCCATTTGGTTTCTTTACTGAGTGTTACAAGGGCTAGTGAAGGATATAAGAAGACCTTTGGATATAAGGCATTCAACTACAGCTTTGAAACCTTCCTTTGTTTCTGGCTTCAAGGGATATTGGGGATATTTGGTGGGATCTATTTACTGCTCTAATTAGTTTTCTATGTCAGGAGACTTTTAAGGTCATAGAATGTCATGTATGATGTCAAGACCTTTATCTGGGGTATGCATCAAATATAATAGAGAAGGCAAAGGTATATCTAGAACAGACACAACTTGATTATGAATAGAAGAGTCCTCTGGAACTTTAACAGTCGTTCTGTTGTGTATTTAATATTACAGTTCCATTTGCAAAGTAAGTCTCTCCCTATTAAATTTGCAGGGTGGTATCACAGAGCAGGAAGGAATGTTTTTTATTCAAGGGCTCAAGTGTTACAGCTAAGGGCTGGGAGATAGGAAATATCTGTGGGTTATTTGAAAGAACTGTCACTTGTGTGTATGGTTACTCTGAGGAAGAGGTTGAGCAAAGATGGTGTTTAATGTAGTAAGAGTAGCATCTCTATCTACCAGGAATTGATGAGGTTGACCATCTATATTTATTCAAGTTGAGTGTTTAAGGGTAAGTCAGGATATTGAAAGTGTTTTCCTTTTTCAGAGCGCCCCCATAGATCAGAATTGAGGGATTTTCTTCATCTTGGTTCTTCTTTTATAGGATGGGACATTCTTTTTTTCCAGTGTCCTTTTTGTTTACAATATCTACCTTGCCAAAAATAGTTGTTTGGGAAGTGGGCCACCTAGCTGCTGAGTCTGCATGATTCTAGTTTATTTTGGAGCTTATCTAAAGCTGTTCAAAATGTTCTGACAGGTGTTTTAGTTCAGGCAAAGGAGCTACTTCTCGTTCTAATTTCTACTTTTGAATTAGGCTTCTAGTTTCCGGTTTAACCCCATCGACAAGATGAGATGTAAGGACTACTTTTACAACTGGCACCTTCATTAACTCTTGAGTGTTGTCAGAAGGTATTTTCTACTAGAAAATCATGGAAATCTCCTATATTTTCATCATTTTTCTGTTTGTATGGTTCATACAATAAATTTTTATTGGAAATGTTTGGGGATACTACAGTACTTTTAGGAGCCTTTGTCCTGCTTTTCAAATATATATATATATATTTTAGATCCTTTTTTTTGGACAGGTGTATTGTAGAAAGAGAGATTCTGTAGATGCCTTTCTGGGTCAATCCAATCAGCTTTGCCATCCAAGATCTAGCTGAGGTTCTGAGGTTCTGACCAACATGTGTACAAGTTGATATAGGTTAGGTAACCCTGAATCATATGCACCCAAACTAATTTAAAATGCTCCTATGAATAGTTGCTGGTCTTATATGGCAGCAGAGATGCTTAATTATAGCTCTTAATTCATCTTGGGTCCAAAGTTTAAATTATGCAGTGGCCCATATATCTGGCTCATAGGAGGGAAGGATCTTCAGAGGCAACTGGCATTTTGTACTCTTAGGAGAGTTTCTGGGAGTAGGGAAGGGGTGCGGACAAGAGGAAGAGAAGGGAAGAGTTGATGAGATCACAAGCACAAGGAAGAAGGGGGACATCTGGATGTAGGGAGGCAACAGGATAAGGAGGATTTACTAGGAAAGGAGTCTAGTTTATTGTTGCTTAAGTTTGTTAAATTGGGACTTCCCTGGTGGCACAGTGGTTAGGAATCGCCTGCCAATGCAGGGGACACGGGTTCGAGCCCTGGTCCAGGAGGATCCCACATGCCGCGGAGCAACTAAGCCTGTGTGCCACAACTACTGAGCCTGCGCTCTAGAGCCCGCGAGCTACAACTACTGAGCCCATGTACCACAACTACTGAAGCCCGCGCGCCTAGGGCCCATGCTCTGCAACAAGAGAAGCCACCGCAATGAGAAGCCTGCGCACCGCAACGAAGAGTAGCCCCCGCTCACCGCAACTAGAGAAAGCCCACGCGCAGCAACAAAGACCCAATGCAGCCAAAAATAAATACATAAATAATTTTTTTAAAAAGATAAAATCTTAAAAAAAATAGTTTGTTAAATTGCTCATTGGCTTTGGCTACAGAATCTTTTAGCGAAATACTTTTCGAACCAGAATTTCCTTTGGAGGCTTCTGCATACTAATCAAACACAGCTGCCCATTGGGCCTGAGAAATCTTAATTCCCTTTCTTTTCTAAGGTGCCTATCAAATAAAATATGTATTCAAGTCAAATGTTCCCCAGAGTGGCCACTGAAGGCCCAAATACCCACTGCTGACATTACGCCATTTAGAGAACTAGGCACCAGTATTAGGATTGTAATAAAAATACACATAAGCAGCAGCCATTTTTCCCAGAGGAGGAGAGGTTTTAAGCTTTGATGACCTCAGGAGAGCTGGCAATGGTTGGTTAAAAGTGATGTTTGTTCTCTTCATGTTTCAAGACCCCTCTGAACACAGACCCAACAATCTGTGCCCCTTGGCAGGTGGAAAATTAGAGTGAACTCCCTCTTGATCAAAGGCAAGCTCTCAGGACAAAAAATCAAGAGGAAAGGAGAACCTCATCCAGTTTTACTGGTGACTCACAACGAAGTTTGTCCAAATGTATGCCGGTCTGGTAAGAACAGCAAACTCATCAGTCTGTGAGGCTGGCTCAGACAACAAGCTTACAGGGCCTATGCCTGTGTTCTACCCCATGATTCTTCTTCTTATGACCACACTTTCAGACAGCTCAATACAAAACAGAAGTACCAAAGAGAACCAAAAAGCATGAAAAAGAATGGTCTGATTCCACCAAGGATGTCAAACAAAATCGGAAGCAATAACAAAACCTGGGTACCACACTTAGAATAAATAGCTGAGGAACTCAACACAAAAATAGTGGAGCTCAGATTCAGCACTGACTTACCATGTTGGCACGGACTTGACAGCAAGAAGGCGCAAGGCACTACGGTCTCTGTGAGAACCTCATCTGGCTGAAGGCTGGGGTCCATGGTGATGGACAGTGCAGTCCGTGTCTCAGTGGAGTCTTCAGGAAAACTGTGGAAAGTAATGTAGACCATCCAAGTAACAAACAGAGACTATTTATTCAGAACTTGGTAGTGCAGGAGACTTAGTTACTACCACTTGCATTTGGCAGACTCAGAGGCAGGCAGGGGAGAGGGAAAAGCTTTATGGTGAAAAAGAGGAAGGGTTCAGGTGTGCTCTGATTGGAGGCTGTTGGCAAGGGGAAGCTGTTGAATGTCTATTACATAGTGTTCCGAGCTGTGCTTTGAACACAGATGTCAAATATAGCCCTTGTCAACCAGGAGCTCACAGTCTAGTTGAGGAAGGCAAAACATTAACAATTGAAATGGAATTTGACAAGCACTATGGCTGATAAATGGCAGGATGCCCTGGGAACATGCAGTAGGAATAGTGGTGAGTTGGTACATGTTAAACAACTGAGTCCTAGGGGAGTGGTGTATGGGGGGAAGGTAAGAGCCGATTTGTAGAGTTTTCTGATTTCCACGGTGTAAATACTCCTACCACAGCCAGTTTCAAGCTACCAACATGATAACACTAAAAAAGGGAGTTGGAAAGAGATGGGCAGTAGGATGCCAATATATTTTATTTCCACTATTCAGGTACAACAGATGTAAATAATCTCAAGAGCAGAGATAATAGTAAAATGTAGTAAAATAATTAGGAAGTGATGACTATTTACTACTTTTGCTTTTAATACAATTGGCTTAATTGTAAAATCACAAAATTACTGAACATTTTTTTAACAATCAGCTCTTGCAAGCAAGTATGAACCAGTGCAAGTGGGCCCCAGCATACCACTAGATAAGAGTGATTTCAGAAATTACTGTAGGCTCACCTAAAGGGAAGATTAGGAGGAAATCAAAGGCAGGGAATCTGCCTTTTCATTTCTGTATCTCAGGCACCTAGGGCTGGGTTGTTGAATAGTGAAACTAATTCATTAATTCAGTATTAAAAATTTTTTTAAGCCCCTTCTATATTCTGGGCACTTTTCTAGGTGTTCGTGGAGTATAGCAGCAAACACCAAGGCCCTGCCTTTCAGAGAGTTTACATTCATAGGTGTGTGTGTGTGTGTGTGTGCGTGTGTGTGTATAAACAAATGTCTGTTATATCAGGAGGTGAATGATAAGTGCTATGACCCAAAATTCTGTAATGCAAAGGAGAAAAGGAGTGGGGCACCACTATTTCAAATGGGGTCGCCAGGGAATTGCCTGGCAGTCCAGTGGTTAGTACCCCACGCTTCCCCTGCTGGGGGCACTGGTTCAATCCCTGGTTGAGGAACTGAGATTCCCCCATGCCAGGTGGTGCGGTCAAAAAAAAAAGAGGGGGGGGACTTCATTGGTGGCGCAGTGGTTGGGAATCCGCCTGACAGTGCAGGGGACACGGGTTCAAGCCCTGGTCCGGGAGGATCCCACATGCCTTGGAGCAACTAGGCCCGTGCATCACGACTACGGAGCCTGCACTCTAGAGCCCGCAAGCCACAACTACTGAGCCCGCGTGCCACAACTACTGAAGCCCGCGCGCCTGGAGCCCGTGCTCCGCCACAAGAGAGGCCACCGCAATGAGAGGCCCGCGCACCGCAACGAAGGGTGGCCCCCGCTCGCTGCAACTAGAGGGGGCCCGGGCGCAGCAACGAAGACCCAACACAGCCAAAAATAAATAAATAAATAAAATAAATTTTTAAAAAAATGGGGTTGCCAGGCAACTGTAAATGTTGAGATGTATGAGGGTAAGGATAAACGGTTCAGGAATCTGAGAAACACGACCTGAGTAAGGCTGAAGCACAGACTCCCAGAGCTCATCATTCAACAAGAGTGGAACACAGAGTAACTTCAGAAATGTTTTCTTCAGAGACGCCACGCACTTTGCCCTGACTCCTCAGCTCCTCCTCACAGAAGAAAAGTCCTTCCTTCAAGACGGTCTCAGGCACACTAGTGTTTAACTGGACCAATCAGATGCAGGGAGGCGGGGCTCGTTTTCTGTACTGCCTGAAGCCCGCCAAACATCCTGACACCTCTGCGCATGCTCAAATCCTTCCGCTCCTGGCACGCTATTTGGAGCGGTTTGCGCATGTGCGAGAGCGAGACGTAGATGTTTGTCCCAAGGCCTTCCCGTACCGTCCAGGCGGCGAGTCGCCTCCTGGTTTCGGAGTGTGTCCAGCGTGTGTTAGTTCTCCGGCAGCAGTCGCCACTGCGGACATGAACCGCGAGAGCTTCGCGGCGGGCGAGCGGCTGGTGTCGCCGGCTTACGTGCGGCAGGGCTGTGAGGCCCGCCGCTCGCACGAGCACCTCATACGGCTGCTTCTGGAGAAGGTACCGAGCTTTCGGGTCCCTCCCCAGCTGCCGCGCCCCCCAGGCTCCGGCTCCGCCCAGCGCCCCTGTTAGTTCCAGGACCTGCCTCACCTGCTCGCGTTTGCTGGTTGAGCCCTGTCCCCAGAGTCTTTCGCAGCTGGGCATGCCATATGCCGGCTTGCGCCGCTCAGCTCCTTCTCAGCCTCGCCAATGCTGGCAAAAACCCAGAGAGTGTTATTAGGGGATGTGGGGAGTTCGGAACGTCGAGCCCTTTTTTTTCTAACTTCGGGTTGGGGAAGCGAGGGGAAGGCCGGCATGATTTACTTTTTCGTTTGCGGATAGGGCAAAGTTCGTGTCTTTCATCTTTCACTACTCCTGGGGAACACATGATATTTATAAACTACGATATACTAACTCGAAGCAGGTGTTGCTGAGGAACTTCACAGGTCTCGTTCTTGCCAGCATCCTGAATTTTAATGTTACTAAAGTTTGACAACCCTAGTTCTAACACCCTGGTGTGAAAAATCCTAGTTGAAAATAAGGTTTATTCGTTTTCAGTTACTTTTAACTGCAACTTTAAACCTGAGTAATCTCATTGTATTTCTCATCACTTCTCACAGCATCGTGTGGATAATTGTAATATAGTGTAACACAAACATTTTGCCTATTCAGAGTTTCTTCAGAGTGCTGAATTTATGTCTGAATTTTAGAAAACAAGGAGCATGGCAAAATGTGCATGGAAAAGTTTTAAAGTTCATTGAAGTAGGGTTCTGGGGAATGATGGTTTTTTAAATATAGTCATAAGCCTTTTTTTGTTTTCTTTTTTCTTAAGGGCAAGTGTCCAGAGGATGGTTGGGATGAAAGTACACTTGAGCTCTTTTTACATGAACTTGCAATCATGGATAGCAACAATTTCCTGGGCAATTGTGGTGTGGGAGAAAGGGAAGGGAGAGTGGCATCTGCATTAGTTGCTCGGCGACATTACAGGTATGATTTTTTTAAGTACAAAGTATTTCCTTTTCCCTTTTTTCTTTTTTTTTTGTTAAAAACAATAGTGGCAGTATTAATCATATTAAATTATAAAATGTCCGTTTGTAACCTACTTCTTATTTAAATGGGCATGTGAACTAGATGCCACAGGGAGATGGAAACAATGTACCTGAGTAGGTGCTTTTCAGGACAATAGGGTAAAAGTTCTAATATGAGGTGGTTATACCCTGTCAGCTTCTGGGTGATTAAGGATACTGGCTGTACGTTCTGTTAAGAATGTTTGTACTGTCTATACATTCTGTTAAGAGTGTTTAACCTAATAAACCTATTTGGTTGTTAAGAGTTTAAAATATGCTAAGGTTGTTTATAGTTTTCCATGTTTCTTTTCTAACATGGCAAGTTTTTTTAGAGAATGGTATATTTATAGAACTTTAACGTCATTCATCTGCATCTAAACTGAATCCCATTTTATAAATATCTTGTTGCAGTAGATGTAGGAAAGGTATATTATAATTTTAGATTATTAAGTCACTTTTTTCTTTTGCATTATTCAGAAAGCTTTTCATCAATTCTGATAACCATTTAGTTGTTAGTGGTTCCAAATATGATCATTTCTCTGTTCTCCAACCTTTCTGTGAAATATAGGTAAAATCTTTAAAACTCCCGTCTTCCATGATTTTAAATCATGATGAAAGTTTCCTAGGAATAGTAGAATTTTATTTCAGCCGAAACTATTGCAGTCAAAACTAATGATAATGAATGAATGACCTGGATGAAAAACTAATGGTTAAAAATAAGGTGATAACATGGTTGATAATATATGTAAAAAAATGCTTAGTATGTGAGGTTGCAGTGGTAATAGAGTGTGACACGTGTTCTGTGATAATTCCAGTGTGCAGAATTTCTGATCTAGGCAACTATAAATGACAAACAGATTTTTGATTTTGAAGTGTATTCAGAGGTATCTTTAAATAGTGTATAACATGATTAAATTTAAAATGAGTGGATTTGCACACTAATTTTCAAGGAGCATGTACTTCTTCTAAACTTAAGGCAGTATTTGAAACATCAGCTCATCCCTGTTAGAAGTTAGCTCACTGCTCTGATTAGGGAAATGGGAAGAAAGAAGAGAATTTAATGTTGCATATATCCTGGTTTTCTATTGCTGTATAACAAACCACCTCAAAACATAGTGGCTTAAAACAGTCATTTATTGTTACCTCTGACAGGTTACCTGGACTCAGCAGGTGATTATTGCTTCAGGTCTCTCATGTAGTACAGTCAGGTGTTGGCTGAGGGTTTAGTCATCTGAAGGTTCAACTGGGCAGTTTATCCAAGTTGAGTCACTCAGATGGCTGGGAGCTCAGATGACCTCTCCAAGTGGCTTGGCTTGGGCTTTCCCCAGCATAGCAGCTGGCTTTGAAGAGAGGACCCCCTGCCCCCTACCTCCCCTTGAGCAAACCCTTCAAGAGGCCAGATGGAAGCTATAAGGCTTCTTATGACCTAGCTCAGAAGTTCCAGACCATCACTTCTGCTAGATTCTTCCAGACCAAGCAAGTCACTAAGGCCAGCCCAGATTCAGGTAGAGAGGAATTAGACCCCATCTCTTGGTGTGGCAGTGGCATATGGGCATAGGGAGAAAAGGAATTGATGGTGTCCATCATGAAGACTGGCTACCACAGCATACTTGATGAATTTGTTTTGATTTAATTAGATATTTTCACATTATTAATAGTCAAGTATAGTGTTTATTTGGTTATTGTATTTGTATACTTATACAGTGGATTACTTAGAACACTGAATATTTTTGTCCAGTTTTTGGCCATTTTTTGCTTAGGTTCATTCATGGAATTGGACGATCGGGTGATATTTCTGCTGTGCAACCCAAAGCTGCAGGTTCTAGCCTTTTGAACAAAATTACCAATTCTTTGGTCCTGGACATCATAAAGTTGGCTGGTATGTACTGTGTTAATCATAATACTTTTGGCTGACCAGTCACACAAACCTTTGCCTAATTTCTTTTATTAATGCTTCTCTCCAAAAAGAGTATAAAATGGCTTTTGAAAAGACATATATATATATATATATATATATATATATATATAAAACTTTTAGAATAAGATAGAAAATCAGAGCCATAAGCCTGGAGGATGAATTTAGCAGTGAGCTTCCTGAGTGTGAGTACAGAAGAATAAGCACTAAGTCTGTTAACTCTTTTTATTTGATAGAAGTATATCATTTCTTTAAGAAGGATGCTGTTTTTTTAGTGGAATAACTAATTTCTGTTTTTCTTCTTATTTGTAGGTGTCCATACAGTGACCAACTGCTTTGTAGTTCCGATGGCAACTGGTATGAGTCTAACCCTGTGTTTCTTAACATTACGACACAAAAGACCAAAAGCAAAGTACATTATATGGCCACGAATAGACCAGAAGTCCTGCTTTAAATCCATGATCACTGCAGGTAAAAGAAGAGAAGTAACGTATATGTTTTTCAATGTCACAGAAAATTCAAACTTTTTATATAGAGCTAGATAAATGAAAAAGAAACTAAACCTGTTCCTATTCCTTCTTTTTATTGTGGTAAAATATACATAACAAAATTTACCCTTTTAACAAAACATTTATAAGTGTATAGTTCCTTGACATTAACTACATTCCTCTTGTTGTGGACCATCACTGCCATCTCGCTACAGAACTTTTTCATCCTCTGAAACTGAAACTCTACCTATTAAACAATAACTCTCCCCTCCCCACCACCCTCAGTCCTTAGCAATCACTATTCTACTTTCTGTCTCTATAAATTTGTCCTTCATATAGGTGGAATTATAGAATATTTGTCCTTTTGTGACTGGTTTATTTGACTTAGCGTAATGTCTTTAAGGTTCATCCATGTTATAGCATGTGCCAGAATTTCTTTCCTTTTTTAGGACTCCCATTGTATATATATCCCACATTTTGTTTGTTCATTCATTCATTCACTGGTGCACACTTGGGTTGGGTTGCTTCCACCTTTTGGCTGTGGTGAATAATGCTGCTATTAACATGGAGGTACAAATACCTGTCTGAGTCCCTGCTTTGAATTCTTTTCAGTACACTCTAAGAAGTGGAAGTGTTATGTCGTATGTCCCTATTCTTTAAAATGGGGATATGATTACCTGCCTCAGAAGACTGTTTTCAGAATTAAGTGGGATGACATACGAAATGCCCAACAATAATCCCTGGAGCATAAGAGGTGCTTCAGGAATGTTTGTTCTGTATACATGAGTGGAGTACACGTAAATAATTACCATGAATCAAAGTACGAGGATACAGGCATCATTGAGTATAGATGAGACAAAAACTTTAAGTTGGTATTTTAGTATTTGGCTTGCTTAGGTCAAGTTGAATTTGAGAATTTAAAGTTATTTTTTGAATGGCCTCAGTCTGTTGTATGAAATGAACAGTATTGGGCTGTAATTAAACTGCATAAATAATCCTAAAGAAACTCGTGTAAAGGGATTCATAATAAGGACATATAGCAGAAATGGGTAGACTTTTAAAAGGTTTATTTTAAGTGGCATAAAGCTGTCAAGTCCGTTAATTTGCCAACTATTAACCAAAGAACTGATAACCAAACTTAGAGAAAGATTGGCATATTGAAAAACTGTAAACTTTTTCCAAATGATGTTATGACTTGGACTGTGTTATGTTCTTAGGAAGCAAGATGGTTGTATTCTTAAAAAAATCCAAAAACTTGCATCATAGTTGTTTGAAAACAAAAATAGGGTTGAGTGTAGAGAATTTGAGAAATAATAGAGAATTAACTGTCCTTAGGAAGTTACTTATTTAAGTAAAATTTTCTTTGTTTGAATAGCTGTATAGATATGAAACCTAGAGTTCTGTGGACCACCATATATGAATTGATGATTTTATAGTGGCTGAAGTTTTATATTTCTGTAGATAGAATGCGGACAACTTGACGTGGATTCTAAAACAGAAGACTACTTGCCTGTAACTTTGCTTTAAATTGCTATGTGACCTTGGGGAAGGCACTTAATCTTCCTAAACTTTGACTCCCTTATCTTTGAAGTGAGTGAGTTGAGCTAAGTGGTTTCTGAATCCCTCATAGCTCTTAAATCCACAAATCTAGCCTGCTGCTAGATCTGGTATTTGAGAAGACTGAAGATGTGAGTACATAACTCGCGTGCAAGACAATTTTTATATTTAAATTATAGAAGGCTTTTGTAAGCTATGAGATAGGTCTACTAAAATGTCTTGTATTTTTCTTTAAAGGTAAAACATTAAGTTGAAGATTGTGATTTGTTTCAATACTTGAGCTATTATTTTTGTTCATCTCTGAAATAAAGAGAAATTTAAAATAAAACTTAAATGTTGCCAGAGAATGAGTAGATTTACTTTTCTATGGACTGAAATTGAACTGGGCTAAGTGACCCTTTTTGTCATCAGTGACTCTTTATTACTTTTGTAGGCCTCTATTTAACATTTGCTTCCTTACTTCCCAGAATTAGTCTTTCATGTCATATCAAAATGTTAAGTAGATTTGTGGTCCTAATTGTGGTCTAGATGCCGCTCCGTGGCATGTGGGATCTTCCCGGACCGGGGCACGAACCTGTGTCCCCTGCATCGGCAGGCGCACTGTCAACCACTGCGCCACCAGGGAAGCCCTTGACCTGCCTTTGACTCATGCTGGTATTAAGCCAGGTCTTTATTATTAGAGAAGGGTTCATTGACTAGAATAAATGTTTAAGAGTTTTTGTGTAGAATAGCACTGCTTCGTAGAGTCCACAATCTCCCCTTATTTCAGTTTATACTAACATTTTGGTTTCTGGTTGACTTGGTTAGGTTTTGAGCCTGTGGTGATAGAGAACGTTTTAGAAGGTGACGAGCTACGCACAGACCTGAAAGCAGTGGAGGCTAAAGTCCACGAACTTGGGCCTGATTACGTTCTTTGTGTTCATTCTACTACATCCTGTTTTGCTCCAAGGGTGCCTGATAGGTAAATGCTTTGTGAATATTGTCCTTCAGTGTTCATTAGTCTTTTACATAAAATGCACTTATACTAATTCTCAAAGATGTCTAAATAACATTTGGCAGTAAATACTACGTGAATGGACTGTTGAAGAAACAACATAATGGCTTGGGAAAATAAAAATTAGATATAGAAGAAGGAAAAACAACTAGTACCAAGTGGAGATCCTTTTATCACCTGAGTAGATGCAGAGCATCTCTGTTTTCTTGCTCTTCTTTATGTTTCTGGACATCTTGCATCTTTTTCCTTATTGTTTAATAGAAATCTCTAAGCTAAATTTTGGATTTACCTACTTGTTTTTATTGCCATCTCCACTTTGATCTTACAATTAGTTTTCATATATAGGAACTATCAGTATTAACAGATTTTAAAGAGAAAATTTTAGAATTATTGTCCTCTAATTTTTTTTTAATTGCAAGACTAACCCAGATATACAGTTAGGTATATAATTGTCTTTGCATTTTGAGAAAAATGCAGATATTTAAGAAAAATTTTTTTAAAAAGGCAAACGTTTGCTTTTCTGAAGGATGGCTGCAAATTTTTATTCTGAAAATGTAGTAGGCTTAGGTATAGTAATAAATATTTCTAGTTTTGACAGCAACTGTTGGTTTCATTTTAACATTTTGAACAGAAGTGCTAATAATTTGTGAAAAAACTATTGCTTTGGACTATTTTCATAGCATCAAGTTATACTTTGATTTTAATTCATGGAGTCATATAATTTGGCAGTAATTAATGCATGTTAGCTTTTACTATAGGCAGACTTTAAGAGACAATTTTAAAACCCTGCTCTTGAAAATTTACCTTGCTTCATTCATGAGTCTGGATTCTATTTTCAGATCATGTTGCATATGCTTTAGTTGTTTATTCATTATTTATCAATCAAATTTTAAATTTGTATTTAAATATTAAATAAGCATCTTTAGTCTTTCTTCATTGATGTTTTTGCTATCTAGAAAAATTTTAATGTGGTTGAAATAAATTACATTTCTAAAAACACCATATGAATATTTGTATTAGTTAAATTATTTATCCTTGAGGATATCTTTGTTTTTGTTTCATTTTGACTAACTTTTTTTTAATTGACGTATTTTTAATTGATGTATAGTTGATTTGCGGTGTTGTGTTAGTTTCTGGTGTACAGCAAAGTGATTCAGTTATACATATAGATGTATATGTATATATCTATATAACATATATACACACATACATATATATATATTCTTTTTTGTATCTTTTTCATTATGGTTTATTATAGGGTATTGAATATAGTTCCCTGTGCTATACAGTATGACCTTGTGGTTTGTTTATTTTATATACAGTAGTTTGTATCTGCTAATCCCAGACTCCTAATTTATCCCTCCCCTAGCCTCTTTCCCTTTTGGTAACCATAAATTTGTTTTCTGTGTCTGTGAGTCTGTTTCTGTTTTGTAAGTTCATTTGTATCATATTTTACATTCCACATATAAGTGATAGCAAATGGTATTTGTTTTTCTCTGTCTGACTTCTCTTTGTATGGTAATCTCTAGGTCTGTCCATGTTGCTGCAAATGTCATTATTTCATTCTTTTTTATGTCTGAGTAGTATTCTGTTATATATACAGACCACATCTTTATCCATTCATCTGTAGATGCACATTTAGGTTGCTTCCATATCTCGGCTATTGTACCTAGTGCTGTTATGAATATAGGGGTGCATGTATCTTTTTGAATTAGAATTTTGTCTGTGTATATGCCCAGGATTGGGATTGTTGGATCCTATGGCTACTCTGTTTTTAGTTTTTTTAAGGAACCTCCATAGTCTTTTCCATAGTAGCTGTACCAGTTTACATTCCCACCAACAGCATAGGAGGGTTCCCTTTTCTCCACACCTTCTCCAGCATTTATTAATTGTAGACTTTTTAATGAAGGCCATTCTGACTGGTGTGAGGTGATACCTCATTGTAGTTTTGATTTGCATCTCTCTAATACTTAGCGATGTTGAGCATCTCTTCATGTGCCCATTGGCCATCTGTATCATTTTGAATAACTGTTTTGGAATGTTTACAGTATGCCTGGTATAGTGCTAAGTACATTTTACATGCATTTTCTCCTTTGGAAAAAATCAAAAAGTTTTTTTTTCAGTCAATAGAATTCTCATATACTATTTTTTGGTGGTGTTACATAATGAATGTTTCTGATTAGAGTGAACTTTAGGAAAATGGTGATGCTCAGTTATTAGTAATATGTTTGAATTTCTGATTTTATTAAATTTAAAAATACATTTTGATTTCTTTAAGTTTAATTCCTTTATAGTCTTAATTTGAACATATATATTGTCTTTATTAGTTAACTGGACAGAGAGTATTGTGGGGCAAAATCGAAGAAAATGTTAAAAAAAAGAAGAGCATCATTTCTTCAAATTGAGAAACACCTTAAATTGGCTTCTAAGTTAGAATACAATCTGATTCACATGGAAAATATTTTTTCTGCTTCTCTTTGCCTTTCTCATACACAATGAAAATATTAGCAAATTTGATCAATTCAGAATATTTAAAACTACTCAAGTGATTTAAAAAAAATAGTACTTTATGTTATTATACTGCCTTACTCTCAAGGAAGCTTGTTATCAAGGAATACTTTCATTAGAACACAAACATGTGAAAGTGCCTTTTATGAAGAAAATACTTGTGTGTATCCCAGAAGGTCCATTTTGTTAAAAACAAAACCTGATTAGTTTTCTGCTTGATTTGTGAGGTTTATGAAAATGAGTGATAAAATAAGTTTTTAATTCATAAAACTTTTAGGGAAGTAAATTGAAAACTTCTGACAGTTGAATAGAATAATGTTAGTTCTGTTTGTAGTTTAAAAACATATTAATGCACAGCTACTAAAAAAGGAAAATGTATTCTGTGTAAGTTGATAAGTAAACCATATAATATATATTTGTAGTACATTTATCTGAGAAATAATTTTTATTCTCTCAAAATGCTTTACTTCCAGATTTTTTATACTGTAGACAGAACATTTTTTAAAAATTAATTTTATCAAACCATAGGATTTAGTTTTACCTTCATAGTTTGAAGACATTTCTGTTAGAGATGACTTCAGTCACAAGTATTATTTGGTTTTGCAAAGGAACATCATTTATTACACTCTAATTGAAATTTATTACCTTACTTGTATAAAGTTAGACTCTCAGATTGTTTTAATATGGGGAGTGTCAAATGAAGGAGTACGAGTGAATTTAAAACCAGCAGCTATTTAAAAGATTCTTTAGTATCCAAGTTGTTGGAAAATGTTATTTTGGTACTGAAATATTTTAATGTTCTGTATTTTTTAATACATTAAAATCTATTTGAAAATGTATTTTTTACTTTATGAGATGCTTAATGTGAGATTTCTTAACATTTCAAGATATGCTGATTATTTTGCGGACATTAGCTTAGGATGATAAGCAACCGAAAGCATTTAAAAATGAGCATATCAACCTTGTAAGAGGTCTTTATAAATAATCTGCTTCTTGCTTTTTATATAGGAAATTTTCAGGTGATTTAAAAGCTACTATCTATGTAAGATTTTTCTAAATACACATTTTCTTATTTATTGGTGACATTAATTTAAAAGCTTTTTCAAGTTTATCCTTAAATGCCTGCTATGCATTTCCAAGGTGCCAAACTATATGCTAAAATACTGCTGTAGAAATTTCAGTTTGTCTTTTTTTTCCCCTAGTATACTTTAAGGATAACTATTAAATTAAAAACGTTTTCTCGTAATTTATTAAGACAGAGTATGAATATGTCTTTCTATTGAATATGTTTATAGATTAGAAGAACTGGCTGTGATTTGTGCTAATTATGACATTCCACATATAGTTAACAATGCGTATGGAGTGCAGTCTTCAAAGTGCATGCACCTCATTCAGCAGGTAAGAGAGTTTCCAAAGATATGTCAGGGAAAAATGGATTTTAACATATTTGGGATTATTACTTTGTGTTTCTTACAACCTAATACAGAAAAACGGTTAATCTAGCATCTTCTAATTCATGGAGCATTAGAAATTTGCACCCAGTAGTCACTCAGTAAAAGTCATTATTCTTTGCTAGTGTCATTGGACTATAGTTTTGGTCAGCACCAACGTGGAAATACTTTAGTAGCTTATTTTTTTAACTTTCTGAGAATGTTCCATTGCCAATGTTTTTTTCATTTTTCTAATATAGTGGGTTATAGTGTTTTTAAAACTATATTGATTAGTGAAAATGACTTCATTTATAAACATTCTAGCGTATAACTATGGAGTTGGCAGGTTTTTAAAAACTGTGATTTTATTTTTTTTTATTTTTATAAGCATCACCTAGATCCCAGTCATCTGTTTTAGATTCTTATTTTTAAAACATGTCTGAGCTTCCCATCCCACTCAGGGTAAGAGTCCCACTCAGAGTAAGAGTCCCATCCCACACAGCCATGGCTCTGTGTCCAGGCATCTGCAGCTTCCCTGATTTCATTTCCTGCTGCTCTCCCTCTTACCCACCCTCTTGGCACATTTGCCTCCTTTCTCTTCCTCTCTTGTGCTACGCGTGTGCACCCCACTCCGGCTCATACCTCTTGTTAGGTTGCTTTTCAAGAGAGTTGCGTGGCTTGTTACCTGACTTTCTTTAGATTGATGAGACTTTCTCAGACACCTTATCTAAAATAACACCTTCTTCCTTGCCAGCATTTTCTATCCCTCTTTTTCTGTTTTGCCATATTCATTGATTTTAAAGTACACATTTTTCCATGTTATATCTCTGAAATTGAGGTGTCTTATAATGTTAATTGGCAATGTTTATTCTTACCTAGTGGTATGTAAGGTAATGGTGCTTCTTGAAATTGATGGCCTCTTGCTCTTTTTCTCCATAGCACTTGTCACCATTTGATATGATGTTTGTTTACTGTCTACTTATTGGTAGTGATTAGAATTAAGGTTCTGTTAGGGAAAGGACTTTGTTTTGTTCACTGTTGTGTCCTCAATACTTAGGACAGTACCTGGTACATAACTGACACTCAATAATTGGTTACTCAAACAATTGAATGAATAAATGATGTATTACATTTACTTACAGTGATTAATTATTCACACTATATCAGGATATGGATAGATATTATCTGGGTATGATATGAATTTTATGATTTGCGTGCATAATGACGTTAGTCAAATATTCAGTTTTGACACACATGTGATATGTGGAGAAGAGTTACTCACAGATTATCTGTGGCCTTCTGCCATGTGGTGGTGAGTGCTCCTTAGCCCTGTAGATCCTATCTCATAATTTTTTTTGTTTTCTTTTTTGTTATTTTGAGTACTAGTATTATCTCTGATATAAATATGGTTTATACAGTAGTATTAGCTGATTTGCTTAATTTCTTTACTCAAAGTTTGTACCAGTTAGTATGTAACTGACTGCAAGTAACAAAAACCCAACCCAAATTAGCTTAATCAATAAGGAAATAGATTAGTTTACATAACAAAAGAAGTCCAGAGGTGGAGTGGTCGTATGCATGGTATTCGAGGGTTTCTTAAAACCTTTGAGGAAGACCATTTACTGTTTCCTTGGTATCCTTTTGCATTATTCCTTAACTTTTTAAGGCTTATCACAGTTTCAGACTAGATTATATCTAATTTGAATGGTAGCAGAGGAAGGTTGTACAGTTAGCTATGCTGGAAATCTTGAAAAAACATACTATTTCAGTGATTCATTTTTATTCCTCCTCCCCTTTTTCCTTTCTCCTCCACTTTAATTTTTAGCAGCCTTAATTCTTTTAAAAGTCAGATATTCTAGCATTCCTAAAAGTTTAGAAAAGTGAGGAAGGGATAGAAGATCACTCATAACCCTGTTACCCTAACAATTACCCTTAATAATTTGTGTATCCCTTTTTTCTCTTTCTTTAATACATATACATATTGCTTTTTACATGGTTATAGCCATTGTGTACATTTAGTATTAACTTTCTAAAATGTAGTCAAAAGCATATTTAATTTTTAAACTTAAATATAAACTTAGATTATATTTCTGTACTCTCCACATGCTTATAAAGTCTTCATTGATCAGTTTAATGGCTCCTTAACATTTACCCATATGTTATGTACTTAACTCAGCAGTGCTCATTGTTTTGGTGCTCATGACATAGTTTTGAATACTAGAAAATTTGGTGGTGTAATTGAAGAGATTAAGACTCTTAAATGAAAACAAGCTCCAGGATACAATATGAAAGCTGCCCATGGAGTTGTGCATCACGAATACCCTACTTTGTCATCACCTCTCTTAATTCGTGAGGTGGTTTTACTAAAATTTTAACCAGAAAATAACACTATAAGATGGTAAATGAATTTTTATAAGGTAGCTGTTGTATTGTTGCAGATACTGTATTACCTTCTAGAATGGACATTTCTTTAAAAAAAAAAAAAGCAGTACATAAAAATTGGCCCTCACAAAAAGAGATGGTGTCCCTATTGCTTTCAGCCAAATAAATACTTGGGTCTTATTCAGTGCTAGTTGTTTCATGACATTCTAAAAAATTAAAATTAGCTTTAATTTATCTCAGTAGTTTTTATCAGTTGTACATACCATTTACTGAGTACCCATACGCACCATGTGTCAGGCATCCTGCTAGATTTTTTTTTTTTTTTTTTTTTGCGGTACGCGGGCCTCTCACTGTTGTGGCCTCTCCCATTGCGGAGCACAGGCTCCAGATGCACAGGCCAGCAGCCGTGGCTCACGTGCCCAGCCGCTCCGCGGCATGTGGGATCTTCCTGGACCGGGGCACGAACCCGTATCCCCTGCATCCCCTGCATCGGCAGGCGGACTCTCAACCACTGCACCACCAGGGAAGCCCCCTGCTAGACTTGTAAAGTTTATTAACTTAATCCTAACAGTTTAAGGTGTACTTCTCATTGTTTCCGTTCTACAAGTGAGGAAACAAACTCGGAAGTATTAAGTGACTTGCCTAAGGTCCCAAGCTGCAAAATGGCCCATATAGTTCAGTGTGATTCCAAATCCCTTTATCTTTGTCTAAAAATCAAAGTACTAAAACTGGGAAGCTTTCTTGAGAAGATAGTATTATAATAATCAAGCAAATAATGAAGAAAGAGGTATAACTAAAATGTTTCAGAATTTTTTTTTTTTAGGGCAATGTCCCAGAATGACTCAATGCTGAGCATATAGAGCATTCTGATATGCATATGTAGTCCCCAGGAAATTAGCTTTGCAGAACCTATACTTCTGACATATACTAAACTGACTAATTTAGGAGACTCATGGAATATGGATGTGAGGACACGTTAATAGAGAGGGTTGTAGTAGAGTCACAAAAATACATAGAATTAAGGATTGTAAGGCTCCCCAAGTGTGGGAAGCAGCAGCTTTTGTTTATTGAGAATTTGAGAGAAGTAGGTGTTATACTAGTTATTCATAGACCTAATTGTCAGTTCATTCAACTGATATTTGCAGGGTTCCCACGGATGTGCCAGGCAGCAGGGTAGGCACTGGGGATGCAGTAGTAAATACAACAAAATCTTTATCCTCATGGAACAGAAGCAGACAGTAAACAATAAGGATGACAGGTCTTGATAAATGCTCTAGTATTTGTGGGGGAGGAGTATCAGATGGTGTGATCCAGGAAGTCCTCTCTGAGAAGTAACATTTGAGCAGAGCCCCGAGTGTTATGAAGGCATGAGCTGGGCAGCTCTCTGGAGAGATTCCAGACAGAAGGTAACATCAAATGCCAAGACATTGAGGCCGGGATGTGCTTGGAATGCATGAAGAATAGCAAGAGGCCAGCGTGGCCGGACCAGGGCAAATGAGAGCAGCAGTGGTCGTAAAGAAATTTGAGGTGTGTTAATTGAGGTGTGTTAAAGATTTGAGATTTTATTCTTGATATGGTCATCAGCCATTGGAGGGTTTTGAGCAGGAGAGTGACGTGTGACGGCTGCGCTGTGGGGAATGGCCTGTAGGAAGGCAAACGGGGAACGCTGTTGCAGTAGCCCACATGAGATGCGTTGGTGGCATGGGCCAGGGTGGTTGCTGTTAAGGTGTTAAGAAATGGTTGGATTCAGATGTATTTTGAGAGTCGATCTTACACGGTATGCTGATGAACCAGATGCAAGGAACGAGGAAATGAGGATTCAGGGACTCCAAGACTTTTGGCCTGAGTTGCTGGAAGGATGGAAATGCCATAGGAATAATATTTTACTTTTATTTATTTATTTTTTTTGCGGTACGCGGGCCTCTCACTGCTGTGGCCTCTCCCGTTGCGGAGCACAGGCTCCGGACGCGCAGGCTCAGCGGCCATGGCTCATGGGCCCAGCCGCTCCACGGCATGTGGGATCTTTCCAGACCGGGGCATGAGCCCGTGTCCCCTGCATTGGCAGGCAGACTCTCACCCACTGTGCCACCAGGGAAGCCCAATATTTTATTTTTTAAACATGGACTCTTCATCCTGACTACCTAGGTTTTTGCCTGGGTGACTTTCAGTAAGGTGCTTTAACTGCCTGGATTTGAATCTCAGCTGTGCTATTAACTACATTTCTGACCTTGGGCATGTCACTTTAATTTCACTGTGCCTTAATTTTCTCATCTGTGAAATAGCTATTATTGTGGCATCTGCCCAGATAGCTATTGCATTGGTTAACTGAGTTAAGAATGTAAAGTGCTTAGAACAGTGCCTGATGCATAGTAAGTTCTTAGTAAATTTTGGCTGTAATTATTATATGAACAATGATCTGTTTTATTCACTGCTGCTATGCCCAGAACCTGGAACAATGTTCGGCAGATGATAGGTGCCCAAATATTTGTTCCCTGAATAAATGAGTGAATGGATGAACTGATAAATGGCAACCGTTTACTTCTCCTGTGTTTCCTATTCTGTTTAAGCCCTTCCAGCCTTCTGGTGTTTTTCTCTCCTCCTCATTAATGGCCCCAGACTTTAGTGTGGAGAATGAGGTCTATACACCGTTCCTGAGGTTGGGTCCAGCCTGTTTGTTTTCTTGCCACAGAATTTGCTACCCTTTGAATGCTTCTGTGTTTTAGTGATGAAGGGGTTCTAGCAAAGTCTGGTGCACTGATTGCTCTCTTAGTACTCCTCCTAATTTAGGTTCGGATTTCTCTCAGGAAACCTCGGGCACTACTTAAGTGTTAATAAAAAGGCAACTCTGACTGTTCCACTTTATTTTTATGTGCTACTTTGCATGGTTTTCAGTTATTTATTCAATTAGTCTCATATGCTTCTCTCTGTTTTCCTGTGATAAGGTGAGATTTTCTCTGATCATAGTTTATGAGGAAGTTAGAAAGGAGAATGACAGGGGAAGGTTAAGATTTAAACAATCATGCGATAGCCTCCGAAGTTGTCTGTGCCCCTTCCCTTTTCTGCTTTTGCTGCTTCTACCTATGGCCTGGATCTGGCCTCTTAGATTAGGCTACTTCTGTTCTCTTCTATCTGCTCCTTCTATTCTCCCTCAGCTATGGATGTGGATATAAAGTGGGAGGATGAAGGTCAAATAGGGTTACAATATTAATAGGAATGTAGATTGTGAATACAGATTGAAAATCTGTGGCTACAGATAAAGAAAAAAACTATCTTAGTTGAAGTTTAGATAGTATCTTAGTTTTTAAGAGGAGGAAATTGAATCACATTAGGCAGAAGGTTATAGACTATGTCGCATGGGACTAGAGCTTAGTTTTACATTTCTAGCAAGTATTCCGTCTTTCACCAGAATACTAGATTTTCACTTGAAGTTCATTTGCAGTGGAATGAGATCATCTAAGATTATAACATTAGGAAACATAAGTTATGTAGAAACTCTTACGTAGAAACTCTTATGCCAAGAGTATGCCAAAACAATTCCATTAGTTGAAGTTAAAAATAAAATTTTTCTTTTCTCCTTTATTATCCAAGTGGTGGTAGGAGCAGAGCTTGTTGCTTAAAGTGGTCACGCAGGTTAGTAGATTATCCAAGCATCAAAGAGAGGCACTTAATGTATAACTTATTGATTGGCAGCGTGGGTGGCTACAGTCCATTAGATTATGGTGGCCACTCGTGAACTCACAGAGGGTGTTTAAAATTACTTAATAGTTGTAGGACCCACTGTTGTTATTTATTGTCAAATAGAAGAGCACAGATGAAAGGCATGGGAGAAATTCACTCTCTCTTACTCAATTTTAAGGTGAAAAGTTCTGTTTCAGTGTAGTTCCCACCTGAACTGATACTGAAACTCTGCCTTCCTCACAGGCTTGGTGTGAAATTAAATGATTTATGTGTGAAAGCAGCTTGTAACTATAAAGTGGTCTTCCACCTATAAGGAGCAGCATTTAAAAACTCAGTTTAACGCTTAAAAATATTTTACTGGCATCGGTACAAAGAAAATGAAAATCTTTCATCTGGTTTTTGTTTCTTTGCATTGTTTTAATGGTATTTATTAATAGCAGTTGCTGTCTCTTCTTCTAAATATGTAATACTACATCTTATTCCATTCTAGGGGGCTCGGGTTGGTAGAATAGACGCTTTCGTTCAGAGCTTGGACAAAAATTTTATGGTTCCAGTAGGTGGCGCTATAATTGCTGGCTTTAATGATTCCTTCATTCAGGAAATAAGCAAGATGTATCCAGGTAAATAAATCAGCTGCTCTTCAGAAAAAGTAACTAACAAACAAAAATCCATTTGTACATAGGCTACTGTAATAAATCTTAATTTACAAAGCTTTTTCCCCTTCTGAATGTAACTTATCATCCTTATTTCAGGAAGAGCTTCAGCTTCACCTTCTTTAGATGTCCTTATTACTTTATTATCACTTGGATCGAATGGCTACAAGAAGCTATTAAAAGAAAGAAAGGTAAGCTTTCCCGTTAGGTGTAAACAATACCGTTGACTAAAACAGTACTCCAAAGTATTGGTGTTTTTGTCTGTTGGTTTATCACATTGGGATGTAGATACCTAGCAAAGTCCTAGGGGATTTACTTTGATCTGGATGGTTTTTAATTAATCATTGTTATCCTGTCTATTCAGATATCCTGAGGAATCTTGGAAAAGTGATTTTTGCTTTTGTGTTTGTTTTTGTCTTAAGAAACTCCTGCATCAGGGATTCTTATTATTTCCGTAAAATTTAATTCATTTATCACTTATAGGTAGAGGCTCTTAAAAGACAAATGGACAAATTTTTTTCTTTTTAGTTTTGGAAGGCTGAAGATTTGTTTAGGTGTGACATGTCAGTTGCAGGAGGAAGAGCCAGGTCAGATGTTGGCCAGCTTCTCATTCTAAAATACTAAGTCCATCCCTTGGCATTATTAGAATGCTGAACTCATTGATTATGTTGATTATGAAAAGAAAAGTGACATTTGTGCTTAAAAATAGGACTTTGTGGGCTTCCCTGGTGGCGCAGTGGTTGAGAGTCCGCCTGCCGATGCAGGGGACATGGGTTTGTGCCCCAGTCTGGGAAGAACCCACGTGCCACAGAGCAGCTAGGCCCGTGAGCCATGGCCACTGAGCCTGCGTGTCTGGAGCCTGTGCTCCGCAACGGGAGAGGCCACAACAGTGAGAGGCCTGCGTACCGCAAAAAAAAAAAAAAAAAAATTGGACTTTGTCTCCAGCACTAAAAACTAGCTTAATTCAGGGGCAACTCCAAAATTGTAGACAGACAATGTTGGTAGGGCAGATCAGACTAAGATGTTTTATTCATCTCCCATCTGGGAGAGCTAGAGGCCCCTGGTGCAGTTTTTGTATCTGTATAACTTTCTAACACTTTGTAGCAATTACAGTCCCTTAGATTTATAATAGTAATTTACATATTTAAAGTATTTTCATGTACGTCATCTGATGAATCCTCTCAACAGCCTTATGAATGTGTAACAGAAGTTTAACGTTTTCTGTGCCCTGTTTTACCCTAGTCCCTTTCTCCTCAGTAATTCAATGCATAGGAAGGTAATTATTTACTTTCCATTGTTAGGACATCTCTTAAGATTTACGTGATATAGGAAAAGATGCTCAACCTCAGTCATTAGGGGAATGCAGATTAAAACCACAGTGAGAGGGCTTCCCTGGTGGCGCAGTGGTTGAGAGTCCGCCTGCCAATGCAGGGGACGCGGGTTCGTGCCCCGGTCCGGGAAGATCCCACATGCCGCGGAGCGGCTGCGCCTGTGAGCCATGGCCGCTGAGCCTGCGCGTCCGGAGCCTGTGCTCCGCGACGGGAGAGGCCACAGCGGTGAGAGGCCCGCGTACCGCAAAAAAAAAAAAAACCACAGTGAGATACCACTACACACCTAGGAAAAGGGCTAATATTAAACAAACAAACAAACAATGAAAACAGACAACACTGGCAAGGATGTCAAGCAAGTAGAACTCTCAGATGTTGCTGATAGGAATGCAAAATGATACAGCAACTTTGGAAAACACTTTGGCAGTTCCTTATAAACATTTACTTACCACATAAACTAGCTGTCCCACTCTTAGCTGTTTACTCAAGAGAAATGAAAATTTGTATCTGTACAAAAACCTTTATGTGAATGTTCATGGTGATTTTATTCTTAATTGCCAAAACCTGGAAACAACTCAAGTGTCCATCATCTGGGGTATGAACAAACTGTGGTATGTACATACTCAGCAATAAAAAGGAACAAACTAATGATATATGCAATACTGTAACAACTCTCAGATGCATTACACTAAATGAAATAAGCCTGGCTTGAAAGGCTACATATTATATGGTTTATTTATATGCCATCCTGGAAAAGGCAAAAAAACATCAGGACAGAGAAAAGATCACTGGACGCTAGAGGCTTGGGTTGGGGGAGGGGACTATTAATGGCAGTGAAATGTTTTGTATCTTGATAGTGGGAGTAGTTTCATGACTGTATATGTTTGTCAAAATTCGTAAAAGTGGACACCTGAAATTGTACTATATGTAAATTATGCCTGAAAAGAAATTTTAAATGATTAGACTAACACTCCAGTTTGATAAACTCCAAGAAGTAATCATCTTGTCCTGGCCAGGAGAAAACCTCAGCAGAATCTTTCAAGGGCCTTTCTCCGTATGACAGATGAAGACTGTTTATAGATGTGGAAAGCCATCATCTCTCTGTATGAGAGTTGAGTTGTATCCGATGTCAGTGAGTCTTAGCTCTCCTATCACTAGTTGTTTCCCTATGGAAAAGGTTCTTGAACTCACAGATTTTATTTCATTACTTGTGAAAGAAACAGTTACTATCTCAGGCCACTTCTAGTTCTAAAAGATTGTAGAATATTTCCTGAAATAAAACAGCTACTTTCTGGGCCTTGAGCGTTATAATCATGGGAATTGGCCTGTAATTTAGTAATCCAGCACAAATCATATGGGTAATTTATAAATCAAACTTTTTTAAGTTTGAAAATTTTAAGATGATGGTCTCTTCAGTTTCATGGTACCTCCTATCCATTTCCACCCCTATTAAGCTGTTTTGACCCCTCCCACCCCCCATCTGAACAATGACAAGCCCATTTAAAGTAGCATGGTCTACAGTATGGACTAGTGTGTTTCTTTGAAACTCAAAGTAGGTAAAGTTGAGTGTAGGATAAGTTTCATTGAGTAAATACTTAATTTACTAAATATCTGTTGAGCATCTGTTATGTGTCAGGCACATAATGTTGATAGAGCAGTCAATAAAATAGACAAAGATACCTGCTCTTCTGGAGCTTGCATTTCATATGGAGGACACCAGCAATAAACAAATCACATAAAATATAAATGTTTGTTTAATACATAAATTATAAAGCTGAAAGTGCTGTGGAAGAAAAGAATAAAGTAAAACAAGGGGGGAAGTGGTGAGGACTGATTTTTTAAATGTGGTTAGTGCAGGCCTCGTTGAGAACATATTTGAGTTGACTTGAAGAAGTTTGAGGGAGTATACATGTATGATGGAGAAGAGTGTTTCAGGTAAAAAGCCAGTACCAGGAATCAGGGTCGAGTCAGTGCGTTTGAGAAGCAGAGAAGAGGCCAGTATGGTTGGAGCAGCGTGATCAAGGAGAGTTGTGAGAGTTGAAGTCAGGATGGTAATGGGGGTGGGCCGGTCATGGAGGGCTTTCTAGGCCATATAAGGTCTTTGCCTCATATTCTGAGTGAGATAGATAGAGAACCATTGGAGGGTTTTGAATAGAGGAGTAATGTGATCTGATTTATATCAGGAAAGACATAAAGGATCCTTGAAGGATCCTCTGGTTGAAGGATCGCTCTGGTTACCGTGTTGAGAATAAATTAGGGGGACAAGGGTAGAAGTTGAGCTTTTGCAGAAATCAAGAAGTGATGTTGACTTGGATCTAGATGGTGCCAGTAGAGGTGATGGAAGTGGTTGGATTCTAGCTCTCTTTTGAAGATTGAGCCAACAGGAATTCCAGATGAATGTCTTGTGAGTGAAAGAGAGACATCAAGAATAATTCTGAGGTTTTTGACCTGAGCATTTGGAAGAATGGAAGAGCCATTAACTGAGATGGGGAAGCCCGTGGGTTGGAGGGGAAGGCCAAGAGTTCAGTTTCAGACAAAGTTGAAATCAGGATGTCCTCTGATGTCTAGGTAGAGATGTAGGTATGGAGCACGATACGAGTCTGGTGTTAAGAGAGAGAGCTGAGCTGAACATAAAATATTGGGGGAGTTAATTGGCTAAGAGATTAGCTGAGATTTTAAGAGAATGAGTCTAAACAGAAAAGAAGTGTGGGGACTGAGCTCTGGGGCACTCCAACATTAAGAGGTCTGGGAGAAGGAAAGAGACCAGAAAAGGAGACTGAGAAGGAGGGAAAGCAAGAGCGTGGAGTCCTAGAAGCCAAGTGAAGGAAGTGTATCAAGGAGGGAAGTGTGATTGCCCAGTGCCACTGATAGGTCAGGTAGAGTGAGCACTAAGGTTTGACTACTGGGTAGAAAAGTTTCATGTAAAAATCATGCTTAACATAGTCTTTCAATGCAGGGCTTGTGTTATCTAGCAGATACCATATATGTGTAGATACACTTATGTATATATATGAAGTTATAGCCCCTAATATTGAGCACTTACCATGTGGCAGGCTCTCCTTGAAGCACTTTGTCATGTATTCATTTAATCCTCACAGCAGCCCTGTGAAGTGTTATCCTCATTTTCACAGGAAACGTAGTGACAGAGAAGTAATATGTATGAGGTAAATTGTGGGACATGGGTTTAAATCTAGGCAGTTGGGCTTCTGATGCTCTCTCTTTAAACCTCTAAACTGTACTTTTTTTTTTATATAGGTAAATAATGTAGTTTGGTAGCAATGTAGCTACTTTAAATAGCTATAAATCTGAAGACCTAGGTCTACTAATATCCAGAGGATGCAAAAGCAATAATACATTTAGCAGCTTTGGCCAAGAAAGCTCAGTTGTATTTTAGATATACACTATTTGCTTGTGCAGAACCACTGTTGCTGGGGAACTCCCTCTCTGACTCCAGGTGGTCCTGGTGAGACTGTCAATCACAGGGTCCCTTCTCCTCTTTCTTAGGGGTGGGCATGTGATCTGGCTAGCCTCGTTCGCAGGTGGACATGTGGAGATAGAGTCCTTCCAGCAGATATGATAGTTCATTTAGAGATGTTGTGTCTGTTGCTTTGCAGATAGTAAACTGTAAGGATGTAATCTTACGACTCTCAGCCACCATATTTCTGGCCATGCCAAGAAAGCCTTCTTTAGAGTAGAGAACATAAGAGGGAAAACAGAACTGAGAGTCATTTGAGTCTCTGGATCCAGCCTTACCTGCTTGTAGAACTGGCTGTTATATGACCAATAAATTACCTCTTTCGTTTTAAACTAGATTTCTAATGCTGATACTTCTTTTTTTTTTCCATTGAAGTATACTTAACTTACAATGTTATATTAGTTTCTGATGTGCAGCAAAGTGATTCAGTTATACATATATTCTTTTTCATATTTTTTCCATTATGGTTTATTATAGGATATTGAATATAGTTCCTTGTGCTATACAGTAGGACCTTGTTGTTTATCCATTCTGTATATAATAGTTTGTCTAATGCTGATACTTTTGATTCCTCTTATACCCTTCATAATGTTTCAAACATTCATTTCTTCTTTTCAATTGTCCCTGCCACAACTCCCTAACTAAAGCCCTTACCATATCACACCTGGATAGTTACAATAACTTACTAACTCTTCTCCTGATCCCCAGTCTTGGTCTACTCTAATTTGTCATGTTGTAGAGCAGTGCCAGGTTATATTCTTAAAATGGGGAAGTCCCTTTTGGTCCAGTGGTTAAGACTGTGCACTTTCACTGCCAAGGGCGCACGTTCAATCCCAGGTCAGGGAACTAAGATCCCACAAGCCGCTCAGCATGACCCCCCCCCCCAAAAAAAGATTATATTCTAAAAATGCACCTTTCTTCAAGTTATTCCGCTTTGGGTTTTGGTTGCCTGTAAGACAAAGTCCAAACTCCTTAGCCTCCCATTATGATCCATCGTGATCCTTTGTGGTCTGGTCCCACATTACCTGAGCAGCATTGGCCCCTGCTCGTTCATTCATTCAAGCAAAGAAATGTTTATGCATAGGCCCTAAGGTTAAATTTACAAACAAGACTGACATAGTTGTTACCCTTAAGGAAATTGTAGTCGGGGAAATCTACATATTAAATAAATAATTACAAGTCTGATGAGAGTTATGAAAGAACAAGCAGAGTATATGAGAGCATATATCACCTAACCTTAGCTGGGGCACCTAGCCCAGCTCTCACAGGGCCAAGGGTCGCTAGAAGAAGTGACATCTATTCTATGAAAATGCAACTCGTGCACTGATTAAGTGGCCCCCATGGTTTAATTGTAGGCTAGAATTGATGACTAGTGTAAGTGTAGAATTCTTAAAGGGTATTTTAGACTGAGTCTGGAAAGCAAAGTATTGTGCAATTGTTGGAGATTTTGTGATTTAGATCACTTTCCTTTAGGGTAAGTTCAGATTCAGTAGGTCTGGAGTGGGGCTTAGACACTGCATTTCAACCAAACTTCCCTGATAAATCTGAGGCACACCCAAGTTTAAAACCCATTATTTGGGGGCACCCAGGTCGCTTGTATCTGTAACAGAAACTTGGAGAGGAATATATCATAGCATTTTAATGCTTATACATAGATAATATTTCATGGAGTTTGAGGTGAACTGCACAAATACTGCAAATATCAAAGCTTGAAAATATAACTTGTTAGTTTTCTATTTATTTCTGGTATTTTTAGTTGTCATAGTTATAATCTTTTCTTATACCGTAGCTACTTTTTACCTTATATTGATCAGTCTGCAGGTTTGGCTAAAATTTCATTTTTAAACTAAGTAAATAGAATATGTAGCTCAAACAATAAAACCATTACACAGAGTTTTAAGTTAGACATTTTAAAACTATACTTTATTATATAGATGCAAATTTTTAAAATTTTTATATGCTGTTATTATAATATCAAATAAACATACTATTTAGTTTTTCCTGTTTTTGTTCTTCTTGAATTGAAACTGTAAATAATAATAGCTAATAATATTAAATATTTGCTATATAAACTAATATAAGTCTTGAGTAATTTGATAGTAAACTTATTTAATTAGCAAATTAAACTGACTGTTTGAATGCACATCCCTAAAAAATTACCATCAGGTGTCTGAAGTGAAACTTGATCCTTGATTTTGGGTAGTCTAGTAGATTACTGCCTACTTTGGAGTTTGCCGATTGATCCCTTTATTCTTAGCATCCTTTGCTTGTTATGTAGTAGACGCTCATCAGATGTTTATAGAATGAACTAATGCAGGGCATTTGGGAACACACAGGTCCACTGTTGTACAGTCTTTTCTTGCTTTACACACAATAAGTATCTTTCTATAAAATTAGGCAGAAAGTAAATAACATTTTGATACTGACTTCCATTGTGACTTAGATGTTCTTATAGAGACATTTCTCCATATGGATATAGTTGAAAACTTGTGAAAAGGAGTAAGTTAAAATGGTGATTACCTGTTGTATGTAACAGGCACTGTACTTCTGGGAGTAGGGCTTCCTCCCTAGTGGATACTCCTCTTCCAAAAGTACTTTTTCTTACCCCTAAGGATTTTGGAATTGTTGATATTAGGGGTGTTCTGTCATCTTTTTGGAATCTAAGAATTTCTTTTATGCCATGCTTCTTCTGACCATTGACATTTAGGGTTTGACTTTAAAATTTTCAGCTACTTTTAGGTGATACCAAAGGCCCATGCAGGTGTACGTTTTGCTTAGCAAGAATGAAAATCCACCTTCTTTGAGACTGACCTGCAGCAATATGTAGCTCAGCTGGTGAATGGATCGAGTAGGCTGCCCAGCTCTGCTTTTCATTGTGACTTTGTCCTTTATTAATCATCAGGTAAATATTTTGTGGGGAAATTTTATGTTTTTAGTGTTATGAATTAGACTCCATTTTAGATGTCAAGCGGTAACTCGCTTTGTAACATCCAGAACTTTGTTCTTTTTCTTTATCTAGATAGTGTAGAGTGAAATGAACAGGGACAGGACAAGAATAGGATTATAGCTGCAGGTTATTAGCATGTGTCTGTAGGAGTCCTGCTAGCTAATGTTAGTTATTTCAACCTGAAAACTATTTTAGGCTAAGGGAAAAGTAGGTGGGTAGGAAACTAATATTTTTATGAATGTCTGCTGTATGCCAGGAATTCTGCTAGGTTCATTATATTCATTATAATGAATTCATTATTTTCATTATAATGAATTCATTATTCATTTCATGTACTACTCAGAGCCAGTTTCTGAGGTAGGTATTATCCCCATTTTACAGATGAAATTGAGGCTAGAACAAGTATACTTACCCAAGGAGCACATATAAGTGCCAGAACCCAAGTCTAGGTGATGCTAAAGCCTCTGCACTTTCTGTCTTCCCACTCTTCCCACTGCTTCCAGTCACCCATCCACTGTTGTGGAAGTGTTTACCTGCTGTGTGCTAAGCATTTGAGCCATAAAAGTGATAATCTCCTGACCTCTATTCTTATCTAGTGGAGGTGTGTAAAACCCCAAAGGCTCTAATGTATTCATTGGTTTTATTTAAAATTCTTTGTATAGAATTTATTTAGAACAGAGACTATCTATAGTAGTAATTGTCAGAGTATAAAAATGCTCATTTGAGAACTTTGAGAACGCTATCATTGTAAGAGCATAAAGTTTGCTTTTTAACAACTTCATTCAACAGGAAAGTCTTTTTGTTGAAAAATGTGGATGTCCTCCATAAACCATAATTGCATATATGTAGCATAAATATTGTTTTTTTATTGGATTTGTTGCAGAAGTAAAGGCCTCTTTTGTTTAAATGGACTTGCTTTTGAACTGTGAAAATTTAATCGTGATAGTTTATTGGTTTAGCTCTGGAGAAGCTGAGGCAAAGCTATTTTGCTCCAGCCAGAGCTATTTATATACCATCACTGAGAGCTCCTCTTTATATTATTGGTGTTATTGCCTACTAAAAAAGGAGTGTTAAAAGACAACTTAGGATTTTTTTTTATTCCTTGCCCTTATTCACCACAATGATATTTTTAGTTTATTTCATCTAGCTCTACATCTTCCAAAAAGGCTTTATCTTTTTCACAGTAGAGGAAGACAAGAACTCAGCTTGAAGCCATTCCTTCTCAAGCCTTTTTTTTTTTTTGAAGGGTGAAAGGATCAAAGAGAGTGGAACTCTGGGTGTGAATTGAACCTCTTTGCTCTTAGCCCCTTCCTGATCAACACATCTGCTTCATTGAGGGGAGAAGTGACCAGGAAGTTTAACTGAAGAGGCTTTTAAGAAAAGGGGTGAAAATTGAAGAAATTATTTCTTTGAGTTGCTCTATGCAGAAGGAAAGATCAGTCTTAGACGTTCATTCTTCACATTTGGTTCTGGAGAAGATCATTATAATTCTGCTTAGCTTTACTTTTAGAAGAGTGCTTTGCTGAACAGGGCAGGCAGATAATCATTCATTGTTGCAACTATCTGCTGAACTGGACAAGCTCAGAAGAGGAATGACAGAGGACTGGCTGCTCCTGTGGCTGGAATTTGTTAGCTGAAACTTGGAGAACATAAGACATACAGTTTCAAACAATATCCTATAATAAAGCTAAGTTTGGGAACTTAGAAGATTTGCAGCCCTGAAAGTAGAGTAGTTGAATCTCAACAGAAGTGTCAGATTTCAGGCTTGGATATGGGGCTTCAACAGAAGAGTTTGAAAGCAGTGCTTTAGCCTGTGATGCAAGGAGTATGCCTGGACACTGTGGCCTGGCCACGGTTATAGATAGCAGCATCCCTCATTTAGTACCGTTGTCTTCACTTAAGGACATCTGTGTGTGTGGATACATACCAACAGTCCGTTGTCCATCCAACCTTCCATGTTATCAATGAAATACCAGACTACTTGTTATGTTTCCTTTTTTCTGTATTACTCACCTTATGAGGCATATTGTAATAATATGTGAAGTTCTCTTTTATCTTATCCTGTAATATGAAGCAGTATAAGCATAAGACCTTTTTCTTTAGAATTTAGTGAATGATGCACATCTTTGGGTTATGGGAAGGGATAAGCTAGATGCTGGGCTTCACAACTGCAAATCAATTTGCAAAAGACTATACGAAAGATAATGCTTAATATAATTCAGCTTCTCTTCCATTAACATCTTGAATTATGGTGTAAAGGTTTTATATTTTTTTTCTAGAAATGTAGCTGACGTTAGCATTCAGGTATACAGTTCAGTTTATCTCTAGTGAAGAGTCTTTTAAAATTAAGTTAAATACAGCACAAGAGACATAGAAAATCGATAATATTTCATTTCTTTTAAGTAAGATCTTTCTGTATACATTTGCTTGGGGTGCTTATAAATTTCTCCCTTTACGGAAGTATTTTATAATAGATGTCAGTTATAGATCTAACTGTAGCAAAAAATAGTGCAGGTTCTGGAGTACCTTTGATATATCAGATAAAAACTGCTTAGCTAAGTATTAGTGTAGGAAATAGTGTAGGAAATAGTGGTACAGTCTCTTAAATGATATTTTTAAAATGTAGTGATATCAATGGGAGAGCATTTAGGACCTTAATATGAGAAATACTGTAGGATTCAGTACTTTGAGCTTTAAGATATTGTAAACTGCTTTGCTTATTGGATTACCTATCATAACACTTTATATGGAGTAGAGATACTAAAAATATTTGCAGATGGATGTGAACTTGACTCACTAATATATTCTTTTTTGTTTACTCCCATTTACTAGTGATATGTGATTGAGTTACTATCATGTTTAGTCTGAAGATTTTTATCCTAATGTTAGCTACAGTTGTAGTGGCATTAGCAAGTCATTGATAGAACTGGTTAGAACTAATTTGTTAAATATTGAAATTTAACATTGGGAAAATTTGTTTTTTAATAGCCACGTATGCATTAGTAAATTTAAAAGCACCCTCTAGGGGTGTTACTGAGGAAACATTTTTTTTTTTTTCTTTTTAAGAAATAGCTAAGTACAAATTAAGGACAAATTAACTACTCATCAGATTCCTTTCACACTACAAGTGTAACTGCATTGGTGATTATTGTGGCAGCCATGACTAGATAGAATAATATTCTAAATTGGCCCTCACAATTGAAATAAGTTTTTTTGTTGTTAGGGGGGAAAATGTAGGAGTCTGTAAAAGGCATTTCCTGGTTATCAGATTTGTTTCTGCTTATGAGAGGTTAATGAATTTGAGAGTAAGAATTAGATGCAGATTAAGACTTTGGTGTATAATATAATGAAGAAGAATCAACAGTTAATATCTAAGTTAAAATGTGTGACTCCTTTTTTCTTTTTTAAACAACGCTGAGCATTTATTTTATTTTATTTTATTTTTGGCCTCGCCACATGGCTTGTGGGATCTTAGATCTCCGACCAGATTGAACCCAGGCCTTCAGCAGTGAAAGTGCCAAGTCCTAACCACTGGACTGCCAAGGAATTCCCAACACTGAGCATTTAAATTATGATCTAGTTACTTCATAGTAGATGAAAATATAAATGAAACCTAGGAATTCCACTCTTCATTAACTCTGGTGTGGTACTAAAAGATTATGAATTGTTTGAGTTGCAGGAAAAACTCTTGATTTTTAAATTTCATTTGATTTTCTTATTGTTTCACCTTCTGAAGTGAACATCAATATTAGTTTAAGAAGGAGGGGCCAGGAAATCTTTATATGTCTAAGAAAAGATGCCTACTCTTTTTTCTGTTTCTGCAAGTGGTGATAACATATGCATCCTTAAGGATTTCTATACACTTTTTTTAATGACAAAAGAGAAAGACTTATTACATATAACAGTATGTTTACTTATAGCTTCATTCAGTATGACAGATGTGGGCGTTAACTTTTTGAATATAAAAAGAATCAGTACATTTTAGTGATCTAAGATTTCATCATTCTGGCATGCTGAGAATTGATCTTGTAAAATATCCTAAAAATTTAAGAATGACTATTAAAGTTTTTTTAGTTCAGAATATAAAATATACTGTGTTGACAAGGATAAAAATGTTTGTGGTCTTAAGGAGACTCATTAATAATTCATAAACCTGGTAAGAATTTCCCTCTTTTTAAAACCTTTACCTAACAAAAGCTGGAGTTAGTCATCTACTACGTACTTTAGAAATGAAAAAGCTACTCTGGGTCTCACTGTGGGATCAGACTATCCAACCCTCACCTTAGAGAAAACTGAAGCCGCTTATGTGGCCTTTGAAGTTGAAGTATCATTTCCTCCTGTCTCCACTTGGGTACTCCGTTGGCCCTTGGCTCTTTGGTGCATCATTAGAGTTTTTATGTTTTGACTGTGGCTGGAGGAGGTCAGTGCAAATGGGTTTTGTTCAGCTGCAGACTCACTTGGGCAGATTTTCGTTTCAACACTTTTAAAGTGCTTACTAGGAGAAGAAAATACAATTTTAGGTCAAACAGTTGCCAACTTAATATTTATTTGTAGGTTTATTAAATTCTCACATACACGTGCACATGAGATTTTGTACTTGTAAAATATATGTATTTTTATTTTTTACTATGGGTATACACTATTTTTCAGAGTAGGATCAAGAATACAATTTTTAGTTTTTAGATGCCGTGTTCTTTTAATTGAGTTAAGGGAATTGTTAGTTTTAAGTTTATAATATTTAAAGGAAGTACATTTTTAAACTGCCTCTTCCTAAGTCTGACACATACTAAAAGTCTGGCATGTTTTTCTTGCTGTTAGGAAAGCAGTGGTGAAGAAGATAGAAAGTCCCCGCTTTCAAGGAGTTTTTCCATTCTAATAGGTAGTCATAGGCAATATTTATTTAAGCAAATTAAAGAGAAATTTCAGACTGTGATAAGTATAGTGAAGGAACCAAAATAGGTAATGGTGTTGGAGGGAGATTGGGAGTTGGGGGTGGGCAGAGTCGGAGAGCTACTTTAACAGGGAAGTAATAAAGAAAGGTCTCCTTACATTGTGACAAAAGGGACCACTCTTGGAATCATCTGGGAGAAGAGCTTTCCAAGTCCAGGGGAAACAGGCACAAAGGTTCTGACATGTTCAGGGATTGGAAAGGAGGCTGATGTGGCTAGCATATAGTGAGTGGAGGGAATGACTGTCACTGAGTTGAGTGTGTTGGCTGGGGTGTATCACGTGGATGAAGAGTTTGATTTTTTTAACACTTACAGGAGGAAGTCATTGGGAGGGATATGATCTGACTCATGTTTTTGAGAGACCACTGTGGCCTCTGTCTGGAGGGATGGGAAAGTAGGCAGAGAAGTCATTTAGAATCTATTGCTGTGGTCCAGGGGAGAGGTTAATGGCTGCTTGGACTAGAGTGGTAGCCCTGGAGGTTCTGTGATTTGGTAGCCCTGGAGGATTTGTGATAGATATGTGATAGCCCCAGAGCAGGAAATGTGCTGTTCTTTACCTTTAAATCCTGTGGTTTCTGATAATTCTGGCAGCTTTAAATCTTTCTATATTGTGGCAAAGGAAAAGAATTGCTCCTAGGGCATATGAAGGAGTTAATTTACAGCATAGACTGTACACCAATCAGGGTTGTTTTATTAAATCTAGCAAGTTGCAGTGAGTATTTATTTGATTTTCTTTAAATGTAACATTTTGTTGTTGCAGGAAATGTTTTCATATTTGTCCAACCAACTAAAGAAGCTGTCAGAAGCCTACAATGAAAGAGTGTTGCATACACCTCACAATCCCATATCTTTAGGTAATTTTTTTTCTTAAAAAAAAAATTGTACTTCTGAACCATCCCCAGTGGGAAGCTGGTGTTTCTAGAAAGAGTATGAATTCTTTCTGGTTACAGTGATGTTTCTAATTTCATTACAGTGCTAATTTGTAAATTTTAAAAGTTTAGTCAGCCTTTATAAATGCTGTAATGTATTTCTTTTTTTTTTAACATCTTTATTGGAGTATAATTGCTTTACAGTGGTGTGTTAGTTTCTGCTTTATAGCAAAGTGAATCAGTTATACATATACATATGTTCCCATATCTCTTCCCTCTTGCGTCTCCCTCCCTCCCACCCTCCCTATCCCACCCCTCTAGGTGGTCCAAAAGCACCAAGCTGATCTCCCTGTGATATGCGGCTGCTTCTCACTAGCTATCTACCTTACATTTGGTAGTGTATATATGTCCATGCCTCTCTCTCGCTTTGTCACAGCTCACCCTTCCCCCTCCCCATATCCTCAAGTCCATTCTCTAGTAGGTCTGTGTCTTTATTCCTGTCTTACCCCTAGGTTCTTCATGACGTTTTTTTCCCCTTAAATTCCATATATATGTGTTAGCATACGGTATTTGTCTTTCTCTTTCTGACTTACTTCACTCTGTATGACAGACTCTAGGTCTATCCACCTCATTACAAATAGCTCAATTTCGTTTCTTTTTATGGATGAATAATATTCCATTGTATATATGTGCCACATCTTCTTTATCCATTCATCCGATGATGGACACTTAGGTTGTTTCCATCTCCAGGCTATTGTAAATAGAGCTGCAATGAACATTTTGGTACATGATTCTTTTTGAATTATGGTTTTCTCAGGGTATATGCCCAGTAGTGGGATTGCTGGGTCATATTGTAGTTCTATTTGTAGTTTTTTAAGGAACTTCCATACTGTTCTCCATAGTGGCTGTACCAATTCACATTCCCACCAGCAGTGTGAGAGTGTTCCCTTTTCTCCACACTCTCTCCAGCATTTATTGCTTCTAGATTTTTTGATGATGGCCATTCTGACTGGTGTGAGATGATATTGTAGTTTTGATTTGCACTTCTCTAATGATTAATGATGTTGAGCATTCTTTCATGGGTTTGTTGGCAGTCTGTATATCTTCTTTGGAGAAATGTCTATTTAGGTCTTCTGCCCATTTTTGTATAAGTACCGCACGCTAACCGATTGTGCCATTGGAGCTCCAAGGTCTTCTGCCCATTTTTGGATTGGGTTGTTTGTTTTTTTGTTATTGAGCTGCATGAGCTGCTTGTAAATTTTGGAGATCAATCCTTTGTCAGTTGCATCATTTGCAAATATTTTCTCCCATTCTGAGGGTTGTCTTTTGGTCTTCTTTATGGTTTCCTTTGCTGTGCCAAAGCTTTGAAGTTTCATTAGGTCCCATTTGTTTACTTTTGTTTTTATTTCCATTTCTCTAGGAGGTGGGTCAGAAAGGATCTTGCTGTGATTTATGTCATAGAGTGTTCTGCCTATGTTTTCCTCTAAGAGTTTGATAGTTTCTGGCCTTACATTTAGGTCTTTAATCCATTTTGAGCTTATTTTTGTGTATGGGGTTAGGGAGTGATCTAATCTCATACTTTTACATGTACCTGTCCAGTTTTCCCAGCACCACTTATTGAAGAGGCTGTCCTTTCTCCACTGTACATTCCTGCCTCCTTTATCAAAGATAAGGTGACAATATGCTGTAATGTATTTCTAATATAAAACCTAGGGCTTCCCTGGTTCCGCAGTGGTTGAGAGTCCGCCTGCCGATGCAGGGGACACGGGTTCGTGCCCTGGTCTGGGAAGATCCTACATGTTGCGGAGTGGCTAGGCCCGTGAGCCATGGCCACTGAGCCTGCGCATCTGGAGCCTATGCTCCGCAGCGGGAGAGCCCACAACAGTGAGAGGCCCGCGTACCGCAAATAAATAAAAAATAAATAAATAAAACCTATACGCTGAAAGAATTCAAATCTATGTTAAGTGTTATACTGAATATATGGAAAATAATACTTTTAACTCTTGCTTCTCACCAAAATAACTTGGTCACTGATAAGGACTCTATATAAATATTTAAAAATTTCTACCAGTTAACAAAACACCATAACATTAAAGATATTCTTATAATTTTTAATGCTGTTATTATTTATTTTCTTGAGTATGCCTGTGTTAGAGAAATCTGTATTTATGATCATCTCATTTTGTCATGTAGTACAAGAACTACTAAACAGGATAAAAAGAATGTTGACTTTTATGCATTTAATTAACTTTTAAACTTCATGATTACCCCTTTTAATTTGTGAATATATATAGTATAATATGGTTCATATTTCATGTATATCTGAGGAAAGTAAAGAAATAATAATTTGTAATTGAAGCCTTTTTCAGGAATGGGCTTCCTTGGAAAACCATTTGGCCACTGATAGATAATAAAATCACCCCAATCAGTCCTTTGTTGGTTTATAATCTATGTAGATATTATAGAAGGTGATACGGTATGATTTGAATCCCAGTTCTGCCATGTACTAGCCTCTAACTTCCTTTTCCCTGTCTATAAGTAGAGATAATGATCCCTCACATACAAAGTTGTTAAAAATGGTTGAGATTATATTTATAAAGTATCTAGTATAGTAAGTCATATTATCCGTGTCATTGTTCCATTTATTTAATTGGAAAATTCACTTTTTGGAAGGGTGATATGGAAATTCTCTTCTGATTCTGAGCATGTTTATGTTAACATATTTTTATCTGATATGGAAACAAATCCTTACTATAATTTATTAAATGCATTAAAGTGAAATGGTGCCATGTGACAATGAATAAAAAGTGATATCTCCATGAAATAAGACAGTCACAAAAAGACAAATGCTGTATGATTCCACCGATATGAGGTACTTAGAGTACTCAAAATCATAGACAGAAAGTGTAATGCTGGTTGCCAGGGGGAGGGGAAAATGGGGAGTTATTGTTTAATAGGTATAGAGTGTCAGTTTTATAAGATAAAGTTATGGGGATGGATGGTGATGATCGTTGTGTAACGAGATTGAATGTATTTAATACCACTGAACTGTATACCTAAAAATTGGGTAAGATGGTAAATTTTATGTTACATGTTTATTAGCACAATAAAAAAAGTGATGTCTCTGTGATTGTTTGTTTCTTAAGTGGTTTTGTGCTGGTGAGCCAAGGCTCACTGGAATACTTTTTTCTTTTTCAGCTATGACGCTTAAAACACTAGATAAACACTGTGACAAAGCTGTCACTCGGCTTGGCTCCATGCTTTTTACCAGACAGGTTTCTGGAGCCAGGTAAGTATGTTTAAAAGAGGATTAGATTTATTTCACTTTTCAAAATTAACTCTAATAAAGCACCTTTCTTTAACAATAAGTCCCCCAAGTATGTGCTGAACTGCACCTGAGAATTCATCGTGGAGGAAAAGAATGATGAGGTAGAGGATCTGCAAGGCTGTCACACAGTCAGTCACCTGTGGAACGTGAAATAGTCACAGGAAAGATACGAATCTTGTTTGCTTTAATAGACATATAAAAACAAAGTTCATTACCCCTCTGTACAAATTTTTGTCTTTATTTTCCTTTGTTAGATTATCTTCAGTGGTGTCACATTATGGTGTTAGAAATAAGTTGTCTTCATTACTAAGTTTAAGTGAAAATGTTTTTAAGGAAAAGTCCATTTCCCAAACTGAAAACGCTATGCAATTCTTGTCTAAGTACTGCCTTTGAAAAATCTCCTTTTTGCTTTTATATGTACATAGCTTAAGATGAATTTCATTTTTCATTTTATGTTTGATGAGGTCAGAGAAAAATGACTTGAAAAGTACCTTGCTCTAAGTACTCTTCTTTACGTGCTCCTGCTAAAGAATTTCTCTCTGACTACCAGAGGTTAGAGATTTCACATCAAAGAACAACTTTTTAAAAGGAAAAACATCTTAGATTAATTCACCTCTTACCTTGATGAGCTATATCTATACGCAGCATAGTTTTGACACTTCTAAAATGGTTTTCTTGGCCTTGCTTTTTAGTGTTGCCACTATTTGTCTTTATGTTTAGGTTGATCTTAATTGAGTTCTTAAAAAAACAAAGAGTACTGTTAGAAATCTGCTTATATCAAGTATGACAGTGAAATCAAGCTTTAAAAATGCATGTACCATTGCTGAATTTAATGATTGCTGACCATCAACCCACTGTAAGCAGTTATGTAATTTCTGCTGGATCCTGGCTTTAAAACCCTCCATTGCATAATGTGATCAGATAGATGTAATTCTAGTCTATTGATTACTTGAGGCGATACACGGCAGTTAATCAAAGTGGTTTGATTTACAAACTTAAATATTCCATTAAAGTGTGTATATGTGAAATCAGATTCTGGTATTTGATACAAAAACAGAAATAACTTTCTTTTTACCTTTTTGAAGATGTAAAGGTGTTTTTGATTCCTAGAGCTTGTAGCTCTTTAATAGAAGATAAGTAAATGATAAGCATCAGGTAGTACTTCCTGTGTGAAGTGCACTGTATAATTTTATTTTAAGGCTGCAGTCTGTTTTCATAGGCTACGATTTATGGCTGTTATTAAACTTCTTACTAAGTAGGTGTAAGGCTTAGTAACACAGCTTTCTTTTGTTTATGCGTGATACTCTGTTAACATCACCAGACATACTAAATTGGTAAATCTTTTCCCTTTCAGGGTTGTGCCTCTTGGGTCTGTGCAGACTGTGAGTGGCTACACTTTCAGAGGCTTTATGTCACATACAAATAATTACCCTTGTGCTTACCTCAATGCCGCATCAGCCATCGGTATGAAGACACAGGATGTGGACTTGTTCATAAATAGACTTGACAAGTGTTTAAAGACAGTAAGAAAAGAACAAAATAAAGAGAGTGATGTATCTGGAGTTGACAATTATGATAAAACTGAAGATGTGGTTATAGAAGAAATGGCTTTAAAACCAGATAATATACTTCTTGGCACATGCCAGGATTCTTCCTGATGACATGTGAAGGGTTTCTTTGTGATAATTTTAAAAAAGTGATGAGGCTACAGTATAAGCTAGCAGTTTAAAGACAAGACTTGAGATTTTTGAATTGAGAATTTCATGGAGAATATTTGGTCAAGGAATAGAACATGGTCTGAGCTAGCCATTGACGATTGTTACATTTGTTGTTCTTAGACTGCCTCAATCATTATCCTTAACAGGTTATAATGTACAATTAGCGTTTTTCTAATTGTTAAATATTTGCCAAATAAACATTATGATTCAGATAATTCTTACTAATATAATGATAGTAAAATTACACATTACTCTAATTCTCTTTGAAATGTGTGGACTGCTTTCTTCTGACCATTCTCTGTCATTCACAAATTACTTATGTTTCTGACCACACAGAATTTAGAAAGATCGCTAATGCTACTAATTAGTAGATGTTTGTTGATGTGTGTAAGTCACAGAATGCCTGTAAAATGGACATTTCCCAGGAAAGCAGAGTCAAGGTCAAGGTGTAAGCTTTAATTTTTGCTCAACAGAAATGGATCTCAACTGGCGATGATTGGCTTCTTATATCTAAGTAACAGCTGGAGATATTTTTGGGGTTTTTTTGTTTCGTTTTTTTTTTCGGCCATGCCACACGGCTTGTGGGATCTTAGTTCCTCGACCAGGGATGGAACCTTCGCCCTCAGCAGTGAAAGCGTGGAGTCCTAACCATTGGACCACCAGGGAATTCTCTGGGGATCTTTTTTTTTTTTTTTGCGGTACACGGGCCTCTCACTGTTGTGGCCTCTCCCGTTGTGGAGCACAGGCTCCGGACGCGCAGGTTCAGCGGCCATGGCTCACGGGCCCAGCCGCTCCGCGGCATGTGGGATCCTCCCGGACCGGGGCACGAACCCGTGTCCCCTGCATCGGCAGGTGGACTCTCAACCACTGCGCCACCAGGGAAGCCCCTGGGGATCTTTTTTGATTGTGAAACCTAGTAGGATGCTATTGATATCTAGTGAGGGGAGGCCAGGGGTGCTGTTCAACATCCTACAATGGACAAGACAACTTCTCAAAACAAAGATTTATCCAGCCTAAAATGTCAGTAGTGCTGAGGTTGTTAAAAACTTCTCTAAAGTAAAAGAACTCCTCAGTAAAGAGAAGTTTTCCATAGCAACTTGAATTATTCAGTAGTACTTCAAAGAAGGTAGCTCTATAAATATTACCAACTAAACAGCATATAGATTTTTTTTTGTTAACATCTTTATTGGAGTATAATTGCTTTACAGTGTTGTGTTAGTTTCTGCTGTATCACAAAGTGAATCAGCTATACATATACATATACCCCCATATCCCCTTGCTCTTGTGTCTCCCTCCCACCCTCCCTACCCCACCCCTCTAGGTGGTCACAAAGCACCGAGCTGATCTCCCTTGCTATGTGGCTGCTTCCCACTAGCTATCTATTTTACATTTGGTAGTATATATATGTCAGTGCTACTCTCTCACTTCGTCCCAGCTTACCCTTCCCCCTCCCCATGTCCTCAAGTCCATTCTCTACATCTGCATCTTTATTCCTATCCTGACCCTAGATTCTTCAGAACCATTTTTTTTTTTAGATTCCATATATATGTGTTAGCATACAGTATTTGTTTTTCTCTTTCGGACTTACTTCACTCTGTATGACAGACTCTAGGTCCATCCACCTCACTACAGATAGTTCAATTTCGTTTCTTTTTATGGTTGAGTAATATTCCATTGTATATATGTGCCACATCTTTATCCATTCATCTGTCAGTGGACACTTAGGTTGCTTCCACAGCATATAGATTCTTAAGTGAAAACCGAGGTTACCATTTCTAAATATGTAATTACAAATTGTTAATATGGCATGTGTGCATTTTTCCATTTGGGAAAGTGAAAACTTTATTCCTTTGTTTTGCTTCAAGGAGTCTGTATATTTGGTTGGTTTGTTCAGGTGTTTTGCACAGCTGTCATTAAGAGTGGTTAACATGGGGATTCTGAACATATTTTTGCTGGAGAGGTGAAAATGATGGAGTATGAAGAACAGGTGTATTCCCTTTTCATTGCCCATATGCTTACTTTCTGAGTTTGAAATTCCAGATGTACTGGCTATAACTATTACGTTTGTTGTTAATTTTAAGAAATAGACTGATGTCTCATAGCCTAAGGAGTTAGTGAAGCCTCTGAATGCACCAAAGTGTCAAAGCTGTATTTCTCAAGACTTGCTCTGTGGAGCATTTATTCCTAAGAGATGCTCATGGGTATAAAAGGTTCCACGGACAAATAAGTTGGGGACTTTGCAAACCTGCCTATTGGCATATTAAAGTTTCTAAGAATTCCTTCTATTCCAGTTTGAATGTATCCTTATCTAAAGATGGAACCCTTTTTTTAATTAAATACTGACCGACATCCCATTGAACGAACTTTTGAAAACACTACAGTAGAGAATGCCACGTAGCTTTCTGAATGGTGTTTTTCTCTATTGTTTTGGCATTGTAAACTATGTTAAATGTGAGCTCAGACAGCTGCCACTCCCACGGGTAAGTTAGAATATTTTGGACACTGGCTTGACAACCTTGGAAGTCAACTGTGTTGAGATAAAGTACTTAATTACAAATATTGTAAAGATTACTTTAAAATTATTGTATCTTTGGGGTTCAGATATTTGAAGTGTCTGGGTTCTTTAAATAGCTATAATAACTTCTTTCAAAGGGGTAAATCCTGGATTAAAAAATTGTATACTTTTTTAATGTGAATTTGAGACTGAATTGTAGAACTAATAAAGCTGAAGAGTTGCTATAGACCCTCTCAAATCTGTGAAAAGGAATGAAGTGAGGTTGCAGATGTAGATGCTGGCAGTGCAGCATACCGTCCACGTAAGCCAAGATTGTTTTCTAGAACGAGTGATCTATATTGTGGGATCATCATTTAGTTTAAAAAAGGCCAGAGCCGAGAGACCAGCAAATGTTTTCTCATCTGCAGTGTATCAGCAGTTCTTGGGCTTCAGCTGCTGAATAGATAATAATTCTAATTGAAGATAAATTACATGAACCCACATGTGAGTGATAGATATGTTATAACATTTCATTCCTGGTGCATAAAAATCAGCTGCAGTTTTTATTATTAGTCCTTTCTTTTCAGAGGTTTTGGAATTCCAGCTCTATTCCTGCTGGTTTCAATTTGACCTTGAGGTCGGAGAAGTCACAAGAATTTTTGAAGGGATGTTGTAGGTTCTGCATATTGAGGCTTTCCTTTGCCACCACCCCAGTGTCCTTTGACTTGCTGTCTCTCATCTCCACATATAAGTATAAAAAAGCATACAGTTATTTATTTTAGCCTGCTAGTAATGATTGGTAATCCTCATAATTGGCCTCAGTTATTCTCGTACTGGGGCAGAGGGGCAACGGATGACATCTTTTCCAGTCAGTGACTAAGATGTCCTTTTCTGTCTTTATGATCCGACTGCCCTTATTAAGACTATCAGGTAGAATTTTGGAGTTTGGTTTTTAAAGTCATTGGGCTGTGGTAGTCTGCCCCGAAAAGAAAATTGAATAACATGAAATATTCTTTAGGTCACCGAACGTATTACTAATTATACACACAGCAGGGAAAGGTATTTTAAATCCAATTCTCAATTTGGCTCCTAAGTTCTCTGCTGACAAATTCTCCCTCTGTGTGATACTAGCCTTAGGAACTCTGTGTTCAACTATAAATCTTTTTATTTAGCTTTTTGCATTAGTTGACAAGGTGTCCGAATATGAACTGTTGAATACAGTTATGTTCAGCCAATAGGCACTTGATATGCAGAATGATAACTTTTAAGTTTTTTCTAATATTTTGCCATAGCACATACCTCTCTTGTGGTTCTGTTTCTCTAACCACTATAATAAGAACTGTAATTGAGGTCTGAGCTATGGGATGTGCTTTTATTTTTAGACTATATGGCTATGATAACGTTTTAGGAAAATTAAAACTAAAACAAAGATAATTTTTTTTAACCAGCAATGTTACTTTAATATTGAATTAGTAGCTCATCATGAGTTAAATTCTTGTGTTCTTTCATAGAGGAAAATAGCCAACAATTGACGACAATGACAAACCCTGATGAGTCTCATTGATAATACACTCAGAGAAATTTTTTTGAATACATCCACATTTGGTGCATATGAAAGTTGGGTTTTCTTTCCCACTGTCTAAGATGTACTAATTTCTGCCAAGCCCTTAAATGGTTTTGTTATGTTTTGCATTCAGGAGGCTGACCTTATTTTGTAACTGAATTTGTGTACACAGAAGTTTGATCATTTCAGAAGTTTGATACCTTCTGAATAATCTGATAAAAACAATTGAATATGCTGTTAACGTATAACATCAAGAAATCCAGTGAACAGTTTTTTTCCTTGTCTGTCAAATTGTGTTGATTATTTGTCTCTTGTGGCTACTCAGTGTACAGGTCTAAGACTTACCCACTGCTTCCTTTTATGCCTTCCTTTTTACTTGCATGCTCTTTGTTGGCCATTATGGTAACATACACATGTAAGATGATGAGTTCAATGCTAATGAATATATCGTTATAATTTTCCACCTAATGTTCTACAGTTCAATCTAAGACCTTAAGCAAAATCTGGAAATGTTTATATGGTCTTGTTTTTATCAAGTGGTATCAACTTGAACTTTTAGAGAAATGTGAGGAAAGGCTATGTTCTTCATATTTATACATATAAATGTTTAATTGTGGGGGATTTTAGCTGTTAGAATTGAAGCTGGTGTCAGCCTGCTAACCTGTATGTTACACTAAAAGAAAAAGATGTTTCCAAAAATACTTTTGGTGTAGACTATGTATAAATAAAACTAAATTGTATAATTTATTACATGAAATAATCACTGCTCCAGATACAATTTGAAAGTACAGATAACTAACATTAAATTACTTGCCCATTTTTTGATTCAGTCAACAGTATCGACTTGCCCAGAAATCAGCAAGAAAAGGCATACTTTATAATGAGAATCATGAGTCACGGGGGTGGAGGCTAGATTATTTAAAAAAGAAAAAAAACCAGCAACCATTTCCCAAAGGATCTATTGACTATAGAAAGTTGGAGGCTTAGAAGTATTGAATCTTTTCTAAAGGAAACACCTTAATTAAAAATAAAATAGTGTCACTTCCTTCTTCAGCAAATTTCATTTTTAAATTGTACTATCTGAATTTTACATGTAGTTCTTATTTGATTTGGAATTAGATCTCTGCACTGGTACTTACTGACCATGTGAGTTCACATATTTAACCTCTCTGAACCTCAGTCTCATCATATGTGAAATGGGTACAATCCTATAGGATTGAGAGTTAAATGAGATAACAAGTAAAGTGATTAACTCAGTGCCTAAAACATAGCACTTGCCATTAATAACTGCTATGGTGGTCTGCATAAAGCTATAATGTACCAATTTGTACTAGATTTAAATTAAATTTCAAAAATTAAAATTTCTTCATTAGTTTATTAGAATGTTTTTTGAGAGGGAGTCATCAATGAATTTTGCTCATCTCCAGTGGAAATTAAAAAGTATGTACTTGATTTTAGATGACGATCTTTTTTTTTTTTCCAGAATTTTTCTACTTTCATTTTTATGAGTTTCTTTTTGTTTTGTGTTTACACCTGAGTTGTTTTTTGTTTGTTTGTTTGTTTTCGCGGTACGCAGGCCTCTCACTGCTGTGGCCTCTCCCGTTGCGGAGCACAGGCTCCGGACGCACAGGCTCAGCGGCCATGGCTCACGGGCCCAGCCGCTCCGCGGCGTATGGGATCTTCCCGGACCGGGGCACGAACCCATATCCCCTGCGTCGGCAGGCGGACTCTCAACCACTGCACCACCAGGTAAGCCCCCTGAGTATTCTTTTTAAGAAACATATTTAAAGTGCATTAACTGTTTTATGTACCTGAAATTTCAGATCACAACCCAGCAAAAATGTACAGAGAAAGTTCATTCATTGTGACTTCCACATCAATTGTATTATCTGACCAAAGTTTTTGGTATAGTCAGCAGACCTGCAAGCATAGCAGTTTATTATATTTAGCCCTATTCTTAAGTGACTTTATAGTAGAATGACTGATCGTGGCTCCCAAGTTTACATCTTTGTAAACTGAAGAAGAATCTGAAAAAGAATATATTATATAAAACTGAATCACTTTGTTGTATACCTGAAAGTAACACAACATTGTAAATCAACTATACTTCAATTTAAAAAACTGTAGCTGTGTTTATTGGCCTGATCTTGATTAAATCCTGTTAGGTCAGATGGAAAAAAAGAAAATTGAGACTGGAACTGTATTCAGAGTTCTTGGTTCGAGCGGCTGTTTTCCTTGTGGCCCCTTCCCTCCCTTCTCTCCCCTTATGCTCCCGTCTTATTTGCCACTGTTGGATTCATTTCTTTGTCTTAAGTCTTTCTTTCTCCTGTTAAAGTGTAGATACATCAGGAAATAGATAACTGCTGTTTATCCTTATCAGTTAGTGACATCTTAGTTTGTATGAGTTTATCAGATGTTTCCCTAAGAGTGGGTTATTAAAGAAAACTTATTATAGAAAATTTCAAACATATACAAAAGTAGAGCAAACCATATAATGAGGCCCAGTATTCATCACTCATCTTTGGCACTTGTCAAGTCCAATTTCGTGTCTCCTCTACCACCCTCTTATTTGAAAGCAAATCTCAGGCATTTCAAGGTGTAGCTCACATTTCAACATGGATCTCCTAAGTAAAGGACTCATTTTTTAAAAAGTCATAATACTATTATCACCCCCCCAAATTAACATAATATCTTGATATCATCAAATGTGCTATCATTGTTCATTTCTCTAATTACTGTTTTTTTTTTTTTTTACATTTGAGTCATGATCCAAATAAGATCCCCTAAGGGTAGATTTTAGTGGAAAAGGGAGAAGAGGTGAGAAACAGATGGCTTGAGGAACCAGAGAAAATTAGACAAGTGCAGAGAGAAGAAGGCTTGAGATGGTGTTTTTCCAACGACTTTCCCATGGATTAATAATACTGGATTTATGAAGGATGTACTCCAGATGGGCTCCTAAAGATCTTCCAGGATGCTGGAGAAATTCCCATTTGACCTGCTCCAGGTTTCACTGGTTATCATAAGAAATGGACTTCAGTCCATAGTCGTGTATAACAATTCAATTTCAATGCTAACTTCCTTTACATAAGGCTGTGAGTTAGAACCCCAAATTAGATTAAGCCTATAAGGCAGTGGGGGTAATCATTCTAGATATATAGAGGGAACCCTTATTCTAAATAAATGTGTAGAAGGCTAGTTGAGTCATTGTGTTGGGCTCCAGCCAGCCAGGTTTAATGAGCAGTGGAAGGTTGAGTGCCATCTCAAAACCAGTTTTCAGAGGAGAAGGGAGGCAGACAGGGCCCCCCTCTGGGATGGATCAGAGGAGCTGAGTGTGATGCTCAATGAGAAGAATGTCTGATGTATCTCATGGACCACTTTAGAGAGACAGGAACTTTTAGGAAGTACTTGGGGCTTTTGACCAGATAAAAACGCTTTGAGAGAGTGTTTTTTCCACATTCCCCCCTCCAAAAAATGTGTTCATAGGCAGTAAATTGGTCCTTTACACCATAAAGGCAGAAAGTACTTTTAGCTAGAAAGCTGTCCAAAAACAAAAACAAAAAGAGAACAGAACAAAAAACAAAAGCAAAACCTCTCCTTGAAGAAGTTAACCTGGAAATGAAATTCCCCCTTTTAAGCTTTCCCCAGTAAGAACACAGGTTCTGAGAATGGCTGACTACCCAAAGTCACACAGCTAATTAAGGTCAGAACTGAGGCAGGAGCCACCTACTGGCCTATGACAGGGCAGGGGCAGGTCTGAAGGAGGTGAAGAAACCCTTTGCAAGATAAAAAGTTGATCTAGAAAACATTGTCACAGCTTTTGGGTAAACTTTCTTTTTTTTCCCTTGTGAAATGCATCAGTTTCTCTTTGTGCCTTCCATTTCCCATGCCTGCTCTCACCATGTTCAATTTATGCCCTATTTGTCATCACCTGGTGACTCAAACCTTCTGGGGTGGAGGTGGTGGCAGGTGGGAGATAGGAGCCTTTTGCACAGTGACCCCTGCTAAGTTTTCTTGAAAGCCAGTAAAAATACTCATTAGTTTTAATCTACTAATTATAAGCAAATGGACACTTTAACCTTAGGAAATTCAGCATTTTTGTTTGCATTTATGATCATTGTCTATTTTCCATTTATTCCCATCTATTTGCAGCAAGTGCATTTTGGGGCCAACTTGGTTTATGCTGTTCCCCAGGAAACAAAAAGAAAATCCACAACCAACCAAACTGCTTGTATAGCCATTCCCATGGAGCCCAGTGCTTCCTAGGCATGAAATTGACTGACACACAAAGGCAGCAGGTGCGGGGCCACATGCCACTTGCCGCTTTTTTTTTTAGGGTGTGTTTATAATCAGTAAATGGCTGTGGATGTTTAAATGGTTCCCTAATACGATGGAGAGCGGATGCCATTATAACTTGAACTTGTATTGCCACGCAGATGGTGGAAATAAACATCCAATTCTGCACACAGTTTTGTTTGCCTCTTACTTTGAAAAGATCGGCTGAGCATCAGGCATCCTCGGTGCCAGCAGGGACTCTTGGGCGGGTCGGGGTATAGGCGAGCAGGGCTGCCGTCCGGTTCCAGATTGGCTTTTGTGTTGAGAGCCCCGAGGACAGCAGGTTTCCTGTAAGTGGCTGAGGGGGTTCATTGCAGCAGTGGACCCCACCCCTGATCTACCAGGCGGCAGCTCCAAATAGCCCTTCCTACTCGAGACGTGCCTCACACCTTTAATCTTCTCTATTAGACAAAACTGTTCTCTACCTCAGGAACTCTCGCTGTACCTTCCTCTCCACCTTTCACTTGCTTAGACACTTTGGAAAATGGAGTTGGTTCAGTACTGTGGTGATGGTACCAGCTTTAATTTCACCCTCCTAGCTTCCCCTGCTGGTCCCTCAAATTGCCTCCTTCCTGGGGGTCATCGATCTACGTACTATATTTTCCTCCCTCGGCACGTTGGAGGACCTTAGTAAATATCTGTTGGTCCAGTGATCAACTGACTTGTTCACACTACAGAAAAAAACAGTAGGGTTCAACGGCAGCCTATTCCAGAAATATTTAAACAAGTGTTTTAAAGAGTTCGGAATAAAGATAGAAATGAATCTCTGTGATCTTTTGCAAATCAGTGAACAGAAAGAACAGGGCGGATGTGGGGATAGGGAAGTCTTCCTAGCACCTTGAGATCCCCGGGGAGGAAGCCCACTCCTTGGGAAGTAGGTCAAACTCGGGAAGGCTAGGTAAGCCACTTCTCTGGGGCAGAGACACTGGCCAAATAGGAGGGACGATTCCTCTCTGCAGGGCCAAAGAAACTGCTAGATGAGCGAGGGGCACAGGGTTTACACCAAAGGCCATTTCTAGCAGGTTTGGTCTGTTTCATTAACGAATCATGCAAAAGCAAAGCAGAGCTCCCCCTCCCCCAAACTGGCTTATTTTCCTCATGCCAACCTCCTTTCTTCCCATCAAATAATTTAGTAATCCTTCCCATTTCTATAGAGTGCTTTCCGGATTACAAAATGCTTTCACGTACACTATTTCGTTTCATCTGCTGTCAGTCTCTGGAGCTGGGCAGGGCGTAATGATGATGTGTATCTTGCATTTAAGCCCCAGAGAGGTTTGGTGATTTAGATGGCTTGTCTGGCCTCATTCCAAGGGGTAGGAGGGTCTAGAAACCCTGGCACTCAGGGCTCTGATGCTGGCCTTGGAGCTTTCTTGGAAACGTTGGAACAAGGATTAAGATCCTGTGCTTTGGAAGAGGGATAGGCAAACTTGTCCTGTAAAGAGCCAGGTAGTAAATATTTTAGGCTTCGTGAGCCACACGGCCTCTGTTGCAACTACTCAAAATCTGCGGCAGACAATATGTAAATGAATGGGCATGGCTGTGTTCCATTAACACTTTATTTATGGACACTGAAATTTGAATTTCATATAATTTTAAGAGTTGTGAAATATTCGCCTTTTGATTTTTTTTTCAATCATTAAAAGTGTGAAAATTATTCTTAGCTCATGGGCCACACAAAAATAGGAGGCTGGTTCGGTTTTGCTCATGGGCCACGGTGGGCTGACCCTCTTTTAGAGCTGGTTCTGCCATTTATTAAGCATGTAATTTCGGGCAGATTACCTAGGTAAGCCTCAGAGCTCTCAATGACAGGATTGGAAGAGTCATAATGATTTCCACCTGCAGGGACTAGAGGATGAAATGCAATAATTGTAAAGTGTTTAGCAAATCACTTATACAGTTAGCCCTCAGTGGATGGGAGGTGTCATAATTTGATGATGCTACATTCTAGGGAACCATTTGTCCTCCCAAAATATACTGATAGGGGATTCTACTCTCTCTCAAACAACCTCAGCCTTTTCCACACCTGGTCCTAATGAAAATTTGTGTATTAAAGGGAAATCCAGATATGTCCACAGGACAGAAATACTTTTTTTTTTTAAGCCAAAGATAAACCTTTAAAAAATAATAACTCGTGGTGACAAGAAAGACCCAAACGAAATGAAAACAGGCTGCATGTTTGGCCTGCTGACAAAATCAGGATAAGGAGCTTCTGCTTTCCGGCCTTAGTTTCTTCATCTGTAAAATAGGGATAATAACCATGGTCTCTACCTCATAGGATGGAGGAGAAGATGAAACAGGATAATAGGTGTCAAGGGCATAGCGCGGTGCTTAGCCCGGGGTCAGCACTCCTCCAGGGCAGGTGGACTTCACGTTCTGTGTCTCACTGGCGCTCCCCTCCAAGCTCAAGTTCTGAAGAGACCGATGTTGATGCTGATGGTGGTGGTGAGGTGGGGAGGGAATTGCCTATTAGCTGAATATGCACCTTTTATTCCTGAGCATTAAAGAAACTGAGATCTTTGGCAACCCTTTGCTCCAGGCACCTAGAGGATTCAGCCCCAGGACTGGGGTCATGGTTCTGCGGGGCCCCGGCATCACCACGGGAGGCTGGGAGGGCAGCAGGAAGAAGACGCCTGTGAGCACAGAAAGCAGCTGAGGAGCTGAATCCAGGAAAAAATGCCGAGTCTGTCCGCTCAGCATGTGCCAACCTGGCCTAGATTTGCCCAGATCTGGCTCTCTGCTCTCCCTCTTCAGAAGCAGAAGCTTGTGACTTGGCACCTGCTTCTGGAAGCCTCCATAGACAGACCTTCTCAGATGATGCTACACCCTTGAGGCAGGAAGGATAGGTCTGGAGGCGAGAGCAGGGCTCTCGAGACCCAAGAGGCCGAGTAGAGTGTCTGTCCTCTTGGGCCTGAGGTTTCCTGCTCGTCAGTGGGAATCTCGGCCCGCACCCAGAGGACTCCTGACATGTGCACTGACCATGCTGCAAGGTGACCTTCTGCATCCTGCAGTGGTGGATGGTGAGGACCATTGGTAACCAAGCAGATGAAGTCCTGGGAGGTACAAATGAGGAAGGTCAGCCCTGTCCTTGGCTGTCCCTTCAGACAGCTTCATTGCCGGCCAGTCATGCCTTCTAGCCCAGGGGCTGCACTGGCAGTGATTTGGGGCCTGATTAGGGGAAGGCGGGTGGTGCTGCAGACTGAAGAGGAGCTGCTTTTGCCTGGCCCATCCATCTCTCCAGAGCCAGCCTCCCGCCTTCCCACTCCCACTCAGTCAGTCTTATATAGGCAGCGCTGGCAAAAATTACAGGTCAACTGGCGTTTCAGTTCAGTGGGACTCCCCATGGCACAGTCAGAAGGGGCAGAGGCCCTTTCTGGACCGTTTATCTGTCTGAGACTTACTGAGCCCTGCTAGTTTCTTCTCAGTATTCCCACCTCTCCTCTAGAACCCTGACTTTAACTGGGAATAACGGCACCTTTCCAATGGATTAAATTTCCCAGCTTGCCTTGGAGTTCAGTGTAGCCACCTAGTAAGGTCAGGCCAATGAAATGTAAGCTGAGTTATTGTGTGGGACTGCTGGAAAGTTTCCTTAAGGAAGGAGTAATACACATGTCTGTGCTTTCTTGTTCTGAATGCAGAATTCAGACGTGATAGCTGGAGCTCAAGCAACCGTCTTTGACCATGAAGTAGACACACCAAGCCTAGTGAAGTAGCTAAGTAGAAGGAGTTTGAGCCTCTGATGATGACAGTGCCACGAAACTTTCCCTACGTTGCACACCTGCAGACATTTTTCATGAGAGGTAGATAAACTTCTACCTTTTAAAACTCTTATTATCATGAGTTCCTTTGTTACATGCAGCTAAACTGATACAAGACCCTGCTGTGTGCCAGATACTCTTTCAGGTGATGGTGACACAGCAGTGAGGATGGTACATATGGTAACCTGCCCTGTATACTCCCGTTCTAGTGGAGAGAGAACCACAAATGATGAAACGCAATAATTCCAGGAAATAATCAGTGCTGTGAAGTACAGAAAGCAAGGTAATATTGAGTGAAACATGATTCTAAGCCTGTCACATGTATTAGCCAAATTAATTTTCATGCCAATTCTATGAAGTAGGGACTATTAGTATTCCCATTGTACAGTGGCCTGTGTAAGGACACACAGCCAGTGAGTGGACGAAGCAGCATGTGAATCCCAGCACTTAGCCTCCAGAGCCGACACCATTTAACAGTGGGCCCTGCTGCCTGCTGAGAGGCTAAAGAGAGAAAGCCACTCAGCTGGCATTGGGCCCTCTTATTCCCGTCCAATGGTCTTTATATCAATACTGTTTTCAGCATGGTGGTCCTGGGGTGTGAGACTTCTTAAGAACCAGCATCCTTAGAGTACCATCTGGAAGCTGCATGACCTTTCTGACCTGAGTCACGCTGTCTCTCTTCCATTGCATATTATTGGTTGCAGGTGAGTCACAAATACTGGCCCAAATTTAGACCTCTACCTTTCTATATGGGAGTGTCATAGAATCTGTGGACATGTTTAAAATCACCCCACATATCAGTAAGGCATGCACTCAGTAATGGCCACTCTGGTTGGGGAAGCCCCTGGGAAGAAAGGAGAGCACAGATGTGATGACTGGAACTCAAGCAGCCATCTTGGGCCATGAAGACTCCACAGAGAGACACCAGGAGCCAAGAGCACAGCACAGACAATTGGGACTGTGTGCAGTCAGTCTTTCCAGACCTAACCTAACATGGCTAGGTTCTGGAATCTGGGATGCTGAGGAGGCCTCTGTGCTGCCCCAGGCATCAGTTCCAGTGATCAGTGCTGGCTGGATTCCCCTCATTCTCCTGAGGGCCCTGTGAACTGCCAACCATTGCACCACCTGACTTGGGAATAACAGGGGCTGTGTCCAATTTAGATGTGCCCAGGCGCAGGGGAGTGTCTGTACCAGGGCAGGGCCAGATAAGCAAGACCATTTATAGACGAGCTGGTGGGAGCATCAATGGACTGTTTTGAATCATTGACATCTTGGAAGTGGTGGTTTTGAAATCAAACTGTCTTGCAGGAATCAGCCTCAAATCCAGGACAACCTTCCAAGATAAGTCCCTGGAGAGTCCCCAAAGCTGTGGAATTGCCTGAGGTTTGGGGAATATGGACCAGGGCAGGAGAAGCTTGAGATCCTGCTCCAAAACTCTTCCAAGTCCTCCCACCCCATCACCTCCACCCCCTCATATCACCTCGGAGACAGTGAGCCACTGGCCCCAAGAAGTGTTACTAGATGGTTCATGGAATAGCAAACATAGGAATGAATATATATTATCATATATTATATCATATATTACACATTATATATGTATTATATATATTATCATATATTATAAAAATATATTATCATATGTTATCTGGCTTAATCTTCACTGCAACCCTGCAAGAGACCATCATTATCCCCCTTCTACAGAGGGGGTTACCGATATTCAGAAAGAAGTAAGTCACATGCCTAAGGTCACAAAGCAAGCAGCAAGGACAGGACGGAAAGTCAAACCTGCCCAGTTTTGAGTCTTATTTTTCTTCCTCTGCCTTATTCTAACCCTCACACGTTGATGAGACAGAGGGAAAATCAGGCTTGGGCGAGCTTGAGATCCTTAAGTGACAGTGGATATAGCTCTGCAGCTGCCTTGAGTTATTCAGGAGTAAGCTTGGCCTGGTCAAGGACACGTCCTACAGGAGGGGAGAATTCTCCTTGCTCAGCAGGTCCCAGGTGTTGCCCTGGAGGCCCCACAGATCTGGTTCCACCCAGACACTGCCCAGACCATCTGCAGCTTGGGACAGCAGGGCTCTGGGCAGCTGGGGAGATGCCTGTAGAACTATTCCCAGAAAAGGAGAACAAAGGAAAATGTGGCTTATTAGTGGGGAAAAGGTGGAAAGGAGTCTGGAACTAAAGGAAGGATTTGAGTTTCAATGAGAAGACTTCTCTCCCTGCCTCTCATTCTCCAACTGGCTTTGAGAACAAAGCAACATCTTTTCATATGTTGAACAAATGGTTTGTCCCCAACAGTTCTTGGGAACCCGCACCCCAAACTCACCCTGGCTCTGACCTTAGAACACAACGGCTGGGGAAAGGCTCTCTGTCTGAATACTTCCCTTCCTAGAAATGAGACTGGTGAGCAGAGATTTGCGTCTCAGCTTGGCTTTGCTCCGTCACAGAGCCACACTCCATTAACATTACCCTCAACCCCAAAACCTTGGAAAACCTAAAGCTGAAAAAAATCTGACTTGAACTATGTGGGGCTCTTCTTACTCTTCCTTTATCCCACTTTGTGTGACTAGTCATCTATTTTTGCTGCAGAAATGTCAGTGTGTTTGTGTACAGGATGCTGCCCCAATACGACTATGCCCCATCGTACCTTTCTTAAGACCTCCCAGAATCCCAAATATGGAAAACCTCTGGTTGCAGGAGTTTCAGGTAAGAAACTGTGGAGCCGCCTGAGAAAAATGAGAACACCCTTCTCATCCTTCTCTCCTATCTCTGTCCTCCTCCCTCCTCTCTCCCCCCTTAAAAAAATCCTGCTTTTAAGGGTACTCTGTTTCTTCTTTTCCTTGCCTCCCTACCTTTGTGTCTTCTTAGCTGTTTGGCTCTCTGTGCACACAGGTGCCCATCCATCCACCTGACAGAAATGCATTGTGGGCCAAGCCCGCAGTTGATGGTACAGATACAATGGTACAGATACCACGTGGGCGGGGTCCTGCTTCAGTCCGGAAGTGAGGACAGGGGAAGGATAAAGAACAACTCACCCGGACTGGGGTGGGGTCAGGATGGAGCCTGGTAAACCGCTTTATTCCCTCCCAGCTTCACAATCCTTCCACCCAAAAGCACCACAAGTAAAGGTACTTATAGCAAATAGTCTCTCAACCCCATCCCCTGGCCATCCTCTCTTCTGTAGTCCACCGTCAGGGGATCCGTGAAGGCTTCTTGAGAGAGGGACACCCAAGTGGTGAGTCGGAGGCTTTCATTAGGTGGGATGGCCACGTTTCCTCTCTATTATTTGATATCCAGTGTATTCACTGCCTAGGGCTACTGTAACAAAGTACCACACACTGGGTGGCTTAAACAACAGAAATTTTTTGTCTTGCAATTCTGGAAGCTGGAAGTCCCAGATCAAGGTGTCAGCTGGGTTGGTTCCTTCTGAGGGCTTTGAGGAAGACTGTTCCATGCCCCTCCTCCAGCCTCTGGTGGTCTGCTGGCAGCGTTTTGCATCCCTTGACTTCTGTCGCATCACCCTGATCGCTGCATTCATCGTCACGCCTCCTTACAGCATTCTTCCTGTGTGTCTGTGTCCAAATTGTCTCTTCGTATAAGCACGCCAGTCACAATCTATTAGGGCCCACACTACTCCAGTGTGACTTCATCTTAACTAGTTACATCTGAAATGACCCTGTTTCCAGATAAAGTCACATTCTGAGGTACTGGGGGTTAGGACTTCAACATATGAACTGATACAATTCAACCCATAACACCAAGTCTTTCCTTGTGGATGACGCTTCCAGGGAAGAGATTTCCGTCTCTACCATCGTCTTAGTCTGGGCTTATGACTCCTGAAAAGACTGATGGGGAATGAATCAGGAAGCAGGAAAGGAGCCTGACTGGCTTTCCTGGTGAAGGATGGAGAAGGGCAGCAGCCTTGTTTGTGATGAGCTGAGATGGGCAAAGCAGGGATGGGGCTTTGGCCAGGAGGACCTCAAAAGAGGCAGGGAAACTAGGGGGCTGGTGGGAGGAAGGCTAAGTTTCCATAAAGTCAGGACCAAACAGTGGTGCTAGAGTGACCTAAATGGGCTTTAAAAACAACTGCTCATCTGATGCAAAAAATATTAATAGAAAACTGAAAATAATCTCCCATATTCCATAATGTTACAAAGGGTCTTTAAAGTTAAGTTCAGAAAAAGTGACAAAGAATGGACAGATCAGTGTAGCACTGTGGTTCAGGACATGGGTTTGAATGCCAGCTCTGCCACTTAGCTGTGTGACCTTGAATAAATTACTCACCCTTTCTGGGCTTCTGTTTTCTCATCCGCACAAGGTGGTTAATAGCTACTTCACTGAGTTGTTCCAAGAATCACTGTGAGTCTGTGAGTAAAGCCCTTGGAACAATGTTGAACACACAGTATGTTCTTCAGTAAAGGTAGCTGTTATTATATAGAATGTTAGTATATGTGGGAGCCCTGAACAGACCATGACCATACTTAGTTTACTTCTAGCTTCTTCGGAAAGGCTCACCTTTAAACAGCTGTTCAGGAAAGGAGTGAAAGGATCCTTACAAGCAGGAGGACAGAGAGAGTATATTGAGCTACTTTAAATTAGTGCCATTCCCAAGGCTCAATTAAATTGCACCCCATGACACTAAATAACTTGCTGACATGGCCATAAAACTGATAGGGGAGAGAGCCAGGGATGAGGAGAGTTTTTCTAGTTCTTTTTTAAGGAAAAAAGGGTGAATTGTAGCAACTCCAGACTAGTGTGACAACCATCACTTATAAAATTATTAGACAGTTTGAGCATGCTTATAGAAGAAAAGAGTGATCACTGAGTACTATTATGGGTTCCCTATGCTAAACCACTTCAAATCTTTTAAGGATGGATTAATATGGATTTGGGAAATGCTAAATCCCTGGTGGACCTTGATCTTGTACAGTATTTATCAAAGGCATCCATGATAGCTTTTTGGACAAGAAGGTGAAATGTGTTCTGGCTATATAGCCCAAACAGGTTGATTCATCTTTGATTAAAGCCAAAGAATGCTGATTAATAACCAGTTTGAGAGGAAAGTCTTAAAAGCTGAGTCCTGGGCCCAACATCCTTCTGTTGTCTTTTAGAAATAGATACCATTCTCCCCAGCACTATTCCTATTATTCTGATTTTTTCCCTCTGAATATAGTTTTAAGGTTTTTTGTTTGTTTGTAGAAGCACATTATGAGACTAACAACAAACTTGGGATAGTTTTGTATTTGCATTTTTTTCTTAAATTCTCCCCCCCATAATGAAATGTTTCATCCAGATTCAAAAGTTCGATAATCATTTCATGTAATACCAAAGTCCCTGCAGTGTCTTGCTGTTGAAGAAGGAATGAATCTAGTTGGTCAGTTAGCATTCTTTTCTGCTTTTGTTCCTTCAAAATAATTTTTTTTTTTTTGCTTAATACCAACTATGTGCTAGGCACTGTGCTAGAAATGAGAGAATCACAGGATCATAAAATCAGAAGGAAACTGGAGATTTTTTAGAGCAAGTGCAAAAGGCATTTTCCTCATAATATAGGAGTTGCAGAAGCATTTTAATGCAAGCCCGTGCTATACAGCCATCCTCAAAAGGTTTGCAAGCTTCCTTACCCTTTGTGCTGGGGTTTTACTTTTGAAATAAAAGCTGATCTCATGGGAGAGGCCATAAAGGCAAAATTGCAGTCCAGGCATCTTTTTTTTTTTTTTTTTAAAGCAAGAAGAATGTTCAGAAAGGAAGTCCTAAATGATTACATTTGGCCAACCCTGGAAAAGAAGCAAACAAGCCCCTACCTCCCCCTTGCCCGCCCCGCCCAACAACTCAAAAACCAAACAGCCCCTAGACATGGAGCACAGGCTTGTGCCCTGCCTTAGCCAGTCCCTTTCCTGGCCCTCATTGTGGTATGTGTGTGTGCTGGGCTCAGCTGTGTATACTGTTCCCTGCACATCACAGGGACATTTGTGCTTATAAGAGGAGTGGAACAGAACATGAATCATGGCTGGGACAAGCCGGGAGCGAATATCCCTGAGTTCTTCTCGTTGCGGCTACTTTTTATACTTCATAGTCCTGTAAAGCGTGTTCTCTAAAAATGAAAGGCCACATTAAAAAAGGAAAGGAGCATTCTCTTCTCCCGCCTCGCTCATCCCCTCCACCCCTCATTTGCAGCCTTTAGGTCAGATGGCGGTTCTATCACTCAGGGGTGACTGGATCGTGTAATCCAAATGGCGATGTTTAGTCAAGCTGAGGGTTGCCCTGAGTTGCTGGGAATTTGGGAGGTCACATGCTTTTGTGCAAGTGGCTGAAAGTACTTTACAGAAATAGGAACTGCGTCTCCGTGATCTCATGCAATAGTTCTTCCTCCCAGCTTCCCATTAGGAGTAAGAACCACGGGAGATTTGAAAAGATATCAATGCCCGGGGCCCACTCCAGACCAAGTGGTGCAAATCTTTAGGGATTGGCTTAGGTTTCTGGAATTTCTTAAAATCTTCCCAGGCGTTTCTGAACCACAAAGTTTCCAAGAGCTTGGGGTTCAACATCAGGGAGACCTGAATTTGAAACTTGATTTTACTGCTACCTTTAGAGGGGTGTCCTTGAGGAAGTTTCTGAAACTCTTTGAGGCTGTTTTCTCAGCTATAAAATGGGGAATAATAGTAACTACCTTTCAGGGTTGAGAGGATAAATAAGACAAAATATGTTAGTATTTGACTCATGGTAAGTGCTCAGTAAGTGGTTGTTAATATTCTTATCAGGGATTTTAATCATCACCAGATGCTTATGGACCCTGGGCTCACACTCTGTCTCGCAGTAGCCTCCTCCATGTTCTGTGGGCTGTATTTGAAGGTACAAGGACCTATCTTCTCTCCCTTCTGTGCTCTGCCCACCAATTTGTGGGCTCCAGTCTCAGACTCCATGGGGATGTTAGTTCTACTTCTGTCACCTCATATTCATGGTGAGAGTAAAAGAGTGAAAATCCAGTTCACACCACTGGCCCCAGTGGTGTCACATGTTCATTCCTAACCAGTCACTCTAGCCCTGAGAGTGTGAGGCTCTGATTGGCTCAGGACTGGGTCCCATGGTTCATCTCAAAGCCAGTGGTAGAGTTCAAACTGAAGAGTATGGGCTGGAGATCCACAAGGGAGTGAGCGGTTCCCCTGAGAGTAGCCACGGGTAGGGTTTATTGGATGCTGGGGCAAACACGGTAGATGCCTGCCTTCCACAGCCCGCCATGCTCATGGCCAACCATAACTGTGCTGAGAAATAAGTCAGACCACAGTGAACAGGAAGGTGGAACGGGACAAGAGAGAACACTTTCAAACAGAGTGCAATGGCCTTCATCTATTCGGTCGATTGTCATATCGCTTGTTAATTCTTTCCACAACTACACTCAATTCCTGGCTGCTTCCTGAACAGATTCTAATATCTCTCGTTGCTCATGCTCTCCCACCTGCTTAGTGTCAGGATCCTTCCTCCATATACACCCATCCAAATTCTTCAAGATCCTTCAAGATCCCACTTCTAATTCTCCTCCTCCAGAAAGGCTTCTGTGAACTCTTTGCTCCTTTACCTCCTTCCCATGGTCAAAGGAATTGTATTTCAATTTCTAGCACTGTTACCTGTGTCTCTTTTTTTTTTTTTAACATCTTTATTGGGGTATAATTGCTTTACAATGGTGTGTTAGTTTCTGCTTTATAACAAAGTGAATCAGTCATACATAAACATATGTTCCCATATGTCTTCCCTCTTGCGTCTCCCTCCCTCCCACCCTCCCTTATCTGTGTCTCTTTTATAGCACGTATTGCTTTCTATTTTGTACTACTATTCTAGCACATACTATTGCTTCCCTACTGGTCTTTGATCTTCTTGAGGGCTGGGCTTCTTCAGCTCAGTGCCTCCATTACCACGATACTTAATTTTAAGTCAACTTTCTGTGTCAACTTGCCTGGGCCAGTGCCCAGACATTTGATCAAACAGAATCTTGGATGTTTCTGTGAGGTGTTTTTTTGACGAGATTAACTAAATCGGCCGACAGTGATTAGAGTGGATTGTCTTCCATAATGTGGCTGAGCTTCATCCAATCAGCTGAAGGCCTGAATAGAACAAAAGACTCACCTCCCCTGAGCAAAAGGAGATTCTGCGAGCAGGTGGTCTTTGGACTTGAACTACAGCATTAGCTCTTCTGGGTCTCCAGCCTGCTGGTACACCATGCAGATTTTGTACTAGCCAGCCTCCATAATCATGTGTAGATTCCTTAATATAAGTATCTCCCTTTATATATGAATATCCTATAAGTTCCACTTCTTTGGAGTGCCCTGGCTAATACGATTACCTAGGAGAGAGCTCAGTAAGTGTTTGTCGGTAAGTGAATGAATGAATGAATGAATGAATGGATCAATGGCCATTGGGTGCTTTGCATCTAAGGGAAAAACTGTCTTTTCAACTGAAGCTAATAGGATTATGTATGGAAACATGCTTTGTAAAGGGCAAAGCTCTACACAAATGTTTGTTATTATCATTGTTATTTCTCTCACCACTGTGGCTACCGCTTCTAGGACTTGTATCACTGCTGTCCTTAAGTGGTCTGCAGCTCTTGTCCTCGTGGACCACCAGATACCTCATTCCAAATAATCACCCCTCCTCTCTCTCTCCAACTGCCTAGTACTGAGTTGATTAGCGGTGTTTGATTTCCAGGTCCCTCTCACATCGGTGCCATGTTGTTTGAAGTTGTGCCTCAATCGATGGAAGGAAGCTATGGGGAGGGGCCATTCACTGTCCTCTTTGCCTTCTCATGAGCGAATCATACAGCCATGGAATAACCAAACTATGTTAGACTGAGGGGCCTTTTTTGGCCAGTATATCCGTTGGTAGGAGAAAGCCAGTTTTCCAAATTCATGATATGATGTTGCCAAGATGTGTTCCTGGCTCCACTGAAAAGCCTTTGCTGAAACTGTGGAGACAAAATGATCAGTGGTTGCCAGGGGTGGTGGTGGGCTGGGGGGAGATGAATAGGCAGAGTACCAAGGATGTTTAGGGCAATGAAAATACTCTATATGATACTATAATGATGGATACATGTCATTAGACACTTGTCCAAACCCACAGAATGTACAAGAGCAAGAGTGAACACTTAAGTAATCTTCGGACTTTGGGTGGTTATAATGTCAATGTAGGTTCATCCTTGGTACAAAGTGGACCATTCTGATAACTGATGTTGATCATGGGGGAGGCTATGCGTGGGTGGGGGGCAGGGGGTGTATGGGAAATCTCTGCACCTTCCTCTCAATTTTGTTGTAAACCTAAAACTGCTCTAAAAAATTGTGTTAATAAGGCCTTTGCTGAATGAGAACAGTTTCTGAAACCAATGACAAGCCCCAGATGAAAAATCACCCCTATTTATTGCAGGTCCAAACAGCTTGGCTCTGATGAGGGGCTGGCCACGGCATCTGAAGAACAGCTGTGAGATCAATTTGGGTATGGGTTTATTAGCCATGATTCAGGCTTGGAAGGGTATCTTTGGGGAAAAGGGGTCTTGGGCAGGGGTGCAAGCTACTGTGAATAATACTGACAGCACACGCATTGCTGGGGAAGATTTAACGGCCTCAGCTGTGCCCCGTCGGTTGGCCAGTTCAACGGAGCCTCCGCGGATAAGAAACAACAGCCCAGGGCCAGGGCCAGCGAGCCAGCTCCCAGCCCGACGTCGGGCCAGGATTGATTTCACTTGTGGGCTGACAGCCGCTTCAGCTTCTGAGTTGGAAGAGGCCTAGGAAGGTCACAGAGTCCAGCAGTTGTCAAATGAGAGGAGACCCGTGAAACTTTCCTGGGGGAGAGCGTTTCACCTTGGGACACAGCAGGAGGGTAGCAGCCACACAGCTACACAGACGGTTGCTGGACACCTGCCCTGTGCCAGCCCCAGTCCCTACCCTCCAGGAGCTCAGATCCTCACCGGGAGAGTATAAGAGGGCACCAGGCCTTCCGGGAAGGCTATTTTGCTTTCCCCAGAAGTTAGTTTCTTGTTGAACTCTGATGTTATGTTGCTTTTTCCTCATTCATTCATTCACTCATTCTGTTTACAGAGATAACATTTGCATTCTGTGTACATGCTCTTGTAGAAAATGTAAATACAGAAGGGTCGAAAGAACGCAAAACACTCCATCAACCAGAAACAAATCCTCTGAACACTGACGTTTGGCAGTGAAGTTTTTGACACTTTTTTTCTATGTATGTACTTGTGTAGGCATTTATGTGTCACTCAACACAGTGAGACTTTTTCCGTTTCCCAATTTGCTTTTTTTCACTCGATGTCACCGAGAGCTTCCCCCAATGACTATAGACACACAGCAACATTTTAAAGGGCTGCTTAGAATTCAGTTATCTGGCTGTAGCACAATGTACTCTCAGCCCTCCTTGGATGGACTTGGCTGTAGCACAATGTACTCTCAGCCCTCCTTGGATGGACTTGGGTTGCTGCCGGCCTTTTGCTTTGATAAACCCTGCTGAGGCGACTCTCCGTGGACCCATTCTCACTGACATCCCCCGGCCTGTTAGAGTTACACACTGCCTGCTCCCTAGCTTATGCCCTGTGTACGGTATGCTCTCAATAGATGTTTGGGGACTAACCTAAATGAACAGTTTTGTGTCCTCGTTCTATTGTCTCCTTGGGAAAAGTTCTTAGAACTAGAATTTTAGGACGAAAGGAATAGAGATTTTGATGTTAGTCACATAGGGTCGGATTGCCCTCCAGAATGGTCCTGCCAACTTACAATCCTACATATATTGTCAGGTTTTCGCCTCATCTCTGCAAACCGGGGTTTTTCCTTTTTTCAGTCTTTCCAGATCTAATAGGTTTGATGCTTTATACTATTAGTCCCTGTTATCAATTTGGGTTAAAATTGTTGTCTACCTTCTTTCTTCTCATTAGCAGCTAGCCCAGGGCCTGAAGCAAGGTGAGTACTTAATACACAGGTAATGTCATTGCTCGAGGATATTTAGTAAGCCCATCGCCATGCTAGGCAACCTCGGACATGAAGAGGGATAGAGCATTGTTTCTACCGCTGCTCACATGGAGACCCAGCACATGACCTGGTGAGGGGGGCACCCGCTTTGGGAGAGAAGCAAGCCATGCTGTAGGAGGGAGACCACAGGAATGTGTCCTGGGAGCAGACACGATGTCTAAGGGGTGGAAAGGGGGAAGCAAGGAACATCCCATAAATGGCATTCCTGTCGTCGCCCTCAAGGACAGATTCGATACAGGAGGAAGGGACTGCGTGCAGCGACCATATTTCTTGCACGACAGCTGAGAACCACCTACAAGAGAGCCCCGCATGGTACTTGTTCAAAATTCATTTTTCTGGGCTCACCTCAAAGCAACTTAGAACCGCCGGAGATTAGACAGGTCTTGACAAGGCCATCAGGAAATTCCTTTACACACCAAAACTCGGGAGCCATCTCTCAGGTCATGTTACACATGTCAAAGGTGTTAGAGTGAAACAGAGGAAGAGGATTTAGGGTGACAGAAAAGCAAATAACCAGTCTGTCTGTCACCCTAACTTCCCCTGTGTCTCCGCACATCAGCCTATTGTTCTCATGTCAGGTCGACAAAGGGAATGTCTCCTTGCTGATTCTTGTGTAACCTCACCGTGGGCAAATATGCTTTTTTCTGAGGGACTTAGAGAACTGGCCGGCGTGCACGCTGATGTTGACTAAGTACGGGTGCGGAGGTGTCTCTCCCACAACAACACTCACCATGACACCCTTGGGAGCCTTTGTGTGGTCAAGTTGTCAACAAAATGGGAAATTCTCCCGGGCTTTCTCAGGAAACTCAGGAGAGGGCCTCCAGACACCCCCTCCAGTAGCCTCAGAGAAGAGCACACTCTTACTGTCCATCTGTCCCCAGAGCCAAGTTGCCCTTCCTGGGTGGGGTCAGCTCCCCCCAGGGCGGCTGGCCAGGGCAGAGCGTGGAGGGCAGCGGCAGCTGCTGGAAACTTCCCAGGCAGCTGCCTATAGAACTGAAGAATGAGTCTCCCAAATAAGTGCACTGTGGAAAATTCAATTTCTGCTTGTTGCCTCCTGCAGCTCTCCACTGGCCAGCCACGAAGGTAAGGCTGGGAAGAGCTATGGAAACGTCAGAAAGCAATTGGTGCAGCTAAATCACGGCTGTCATCGCTGAGGCGTCCATACATCCTGATCTTGCTTTACTGACAGTCTTGGCTTGGGACCCGCTGCTGTTGGAGGACAGGGTCGGGGGTGCAGGGGGAGCTGCGATGTCAAAGAGGCTGCCAGATGGCGGTGAGAGGCCTGGCGCACATATGTCACGCCGACTGACAGCATGGGGAATTATGCAGATGGAGAAGGAACCCTTTAGCTACAGTGGATGGTGTTTCTGCCATTCACTGCATACCTACACGAAAGTAATTCACCTTGATAACTGACCATGAACTCTTACTAAAGGTCTGATATGCCGAGACAGGGGCGCCTTTTCCAGCAGTGATGATACTTTGTACAGTCAGCATATCAAGATAATGTTCGGTGGAACCATCTTTCCCTGGAACTAAATAGAGCAGTTCCTCTTTCAAGTTTGCTGACTTAAGGCCTGATGAGTGAGGAACAGAAAAAAAGCAAATGGTTTTGCCCATGGACTTCCTACTCTTCCTTTTATTTCTCTGTCCATTACCACCAAGAAAACTTCTTCCTCTCCTTTAGATAACCAGGGAATCTACCTCCACCTTCAAGAAGGCTTCCTGGATTTACTGAGCCCAAATAGCCAATACACTTTCCTTGGCATGCACTGTTAAAACCAGGCAGTCTCCAGTGCTAGAGTCCCAGCTCTTTCTGGTACTAAATGCATGGCCTGGGGCAACCCTCAAGGCGGCTGGGAGGATGGAATGAGTTAACATGCAAAGAATAGAACTGTCCTTGGAATGGAGGTGCATTCATTGTAACTAGAATCTATGATATATATAGTGCATATACAGTAAGTTCCCTACATACAAACACCTTCTGTTCCAAGAGCACATTCATAAGTCCAATTTGTTCGTAAGTCCAATGAAGTTAGCCAAGGTACCCAACTAACCAACACAATCGGCTATATCGTACTGTACTGTAATAGGTACAGGTTTATAATACTTTTCATTTTTCACACAAATAATACTTTCACACAAATATAATACTTTTCATACTTTTCACACAAATAATACATAAAAAACAAGCAAACGCAAAAAATAAAGAAAACATTTTTAATCTTACAGTACAGCACCTTGAAAAGTACAGTAGTACAGTACAACAGCTGGCATACAGGGCTGGCATCGAGTGAACAGGCAAGAAGAGTTACTGACTGGAGGAGGGAGAGGAGGTGGGAGATGGTAGAGCTGAAGGATCGTCAGCAATAGGAGACGGAGGGCAAGCTGCAATTTCACTCACGCCTGACGTTGACGGCACAGGTTCTCGTTCCTTGCTGGAACCAGATGCACGTTTGCATCTTTGAAAGTTCACGACTTGAAGGTTCATATGTAGGGCACTTACTATATATATAATATATATAACACATATAACACATCCATAATGTATATATATACATAAAATACTATATATATATTAAATAAAATATAATATTACATATATACTTTATATATAGTATATATAATGTATATATACATATATGTAATATAATAATTATTATTATTAGTTCAACAGATATTCATTAAGCACCTATCACGTGCCAAGCATGGTGCTGGCCACTGGAGATGGGGGTAAGAGGTAAGGGGAATAAATATAAAGCAAAATAAAATGTCTCCCATTCCCATCAACATGTAACAAACACCTAGAATGGGAGTAGGATGCATAGGCAACTCGCTCTAGCACAGAGCTGAACAAAACCTTTCTAAACAGAACAAAACCTCTCCCTCGGGGAGAGACCCGAGGAAGAAAGAGGACCTCCCCAAGTTACTCCGACTGCTGGAGGGGACGGGAGGCCTTCCTGGAAAACGTGGGTGTGTGCTGGAGTCTGAAGGATAAATAGGATTTGCCAAGGAGAGCTGGGGAGGCGGGTAATGGGCCTGGCACCCCTGGATCAGAGTCAGGGAAGGGAGCAAAGGCATTCACTCATCCAGAGCGCACTTGGTGAGCACCCACTGTGTGCAAGGCACTGTGCTGGGCCCTGGGAACAGAGCAGTGACCAGCATGGATCACGAAGGCTTAGCTGGAGTTGAGAGGAGATATAAGGGAGAGGGAAAGCCCTCTCCCACCTCTCTGACCCCAAGGGGTCATGGAGGAAAATGGCACCAGAGAGAATGAAAAGTTCACATACCCAGGTCTTTGCTTTTCTGTTCCCTGATGGCTGCTGGTGGAGAAGGGAGCTTTAGAAATATCCGGATAGGCATGAATATGCTAGGAAACATGGAGTTCGGACCTTTTGGACTGGGTGGTCATGGCTCAGGAAAGACTGCCCTCAGGAGAGGTCATGGCCCTGGGGATCCCCAACCCTCAGTGTGTACGCACACTCACACACACACACGACGTGGCCATGGGGCGATGGTGGAGAGGCAGGGGTGTGGGGCAGCCCAGCTGCCCCAGTTTGCCTGCCAGCCGAGTAGGCTGCATAGGTGAGCCCAGGTGAGTCCAGCAGAAGAACCAGCCAACCGGCCAACCAACCAACCAATCGAATTGTGAGAATTAAATGTTGAGGGTTGTTATGTAGCTGTCGACAAGTGGAACAAGGTATTATGAAGAGAACAGTCAAGAAAGGCAGGGTACCCAGCCGCAGGACTTGATGGTGCTGGGGCAGGTGGGAGGGGGCCCAGTGGAGGGGCAAATGTCAGGGACAGATGGTGAAAAGAAAGGGTCTGAGTCTCTTCTCTGACCTCTTGTCAGTGAGTCTCAATGAGACCACAGCTGGTGGTTAGTTTCTTTGGGTTGGAAATTCATCCTTACTGCAGTCTCTCCTTCACTCTCACTTCTCTCCCAAGGCATCTACTGGGACCCCTTCTGGCAAGGCTCATTGCTGGCTCCTCTTCTAGCTAATTCTATGCACCTTCATTCTCAGAATCCATTGTCATGTCCTCAGAAAGTCCTTCATCCTGAAAAAGGGCTCCTGTACTCTCTCAAGATATGCTGAGTTTTCCTATATAGCACTCATCACAGTTTCTAAATATATATTTTTGTGTTTCAAAGGTCCGGGCTCAGCAAACCCTAAAGACCTTATATGCATTGAGACTCTATAAGACCTGATGAATTGGAGCAGAACTTCCTAGTTCCTCGCCCTCCATACTGGTTTCTCTAGACTGTTGGTTCTCAAAGTGTGGTCCCTGGATCAGATCAACATCATTTGACATTACCTGGGAATTTGTTAAGAATGGAAATTCTCAGCCCCACCCTAGTCCTATGGAATCAGAAACTGGGGGTGGGACTCAGCCCTCTGGGCTTTAGCGAGCTGTCCTGATGATTTTGATGGTACCCTATGGTTTGAGAACCACTGGTTTGGACAGTGAGGAGAAAGGTGAGTTGGCGTGGAAGCAAAGAATGAGGAGATGGCACCTGGAAAATAGACAACTCAATGGCAGCTCCCCTCTGCCTTTGGTTTGTCACATCAGGGGGTGGTGTCAGAAATGCCAGATGGGTTTGGAGGGCATGGGTCTGAAAGTACAAGGACCTTTGTCCAATGAGAGAGAGGACCACAGTGCCATTTAACGGGTGAGGAAACAGTTTTAGCAGGATTAGGTAACTCCCCAGATCACATAGCTAGGCTGTGGCAGAACCCGGACGTGACCCCAAGTCCATCTGTCCCGAGGATCTGCACTGCTAGCCAGCCAGTTCGACTGCCAGACTCATCATTATTAAGAAACGCATTTCACACTTTTCGAGAGAATCAGCAAAGTGAGCATCTCAGCAGTGAAGTACCCAGCACGCGGCGTTGGCTCTGAAGGTGAAGAGCGTGTTAGAGGCTTGGCGGGCGGCTGGCAGCTCTGCTGTGGACTCGCACTGTATGCCTGTGTGTGTGTCTCTCTCCCTCTCAGTCCTTTGCTCCAAGCGCTCAGGGTGAGGTCGACGGGGATAAAGAACAGTCGGCAATGCATCTCCCCGAGTTTATTTACTAAAACAACATTTTTTTATTACCAGGACATGTTCACAGCGAAAATATGACAGCGTACATTTTATGTTGCCATTGATCTTTAATCCGAGCCTGCCTCGAGGTTTCCTGTAAAATCAGGGCTTCCTGGCCCCAAATGTGATTCCAGCACTGGAATGAATGACGATCCGGGCTGCACTTTTCTCATCTGAAAAGGCTGAAATTGCTTTGTGTAAATGGGTGGAAAATGCTGATATTTGGATTCTATAAATAGCTCGCCTGCCGAGCGAGCAGCGCCGGTTTCATCTGCGCCGTCTCTTTGGAGTGTTCGGGGCCGTATCACTGTTATCCAGGCTGCGGCATACAAATGAACACCACAGTGGTGCGCCCCGCCCGGCAGTGCGCATTTGGAACATTAGGGCCCATCTGCGGGTCGTGAGGGAGGGATGCTGCCGAAGGAAGCAGGACATCGCCCACGAGCGCGGCGCGGGGCTGGAGATGGGCATGAACCTCCCTTTAGGGGAGAGATCCGCACAGCCCCTTCTCCCCACTTCCACTGGCAGCCTGTGCCTGCCTGCGTGGGAGAAGGTTCTATCTATAGCGCGCTATTTTTAGCTCCATCATCTGAGGAACCTGACAGCCAGTTAATGACTGAGACCCATCGCGGCGTGTCTGCCAGGCTGTGGAATGCGCACTCGGGGAGCAGATGTGCTCAGGCTCAAGGTTGCTGCGTTTGAAAATGTCCTTCCTTCCCTGGGAAGCGGGTTGTTTGGGGGGCTTCATCCCCCACTCTCTGGGAACCCTCATTTGGCTCAGAGGGGGGGCATCTTGTATCATTTCTGGTGCAGTAAATGACATCTTCCTTCCAGGATCCCATTCCTAGACACGGTTAACACAGCCTGGAGAGATGGAGGGGACAGGGAAGGCTGGAGTGTAGGGCAGCTCTGGGCGCTGAGATAGGAGTCTCATTTCACCTCGGGGAGATCAGAAACCTGGGAAGAAGATGCGTACACAGCCACCCTGGTTAGGAAGTTTCATTTTCCCCCAGGAGGGAAAACCCTGTGTTTCAGAGATTTTATGCCTCTCAGGGGCTGTACTCTGTATTGGCTCGAACCTTTAATTCTATAGACCCTGTGCCACATGCTCAGGAGGCCCAGTGACCTGCCGGGACAACACAGCCCGCCCCTCCTTCCGCTATACCTCAGCAGGCAGCCGCTGCACCCAGGACCGAGTTACAAGTCAAAGGACCGGCTTATACTCAGTTAATGAATACAGGGACGTGTTCATTCATTTCCTCACTCACCCTACACGCCAGAGACTGCAGTGGGCCAACCAGCTGAGCACCAGAAGATCAGACTCAAAGTTAGGGGTGGCATGGAAACGCCAGCATCGGGGCCCCAGTCAGGAAGCCTTGGTGCCGTGCTGAGTAGGGTTGAGGGGCAACACAGCAGGTGTGTCCAGCGAGGGCCCCTCTGGGGGATTTGGCCACCTGTCAGGCCTCCTGGATAACAGTGATGGCTGGCACTTATAGCAGGTGGCATGTGTCAGGGCAGCATTCTGAGCACGGTACGTGAATCAGTTCAGAGTTCTCACTGCAACCCCAGGAGATGCTTTCCTGTTATCACTCCCATTTTACAGATGGAGAAAGAGAGGATAAGTAACTTGTCCAAGGTCACCCATCCAGTAGGTGGGGGATCTGGGATTGAGACCTAAGCTGTCTGGTCTCACAGTTCATGCCCTTGACCACCCTTTCTTACTGCCTCCAGGTCAGGCCCATCTGGCTTGCCTTATTTAGCCAGACCAGATTTAAGGGGCCTTGAGATTCCTAACAGGCTCTCTTACCCTCAGGTTCTTCTGGAACAGAGCCATCCAATTACAGCATCATCTATGATGATGGAAAGTGCTATATCTGTGCTCTCCAATATGGTAGCCACTAGCCCCATGTGGCTACTGACTATTTGAAATATAGACAGTATGACTAAGAAACTAAATTTTTAATTTTATTTAATTTTAATTAATGTCAATGTCAATAGCCACATGGCTACCATATTGGACAGAGCAGCTCTAGAGGATGGGCTGCGCATTTTAGTCAACTAGGGCAACTTTAAAAATAACAATGCCAGGGTGTATTCCCAGAGATTCTGACTTAAGTGGTCTGGGGTTTGGCTTGTGCATCATTATTTTTAAAAATCTTGAGGTGATTCAAATGTGCAGCAAAGTGTTGAGACCACTGGGCTCCATGACATCCTAAGTCATTCTAGACTCCTCTAGCCTCTAGTAAATGGTCTTCTCTTCCTATCGTGGCAGATACTGTAGGTAACTCATTCAAAACCATTCTTAAGCCTTTCATCCCTTACCTTGCTCTACTCTAGAGGTTAGAAAGCTAAATACGTGATGGCCATGCAGTTGGGAGTGGCCATGTGACACTGTTCTGGCCAAAAAACATAAGCAGAATTCTGCTGGTGTTGTTTCTTCACCCTTCTTCCTGCCTAGAATGCAACTAGATGCCCGGAGCTCTGGCAGCCATCTTACAACCATGAGGGAAGACCAGGAGAGTTGTAGGCAATTACCTTCATTTCGCTGTGCTACTAAGTCAAACCCAGCAGCTGCCTACCTCTGGACTTCTTGTTTTGGGAAAAAAATACAACTTATTTGCTTAAGCCACTCAAGTCATGCTTTCTGTCTCTTCCAACATAAAGCATTCCTAATACAGCTGTCTTTTCTCTGACCTTGAGATTGCTCTAAAGACTGAACATGCTGAGGTATGTGAAAGCGCTCTGCATACTGTAAAGCCCTCAACAAATGGACAGTATTTGCAATTGGTTTGGAAACATTGCCAATCTTTGCTTTAGGCAAGAAATCCAAGCTTGAGGGCTTGAAATCTGTGCTATTCCAGGGCAAGTTGGGGAGAGTTCTGAATGGGGCTTTGGTGAGGGGAGGTGCAGAGAGAGTCCTGGGAATAAGGTGACCAACTTGTCCTGCTCTGTCTAGGGCTTTCTCGGTTTTAGCACTGAAAGTCCTGTGTCCCGGGAAACCCCTCAGTCCTGGGCAAACCAGGAGAACTGATCACCCTACCTGGGCCCATGGGGCGCAGAGAATGCTCTTCTACCCCCAGAGCATCTGCTCTTAGATTAGGCTGCTCACTGACCCCAGGGGCCTGGCCACTCCTTGCTGGAAAATCCATCAGCTGATACTCTCTGAGTCGGAACATCCTCCACTCAGCATTTTAGTTGTGGTGCTGGAAATGAATTAAAAATGCTCATGCATTTCCCTCAAACCCTCCACTTCTTCTTTCTCTAAGAAAGAAGAATCTGCCACCCTAGCGGAGACGGGGCCAGTCAGTGTCCAGCGCCTTGCACGGTGCCCAGTCCAGAGGCACCGTCCCAAACACATGCTGCTTGGGTGAAGTGCTGAGAGCTGGTCTTAGCTCCCCGTCCCAGCTGCTCTGTCCACTGCGCACCCCCTGCCTTTCATCTGAATGGCGCTTTTTGGTTTGCAAAGGAAGCTCATGCATATTATCTCTTGTGATTCTTCCAAAAGTCCTGGGAGACTTCACTTCATTATCCTTCAATTCAACTCCATTATATAGATGAGAAAACCGAGGCTCAGAAAATAAACTGACTTGCCAGTTTCCCTTCAGTTTCCCTCAGCTCTTGCTGAGGTGTGAGAGGTGGTCCTGGACAGGGCTTTGGAATCTGATAGATCTGCCTTTGAATTCTGCCTCTTCTTTTCTGCCGTGTGACTTTGGGCACTTAATCCTCTGAGCCCCACCTCTTGTTTGTCAGGAGAAGTAGATCAGATGTGTCTGGAAATCCCAAGACAGTGCCTGGCACCCAGGAGGGGCTCATAAGTGACCCCCCGCTTCTCCCTTTCTCCTTCCCCACTCACCATCCCTTCCACTATGTTTAAATTGTAACAAGCTTCTAAAGGACTAAAAGTCCTTTTATAGAAATAGGTGAAAGCCATGTGCCAAGCACTGTTCCAAACACTGGTCAATTCTCCTGGCCCTTAATGTCCATACTATTTTCATTCCCATCCACAGATGAGGAAACTGAGGCACAAGGCGGCTAAATAATCTGTTTATAGTCTCGGATGCCACCAGCTCCAGAAGGCATGTTCCTAATCACCACACCGTCCTACCTCTACTGGTTTCCTACTGGGGAATTCTAGGAGCTGATGGGACTGGGTGGCTGGTGAGCCTTTCTGGATCCTACATGCTTTCTGTGCTGTTTCTATCAAGTGCGAATTTACTTTAAAATAACACACTTCTTGAAAACATCATGGCGGGTGTATGCTGGGGGCTATATCCGTTTTCTGTGGCTTCTGTAGCAAATTGCCACAAACTTAGTGGCTTAAAATAACACAGATTTATTATTTTACAGTTTTGGAGGTCTTAAGTCCTAAGTGAGTCTATCTAGGCCAAAGTCAAGGTGTTGGCAGAGCTATGCTCCTTCTGGAGACTCCAGGGGAGAATCGATTTCTTTGCATTCTCCAGCTTCTAGGGGCTGCCTGCATTTCTTGACTTGCGCCTGTCACCTTCAAAGCCAGACGCATCGTCCAGTCTGTGACTCAAACCTCCTCTTTATTAGACCCTTGTGATTGGTTCCAGCCAAATAATCCAGGGTAATCGTCTCATCAGAAGATTCTGAATCATACCTACAAAGTCCCTTTTGTCATGCAAGGAAACATATTAATAGGTTCTTGGGTTTAGGGAACCCATTATTCTGTTTACTATAGGAGTGAGGCAAGGCTTGACTCCCAGCTCTGCTATTTGTAGCTTCTCTGCCTCAGTTTCTTCCTCGGTAAAGTGGGAGGATGATGAGGCTGGTGGAAATACCCACCTCTTAGAATCATAAAGGTTAAAGAAGATGATATATGTTCAGACGCTTTGTGAAGTTCTGTCAACATCTGATTTCTTGTTATTTAATAAAATGGTACTGAAGGAGAAAGACTGCTTCAGGCCAGTCCAGACCTGGTCAGAAATACTTGCCTCTCTCTGCCCAGAAAACCCAACATTAAGATTACCCACTGTACCTCTTGTTTCTATTGCCAGACCTGGAATATGGGGTAACCACTCCTTATATGGCTCAACAGGCTCTTCTTTCTGACCATAATCAAAGTCATGGAACAGTCCTTTCTCGTTTGGGCCTGCATTCAGTGAACGTGCCCCCCCCCCCATTTCCGTGAAAGACTTGACTTCATCTGGGAACATGCTCTTCATGCCCCCTCCCCCAGCAGTCACGTGCTCTGGGGCAGAGTGAGGAACTGCAAGGGATGCAGGAGAACTGGAAGTCTATTCTTCTGTCCTTTCAAGAGACTAACACTTGAATGGGGTGGGGTATTCCCCAAGGGGCCTCCAGAGAATGCATGTAAAGCATCCAACAGGGCAGGTAGTAGGTGTGCCACAAATAACCGAAAGCCTTCTTCTACCTGCTCTCCATAAAGCAGTTAATTTAATCCTCAGAATAACCTTAAGAGGGAGGTGTGGTCATTATTCCCATTTTGCAGATGGTAAAACTAAGGCACAGAGAGGTTAGACTGCTTGCTTAAGCTCATACAGCTACTAAGTAGCAATATAGAATGTCCAGAGCTTGTTACCACTAGTCTTTACTACCTTTGTGGTCTCATCTCTCTTTCTTCTTCCCACTGAGGGATATTTACATTTTAAAGAGACTCTTAATGGACTTCCCTGGTGGCACAGTGGTTGGGAATCCACCTGCCAATGCAGGGGACACGGATTCGATCCCTAGTCTGGGAAGATCCCACATGCCATGGAGCAACTAAGCCCATGTGCCACAACTACTGAGCCTGCACTCTAGAGCCTGCGAGCCACAACTACTGAGCCTGCATGTTGCAACTACTGAAGCCCACATGCCTAGAGCCCGTGCTCTGCAATGAGAAGCCACAGCAATGAGAAGCCAGTGCACCGCAACAAAGAGTAACCCCCGCTTGCCACGACTAGAGAAAGCCCATGCGCAGCAACAAAGACCCAACGCAGCCAAATATAAATAAAATAATTAATTTAAAAAAATAGACTCTTAAGCCTTAGCAACTAAATAATAATGATAGAGAAGAAGAGAATGATGATAGCAATAATGATAATACATGAGGCCAAAGAGGAGGGCTTTTGGGACAAAAGAGGAAGGCTTAAGACGGAAGGACTTTGAAAGGGGGGGACTGAGTCAGGCTTTGGGGGTGGGTGAGGCAGTAGTGGGAGCGGGGAGGTAAGCCTTTCTTTAAGCAGAAGCCCCGAGGCCAGGCATGCTTGTGAGCAGCTAAGAATTCTGTTTGAATGGAGTGAAGAATTTGCGGCCCATGTTGGAAGTTGAGGCCAGTCCTACTGATTCATTCAATGAGCATTTACTGAGTACCTCGATAGGTCAGGCCAGGTGTTATCCTTGGTGCTGGGGAAGTAGCGATAAATGACAGACAGTGAGAACCCTGGCCTCCGGGAGCTGCCACTGCACTAGAAAAGATAGGTAAGAACAAAAACTAATGAGAAAATATCAGAAAGGTGGATGCTGAGATGAAAATGAAACAAAGCAATGGGTGTTGGAAGAGGCAATCCACTGTGGGCACTGCTCATCACTGCTGGGTATGCCAAGAATGCAAGACCCTGATGCCTCTTTATCTCGGCCATTTCTCAGGGTTGTATTTGCAGTTAGCAATCTTGTCTCCCATCAAACAGACAAAGAGCAGGTTTGCTTACTGCTCACTGTAAAAGCGATAATTCCCCAAGTGCAATGGTCTTCTGCTGTGATGGAAATCCACTGTGTGTGTAGCATCCATGTGGGACTTGGGAGATGTGGGAACCAATGGCAACAGGCTTTGCTGTGAGTAATAAACCCTTTGTCTCTGACCCAGGAGTCTCGTGTCTTCTGCCAGCACCCATGAAACTGTGGCAGGCTAACTTATTAGCTTGCAAGTAGAGTAAAACCTTAGCCCCTGACAAAATGGTGGTGATAAAGTAGGAAGGAGGTGATAGGTTGGCTGGAGGTGATCTTATTTTGAACTCAAGGGACAGGGAAATACCACCTGACCTTGAAGTTACATATAGATGATTTGGCAGTAAAAAAAAAAGGGCTGTTAACATTATTAATTAGGTGATTTAGGAAACTTCATCTGGTGACTATAGGGAAGGTGGGGAGAATTATGTTCTTTGACATAAGAAAGGAGAGAAGGTAATGGCAATGCATTATGTTTTTTATAAGTTAATCTAAAATATTTTGATAGAGATAGTATAATATGTAAGTGTATGTGGGTCAGTTTTAATCTATACTCTAATGACAATTAACATTCCTAGTGTTTTGATCAGAACACTCCAGGGTGGTTGGTTAGCACTTGAAATCTGAAGTCCAAAATCTTGAGGCAGCTTCCGCAAGTTTTTAGCAGTCTTTATCTCAGATCAGAGGCTCTGTTAGTTAATATAATGGATACTAGAAATTATTTTTCAATCATGACACCAGGGCTTCCCTGGTGGCACAGTGGATAAGACTCCGCGCTCCCAATGCGGGGGGCCTGGGTTTAATCCCTGGTCAGGGAACTAGAGCCCACATGCATGCCGTAACTAAGAGGTTGCATGCCACAACTAAGGGACTGGTGAGCCACAGCTAAGGAACCCACCTGCTGCAACTAAGACCCAGTGCAACCAAATAAATAAATATCAAAAAAAATCATGACACCAATAGTATTCAATGTGCAGCTGAGCTTGAAATATTATGGAGGAACTCCTCCTTTTACATGAACAGAGTTAAAGAATCCAGGGAGCCCAACAGTACATGAGTTCTCAAACTTGGCTGTACGTTGTAATCCCCTGGCTGAAAACTTTAAAAAATACCAATACCTGGGTTCTACCTGCAGAGATTGACTGAATTGGTGTACTGCACATTTAGCTCTGTCACTTATGAGCTGTGTGAACTTGAACAAGTTACTAACCTCTGTGAGGCTCAGTTTCCTCACCTGGAACATGGGTATAATAATGTGCCTACCTTTCCTGGTGGTTGTAGGGATTTAGTGAGTTAATTCATGTTGACCACTTAGAACAGTGTAGGAAGTAGCAAGTTCTCAATTCATTGTTAGCCATTATTCTATTATACTTATTCAAACTATTTTTATTTTGATTTTTGGAAAAGCTCCTAGCTGCTAGTTGGCTGAAACCTACAACTAGAATATTTGCCTTGAATGAACTTTTCAGATGAGTTGCTGTAGGAAATCCTGAAAAGACAGAGGGAGACAGAACTTGATCTCACTTCCAGAATCAGATGTAGGTATTGCTTTAGAGCAAGCTTGCTCATAAATGTCTGTGTAGGTGGCAGGACTCAGTCTGAAAGTTGCTTTCAATGAAACCTGGTGGGAAATTTGTGGAGCAGAGAACTTTGGCCCATGCATACCTCCAGTTCAGGGGTTCTTATTCCTTTTTAGGGCCATGGACCCCTTTGGCAGTCTGGTGAAGCCTACGGATACCATTGCAGAAAAATGATTCTAAATGCATAAAACAAAATACTAGTGTTACAGAAAAAAAGAATTATACAGAAGTACAGTTATCAAAATATTAATACATTTATTATCATATTAATATTATAATAATATTCTTCATTAACACCTTAAATAGCAAGGTCTAGCAATGGGTGATGATAAGCATGAAAGGTCTTTTAGGATATTTGCTAAAAATTGTAATGTGATATGAAAAAAATCTGTGATTTCTATTAGTGACAAAATCACAAATACCCTTGTACTACTGTGGTTTATTACCTCGTTCATAATTAAAGACAATGCGAAATTTCAGTTAAAGGTTAATGAAAATAAAGATGTCATATCTATATATCTATGTCTATCTATCTATCTATCTATATCTATCTATCTATCTCTCCATCTCTCTGTCCAGTTCATGGACCTTCTTGAATTCCAGGAACCTCAGGTTAAAAACCCTTATTGGGAGGCTGCTAAGAGCTGCCCAACTAATAATTGGGTGTGACCAAATGGGCTTAGTTAGGTCAGACTGTGATGCTATACAGTGGAAAGAAAAGGTGTCACAGGAGGGTTTTTTTCAGTTACTATTGCTATATAACAAAAGACTTCAAAACTTAATGGCTTAGAACAGCAATTTATTAATTTCCTCATGATTCTGTAGGTTACGTATTTGGCCAGGGTTCCACTGGATGACTTTCTGCTAGTCTCAGTTGGGGTTTTTTCATGTGTCCCCATTCACTTGGGAGCTTGGCTAGACCTGGAACTTCCAAGTTGGCGTCTCATCCTATGTCTTAGTCTGCTCAGGCTGCCATAATGAAATACCATAGACTGAGTACCTGAACAGAAATGTTCACAGTTCTGGAGGCTGGAAAGTCCAAGGAGTTTCTGGCAGAGTTTGGTTTCTCGTGAGGGTTCTCTTCCTGGCTTGTATACAGCCACCTTCTTGATGTGCATTCATATGGTCTTTCCTTGGTGCATTCACATGGAGAGAGAGCTCTGGTCTCTCTTCTTGTTATAAGGACACTAATACTATCAGACCAGGGCCCCACCTTTATGATTTCTTTTAATCTTAGTTATTTCTGGAAAGGCCTTATCTCCAAATATAGTCACATTGTGGACTCAACATGAAATTTAGGGGAATGCAATTCAATCCGTAGCATGCACCAAGGCCTTTCTCCATGCATAACCTCTATCATGCAGTCAACTAGCCTCCACTTCCTTCCAGCATGGCGTCTGGGCTCCAGAGAGAGAGAGTAGCACCTGTCGGTCCTCTTCAGGCCTGCGCTTGGAAGTTCAGAAAGTTACTTTCACAACCTTCTACTGGTTAAAACAAATCACAGGCCAGTCCAGATCCCAGGGGAGGGAAAATAGATCCCACCTCTTGATGTGAGGAGTGGCATGCCAGCACAGAAAGGGAGGAATTCCTGGGGCCATATGTGGTGTCTATTCACCACGGAGACCTAAGAGCACTGCTGACTGCTCAGACCCAGGGATGAAGAAGAGATGAGTCAGAGCTGCCTCTGAGATTTTCTGGTCCAGGAGTTGGTGTTTTTTTTGTGGTAGTGCCACGCGGCATGCAAGATCTTAGTTCCCCAACCAGAGATTGAATCCGTGCCCCCTGCCATGGAAGCCCGGAGTCTTGACCACTGGACAGCCAGGGAAGTCCTGGGACTTACTTTTTTTGCTCACACATCAGACTTCTTCTCCTAGAGTTCCTGATAGGCTCCATCTAAACCACCAAAAGATATTCCTGGGGCTTTAGAAGTGTTAATCTAAATGAAAAAAAAAGTGCCAATTTTATTAATACTCATTAACAGACAATTATTCAGTGTGTCTTATACTGTCAATAATATAAGGGGCTGTTGCTTTAGAAATGAGAATTAAATGCACACTTTTCCCTTCATTATCTTAGCATGTCTGACTACTGCTGATATCTGAGCAGAGACGATAATTTCCCTCTCAGGAGCCTTCGCTAAGTCCGATGCCCTCCCCTAGTTGGAATCAGGTAGCACTCCCTGGGCTCTCATAACCCCAACACTTGCTTGTTGATTGTTTTAACATCTTTATTGCGATATAATTCATACACTGTATATCACTTGCCTGTTCTAGCAACACTGGATTGGAAATCATCTTTCACCTGCTGATCCTAGCAGATCACTGGCTCTCTGCTTGGCTACACATTGGACTCCTTTGGGGATATTTAAAAAATACTGCTGCCTGGGTCCCACACCGCGAGATTCTGATTTACTGGATCTGGAGGCCCTGGCACTTTCTAAAGCTCCCCAGGCGATCGTAAGTTGCAGCTAGGGTTGAGAACACTGTCCCAGGCTGCCATCTCTTTGAGGGCAGGGGGAATGTCTTACTGGTATACAGTACGCACTTAGCTTAATACAAAACGAACAAGTGAATAAATGGCCTGCCTTCCTTCTTGGGGAACTGGATTCTCCTCTTCCTTGGGCTCCTAGCTGTTGGCGAAGATACTGAGGTACCAGTTTTTGTTTGTCCTTGCAATTGTAGATGAGTTGGGAAAAACAAAAGGTTTCTTTTTTTCTTTTTTTTGGTGGGAAGCAGAGCTTGGAAACGTGCAATCTTGAAAGTATTTTGTTACCCTTGGGGCAGAAGGAAGAGGCCCTGAGGTTAGGAGGTCAAGGGCTGTAGGGATGATGGGAAGACTGGGGTTGGGGGGTGTTCTTTAGGGTCAGGGGGCATTCTAAGGGTCAGCAGCATCACTGAAGCTACTACATATGCAGCATGTGCTTGGTGCTAGGCTCTGTGCTAGGGCTTTACGTTAACATTTCTTTACTACCACCTGATGCCGTGAGGAAGACACGGTGGCTACTATGGCTAAGTGGGTGACCTCGGAAGGGCAGGACCAGCAGGGAAGCTAACGAAGACTGGAGGGTTTGGGTTTGGGAGAGTGGCAGGAGGTGGCCTCACTGGCAGAAGGTGGCCTCCTTTGGCATGGATAGCACCTCCAAGGCGGTGTGCCGAGCATGGCTTTCTGGGAAGCTCCCACCTGGAACACCTGGAGGTGCCGGGTGTCTTAGATGATGGGCTGGTCAACAATATCCAGTGAGAACTGAGCACCACAGGGCCCTCCAGAGATGCTCTGGATGGCTTAGGAACTCATGCTTCCCTCCACCTAACCCTCTAAAGGGTCTTCCATAAGAAAAGGACTCTGGTAGGTAGGGGCTTGACCTGTATTTAATTGTACGTTTAATAAATAAAGCAAGAATAAACCTCAACCTCCTACAGTGTCTGCGATCAGGCTGAGGGTTTTGCTTCTGGGCTTCTCCTGCTGCTGTGACCAAGTTCAAGGTCACTCTATCCCTAGGATACCTCATGGGGCATGTTCCCAGCCTCCACCCCTCTGGGTCCCAGTTGCCTTGATTTTCCCACCAGTTCCAGGGGCCTGGCCCCAGCCTGCCTCGTGTCTCAGCCTGCTTGAATTGGGTTTATTTAGGGAGATTAAGAACCAAACCTGGCTTAACTCAGATCAGTCCCAACTCATTACTGCTCTGTGCCCCTAAGCTTCAACCTAGCCTGAACAAATTCCTGTAAGCCGCTGTTAAAGGGCCACCCCCATAAAAGCATTCCTGTCACACTTCGAGGCAGGTGCACGCTAGGAAGAAATCTGTATGTGATTGTTTATATTCGTGTTTGTGTTTGCCTAATAGGATTTAGAATGTTCTGAGGGAAAGCTGTGTTTGAAGGGAGCAGCAGGTGACTGACAGAGGGAGGGGATCCATTAAGAGACAAAAAGACAGCCCCTTCCTCACCTTTGATAGACTCTGAGGGATCTTGGTGGAGGAGGCAACAAACTGCAAGTGAAAGAATTCCTGTGGGAAAACAGTAAGCCCATCCTTACCCCAGGAACTAAGTAACAAGAAGATTTCATAATAACACGTATCATCATGCAGTAAGCCAGCGGTCCCCAACATTTTTGGCACCAGGGGCCGGTTTTGTGGAAGACAATTTTTCCATGGGGTTGGGGGAGGGGATGGTCAGCCATGCGAGCGATGGGGAGAGGCAGATGAAGCTTCCTTTGCTCGCCCGCCACTCACCTCCTGCTATGCGGCCCGGTTTCTAAAGACCGCGGACAGGTACCGGTCATTGGCCCAGGGGCTGGGGACCCCTGTACTAAGCCCTTAAACTGCGCTTCATGCATGCCAGGCACTTCCCTGTTTCCCATACATTATCTCGTTACTCTCACTGCCCCCATTGAACAGATGAGAAGACTAAAGACCAGAGAGGTTATAAGATGTGCCCAAGACCACACAGGAGGGGCTGAGATGAGACTGAAGCCTGAACATGTCCGAAGCACTGCTTTTAGGAGCTCTGCAGAAAGGCAGCTGGGAAGAAGCCAGACCAGACTGTAGCCAGCGGTTCTCAGCTGGGATGCACATTAATATCATCTGGGGAGATTTTATAACAGCACTGGTGCCCAGGCCCCACCCCAGAGAGTCTGACTTAATTTTGAATTGAGCTGCAGCCTGGGCATCGGTATGTTTTTAAAGCTCTCCAGGTGAATCTGATGTGCAGCTGGGTCTGGGAACTCCGGCTGGATGGGCTGGAGCTGGGCTTAAGTCCTGAGGTGACCTAGATGGAGGGAAGACACAGAGAAAACGCAAAGCCTGCCAGCATGTTGGGGGAGCCTGGGAAAGGGATGACTGGGATTATTGCTTCTTTATTCTTCCCTCTTTTTAGTAATAAGTGACTTTGCCTTCATGATAGACTTTAAGAACTTTAAATACCATGTTTAAGAAAAAAGAGTGAATCATCTAAAGCTTCCTTAGTTTCCTGGGTTTAGACCCAGAATCAAGCTGACTGCCATCCAACACGAATACCGTGGACCAGCTCTCGCTGTGCCCTGGCACCAGGTTAACTCAGACCTTGGAGTTACCCAAGCCTAATTTAAAAATTATTTACTTAAAAAACTGTGGTCAAATATACATGATATAAAATTTATCATTTTAACCACTTTAAAGTGTCAGGCCGGTGGCATTAAGTACATTCACATTGCTGTACAAACACCACCACCATCCATCTGCAGAACTTTTTTCATCTTGTAAAACTGAAACTCTGTGCACATTAAACGAGTTCCACTTCCCCCACCTCCCAGCCCCTGGTAACCACCATCTTTCTTTCTCTATGAATTTGACTGTAACCCAGACCTAATTTTATGAGAGATCATTTATACTTATATCAACTCACATACAAATAGCAGTAAGTACCTTTGCATGAGCAGGGAATTACACAGCAGCCATGTCAGTAGGTTTCATTCCCCCCATCGTACAGATGCTCAGACAACAGAGCAGAGACCGTCCTACGTGCTTGTACCAAAAGACTGTCTTTGCTAGCCTCTGTGGCAGTTAGTTGGGGCCATCCTATTGGGCCTGGCCAGTGGAAAATGGGCAGAAGTGATGATATCACTTCCAGGCCTGGCCCTAACCCCCCCTGCACTGTCTACCACACTCGTCCCCTTCACAGCAACCTCAGAGGCTATGTGTCAAAAGATGAGAGGAGCCCGAATCCTTGAGTCCCTGTTTGGAGCAGAACCACCAAGAATTGTTGCCCAAGTTGGCACGTGAACGAGAAATCAGACTGAGCTATTGGGCATGTTTGTTGCTGCAGCAGAGCCTATCCTATCCTGACTAATGTAGAGGGGTTAAGTAGCTTACCAAGCTCTCCTAGCTAATAGTCGCTGGAGTCAGGATTCAACCCTAGCTCATACTGGTACCAAATTTTGTGGTCTTCAGTATTATACTCTATTACTATCACGTTACAATATACAATATCCTGTATTGCTGCCAAACTATTTATTTGTGGTTAAATATATGGTCATACATTTTAATATTTCTCTACAACATGCCACCTCCCAAAGGAAAACTAATACAAATTTCTTTGGTTGGGCTCCATCCCACCCATTGATAAAAATTCGAGCAGCCTCTGGTACTCAAGTCAGGCAGATATTTAAACCTACTCTTCTTTAAGAGATGCTTCACCAGCAATTTATTTTCTGTCACTGCCTGTGTTTCTGCCTATGAAGGATGATATTTTGTTCACCTTTGGTGCCTTTACCCCACTGTAGTCTGCAGTAAATGTCCCAAACAATGCTCGTGCTATCCATTAGGTATGGCTGTCTTGACAGGTTGTCACCCAGCGAGGTTGTGTTTCCCATTCTTTGGTTTAAATATAATGTCATCTCTTCTTAGCATTTTCACCCACCACTATCTCTTACTGAGTGAGTGTATGTTCATTTAAAGAAAATGTTTCGACAGAGTGTTTTTTCTCTATTCTATATCAATACAGCACACGTCACCACACCTAGAGCAGGCTCAGTGCTTGATAACATTTTTAAAGCTTTGAAGAGGAAGGTGTAGAGAATGGGCCAAGGGATAGCACATAAATCTGGGAACTTGGAAACAGAAAAACAAAGTTAGATACACAGCAGCAATGGTACTAGGAAGAAAAAGGCCAGAAAACTTTCCACATTATGAACCTAATAGGACGGTGAGGTAAGTACTTTTACCCAACCATTGAAATAGAGTAGGGTGGCCCGATACAGCAAATAAAATACATGCACTCACCGAGGGCCTCGGTGACGTTCGGTGCTGTGGTATGTATGCTCCATAACTTACTTTCTGTGTGATTTGGGGCAAGGTGTTAATCTCTCTGACCCTCACTTTCCTCACCTGTAAATGGAGATAAATAGCATCTACTTTCAGTATTACTGGAGGTGTTAGTGAATTGCGTGTGAAGTGCCTGGCACATAGTAGGTGCTCTTCCCTCATTCAAATCACCATTCCTGTGGGTTAAGTATTGTTCCTCAGTCAAGTCTGTCCTCATGAAAGCATGGAGCAGACCAAGGCACCGGAGTCTTGCTGAAGAGAAGAAGTAGGAGGGCTGGAAGGGCCAGAGGATGTACCCTAGGCAGAAACAGGACTCAGAAGAAAGCTTCCCTTTCCTTGCACTTTGCCTTGGGTGGGAGGAGCTGGGTTTTAGTAGGAGGTCCTCACTGAGAAGTTCCCTCTATTTTCTCCCCACCATCCCCTCTTCTCTGATTTGCTGATGTCTGAATATTTTCCCCAGAGAACCCGACTTCTAAATCAATGCAATTCTTCAAATACTTATTGAGAACCTATCACATACATTCAGGTGGCAGGTGGTTGTGGGGAGGCATATATAGGATTTAAATGGGATCAAAGTCTTTGGCTAGAAGGAAAAGCTCTCGTGGTAGATTTTAGGAACTGGAAGAGGCACTTCTGGGAGCAGGAGAAATTTTCCAGGGACTCTTGTAATTATACTATGGAGTTCTTTTATTCACCAGGCATCTTTTGAGCACCTGTTACGTCTTGTACTAGGGGCTGGAGAGGTAGAATGAAAAGACTCAGTTCCAGTCTTGCAGTTTTTCATAGTCCACCAAGCAAAGTGTTAAAAACAATACAATGTGGCAAGTGCTATGCTAAGTGTAAGAACAGGGTGCCATGGGAACACAGAGAAGGTCAGCCGACTCCCCCTGAGGGGGTCAGGGAAGGCTTCCTGGAGGAGGTAACATTTGACTTGTGTCTGGAGGATGAATGAGTGTTAACAAGGGGGAAGAGACAAAGGAGAAAGACACTGCAGGCACATGCAGCACATGCCCCAAAAGAGCAGCACATGCTCTATAAGACACACCCAATAATAATAAAACAACACCCCAAATAGTAGCAGCCAACATTTCCTGAATGCTTACTGTAAGGTAAAGCACTTAACATGTATTATCTCATTTAACCCTTCCAATAGTCCTTGGAGACAGGTGTTACTCACTTTCCCGTTCTCCAAATGAGGAAACTGAGTCATAGAGAGGTTGGGTAACTTGTCCAACTGTACACGGCCTGTTAGTATCTGAGCTTAGAACCGAACTTGGCTTTTCCAATCCCCAAATCCCAAAGCAAAGCTCTTGAAGCCCCTTCCATACTTCCTCTGAATCTTCATTTGGAGTGATGAGGCCAAGAACTTCACTAAGCATTCCTTAGTCATCTTTCTATATACTCGCGGTCTTCTCTTTAATGTGGAAATCTGGCCCAGTCTGAGACCCAGCAGCCTGGGTGTGTATCAGGGGTCCCTGGACTTCCTTTCTGCTCTCTCACTGCCCAGTATTCCAGCCATCTATCTTCACAAAGCACTGAACCAGAGCAAAGTTCTGGGAAAAACAAAATCGATATCTGATGTCACCCCCGGGTCTTTAATGAAATTGCAGCCATGCTTGAATTGTCGCGGCCGCGCCCCCTTCCCACCCCTGGCTCCCCAAGCACTTAGCCAGCCCTATCGATTGCCAGCCTGCTGGAGATGGGAGCCTACGAGAAGGAGTCGCCGGAGTCTGTTAATTTGCCTTCCACTGTGGGTTGATTTTTCACTTGTTGGCTTTCCTATCTCATTCCCCTAGTTACTCTATTTAGAAATAAATAATATTGTCAAGCTGAAAACGGAAAATAAAAGTGTGTTGCTTTTGTTGTTCTAGAATTCACTCCCTTTCTTGGTCTGCTCCGTATCAGAGGCTGTGCTTCCCAGGCTCCAGGGCAGTTGATCCTGGCTGGGTTTGGTCAGTGGGAGGCACTGGTGGGAGCCCTGAGAGTGGAAAGAAGATAGAAGCCAGTTTATTTCTTACTCATCTCTGCCCCCAGTGCTCCCTTCAGTGGCTGCATCTTCTCCATGACATCATCCTCCAGGATCCACCATGGTCCTGTGGGGGGACATTGGCCCTGGGCTTCGGTAATACCACCTCCTCCCTTTATTTCTACAGTCTAGCAGTTGACTCACTGAAAGGATGACTGGACCCAGTTTCAACGTGTGTGTGTGAAGACTTCCCCATACCAACAAGCAATTCTCAGACACCAGCAGGGTGTCCAAGAATTGAACTCTATTCTGACACTTTACCCAGAGATGGAATCAGATTCCACAGGTACAGGGCTCAGGCCTACAAGACCACCCTCCACTTCAGACGCCAGTTGCAAGCCCAAGTTGTTACCTGTGCTTCTGAGTGACAGGCTGCAAACTGGAGGTTCTGGTGACTCCCACCTTGGTTTGGGTTAATTTACTGGAACGGCTCACTAAACTCAGGAAATCTGTTTACTCACTAGATTACCAATTTATTATAAAAGGACATTAAACGATATGAATCAACAGCCAGATGAAGGGACACAGGGTGAGGTCCTGAACAAATGAGCTTCCGTCCTGGCAGAGCTTGGGACCCCACATGGCAGCACCTGGAAGCATTCTGGTTCTCCAAGTAAAAGCTCTCCAAAAAGGGCCAAAAAGCTGTCCTTTGGGGGTTTTATGGAGCCTTCATGACATAGTCATGATTGACGAGCTCATTGGTCAATGGCCACTGATTCAACCTCAAGCCCCTCTCCCCTCTCCAGAAATTAGGGGCTGAGGCTGAAAGTTCCAACCCTTGAATCACATGATTGGTTCTCCTGGCAACCAGCCCCTACCCTGCGGTGAGATCCAAAAGTCATCTTCCTTAACATAAACCCAATTGTGACAGCAGAAAATTCCAAGGGTTTTGGGAGCGAGGAACTGTGGATGAAGACCACATCTATCTGAGAAATATATTTTGGTCATCCAAATGACTGACCATAAATATATTTCTTATAAATCACAGTATCTCACTCATCATCGCCTGTTTGGCTTCTCAGTTCTTCCATCAACTGGGCAAACAATCCCTTGTATTAAATTTCTTCTGTTTTAAATACTTAGATTGGTTTCTATTTACCTGGCTAAAGCCTGAATGATACAGAAAGGGCAGCCACTTGCTAAGAAAAGACATCTCAGTCTATAACCTACTAGCAATCCAATCCAATATGATTTTGTTCAATTCAACCCAACTCAATTTAACTCAATTCAAATCAATAAATGTTCGTTGAGTACCTACTTTGAGAAAGGCATTGGACTTACTAGGTAATTGGGGTACAAAATAATGAAATTAAAAAACCTGTCCTCAAGGAGTTGACTGTCTAGCAGCATAAGAGCTAAGGTATTCTGCACAGTGAATTGTAATAAAGGGTATTATTACATGAGGCCTGGGGAGGGGCACTTCATTAGATTGGGGGTTAAGAGAAGTTTCCCAAGGAAGCTGCACTCAAACAGGAAAATGTGGAATAAAGACTGCCAGCCCCATAATACAAGTCAGTAGATGGGTGACTATGAAGTTTGAGAAATCTAATTTCTAGAAAATATAACATGACCATAAAAATCCAGCCTCTGAAATCCATTCAGCAGAAGAGTTAGCCCAGAAATAGACTCTTCAATAAGATAATTTTTTGGATAAACATAACGAAAAAGGAAAGAAAACATGGCTAAATACATGATATTGGGACAACTTTTTAACTATTTGAGGGAAAATAGATTTTACCTTATATTTTTTACCAAATTTACTGACTGAAGAGTTAAGCTCTCCCCTCACCCTCAGGAAACCTTAAAATCTAGAAGACTCTTTAAGTTAAAGTTTATTGGATGTTGGGATGGAGATGGACTTTCTAAGGCATGGAATGTATGATGAAAAGAAAAAAGAAGTTTTGAATAAATTAAATCCCCATGCAATATCAAAATTAAGCTGAAAGAAACCAGGATTAAAAGTTTGCAAAAAGAAATAAGACAAGACAGAGGATTTGTATTCTTAATACATAGAGAGATTTTACAAACAAATATGGAGAATATGAGCTAATGACATAAATGTGCAACTTATACAAAATACAGGTATATGGGAAATTTTTAAACTACTAGTAATTAAAGATAGTAAATTAAAATAATAAGATTTTTTTTCCACTAACCACATTGGCAAACTGTGTTTTATTTTCTAAATAAAACTCAATACCGTTGAGTGTGGTATAAATAGGGATCTCTCATCACTGCTGGTAGAAGTGTGAGTTATTACATTTCTGGGAAATAATTTTGTGACATGTATCCAGGGCCTTAAAAATGTTTATGACTTCTGTTCACATCCATAATATCACTTTTGGGAATCTATCCAAAGTAAATAAGCAGAGATACAACCATCTTAGTATTACATATAATGAAAAATTGAAAATAACCTGTCTTAGGCAGCTTTGTTGTGTAACAAACAATCATAGCATCGCATATCATGCAACAAATACGATACAAAGTGATAAGTGCCCTTTATAACAAAGCTAAGTGTAAAGCAAAGCAAGACACCAGACAAGAAAGAGACCACTCTGCCTGGAGGGAAGTCCTAAAGAGAAGATGATATTTAAATTGGCTCCTAAAGGATGAGTAGGAGTTTACCAGGTAGAGCAGAGAGGCGTCCAGGCAGAAAGAAGATATGTAAATGTACTGAGGCCTAAGGGTACATTTAAGGAACAGTAAAGAGTTTGTTGGGGGAGAGAGGGAAGATGAAAGGGGAGAAGTCAGCTGGGGTCAGAAGGTTTTGGTACCATCCAGAGATTAGACCATGGACAGTGAGTTTGGGTTTGCAAGCAGAATTGCAGAAGGATTCGTTCTGTTTCAGGAAGTTCATGAATCATCGGGGAGGCAGAGGGACAGTTAGGAGGCTCTGGAGAGAGGCCAGCCAGGACTTGCCAAGGGTTGACCCAAGGTAAAGGTGGGGGAAGGATTAGAGAGGTTTGAAGGAGCAAGGCTGCCAAGGTGAGGATAAACAAAGGTGCAATACCTGGATTTGTGCTATTTTGAGACAAATGGGAACAAATCATTAGAATACAGTTGATACTTGCACTCAAGAATTCGAGGGGGACCAAGGAGGAAAGCAGTAAAAATAGGAATTTGGGAAGTTATTTCCTCCAGAAGAATATCTTCACACCTGGTGTCAGACTTATCTGATGAAAATAAAACCTCTGGTCCCCCCACAGAAAGAGTCCAGGAAGCGGGGTCCACTCCCAAGATCCTGTTGTGGGCAGGCAGATGTCCATGTCAGTTTCTAGTATCTACCTCTTTCTAGCCTTTTCTCTCTCAGCTTCGCCCCATAGTGAAAGTGGGAGAAATGAAAGTTCATCAACTACTGCCTTAGAATTTGTTAAGAGAGCACACTTGGTGGCCAAACTCAAGATACGGGTTTTCTGGTAATATCAACAGAAGCCTCTCCCCTAAATGGATGAATAACCTGGGATGCTGGAAATTGTTTGTGCTCACACACCCTACCCTACCCACCCTGCATACACTTTTGCCTTCCTTTAATGGGTGACCATCAAAACAATTCCATATATTACTGTGACATTCTTTATATAGTAAGAAAAGAGGAGAGGGCTGGGTGTTGGCTTGTAGGGCTGCAAGCTGTGTCTGGTAATAAGGCCCTTGGTTTATAAGGTTAATTCTTCCATCAGCTGAAGAGGCTGCCCTTTCAGGCATGTTAGGGAGAGGAGAATTTATTCCCCAGGCACTGCTGTCATGCAGGGAATGCAAGTGAATAAGTGCATTGCCAAAGTGCTCTAAGGGGACACTCCTCCGGCCAGCAGAGGAGTGAAAAGGAGAGCCTAGGGACTCGGAGACAGGGCAAAGGAAGGACCACCCAGCTTATGTGTTTGGACATTTCCCGTTTGGGGGCACTGTCATGGTCCTCTGGGGAGGTCAGATATTCAGCACTTGCTAAACCTGGGAAAGTTTGGACATTTCCCATTTGGGGGCACTGTCATGGTCCTCTGGGGAGGTCAGATATTCAGCACTTGTTAAACCTGGGAAAGAGAGCTGATTGCACATTTTGGAGTCAATTTCCAAACAGCACTGTCATTCTTACTGAGGGCTTTAAACAAGCCATAGCCTGGTGGCAAAGGGGTTTAAAATGTCAAGAGAGTGAGCGTTGAGTAAAAGTTGGCAATTAACTTCCATGACCCCTATCATCAACTGGTTTCTCAGAATTAGGTGCTAAGCCCAGATGAAGTTTTGACCTTACATTATAGGTTCATGGTCTGTGGTGACAATGAACATTCTGGGCCGAAGCCCTGAGGCTGCAAGGAGAGTGGGAAATGTAGTTTCTAGCTGGGTGGCCATGTGTCCAGCTAATATTTGGCAGGGGCAGTTCTATCACTAAAAGGAAGAAGGGGAGAAGAGGTATTAGTAGGCAGCAATTTTTGCCATACCATGTAAGGTTTATTTAATTGTTCAACAGAGTCTTAGCTCTGATTCTGAAATCGCACTCTGGTCTAGGGTTGTCCTGAAAGTCAATCTGTTGGGATGGGAGAGATGGGAGTTCCTAATTCAGACCTTGTCTTTCTCTCCTTGACACCACCCATCCCTCTGCCATTCTTCTGTCTCTCTCTATGCCCTGCACCAATGCTCCATCTGTGTTAGTTTCTTAGGCTCTTGTAGAAAATTACCACAAACTTGATGGTTTAAACAACAGAAATTTATTCTCTCACAGTTCCAGAGTCCTAGTGGAGCACAATTCCTTGCTTCTTCTCACTTCTAGCCCAGCTCTTGGCCTTCCTTGGCTTGCAGACTCATCACTCCAAACTGTGCTTGCATCTTCACGTCATCTCCTCTGGGTTTCTTTGTTTCTTCTTGTCTTACAAAGATGCCAGTCATAGGATTTAGGGCCCACCCCCAATCCAGGATGATTTCATCTCAAGATCCTTGACTAATTACACCTGCAGAGACCCTTTTTCCAAATAAGGTCACATTCTGAGGTCCCAGGTGGACATGAATTTGGGGGACACTATTCGATCCACTACAATGCCTTATTAGGACTCTGAATCATGGCCAGAAGCTTTCCAACCACCTTCTCCCCATGACCCTAAATTTCCTCTGCTCAAAGGCCCTTGCATGTAGGAAACCCAGCACCAGAGAAGAGCTCAGGGAGTTTCTTGAGGACCTCCCATATGGCAGGAGGACTCAGAAAAGACAGGGGAATGCTGTGTAGAGAAGAAAGCCCCTCAGCACTGAAGGTGGCGGAAGGGAGTGGAGGACAGAGGGTGTAGAAGCAAATATGATGCTTTGCACACCTCCACTAGGAATGAGTACACCCCAAAGAGAGTACATTATAAAACACTTTGCATCCTGCCATAAAATCACAACAAGAGAAAACGACAAAACAAAAGAACAAGATCACCCTGTCTAGTTCTAGTACCCCAAATAAATGAAGCCTTGAGTATTTCCTGACAGTCACTGATTACCTAGTAAAATGCCTTTATCCCTGACTCGTGCGATGCTGATTTCTGCAGATGTGGAGATGATAATCATGTCTGAAAATGGCTTTTATTCCATCATGGAAAGTTGGTAACCTTGATAGTTTTGCAGGGTTTTTTTTTTTTTTTCTTTTAAATATCTGTTGTGTTTTTATTTTCTGGCTTCCTCGCAATTTTTTTGCAAATTGACGTCTTGCTTTTGTCTCTGAGTCTTCCTTTCGGGTGGGTTTTGTAGTTGTCAAGGGGGAAGAATGATGACACTGGGATGAGACTTTCCTTGCTGTCTCTCCAGGTCCTATCGATTTTGTCGCCTATCTCTTCATTCTGTCCCTCTCTCTTCACCACCCCTCCACCATCCTTTTCCAAATTTCACCTGGACTACTGCAACAATTCTAACTGGTCAGCCCAATTAGAATTTTTGCCTCTCTACAGTCCATTTTCTACACAGAAACTAGAGTAATCTTTTTGAAATTCAGACCTGATGATGTCACTCTCTTGCCACTAAGCTGCCCTGTCTCCCTGTTGTTCTTGGAATGATGACAAATATGTGTGGAATCAAACGTGTGCCAAGCACTGTTCTCAAGTTTTACACACACCATATTAATTAATTTAATCCTGCCATTAATATTGTCATATTTCACATGAGAAAACAGAGAGATAAAGTAACACAGCTAATAAGTGATAGAATGGAGGGACTTCCCTGGTGGTCCAGTGAGTAATACTCCATGCACCCAATGCAGGAGGCCTGGGTTCGAGCCCTGGTTGGGGAACTAGATCCCACATGCATGCTGCAACTGAGTCCACATGTCACAACTAAGAAGTCCACATGCCACAACTAAAGATCCCGCATGCCACAACTGAGAGTGGGAGCAGCCAAGATAAATAAATAAATAGTAAAAAAAAAAAAAAAAAGTGATGGAATGGAGACTTGAACCCAAGAAAATAGCCTCCAGCATCTGGACTCTTACTAGGCCACTGTTCTGGACAATGGTCTAGTGAAGTTTGAAACCCTCCATGATGCTCTTGCCATCTCACTAGCCTCATCACTCCCTGCCCTTCAGTGACACTGGCCTGCTTCCACTCCCTTGTACCCACTCCTGCTCTCACTCACCACAGGGCCTTTGCACACACATTGCTCTGCTGAGCATCCTCTTCTTTTCTCTCTTAGAGGAAGCAACTCTTCCCAGACCATGTTTCAGGAAGGCCATCCAAGATCTCCCCCAGTAGATCCAATCCCCCTAGATGGGTTTTCAGGGCATTGTGAACTTCTCTGCACAGCACATACCCGCTTCTACCTCTTGTTGGTTTGGGTGATTACTAGATAATGCCCCTGCCTCCCTTCTTCCCACCTCCTCCAACCCATGGATGAACTCCATGAGGACAGAATTCTGCTCTCTGCTGTCCCTTCAGGGACCCAGCATGGGGTCTGGCTCACAATATTTGCGGAAGAAGGAGATGGATGAGGAAGATGTTGATGAATCAATGATACCTGATACCAGGTTGTACAAAAAGTCCTTATGATGCAGATTATAGAAAAGCTAACCAGAGACGGAGAGGACTAACCATGTGGTTTTGTTGTATAGTCATGGTACTAATTCTAGTTCTCAGTGTAAGCTGCAGTTGTTGGACTTGATACACAGAGCAGTGAGCTAATGGGCTGTCATGGTGAGAGCTTGGTCTTGGCACCAGAAAGACCTTGAAATGAAGCCCTTCCTCAGGGCTGATGTTCTGTATATATATATATATATATTTCTGTATATTTCAGATGTCCTTTTTTCCTTTCAAATTTTAATGTTTTGGAAAGCACAATTGATCTTAAAACAGCGCTGTAGGGCTTCCCTGGTGGCGCAGTGGTTGAGAGTCCGCCTGCCGATGCAGGGGACACGGGTTCGTGCCCCGGTCTGGGAAGATCTCACATGCCGCGGAGCGGCTGAACCCATGAGCCATGGCCGCTGAGCCTGCGCGTCCGGAGCCTGTGCTCCGCAACGGGAGAGGCCACAATAGTGAGAGGCCCAGGTACCACAAAACAAAACAAAACAAAACAAAAAAATACAAAACAAAAAAAACAGCGCTGTACATTCAACGAAGTGTGTTTTTTTTGGTCCCTGTAAAGCAGTTATGAAATCACTGGTGAGTCCCATGTCAATGGCATTTTGGAATTGAGGTAATTCTATTTGTGGCCTTGGGTAAAGTCTTCGTTCTTCTGAGTCCTAAGTTGCTTATCTGTAAGAGGGCAGGGCTGTAGTAAATATTGGAGATGTATATCACAGCCTCAGCACCGTGGCTGGTAGCTTTAATTCATCAACAGGAAGTCTATTAGGAGTTTCATAAAATATGTGTCAGGTTAGTGTTTTGCTAGAATAACCCATATCCTTGCATGATCAGTCATATATTTGGCTACTCAGAGACTTAAAAAGGAAACAAGAGAGAAGATTTTAGAAGCTCTTTCTTCTTTACATTTTAATTAACGCTGTACGAAAACTCTTTCTAGTATACTATTAGTATTCTACTTCTAGTAAGGCTTCACCGGCTCCAGACGCAGAGAGAGAGGCGCTGTTTAACCAGTCACTAGGGTGTGCTCGTAAAGCTGTTTTTTCCTCTCCTCCACTTCCTAAAGATTCTACAAATATTCTCCAGAGGACCTTGTTTCTCCCTCACATTAAAGATTATCTGAAAGTTGACTCATCGATGAAGCACATATTTTTTTTTTTGACTCAGAGCAATTACTCGTTCTATTTCTACAGCGAATGCTCTTCCTCGTTTATTGTTGGTGAGCATTAGTCAGTACAGCATATATTTTCTTAAAGGATTCTATTTGCTTCAAGCCAGTAACTGGAGTATAATCTCAGCAAGATCCTCTAAAATCTTCATTTACGTCACTGTTTGTCATTCACCAGCTTGACCCAGGACACAATGATGTAAATTAAGCCTTCAGATGATTCTGTGAAAAATTATGCCTTTAGGAGGGACCTCCCTTTACTCTTAAAAAGAGTCAGAGGACCAATAAATAGCTGTCTTGACCATATTTAACTTGGCAGATGAATATGTACTAAGAATAAACAGAAAACATATATTTGGATTAAAAACAGAAAAAAACAACTGCTGCGTGAGGGCAGAGAAGAGTGTGAAGTAGACTGAGCAGATTTTTCAAGTACAGAGACCCAAATCCCTCTTCTGCTGATTGGAAGAGTCAGCCATTGTGAAAGACTGTTCAAAGCACAACTTTTCCATTGACCAACATTCGTGGATGTCGGCAAATCACTTTTCCCCTCTATTTATGCTGCCGTGGAGCACATTGCTTATCTTTCAGAGTTGATTTAATTTTTGGCAACGGCAAAGAACACTGAGAGCTAAGTTGAGTGAAGGAAGTTGATGATAAAGCAGGGTAATGAAGGTGTGTGTGTGTAAGAGATTTTCCTAATTGACTATAAAGCAATGGAACTAGTCGTGGTGGGTTAAATGGTGCCCCTCCCAGAAAAAGTATGTATTTGAGGGAAATACATAATTCCTCTGGTAATTTGAGGAAACTGTGAATGTGATCTTATTTAGACAAAAAATCTTTGCAGAGGTAATTAAGGTTCTCAAGATGAGAGCATCCTTGAATATTTGGGTAGGCTTTGAATCCAATGATAAGTGTCTTATGAGGTAGAGGCAGAGGGAGATAGGAGACAGCAAAGAGGAGGAGACATTGTGAAAACAGAGGCAGAGATTGGAGTGATGCAGCCACGTGCCAGGGACTGCCTGGGGTCCATAGAAGCTGGAGCTAACAAAGAATTCTCTCTTAGTTCCTTCAGATGCAGCACTGCCCTGTTGCCACCTTGGTTTCAGATTTCTGGTCCACAGAACTAAGAAAATAAATTAATTTTCTTGTAAGCCACCATGTTTGTGGTTATTTGTTGCAGCAGCTCTAGAAAATTCATACTCTGGTTTTACTTTGGGGGCTTGAAGACTTGGTTTTAAGACAATCCCCAAAGAGAAAGGAATTTCCAAGCTAATTTGAGCAGTGACAGTATCGTTGAAATGTGTCTCTTTCCCCCCCATTGTCTACTTAAAATAATTCCTCCCCATCTCTATCAATCAGGGCCTAACTAGGGAAAGAGAAGTCACTTTGGGTATTTATAGAGAGGGAATTGAATGCAGGAATTTGTTATACCGCCGAGAGAGAAGTCAAAAGGAGACAGGACGGTAACCCCTAGATGGGCAGCAGCAGCAGGGAGCTATGATCGCCTGTAGGGAGGGGGTCAGGATTACCTAGAAGAAGCTGGAACGTGGTGGGGTTATGTGGGAGGAGCTTGGGCTGCAGGAGACCCGATGTGAGGTGGAGAGGGAGGGAAGAAATACCCCCGCTTCTCCCTTCCTCCCCTCCCATCCCACTCAGCCCCTCTCATGGGCTGAGTTCAGTCAGCAGGCAGTTCACTGGCACAGAAGCCCAGAAACTGCCTCTAGGTGACAGAGCAGGGGAAGGCCAAGGCACAGACTGAAGATAAATCTGCCCAGAACCTAGAGCCTGTTATGGAGATACGCGTCAAGGAAAATGCTCTAGAGGGTGGAATGGCATTCTACTTATTTCCTAGAAGATTTGGAGTCACTCCTCTCTCTTTTCTTTTTTTATTTTCCTCTCTGTGGCAGACAGGATAACAGTCTCCCAAAGAGGTGCACATCCTAATCCCTGGAACCTGTCAATATGTTACCTCTTTTGACAAATGATGTGATTAAGATGTGATCTAGGTGTGATTAAGCCGAGGATTTGGAGATGGGGAGATCATGCTGGATTACCCGGGCTGGCCCAATGTCATCACAAGGGACCTTACACGAGGAAGAAAGGAGGGTCAGAGCCTAAAAAGGAGATGTGATGATGGAAGCAGAGGTTGGAGTGATGTGCTTTGAAGATGGAGGCAGAGGCCACCAGCTGCGGGATGCAGGCAGCCTCTAGAAGCTGGAGGAGGCAAGGGAAAGGATTCTCCTCGAGGTCCTCCAGAAAGGAGTGGAGTCCTGCCAACACCTCATCTTAGCCCGTGAGACTGACTATAGGCTTCTCAACTCCAGAACTGTAAGATACTAAATTTATGCTCTCTTAAGCCACTGAGTTATGGTCATTTCTTACTGAAGCAAAGAAAAATTAAGCTTTTTAACCTTCTACTTCAAATAGTAAGATGAAAACATACAACGTTATTATCTCTCCAGCTGTCACACCTTACTTTTTCCACTCACTTCTCAATGTACCTCTTCACCAGGAAAGTGCAGTGTAAAGTCAAAAGGCCAAGAGAATAATTGCAGTGATTTCATGCAATCCAAAGGATTACAAACCATAGTTTTTCTAGCAAATGATGTTACAATTATTTTGTGTCAAAGTTGGATTTACATCTATAGGGTGGTATTTAGTTCAATACCTGTACTCAACAGGTAATTACGTTGCATTCTGACAAATGCCCTTTTTCAACACTTGGGCATAACCCCTTTACTTTGGTAGTTGGTTAGCATTGCTTGGTGATATTTATTAAAGCTATAAAATGTCTTCTGCTATCACTTTAGTGTCTTCATTAAATTAAGCAGGCTTGATCCAGATAAATTAAGTGGGAAAGGATATTTTCTAAAATAATAGCTCATGCATTTCCAAGAGTTTTTACAACCTAATTAATGGCAGAGCCCATGCCACCAACATTATTTCCTTTCTTCTTTCTCCATTCTAGGGGGAAACAGAGAAAGAAAAAGGGAATAATAAGGAGCAAGATTCTTTTCAGACCAAGTGACAGACTAATAATGACGTAGCAATAGCAATAATAACTCAATTTAACTATATAGGATCTATGAAGGAGTGATTTTGCATACCCTTTATTTATTTATTTAATTTAGAGGTTCTTTTTAAAAAAAAATCCATTTATTTATTTATTTATCTTTGGCTGCGTTGGGTCTTCACTGCTGCCCACGGGCTTTCTCCAGTTGCGGCGAGCGGGGGCTACTCATCGCTGCGGTGCGAGGTCCTCTTATTCGAGTGGCCTCTCTTGCTGTGGAGTACGGGCTCTAGGCACGTGGGCTTCAGCAGCTGTGGCTCGCAGGCTCTGGAGCGCAAGCTCAGCAGTTGTGGCTCACGGGCCTAGCCGCTCCGTGGCATGTGGGATCCTCCCGGCCCAGGGATCGAACCCGTGTCCCCTGCATTGGCAGGTGGATTCCTAACCACTGCACCACCAGGGAAGCCCTGCATACTCATTTAATTTAGCTCTCACGACCTAATAAAAGGAGTATGATTAACCACATTTCACAGCTGAAGCAGTTGAGTCTTGGTAGATCAAGGTCATCCAGATAGTTAAGCATCTAAACTGGAACTCCTAAGTCAAACTTTTTAAGGGATATATTCAGGTTTTAAATTTTTTTCCCCCACCTTAGCTTTCTGTTATTTGGAAAGGAGAGAATGCCTCAGCTCAACAGTAATTTATACATGGTATGCATTTGTTAAATATTTATCACATTCATATATGAATAAATGAACGAAAATTGTCCACCCAGACACTGCACACCTCCAGGCAAGCTATATGCTAATCTTATGCCTGAGCAATGTGTTAAAAAGGAGTCAAGGCTGCTTCTGGTTGAGAAAAGAGTAAATGGCTTGAGTTTGTTCATTCATTCATTCATTCATTCATTCTTTGCCCCATTGAACAGACATCACTGAAGACTTACCCAAACCAAGTACTATGCTGGCTGGTGGGAGTTACAGGTGAAGAAGACAGTTTCTTCTCTTAGGGATGTTCCGTGGCCTCTTCTTAGCGCCAGGAACCTCTGCCCACTCTGATAACTTGGACACCACTGACTCACGAAGCCTAGACCCAAAAGGAAATGTGGAAGGTATCTTCATGTGAAAGAGGAATCAGCTGACCAGCTGGACTGTAGCTGAGGGTCAGATAGGTCTGGGTTCATATCCTGGGTCAGTTACTTACCAGCTAGACCTCATTAGCTGCGCTTGCCCACGTGGGTATATTAGTACATCTGCCGGGGAGTTTGTTCCAGAACTTCCTGAGAATACCAAAATCCCAGGGTGCTCAAGTCTCTTATATAAAATGGCATAGTATTTGCATATAACCTATGCACATCCTCCCATATACTTTGAATCACCTCTTGATTACTTATAATACCTAACACAATGTAAATGCTAGGTAAATCTTTGCCAGTGCATGGCAAATTCAAGTTTCACTTTTTGGAACTTTCTGGAATTAAAAAAAAAAATTTCTATCTGCAGTTGGTTGAAACTGTGGGTGCAGAACCCGTGGATGTAGAACCCACAGATACAGAGGGCCAGCTGTACACACCCCAGAGGGTTGAGCTGAAGTTCATATGAGATGATATCCAGTGCTTAGCTCACGATTTCCCCATAGGAAGCACTCAGTACGTGTTTATATGTCACTGTCTCTGCCATGCTTCGAGTCGGTATGCACTGCCTCCTCCATTATTGAATATTTAATGTCTGTGTGTCATATCTGCTTATCTATACTGCACATGCCTCCCAGATTGGTTAAACAACGTGTGAATATAAAGTGATGAGACTGAATATTTTGGTAACTATTTAAAATAGAGAGGAACTTATGTACAAAACAGAAATAGACCCACAGACATAGAAAACAAACTTCTGGTTACCAAAGGAAAAAGAGGGGGAGGGATAAATTAGGAGTTTGGAGCGTATACACACTACTATATATACACACTACTATATATAAAATAGATAACCAGCAAGGACCTACTGTATAGCACAGGGAAATCTACTCAATATTCTGTAATAACCTATAAGGGAAAAGAATCTGAAAAAGAATATATATACATATGTATAATGGCGTCACTTTTCTGTACAACTGAAACTAACATAATATTGTAAATCAACTATACTTCAACAAAAAAATAAATAAAATAAAAATTAAAAGTCTAAAGTTTCAAAAAAAATATAGAGATTCGAGACCTCAAACCTCCTGGTACCACGACTCGTCCAAGCCCCCGTCACATCTTGCAGGGACACTTCTACAGCCTGCTGCCTCTCTCACTTGCTATGTCCAGTCTCTTCTTTACATGCTAGATCTGGGCGCTCCCTGCCTTCCAGTGAGTGCCCATTGCACTTAAAATGAACCCAAGCTTCCTACCATGGGCTGGAGGTCCCTACTGACTCCTCTGCCTTCAAGCCAGCCCGTTCCCGCTTTGATCCCTCTGTGCTGGTCACCCGACCTCCCTTCTGCTCCTCAACACATGAAGCCCTTCCCTGTTCCAAAGCTTTTGGCCTTCTGTCCCCGCTATTCAGAATGACCTTCGCAACCGTCCCTCAGCTGACCCTGCCGTATTAAATGCCACCTCCTCAAAGGCAGCGCTCCCTCCCTAACTCTCCAGCCCTTGCCTGGCTGTATGTCCTTCCTGGCTCTCATCCCCGGGTTCTTTCTTGTTTATCGTCTGCCTTCTCCACAGGAAGGGAAGCTCCAAGAACACAGTCTGCCTCACTTACCGCTGCGTCCCCCCGGCCTAAGACACAGGCTGGCATGTAGCAAGTGTTCAATAAATATCTGTTGCATGAATGATTAAACCTCTCACGAGAGTGACTTTTCCAATTTGGGAAAACACACTTTTTTTTTTTTTTGCAGTACGCGGGCCTCTCACTGTTGTGGCCTCTCCCGTTGCGGAGCACAGGCTCCGGACGCGCAGGCCCAGCGGCCATGGCCCGTGGACCCAGCCGCTCCACGGCATGTGGGATCCTCCCGGACCGGGACACAAACCCGCGTCCCCTGCATTGGCAGGCGGACTCTCAACCACTGCGCCACCAGGGAAGCCCAAGGGAAAACACACTTTTGTAATTCAATAACAAATGATTACTATCTAATTTTTCTATTGTGCATGCTTGAGTCATGACCACTGAACAACAACAAATGTAATAGATACTTATAATTCTTCCCTCCCATTGCCCTTTGGGCCACACTGGACAGAGTAGCAGGAAGATACATGTTTATGGACAACATTCCCAATACACCAATGAGGAGAGCGTGTCCTTAAGGCCCATGACTGCCTGTGAAAAGTCCAGGAGGTCAGAACAAACCAGGAAGAGCGCCAGCACCAAGGAAATAAAATTCCAAGCCAGAAAGGGCAGCTTCTATAACCTTTAAAAGACGTACAGGATGTGTCATATTCCACATACACAAGGACGTGGCTCAGCTGTCTTCAAATCTGCCCCCATGTTTCCTGGACCCTTGAAGAAGTGACTTGGGAGAAAAGTGGCTTGTTCAGTGGGTTCTTAGCACTGATGGTTTGCTTGCCTCTGAAACTTTGATTCAATGGATGATAGAGAAAGATGATATGGGATGGTGCAGATCATGCATTCTCAATGTGAACATCGGTTCTTGGATGATAAAAAAAATCGTAGCATTTTTATGTATAAAGCACGGATATAAATACACATTTCACGGTGAGGGGTGATTAGGAAAAAAACTGTCTAAATGTTACATGTAATTCACCTAACAACCCCTGTGAGGTTAGGACTCTTTAGACCATTTAGAGATGAAGACACTGGTTCTCGGATAGAGTGAATGGTGAGCTCAGGTTCACCCTACTGTAAATGGGGAAGCAGAGACAGGAAGCTCCAAAGTGCGATGTTGTTCCAGAAAAAATATATTTCTCCTAAAAAGCCTAGAAGGTGCTTAGGTTCACTCAGTGCTACTGGAATACTCTGTTAACAGAGCAGGAAGCAAACCTGGGAGCTGGGGGTCCTTCCCGCTTCCCATCAGGAAGCTCTCTGATGTCTCAAGGGCTCCGGAGCCTTTCATCAGGGACTAGTTTGTAAACACACCTGAGAATTAACACTTATGTCATCAGTGTTCACGGGTATTCCTATGAGAACACAAGATGGTGAGGCCTGGAGGAGTTAGACTGGCAGAACAAAGCACTCAGGGAAGCTGGAAAGGAAAGCAAGAAAGAAATGCAAAAAGAAAAACCATTAGGCTTCACAGATTTCTGAGCCTATGAAGGGCAGTGAAACCCAGCTCTGTCCCCTGTGTGCTGTGTGAGCTGGGCAAGTTACTTAACCTCTCTGAGCCTCACTTTCCCCATCCAGGAGAAGAGTGTGAGGACTCGTGAGATCTTCTATGAGGACGGCCTCCCAGTCTCTGCTGGAGAAAGAGATATATCTCCATGCCCTGCCTGCCATCCTCCAGGACACATGGTTTCTTTCCCCAGGGTTCCTCCACTTCACTCTGAATCTTGGTATGTCCCAAATGATCCACTGGGTGGTGAACGAACCCCACTGAACCCCAGTGTATGTGGGTTTTTTTTTTGCGGTACGCGGGCCTCTCACTGTTGTGGCCTCTCCCGTTGCGGAGCACAGGCTCCGGACGCGCAGGCTCAGCGGCCATGGCTCACAGGCCCAGACGCTCCGCGGCATGTGGGATCCTCCCGGACCGGGGCACGAACCCGCGTCCCCTGCATCGGCAGGCGGACTCTTAACCACTGCGCCACCAGGGAAGCCCTGTTTTTTAGTTTTTAAAAATGTGGTTACTAGAGAGTTAAAAATTACATCAGTAATTTGCATAATCTTTCTATTGGGCAGCTCTTCCTAGAAGAAAATTACAGGTGTAATTTCATATAAGACAGGGGTGGGGTGAGTCCTGACCTACCGAGGGAGTTCAGGCAAATCTTCCCTGAAGAAGCCATGTTTGGGCTACGAAATAGAGGATGATTAGGGCTTAATTAAGTGAGGGAGTGGGCGAGTGGGAGGTGGAAGGGCAGAGAGCTCCAGGCAGAGGGAATAGTTTTTGCAGACCTTCAGGCAGAAAAAAGCACAGCTCTTGCGTGAACCCTCTGCAGTCACAATATGCCAGAAGTTGTCCAAATGAAACACTCTTCTGGTGAAAGTCATTCAACTCCTATGGGGTAAATTACTCCCTGCAATCCCATCCTTGGGGGCTGATGGGCGATGTCGAACAAAATCATGGACATGGAATAGTAAAGAAGAATCAAAAAAAAAAGTCAGCAGTTTAGGGGGGAACAATGCATACCAATGAAAGCATAGAATAAATAATTCGTCTAATAAACACGGACGTAAATAATTCAGGCACACTTGGAAGGTGAGATGAGCCTGTTACCAACTTTAATGATTTCAAGTTACTAAAACTTTCCCTAGTCACCACTCAAATGAAACAGCTCCACTGTACCCCTTGACACTCTTCACAGCAGGCAATGGGACCAGTTTTTAGTGGGTTATCAGAGATAACAATCGCAACAACTCCACACGGATTTCTTTGAGTAGAAGCCAAGCAAGACCCACTAGGTTCTAATCTCTGTGCCCGGAAGTGGTGTCTGTCCTCCATCCAGTCAGATGAGGTGAACCCAACACCCTGAGCTGAGAACACGGATGAGGTGAGAACTTTACCCAAGAAGATGACAGAAAGAAAGGAAGGGGAGAGAGAAGCAGATTCACATATTGATTTCCAGGCCAAGCCCCGCTGCCTTTAAACATATCTATTTCTTAACTTGTGAAGAAATTTCCTTTACACTTTGAAAAATGGGAATGTAGATGGTGAGTACTCGAAGCACATCTTTGAGGCAATCTGATTTTGCACGCGATCTGATCCCCTTCCACCTCCATGCTCCACTGAAAGTTCCTACAGCATCATGTTACCATTCATTCATTCAAATAACCATTTATGGAGCCCAGAGGAGTTAGGCCATGAAAGTCACAGAGCCAGTCAGTGACAGAACCTGTCACTTTTGGCTGAAGCGTCACTCCTCTCACGAGCATAGAATTTGAGAAGCCAGCCTTCACACTGTATGACAGGAACCTCCCCATCTTACACCAGACGTCCAAATGACTCCAGGGGTCTAGAGCATCTTTGATGCCTGACTTCCCTTTGTACAGTGTTTCCTGTTCATTAGTTCCACTCCAGGTGTTCCAAATTCCAATGCCGTTCAAGACACTTCCTCAGTTACCCTACGGGGATGCTGGGATGGACATTGGTCCTTCCTTCCTTCTTTCACTTACTCATCCAACAAATACTTGAAAGTCTTTGATGTGTCAGAGACTGCACTAGGCAATGTGACTAGAAAGGTAAACCAAACGAGATGCTCCCTGCCCTCGGGCTCCCCCAGAAACGTGTCGCCTCAATGCCGTCCCCTCATCCACCTATTCTCCAGTATTTATCAAGAGACTATTCACTGCCGGGGGCTCTTCTAGGCCTTCCAGAGACAGCAGAGAACAGGCCAGGCAAGGCCTCTGCCTTCAGGGAGGCCACATTCTAATGAGAAAAACAGTATTAAACAAACCAGCCAGTGAATATACACTCTGTCAGGCAATGGGAACTGCTTACAAAGAAAAGCTACATGAGCTGACGGAGGGTGATGGAGGGTCCGTTTTCGGCGGGCTGGGGGCAGGGGTGGCCTTGCTGAAGACGAGACACCTGAGGAAAGATCCGAATGAAGTGAGGGGTGAGCCTCGGCCGAGTGGAGATGAGTGATGGGTTATTATTCTTCCCACGGCATAACCGACAATGAAGGGAGCCCATGTGGGCTCAGTCTCTGTGGCCTCTGAGCGGGGGAGGGGGTCTTCCCAGAGTCCCTTGGTCTGCCCCACCCACAGCGGGCTCATGAATTTGTGTCTGAAGTTGCCCAATGACAGCGAAGCCAGGGGACTGTGGAGAGTCAGCTGGGATAGTCAAAGTCAGAGGGGCACAAAGGAGACACACCGCATGAAATCGCATGCCTCCTGCCTCTCCTTCTCCTCAGGAGAGGGGAAGGCATCATTTCCCAGAACTGCTTGATCAGAACCTAATTATCCCTGGAGCCATGAGTTTGAGCAGTGGGGTTTTTGTCACCTGGCTTTGGGAAATGGGTCAGCAGCCAGGACAGACAGTGCCACCCTCACCGAGTGGGCAGCCTTGCCAACACGCACATCAAGACACAGCTTCGGTACAGGGACACTTTCCCAACGGAACACACTTAGGCTCAGCTCCTTTTACAAAACGGAATTGTGGACACAATCTCCCAGACAGAAGGAGGGCACTTACCCTCCCCAGAGGCACTGCCCCTCACCGCACCCACAGCAACTCTAAGTCCACAACCTTCTCCGTCTCCACACCTGACGGCACAGGCAGTTGCCTCCCTGTAACTCCCCTCTTTGCACACAGGACATGCAGCTCTTTGTGGTGTTCCTACCTTCTGCCAACCTTCCTGAAAGCCCACAGGCATCATCAGTTGAAAAGCTCTGGGGTCCTGGGGTCTGGTGCTCGCATATGAGGACAGGAGACCCAGGGGTGCTCTGCTGATTTATCCAGCGCCCAGAAGTTGCCTCAGGGCAGAGCCAGACCCCATGCCCTGTCCGCTCAATGTCACGCCAGCCTTTCTCTAGTCTGCCCTTTGACTTCCCCTTCACTGGATTTGATCTCCGCTGCAGCTTCTTCAATGGCTGAAGTTCCATCCTCAGCGTGTTTTCTCTTGGCCATGGCCCCCTTGCTCTGCGGAGAACTTGACAGATTTGACTTGAATCTCCAGCCTGTGAAAGGCCGGAGCCCCACCCATGGTTTCTACGAATTCCTGGGTTGTCAGGGTCCCTCCTCCTTGGGCCTCTGCTGCAGGCAGACAGACTCTGCTGGGCTCAGTGTGGGTCTGAGATGAAAGGCTCGTTTGCTGGCTTACACACACACACACACACACACACACACACACACACACGCACACACACAAAATCACTCATTGTGAGCATGTGTGCTTTCGGCAGTTTTCCCAAAGACTGGGCAGTGGCGAGGAAGGGCTCATAGCTAGCAGAGCCTTCCTCCTGTCTCTGTGTCTGTCCTTCCTGCTCTCTCCCTGTCTCTCTAGCCCACTCTCACCCCCAGCAAAACATACCCTGCTCCTCTTTCTCTGCAAACAAGGCACTTAGCCAACCTCAGACCCACTGCTTCCCTTGGTAAATAAACAGGTTTCCACTTCCTAACACAGCAATATCCTCTCCCCATGTCTCTCCCAGACCCTTTCCCAACGCCAGTCTCTTGTCTGCATTTCAGATGCAAATTTCCACCTGGCTCTTCGGCATGTCCATCTGGACGTTCCAACCCAGGCTGGACCCACTATTCTTCCCTAGAATCCTCCCTCGTTCCCCTCCTCATCCGGCTATGTGCCCTCCCTGGTGGCCACTGGTGTCATTGGTCTCCAATTTACCCATGTTAGGGGACAGCGTAGGGTTGGGAATTGACTTGCAGGTCAGATGACCCGACTTAGACTCCTGAATCAGCTACTGCCTACGCAACCTTGGACAAATGACTTAACCTTCCTGAGACTCAGGCTCTTCTCCTGTATGTTGGGGATATAAGCACCCCCTTGGCAGAGATGTTTCAAGTCCTAAGTAAAATAAACGTATACAAAGTGCCTAACACAAATAGGCATTAGAAAAGTGTTAGCTACTATCCTTGCTGTCGTTATTAATCAGTGGCTTTGCTCCTTTTATTCCCTCCATGCAGAATGTCCCTCTCTGTATCTGTCTTCTCAGATCCTACCCATCCGTCAGGGCCCAATGAGAGCAGGCCTGGGAAGGCTTACAAATTAGAAGAAATCACTCCCTTTTCTGTACATTTATGGCACTCTGTGTTATTAACTCCTGTTAAGCAGTGAATTTAGAAGAAGAAATCACTGCTAATAGTCTCTTGGGTCCAGAAAGACCTGAAGATCTCCTGTAACAACTTTTATCGAGTTCCTCTCAGTTTTTGTCAACTGATCAAGCTCCAGAAGCTTTTCTTTTCAATAGAGATTGTATGATCTCTTGCATTTCTTTAGTTATTTATCTGCTGCTTAAGTGCCAGGTCTTTGAGCACAGGGCTGAAGCCTCAGGAATCTTTGTAGCCTCAGTCCTTCACTCCAGTTGCCATATTCAAGGACCTCAATAGATAAATATTGAAAGTGCTCAATAGATGCTTATTGAATCAACCAGTGAAATATGAAAGGGTGGAATTCAATGAACAACAGTTATCAGCTCTTCTTAAGCAGTACATTTCTCAGAAGAAATCACTGCTAATTTTCTCTTGGGTTCAGAAAGGCCTAGAGATCTTCTGTAACAGCTTTTACCAAGTTCCTCTCAGTTCATGTCAACTGGCAAAGTCCAAATGTCTTTTTCACCATTTATAGCAGACCCAGAGAATCACAACTCAGATGTCTCGTTGTGAAAGGCCTGGCTCTCCAGCGGCCAGGAGTGGGCTTAGCTGACAGTCTCCAGCTGTCAGCTCCTTCTAGATCCTTCTCAGCTTGCAAGCCGAGCTCACTCTTCTCTCAGGGAAACTCTGCACTATGACTGAGCAGAGCGGTGGTACAAGGGCTGGCCATTTCTGCTGGAAGTTGGACCCCTTTACCAGGCAGCAAGGTCGGCTGAGCTTGGTGGGGTCTGCGTTGCAGTCTGATGGCTGCCCCGCCCCGACCTGCTTCTCCCTGGTTTCTTTTATAGGCATTCCTCCCTAACAGAGCTTTTGCAGTTTCAGCTTCAGCTTAGCCTCTGCTTCCTCCAGATCCCAAATAGCACACCACTGTAGACAAGTGTCCCCAAAGAGCCTAGAAAGAGCCGGAAGGAAGACTGACCTCATCTTCCAGGAGAGATGCACACTTACGGCAGGTGAGGAAATACAGAATATTGAGCTGATCTGACAGCACCAACTTTGGCCATGCTCTGACCATTGGAAGCCTTTTCCAGTGGCCTGCCCAGATACCACAAGGGACGCCAAGGGATCTTTGGTTTTTATGGGGAAATCCAACTATAAAATTACATTGTCCAAAATATTATAGTGAAATCGATCAGAAAGAATGCATCCTCATGGCACATTTTCTGATTTCCCAAAGGAGTCTAAAAATAAGACATTATTGATGAATTCTATTATTCCTCTCAGAGGACAAAAGATAAAAATAAAGAGCACTGCCTGGACTGTACACTCCAGGGAACTGCCTCAGCTGGTACTGGGATGGAGAAGAGTGTGGAGGGTTGCTGGGGGTAGTTTTCTCAGCTGGCCCTTTTTTGGTCCGGAGGCTCCAGGATTATTCATGATCTACAAGGGTGACTATGCCTTTTTCTCTCTCTGCCCTTGTCACCCTTCAGCAACTCTCTCTTGGTTCCTGGGGATTTTTGCCTCAAGCCAGGCCTCACGTGCATCACGGGGAAATTTGTAGAGGGCCTTCATTCTTGTAGGTCACGTATGCCTAAAAATCATCAAGACCCACCCTCTGAGGGCTTGAGGAACGGTAATATTTAACATTGCTTTTGGACAATAGTCCAACAGAGAGGTATGCCTTCCTCATCGGGTACTTAGATGGTTTGCGTATCTTGGCTATTATGAATAATGCTGCAGTGAACATGGGATTGCAGATATCCCTTCAAGGTCCTGAGTTCATTTTCCTTTGGGTATATACCCAATAGTGGGACTGCTGGATCATATGGTAGCTCTATTTTCAGTTTTCAAGGAACCTCCACACCGTTTTCCATAATGACTGCACCAATTTATATTCCCATCAACAGTACATGGGGCGGCAGGGCGGGGTGGAGAAGATATGCTTTCAAATAACGGGGGGACAAGATGGAGAAAGGAATGCCAGGGTTACTGTTTTCTAGAATACCGTGAAAGGCATTGATTTTTTTTTTTTTTTTTTTTTTTGCAGTGCACGGGCCTCTCAGTGTTGTGGCCTCTCCCGTTGTGGAGCACAGGCTCCGGATGCGCAGGCTCAGCGGCCATGGCTCACGGGCCTAGCCGCTCTGCGGCATGTGGGATCTTCCCGGACCAGGGCACGAACCCGTGTCCCCTGCACCGGCAGGCGGAGTCTCAACCACTGTGCCATCAGGGAAGCCCGATATGTATTTTTTTCCCAAGCTGTCCCTAACACTCTCCCCAATACCCTCCAGCAGCATTGTGATGGGATAGGACAACTCTGTCCACTGCACTCTTTGACACCCTGATGTTGGCTGCCTGATCTTGGTCAGGACACTTAACCTGTCCACGCCTCAGTTTCTTCCTCTGAAAATGCCTTCTGTTCATGAGGCTGCAATTGAGATCATGGAGTGTGAAAAGGCTTTGTAAGCTATGAAACTGCTGTGTGAATGTCAGATCCCATCGCTGCACCCTCTTTTTTTTAAAGTCTTTTATTGAATTTGTTACGATATTGCTATCGTTTTATGCTTTGGTGTTTTGGCAGGGAGGCCTGTGGGATCTTAGCTCCCCAATCAAGGATCCAACCTGCACCCCTTGCATTGGAAGGCGAAGTCTTAACCACTGGACGGCCAGAGAAGTCCCCTATCACTGCACCCTTAAGAGATACTTTACTTCTCCTGCCTGGGAAGGTAAATATCCCTACACAGAGATGCTTGAGTTAGAAACACTTGCAGATCTTTTTTCCAACAGAGGGCAAGCCTTTGTCTGACATGAGCTAAGGTGGCCTGCTGAGGACAAACTTGGGATTTACTACTGCCCTCTTCCCGAAATGACTGCCCCTGCGGGTCAGCACTAGTGCCAGTGGATACACCCCCTTGCCCTCCTTAAATGATGGATCCCCTGCTCTCCCACCGAATTAGCCGTCTTCAGGAGCCACATAAATTCTAAGCTCCAATGTCATCCTAACGATCGAGAACAAGGAGTCATGAGGTTTGTTTAAGGGATGTGAATTTATTTCAGTGCAGTGGCAGGTCTGGTCTTGCCCTGGTCTCGCCCTAGTGTAATGTGAGTGTGTGTGTTGGGGAGGGGAACAGCGTGCTGGAGTCATCGCCATCTTGCCCTTTGGCCAGGCTCCTGAGATTCTGCCCAGTTGCCTGGGGGCTGCTAACCCAGGCACGCAGGACATCCTCCCCGATTCACTGCATGTGCAGGGCTGGCGGAGGGCAGTGGGAATCCACAGCTGGACCACATCTGTCTTGTCCACCACTGTATTCCCAGAGTCCAGCACAGTTTCTTCTCAATAAATATTTATTGGCCAATGAAACTCATTTTTCCAGCTTTCAGATAAACGCACAGATTCTGTCTCTTGGGATGTGGAAAGAAAGTGGTGGGGAAGAACTAAGACCCTTCTGAGTACCAGCAGGCTTTTTTGACATAGAAAAGTCTTATTTCCTTGGGTACTTTTTTTTTTTTTTTTTTTGCAGTGCGCGGGCCTCTCACTGTTGTGGCCTCTCCCGTTGTGGAGCACAGGCTCCAGACGCGCAGGCTCAGCGGCCATGGCTCACGGGCCCAGCCGCTCCGCGGCACGTGGGATCTTCCCGGACCGGGGCACGAACCCGTGTCCCCTGCATCGGCAGGCGGACTCTCAACCACTGCGCCACCAGGGAAACCCTCCTTGGGTATATTTTAAGCTCCCTGAGGAGAATCTATTTATATTTAAATCTATATCTATCCATATCTATATCAATTTTTATTCATATCTAAAGCTATATCTTTATCTATTGTGATTTGTGGCTCTCAATGAACAGGTAGAGCCCAGCTAGCTAACCATGTAATTAATCACGTAATGAACTAACTTCAACTATGAAGAATTTTCATATTCTTCAACTGATTTCATCCTTCAAGCAATCCAGGGTGATGTGCATCGTCCTCTCCCATTTGCTGAAGAGGAAATCAAGGCCCTTTGAAGATGAGACCTGCCCAGGTTGCAGTGGTGATAAATGGTGAAACTGGGATCCGTATCGGGACCCCTGACAACACATTCCATGATGCCTCCCACTCCACCCGTGGGTCCTAGTACTAGATTCTGAAGAGCTCAGGCAGGAAGTGTCGAGGGAGGACTCTGAAGATAAGCTCTTCCTATAAGACATGGGTGGGTTGAAGAGGGGAGACTCATAGCCAGGTCTGCAGGTAGCAGTGGAAGACTTAGTCCGTTTTCTGATTTCAGGGAATCTGTCTGAAATTCTTCTCTTGGTGTTGAGCTTACTCCTGAAAGCTATGTTCAAACACAAACATCCCTGGGAAGGGCAGTCCAGTGAATTAATAGCCGTTGGGATTAAATGTGGATGCATTTCAGATGCTTCCCTCAGAATATATTTTGACGAGGGCTGGGGCGGTTTGAGCAGAGGGCATAAGATCACAGAATAACTCAGATGCTATTGAATGAAAGAAAAAATAAGCCCCAAATGTCTTTAATTTAGTCTTATTTAAAATTAAGTTGAGACCAGAGGCCACAGGCTTCAACAGCAAGAAACTTAAGAGGCTATATATCCTTAGAGAATGCAAAGCTTTGAATTAGCCATGGTTTATGGATTAGAGAAGAGCTTAGACGATATTTAAAGACCCATTATTATACATTGACGTTAAATCTGTACTCATTTTGTAACTTGTTCCCCTAAAGTAGAATTTCTAAGTCTGTTTGCCAAGAAGAGTGAAGCGGTTTCTCATAAAATTATTATATTGACTTGTAAATTTGAGACTGTGAAAGTTGGTTATACAGAAAACCGTCCTTGTCCTAGGAGATTGACTTTACTCACAGACCCACTGTCTGGGACTCACAGATGTACTTCAAATCAACTCAACCCAACTCGAAGATCGGGGACGTTCTCCTAGAACTAGGAACATCGTTAAAGGCCTTCTGATATAAATATAAATAAAGTGATGTATTCATCAAGGTTCTCCAGAAAAACAGAACCAATAAGATATAGATGAGGGGATTTATTATAGGAATTGGCTGGTTGCAGTTAGGGAGGCTGAGAAGTTCCATGATCTGCTGTCTGTAGACTGGAGACCCAGAAACACTGACAGTGTACTTTAGTTTCATCCAAAAGCCTGAGAACTGGGGAGGGGTGGATGGGTAGGGCGTGTACGTGATGCTGTAAGTCCTGGTTTGACTGTTCTAACCTGAGAAACAAGAGCACCAATGTCTGAGGGCAGGAGAAGACAGATGTCTTAGCTCAAGCAGCGACAGCAAATGCACCGTTGATCCGCCTTTTTGTCCTATGCAGGCCCTCAGTGGATTGGATGGCGTCTGCTTGCACGGGTGAGGCTGGTGAGGGCGATCTTCTTTCCTCAGTCCACCAATTCAAAAGCTTACTTCTTCCTGAAATCTCCTCACAGACACACCCAGAAATCATGTTTTACCAGCTAGCTGGGCAACCCATGGTCCAGCCAAGTTGACACATAAAACTAACCATCACAAGTGACTCTTGTAAAATAAAGTGACTTGTAAACTAACGTTACTCTGATTAACTTTTTTTAAAAAGGTGCGAAATTTCAGAATAAGTAGTAGAAAACAGATGATAAAGATTAAAATATAGTAATGACATAGAGAACAAAGATCAAATAGAAAAAAATCAACAAAGGCATAACTTGATTCCTTGAGAAAACTAATAAAATAGATGAAATTCTGGCAGTATTGACCAAGAGAAGAAGAAAAATGACAAAAACAGTATAGAATTTCAAAATTTCCCTGACAAAGGGGAGGGAAAGGACATCACAAAATTGGGGAAAGAGAAGAAAGAGCTTTGAGAGGCAAAGCTGGGGACACTTACTGAGTTTCACCTGCTTCTCAGTTTCATCTTGAAGGCGCTATGTATTGTCTCTGATGTCTGCATGCACTAATGATGTCTGAATGAACTAGTGATGTCTGGATGGACGAGGCAGGATTCATCTTGTTGCAATAAACCAAAACCCATACTCCGGCTAGTTAAACAAAAAAGGGAAGTTATTATCTCAGAAAACTGCAGAATTTAATGGGTGACTTGATCTGAGACCCAAATGATACCATCAGGATTCCTCTCCTGGGTGTGGGGGGGGACACCTTCTCAGGAACCTGTGTGGGTTTCCAGGCTCACACCACCACAACTCCTCGGCCAGTGGAAGAGTGAGACTGCTTTCCAATATGTCAAGCATAGGTCCTGTCAAGCAGTTTTGTTAGCCCTGATTGCTCCAGTTGGATGAGGTAGTCACTACAGAACCAGTCACTGTGGCTGGGCGAGTGGAATGTTCTGGAATGCTCTAGTCTAGAGCCATGTGCCATGGGAAATGGAAGTATTCATCAAGTGAGCCACATGGATTGAATGTTGGGAAGGAATGATTCCCTCCAAAGCAAAATTGTGTCCTGTTGTCATGAGAAGGGGTGGCTCACGCTGGGCTATAAGTTTCCCACAGGTGTCCGTCCCGCTGGTGGTATGGCCAGCGTCTTGAGGGCCTTTCAGCTGATTCGGGAAACTGCATGAAATATCCACAGGCGGCTCTTCAAGAACATGACTGAATTCAAGAGGCCAGCCTGGAGCAGATTCAGAACGAATTCCAGACTTGTGACACCCACTGAGTTTATGAAGCAAGGAAATGATGGGAAGCCAGAAACGGCATCTACATTTGACCAGCAGCCAACCACAAGAGTGGCTTATTAGGGTGATGTGGTCAAAGAGGGATTGGCAAACTCTTTGATTAAAAAACAAGAGAGAGACAAGACTCTGTTTTGTGTTATTTGGGGTTTTTTCCCCAGAGAATCCAATTTGTAGCCATTCAAACCAAGTGCCTTTGAGGTTTGGATGAATACGTTTTCTTCGGTTGTTACAGCAAGCATCAGAGCCAGTTAGATGTTAGTGAACGCTTTCCAAAGCTTAGAGCTCTGGTGAGAACACCAGCAAGGTGGGAGAGGGGGTTATTTGGAAAATGGGGGAGGGGGCTAAGAAGCATGAAGAAGTCTCTGAGATTCTTACAAGATTTACAGTTTGGTTTAGAATTTGAAGATTATGCTTGGTTTAAAAATAGATCCCCAAACTGCAGTATTCTTAGATTTGCAGTTTTCTGCAAGATTTCTGTGATTCCTTGCTGATTGCACCTGAGAGAGATTTTCTCTTGAATGTCTTTAATGTTCTTATGTACAAAATGTCATTCATTCATCCCCTCATTCATTCATTCAATCAACCAACATTACATTGAGGGCTCACTGAGGGAGAATCAAGGTTTCATCTTGAAGATGTCCTACCCACCACCCCCCATCTCTTCCTTACCATTTCCACTGGTCCTCTAGCTGCCAACTCAGCATCGGCATGTGGATGGCTCATGGGCATTTCGGAGTCAACACTTCCAATACCAAACCGTTGATACCTGTCTCCCAGCCAAACCTTCTCCTCTCCTAGGCTTTCTCATCTAAAGGGATGGTGTCTCCATCTACCCACTGGCTCCAGTCAAAACCTGGGAGGAGGCATTTTTGACTTTTCCTTCAACTTCATGCCTAAATCCAACCCAGCACCTAGTAGGCTCTGAATCAATACTGACTTAATGACAGGTGGTTGAATGAGAGTGAATGAATGAACAACGCTTTGAGCTGCCTACACATGCTCCTCCAGCCTGTGCCATTTCATCTCCCATAGGAATGTGTGCTCCTGCCATGGAGATGCAGCTTGAGTAACCGTACATATGAACAAGGATTTTTACATTTTGAAAAACTTGCTATTTCCTGGAAACAGATTGTGTCTCTCTGATTGTCTATTAAGTTTTTTTTTTTTTAACCACTGAAGATCTTGGAATCAAACCAAAGTAATCTGCATTTCCATTTTTATATCTTAATTTATAAACTGCACCTTATAATTTACAAGCATTCACTTAGTGTCTCTAACAGAGATGAAACAAATACCAACCGTGCCAACTATACCACCCAAGTCTTCTCTCTGCACCCTTCCTATCAGGAACTTTCTAGTTTTTCAGGTTGGAGGGAATGGGTTGGAGCTAGACCTAGCTTGGGGAGGGTAAGGATAGAAGTAATAATGATATGTCACATTTATTTAGGGAAGAAAGAGGAAGGTCTCATTATACCCATTTAATAGATGATAAAATATAGGCTGGAGATAGGAGTGACATGACCAGAAGGTTTGCTTATGAGTGATGGAGCCAGGCCTAGAATCTGCACCTCTGGAATTCTTCATGCCAAGGGTCTTTCTAGGATACTAGATTAGGATCTCTCCACTTTGGCACTGGTGGTATTTTGGGCTGGATCATGCCTTGTTGTGCATTGCAGGATGTTCATCAGCATCTCTGGCCTCTACTTATTAGACGTCAGTATCACCCACCCCACTGTGACAACCAAAACTTTCCCCAGACATTGTCAAGTGTCACCCCTGCTTGAGAACCACTGTGCTAGACTGTGCCCTTGTCCTTGATTAAAATGGAGGCACAAGGGTTAGGAAAATTCATCCCCTTTCACTGCCTCTCACACCCCACACCCCACCCGTTCCCTCCAGTCCCAGGGTTTATCTGAGATTTGCCCTGCCCACAATATCACACAGATCTCTGAACAAATACCTAGTACCTCTTGTGTGGCATTGGATCCTTTATAGTCTTGATCACATTTAGCTCCCAAAGGTGCCTACAACTATCCCATTTTACAGGTGAGGAGACTGAGGCATTGAGAGGTTATAACTTGCCCACAATTATACAGTTAGTAAGTGGCAGTCTGGGCTGCAAACCCACAGCTGTCTAGCTCTGGGGACAGAGAGTTTACCTTACCCACCCTTTTCTCCTTGCTCCTCTTCAACACAGCTGAGAACCTTTGCCTGGGTCAGCAGGAAGGCACTGTGTTTGAGAATCCCCGCACCCTCCTCTCCATGAAGCAGTAGCCCATCTCACTTAAGGCAAACATCTTTCAGGATGTGCAGGACACACACTCATGATTGTGGGTTCATGTGCCTATCACCCTCTCCAGACCGTGGTTTGCGTCCTCAGAGCCAGCACGGCCTTGCTGAGTAAGGCATGTGGGCAACGCATGTCCACACAGCAGTGAAGGCTATGCACAGCAGCCAGCTCTGGAGCAGGATTCTCCTGGCTGTGTCCTGTGTGACCCTGGGCAAGAGAAAAAACATCTCTGAGCTGAGTTTTCCCATCTATAAGATGGGAAGACCCATTTCTCAGGGCAGATGTGAATTGTGTGATGATAAATGTACACTGGTTCCCATGGATACTAGGTGCTGGCTAAATGGTGACCTGCAACGAATGTCAACTCCCTCCATGAAGTTACCTGCAACAAACTGACTTTCGATTCCTGAACTTTTGGTCAATGTGTGACCCCCCCCATGTAGCCACGTGGGGTTACTTCTTCAGGGCTATATGCCCAGCTAGACTTCAAGCTCCCTGAGGATAGGACCTGTCCCTTTGTTCCCCTGCCCCCTCCAACCAGTGGCCAGCCATACGTGCTCCAAATGACTGCTGAAGGAGTCTAGTATTGGTGATTCCTACAGTAATAATAACCTTTTGCATCGGTCACTGCCTTTTCGGGGTATAGCTTAACATATGAAATGGTTTTCCTTGGTTAGTAGCCTGATGATGGGCCCTTGATTCCCCACTCTGAGCAGCCCTGGTTTTTAGCAATTTTGATTCTGCTTTGGCCATTTTCTTTGATTTCTCCAGTTCACACTACCTTGTGGTAAGATTCAAGCTCCCTGCACCAAAGGTGCGGAGAGAAGAGGGGCCCAGTAGGGTCTGGTTACCCATCCCCAGCCCAGGCTCTCATCCCCATCTCTCCCCAGCCATTTCCTCCTTGATCACCGGCCAGTTACTGATGCTTTCGGTGCCTCAGTTTCCTAATTCGTAGATTAGGACCTGCCTCAAAGGGTTAGAAGATTAAATGTACAGAGCCTAGAATGTATCACACCACTGATCTCTATTAACAATTGCCCCCTGTCCTTTAACTGGGGTGAGTGCGGAGCCTAGTGAGCCGCCGAGGGAGGGAGAACTGGTACGGGCGTTTGAGCTCTGCGGCAAGCAGGCGGCAGGCCCCAGAGCAGCCGGGCGCGCACTGCCGTAGCAGCTTTGCTTGCCTACATGCCTTCAGGAGGGAAAGGGGGCCGGCTTCAGTGAGCCCAGGGCGCTGTGGGCAGGGAGCCAGCCCCATCGCGCACCCCAAAAGACAAGCAAAGCCATGCCCGCTGAACTCAATGGCAGCATTCACGTCTTTTAAACATTAATAAAGGCTGCTCAAAATTCCGTACTCTTCAAAGACCCGGGACAAAGTCTCCCTTCCCAGTCATCAAGCCAGTTCCCCAGGCTCTACTCTTTCCGCCGCCAGCCTCTCACGTTTTGGCCCGGCTAAAAGGAGCCCAGTGTCTCCCCCAAATTATTTCGAGCCGGTGGAGGGACTGCGGGCTTCTGATCCCCAACCGCTCGGCCAGGTCCACAGAGGGTCTCCGTCCAGGCCGGCTCCTCCCCTAAGGTCACCCAACTTTCTCCTCTCTCCGCAGCTCCTGGGAAGGGGCCGGGAGGGGCCGGCGGGGCGCGGCGGGGGGCGGCGCGAGGCCCCCTCCCCCGCGGGCGGGCGCCCGCCCCGCATTATTCATTGGCCAGAGCTGGCTGCGGGCTCGGGTGCTGATGTCAGGCGGGCGCGGGCGAGGCCCGGGCGCTGGTGGGGGGGCGCCGAGTGGGGGTGACGGCCAGCATGCTGCTCGGCTGCGGCTCGGCCTCCCACACCCGCGGCGCCCTAGTCCTAGCCAGCAGCGGCGGCGGCGGCGGCGAAGCAGCGAGCGGCGCCCGCGTCTGCAGCGGCGCGGAGTCCGAGCGCGCGGCGCGGCAGCGGGGTTCGCGGCCGGGGCGGGGACCGGGGACGCGGCATGGCGCTGCGGCGGGGCGGCGGCGGGGCGCCGGGACGGCTGCTCTTGCTGCTGGGAGCCGCGTGCCTGATCCCGCCGAGCGCGCAGGTGAGGCGGCTGGCGCGCTGCCCCGCCACTTGCAGCTGTACCAAGGAGTCCATCATCTGCGTGGGCTCCTCCTGGGTGCCCAGGATCGTGCCGGGCGACATCAGCTCCCTGTGAGTGAGTGGGACCCCGGCAGCCCCTGCCCCGTCCTGCCCCCCCCCGGCGCCCGCCGTCGCCCGGGAGTTGCCTCTGGCGCCGGGACAGCGCGACCCTGACCCCACTTCCCGGCCCCTTCCTTTGCGTTTGGGTTGGGGCGCGCGGTGGGACGTGGGTTGGAGTCTCGGGCCCCGGGGAGTATGAGGGGAACCCGAGATCCAGAGTCTGGGAAGCCAGACAAGTCCCTGGGGCAGTGTTTCTCAAAGTCTGGCCCGCGGGCCACCTGCATCAGATCCACCTGGGGGGGCTTGTGCCAATGCAGATTCCGGGGCCCGCACCGAATGATGCAGGGTCCGAGAGCGGAGCCTTGGAGTCTGCGTTTGGCCTCCCCAGGTGATTCTGAGGTGCATTAAAGTTTGAGAGGATGTGTGTTGGGGGTGGGAAGGTTGTGTGGGGGGCTTGTGTATGCAGCCCAGCATGACTGGAGCGCTTGCAGAGGAATGAGGCCTCACCGTCCCTTCTGAGGTCTGGGGCTGTGGTTTACACGGTGCCCTCCTCTGGACCTGTCCACACTGCAGGTGGGGCAGTACCTGGGAGAAGGCATGTCACCTCTAGAAGTGGAGATGCCGCCGCATGTGGCCCGGAAGAGGGAAGCACAGAGGACCTGGCGGAGCATTGGGGAATGTGGGCATCCAGCCCAGAGGGCAAGTGCTGGGAGTCAGCCGGACTCCTTGCCCTGAGCTCATAAGGGCTTCTTGCCCCCCTCTTCACCGCGTGTTGTGCTGGCTGCTTATTCAGCTGGAGGAACGGACAGGAAAGGGCTTCCCATTATTGGTCCACCTGCTCAGGGGCTTTCAGCCTGGCCTCACACAGCCACTCAAACCACATGGCCAGCTCTCATAATGGCTGGGGAAGGGGCTACTGGGCAATATCTTCACTGCCGGGAAGTGTTTCCTCTGAAATGACTCCCACATCCAGGCCAAGGTGCTGGGTGATGCCCACTCCATCGTAGAGGCAGGGATTCCCATGGGGGAGCAGGGGGTTGCTCTCACTTGCTCTTGTGCTCCACTTCCGTGTCTCCACCCCAGGCAAGGCGCTGGGGCCTGGACCCAGGAGTGAAGGGCTTCCTGTTTGCATTTGTAGGCAGTCGGGAGAGTCTGGCTGAGCAGAAACAGAGGGCCTGTTTGACGCCTAATATTGCTAAGTCTGGTGACATGGAGCATTCCAGAAATGAGAATTCCCCTGGTTAAATCCCTTAGACCAGCAGCTGCTTAACGGATCTGCATATTAACTGAAATAATTCTGAAATGATGTATTGAGGTCCTACTGCGGCCAGAAAGGATAGGGGCCCTGGTGGCTAAAATAGTCAGGTTCCTTGTTCTGATTGGCCGTTAACTCTGGCAGATGGCGTGGCCTCCCACCACACATTCAAGTTCAGGTGTCTCTGGGTTGTTTCCCAAGGCTTTCACGGTGCATTTAATCAGAAGTGCTCTGAGCGACTTTCAGAGATGTGCTCCCAAGGGGAACACTTAATCCTACCCTTGAGTTTCGTCGGCCAACACTAATGCTGTGTCTACACAAACAGAATCATGGGCAGAGGTGAAGGAATTATCCATCTTCAGCTAGGGCCTCCTGTAGTTAAGAAAAGGAAGTGAGGGGTTATTGATATAAACCGGCTGAGATGATGTCTATGCAAGGAGCTAGACTGATGGTAACGGTTTCTGTTATTCAGTCCAGTTTTCCTATTGATCCAGTTCATTGGAAAATGGCTGGGCTCATCTTGTTCTTACTCCTGAGAAGACCCTGGCCAACCATTTGAAGCCTCATTCCTGAGTGGAGGAGTTTAAAGCACAGGTAGAGGATAAGGCTTCTCGTCCATCTTGCCCGGCACTTCCTCAAAGCAACCTAGTCCTTGTTTTGTTCCTCTCTTGCCCGTAGGAGCCTGGTAAATGGAACGTTCTCAGAAATCAAGGACCGAATGTTTTCTCATCTGCCTTCCCTGCAGCTGCTGTGAGTATGGGAAGTCCTCTCTGGAAATGGCGGTCCTGGAGGTGCAGTCCTGGGAAGAGCCGTCTCTGTCTCTTGGGTATCAGTCCTTCCCAAGATACCCAAGCTCCACAAGTAAACTGTGGCTGGCTCTTAGTGTTTACTTGCCCTGTTGTGTCCCCACTGAGCTAAATCCCCAGTGCGCAGTGTCCTTTCCTTCTTTCAGCACGTTTTCCTCAAGGACTTTATTTATTTATTTTAACATCTTTATTGGCGTATAATTGCTTTACATTGTTGTGTTAGTTTCTGCTTTATAACAAAATGAATCAGCTCTATGTATACATATATCCCCATATCCCCTCCCTCTTGCGTCTCCCTCCTACCCTCCCTATCTCACCCCTCTAGGTGGACACAAAGCACCAAGCTGATCTCCCTGTGCTATTCGCTGTTTCCCACTAGCCATCTATTTTACATTTGGTAGTGTATATATGTCAATGCCACTCTCTCACTTCTTCCCAGCTTACCCTTTCCCCTCCCCGTGTCCTCAAGTCCATTCTCTACATCTGCATCTTTATTCCTGTCAACGACTTTACTGTAGATGCCATCGCCCATATCCAGCAACTGGGGACATGATTACATTGAATTATGACCTGAATTTCACCTAAACGTACCATTTCCCAAACACCTCACTTTAAAAGAGAACCTCCATTTTTAACCTCTAAATGTTATTATGGAAATAGGAGCTCTCAGGTCATATTTACTGAGACCCGTAGGGAAGAAAGGTGAAATAATGGGGGTGACCAGAAAATCTGGCCAAAGAGAATCCACTTGCCATTGTCCATCAGTGTCTGAGTCAGTTTGCACACCGAATGGGCAAGTTTTACACTGAGAAGAGCCCGTGTTTGCCCACAGATCAGAACATAACAAAAGAAACAGAAATGGCTTCACTCTGTGACTCAAATTTTACACTTCTGCATTGAAACCTAATGTCTCTTCTTTTCAGATTGCTGAATTCTAACTCATTCACAGTCATCCGGGATGATGCTTTTGCTGGACTTTTTCATCTTGAATACCTGTAAGTTTTGTGCTTTGTCTATTTGCTGAGCGTTTAGTATGTCAGTGGAATGGCTGTATTGCTTTCCAAACTGGGACAGCATCTCTTAGAGAGCTTAAGGGTGGAGAAAATTCAGAAAACCCCATTCTGTTTTCAGCGTTGACCTTTTATAGTTTACTTGTGTATAAACATGCTGAGACAGGAGGAGGTTTGAGCCAAAGAGGGGGAAAGGAAACAAAGAAGGAAAGATATTCACTCATTCTCTGCTGACATTTAATTTGTCATGTCATAAGCACAATTGGAAATTATATTGGATATTTTTACCTCTCAAAGCTAGACATGGATTTGCTGATCAGCCAGAAATGAAGCTGAAGGATTCCGAGGGTTACATACTTTTAAGAAAGTCTCCCTGTTTGGGGAGACAGCTCCACGTTTTTAGTTTACCTGTCCTATATCCCGTTTGCAGTGTCTCCTGTGAGCTGCAGCTGAGGGTCTAATTTTGTTTTCTCTCCTTTAAAATAAAGGTTATTTTTCCCTTTTCAGTTGTGCATTTTTCCCCCCCAGCAATGCCTGGCTCTGATTTCTGCCTCTTCACACTTTCAGGTCGTCTCTTTTCCCCTTAAGTTCTTCCACCCTTGTCTTCTGTCACTTTGTAATAATATTAATCCTGCTATCAGATGGGATTTCCTTACCTAGCATTCAGGGGCATTTTTTAAATCCGTGTCTCTGCTTTCTTATCTGAGGTTAACAGGTAGATGTTGGAATTCTAAATACATCCTGGGTCTAAGAAAGCTCTCTGCTGATTTCCTGTCCTCAGGAAAGATGTCTCTGGAGAAAGTCTTTCTTCAGAGGATACATAATACGGGTACTCTCATAATACTTGATAGTCTATGTAACCTGGGAAGAGTGGTCAGGCCGAAGTGCTAGGCCAACTAGGTTCTATCAGAGCACATCAACAGCCGATGGAGGCGGTGAACAAAGAACCATCCATTCTCTCTTTCAAGCAGTACATCTTCCTGTCAAGGTTACTGAGGAGGAAGTTCGCTTCTCAGCTTATACTGAAGTCTATTACTGAATAGACCCCGATTTAAAAAAAAAAAAAAAAAAACAGGCACCGGATCATTCTCAGTCTACGAATCAAGAACTGTTTCACTAACGAAAAACATCATGTTGCAAAGTCTCCCTTGGACCATCTCATCAGAGACTTTCTTACATTTGAAGAAATGTGATGACGTAAACGAAAATTTAGTTCTCTGTGGCCCTAGGGAATAGTCCTAGTGCATTCACTTCATGTATTTCCCATTTTAAAGCATGGCTGGAGTTATTACTGCAAGGTCCTGTGTGCAAGCCCTAAGACATCTTAGCACAGAGAAAGAAGTGTGGCCCATGCTCAACTTCCTTATACTTTCTATTTCCAAGTAGCCTAGAGATCTTGAGAATATCCTTGCCTTGTCACCCACTTGTTCAGAGATGACACTGTGTAGGACATGATGAACTCAAGCTTGCTGGAAGCCAAGCTTAATGGAATTCTCCCTGGGCAAAGACTTTAATATGAAGAGGTAAAACAATGGGCTCCCCTCAAGGGGCAATGATGTTAACAGAAGTATTATAGCCAGGCACTGTGAAATGTAAGAAGGTTGGAGGGGGGAAGATGTCTGGAAGTGTTCCAGTCTTGCGGAATTTGAGAATATCTTGCCTTTGTGTAGGGCTTTCTTCTCCTTTTCCCCCCAAGATGTTTTTACCCATGCTGCCAATCCTGACTTTGAAGACTTCCAGGCTGCTTCTGGAAGGAGTGCAAAAAGCACGCTTGTGTGGAGGCACTCTTGCACACACACCCAGCTCCCACTTGGAATCTGGTATAGCTGACCGAGCCTTTGGAGATGAATTTCTGAAATTTATAAATGCTTTTAGATTTCATTCTGAAAGCATCCCAGTATCGTTTTTTCGAGATATTAAGCAGAGAAAATTCAGTTTAATTATATGGCTGTTCTCCTTAGGTTCATTGAAGGGAACAAAATAGAAACCATTTCAAGAAACGCCTTCCGTGGCCTTCGTGACCTGACTCACCTGTAAGTCCTGTGAAAAGTGTTGTAAGCCCTATTTAATGTGTAGCGTGAGGGTCACTTCCCAGTGCCTCTCTCTTTCTTGACTGTTTTCTACATATTGTGACAGCTTCTGAAGGAAACTCATTGCCAGATTGCCCGAGCAGTTTCTGTATTGTCGATCAGACACCAGCCCATTGTGATCACTCGCACACTTGGCTTTCTTATCTTCTCCGTCCTTCCGAATTGCCGTTATGGTCCATATGACTGCATGTGACAGGAGCGCTCTGAGCTGGGAGTGATGGACGAGGTGGGAAGGAACGGAACATGTATCATATACCTACTCTGTGCCAGGCCCTGGGCTGAGTGCTCACTAAGCCTTCTCTTCTTTATATTTCACCATAATCTGTGAGTCCCCATTGTACAGATTTGGGAACTGAGGCTTACCTGACTCATTGAAGAATGTTTGTTGAATGGAGGATCGACATTAAGATGAAGTAGAATAGAGACATTTTTGTGGTTCCTTTAATTTGGATGCAAATAGCTTTTCTTTTTTTTATGTTGGATTAATCTGTGGTTTAAGCTAAGCTCTCTGGGTTCTTTAATAGCTTTCTGGAGGAAAAAATTAAATTGATTTGAATTGGCATATCAAATAAAGCAAGCACACACACTTAGCAAATTTAGAAAACTGGAAGAATAGTGCCTGTGCTTATGAAAATGTGAACATCGTCATTGTCTTGGCAGGAGCAATTTATTAACCATTTGCACGCTAGAAACTTTGTGTTGGAGTAGGATAACATAGGATAACATATCCCATAGTCAGCTTATCTGTGGTAAAAAGACAATTGGGGAAGTTAGAGGGCTTTGAGTAGGGGTATTAGGCAGGGTGGTAATACCTCCAGGGTGTGTAACCGAAACCGATACAACATCTAAGGAGATAATCATTCACATCAGACCCTGATAGAGGCAAAGGTGTCTGTCAGTAGGCTCAGTAAGCACTTGATTCTGGAATGCTACCGATCGGAAGTCCTGCCTAAGTTACAGCTTGTAGAGTAAGGAGATGAGGGAGTGGAAATGGGAGTCTCTAAACATCTGGAGCAGCACAGACGATCCTGGACAACATGACTCTTATTGGCATCATTCCTCCATGTTTTCTTTCCTTGCTATAAAAGTCTTGATTGTTTTTTCAGATTCAACCTGGATGCCAAATCCCCACGATCTTGTAGGGGCGAAGACAATGGGCTTTGAGTCACAATAGACTCGAGTGCAAATCTCAAGGCCACCATTTGTTAGTATTACTTAGCCTTTTTCGAGCCTCACTTTTCTCATCCTTAAAAATGGGGATGGTTATACAGACCTCATAAGATTGCCGCACGTAGTGGGTTAGTGCTTGCTTGCAAATCATCCGGCCCATTATCCACGGTAAATGTTCAAGGTCTGGTTGGCGTTGTTACCCTCATCATCGTCATCGTTCACAACAATAGCATCATTCCCTCCCTCCGCTAATGAAGAAGCCTCAGTTTTTTCCAGGGGCTGCTGAGTAGCCTTGGCAGTTTGGGTGGCTAGACAGGGTCTGCTAGGAAGACAACTGTGGGGGTCTGAGAAGAACAGCTGTGGCAAGACAAATGCAGTTCCCAGAAGTCAGGAATGAAGGGCTTTGTTTTTGAGCAAAGGCTCTGGGCAGATTATACGCCTAAAGTAAAGCCCGTGTGACTGGTTGAGTTCGCCCAGATGTCAACTTTCATCTGACCAGTTGGCTCTCGGTCCTTGGTCTGAAAACAGATGTAAATATGCAGGTATTGTGCATATGTATTTGCATATCTTTGTGCATGTGGGCCCTTGGGTACATGGACTTCTATTCACGTGTGCACATAACTGTGTGTATATGCTTGCACATCTGCACATACAACCATATGCTGTGTATCACCCATATGTGTGCAAGAGGCACCTCCTTGTCTGTGTGACATGCAGGGGGCACACACAGAGGGAACAAAGGAGTCTTTTGTTTGGGTCCAGAGCGCATCTGATGCATTAGAGGAGATGTAAGCCCATCCAGGGTGTGTTCCCATCCCACAGTCAAGCCTATGGGGCCCGCCTCCCCCCAGCTCTCCAGCTCATTTCCCTGAATGTGCACACAACACTGGGCTCTCAAGGCGCCCCTGTGCACACCCAATTCACCCCATTACTGGGCCTTTCCCTTACATCCTTTCCCTTGCCCAGGATACGGTTTCTTCTGCCCATGATCTCCTGGAATCCACCTTTTCCTTCACAGCCCAGATTAAGTTCTGTCTTTTCCTTGGAGCCATTCCTGATCTCCCCTCCACACCTCTTGCAGCCCTCCTAGCTGATTCCACACAACCGGCACTTTGCTGTAGACACTGGCCATATTGGTTGGTGCCGTTTCACGGATGTTAGTTTCATCTCCCCAGCTGTGTTGAAAGCTCCCTGAGGGCAGGGCCCCTGCTGATCTTCCATTAGCTCTGCTCTTCCCCCAGGATCTCACACAGGGCTAAGCCAGCAGGACATTCTTTCTGATTCACTGACTGACCAATGAGTTACTAAGCTGGGTTTTCCATATGTGCTCTACTGCAGGGCAAGTCTTATGACTTTTAAAGTTGACTCCTCTGGGCTGGAGATGTACGTAGTAATAAAAACATTTAATACACTGTTGAAAGAATGAACTGATCCTCCCAGCCCACCCCATCCCCTTCTTTTTGTAAACTTCTAAGCAAGGAGAACACATCAGCTCTCTAAAGTTCACTCCTGTGCTTAAGGAAGTGACTATCTGGAAGTTGCTTGTTTTAAGTATCTGCTTTTTTACCTTTATGAACTTTTCCAACACCTGCAGACTCACATCCATAGGTAAAGAAACATAGATCAGGTTTCAAAGCATTGAAGGAGCAGTGCCAATCTGTAACTAAAATCTAGGACATTTGTTTTCCAGCGGTCCCACAAAGCCCAAGGGACCAGTTGCTGTTAAGTAGTTTTAGAAATGAAGTACCATGAACTTGTACACAAAATGAAGTGGAAAGTGAGATGTTATGCACGAAGTCTGGGCGGGGTAGGGGTGGGCAGTCCATCTAAATCATTCAGCCTTCCGAAATCTAAATTGAACACTTGGAACAGTTACTAAACATTCAGCATTTTTTCTTTTGGCCTTGACCATTCCGTATATGCTTAGCACTTCAATCCAATGCGTTTCAATTCACTAAAAATGTTTAGCTAAACTAGTAACCTTTAATTAGCTAAAAATATTGTACTTTACTTTCCAGAAAAAGTGACTAGCAGCCAGAAAAAAAAAAATCAAAACTGTCTCCTTTTTAAATTTCAAGAAACTACTTCTAGAGAATGTTCAGTCTGATTACAGTCTGTAGTCTATAATCTACAGTCTGTAGTTACGATTTCAATCTGTTCGGCCTGTTTTCCAACATGTTTAAAATTGTACCAATAAATCATTTAGGAAAGGAAGGTAAAATAATACATGAAATTGTATGTTAATCCATTCGTGGTTAACTGGACGGGAAAAGACATAATTTAGAAACTATAGGTCTCCCCGTATTCCGTTGCTCTCACTCAGCAAGAATGTTTGGATTTAAAATGGGCACAAACTTTCTATCCTAGTTGACTCTAAGGAGGAGCACCCTTTCATTCCTACTTCTGGGATGGGTCATTATGATGCTACAAAAGATTCATTTCCTATATATTTTTAAAGAGGTTGGTGCTGAATTACCTACATGGGGATCATCATTTATATGTTTTGCTGTTTGTTTACTCAAATGTATAAAAGAAAACAAAAGTCAGCATCAGATTTTCGGCTGACTCACATTAGGGCATGATGCCTGGGAGAAATCAGACTTGATGTACGTCATTTCAACACCTCTCATCTTTCTACGTCAGCAGCCCAGCACCGTGTACATTCGTCTTCAGCAGGATGATGACAGGGCACTGCATAATCCTGAATCATCAGAGAAAGCATTGATGATGTTTGTTCAAGTCTGCTTCCTGGAGATGGGGGGTAGATTAGGACATGTTAGAAAGATCTCCAACACTAAGAGCAAAAATACAAAATATGGTTTCTGGTCAACCTTAATTAATGAGAAAATTAAATTGATGACAATCAGTCATTCCCTAAACATTGTGGTTCACTGAGATTTTCTATCATCATTAGTGTTAGAGCTGAGATTCTTTATGTAAAAGAGTATTTACATAAAGTAGATACTATTTTTTAATAGTCACAAGTAATAAAATTCACTTAGATGCCCCATGAGGGAACTTCTTAGGATAAGACTGTACATCTCTCTTTTTATCATTCTCATTTTAGTGCTTAAATCATCCATTCAGAAAGACTTTACTGAGTACCCACTATGTGCCAGGCACTGTTCTAGATGCAAGGGATACAGATGTGGACAGACAAAAATCTCTGTCCTCATGTTGCTTATGTATAGGGAGAATGCAGAGTCAGTAAACAAATAGATGATTAATATATATTGTATGCTAAGTGACAGTAGTGCAGTGGAGATCAACAGGGCATGGAAAGGAGCTGTGTAGAGATCAGGGAAGGTGGTGAAAGTGGAGGACAGACCTAAAGGAGGTGGTGGATGAACCACACCTAGGGCGAGAGCGTCAGGCAGATGAACACCGAGTTCAGAGGACTTGAGCTGGGAGTGTGACTAGCCTGTGTGAGCGATAGCAAAGGCACTGGTGTGAGTGATTTGAATCATCAGAGATTCAGTCCCACAGGTAAGTGGGAATGGAGGTAACTAGACAATGGAGGGCCTTGGGTGCCATCAAAGGGACTTCGACTTTTAGTCTGTGAAACGTGAGATGCCATCTGAGGATTATTAACGTGTATCAAGAGCTTAATCAATGCTTGTTTTAAAAACAAAACAAAAAACGGACATTGTATGCTCCAGCATCTATAATGTTATCTTTGTATAACTAAACTCATTTCTTTATCTCAGTATCAATGACCAAAGCCAGAAATTGAACTACCTTTTGCTAAAGAGGTTTAGAACTCTGTTGTTAGTCGCTTGCTTTATTTAAGGGACTTCAGAGGGATAGGACATGAAGATAATAACCACATTAAAATGTGACTTTTTTGTTCTAGTTCTTTGGCCAATAATCACATAAAAGCACTCCCAAGGGATGTCTTCAGTGATTTAGACTCTCTGATTGAACTGTAAGTAATGAAAATTAAGTTTATGTTGCTTGTCTTGAAATCCCCCCTCCCCCTATACTGCATTTTTTTAATGTTGTACCTAAAAATCTATGACAAAGTAGCAAATACTGGGAAACGGCATATAGTTTGTATTGTGTTAGCTTTGCCGTATACTTAGTAGCATTAGGCCAATGGTAATTTGGCATGCTGGGTCCGGGGGCTTCCTTTCTCCCAGAGAGCAGTAGCGTATCCATCTGCGCTGTCTCCTAGTGCTTGTCACTCCTTGCCGGGCAAAGTTTAACAAGATCTTAAAGTTTCAATTGTGTTTGTCAAAACTATCTTCCTGTAATGTCCTGTTTTTGCTTGTGAGAACCTGTGCTGGGTGGTGTTCTTCTGTCACCTCTCCCCCATTTCCACCATGGCGTGGTGACAGTTTCAAGAGGATTTGGAAAAATGGTGCTGTGTCAACTCTGAGCACTCTCTGCGTGCTATACGGTTAAAATCATGGGCACTGAAGAGTGTTAAATAAAGTCAGTGGTACGTAAAAGACATCGGCTGTATTAAATACAAAATTTAAAACAAATTCCGTTTGGGGGAGTTATTAAATATGTCAGGGTATCAGGATTTCTGGAGTTTCATGTTAGGGCCAAAATATTTCCGACATGTCTGTTTCTCTGTGTCTGTGTTTGTTTTGTTTTTTAGAGATTTAAGGGGCAATAAGTTTGAATGTGACTGCAAAGCCAAGTGGTTGTATCTGTGGTTGAAGATGACAAATTCCACTGTTTCTGATGTCCTGTGTATCGGTCCACCAGAATATCAGGAAAAGAAGCTGAATGACGTGACCAGCTTTGACTACGAATGCACAACTACAGGTATTCAGAACCTCTATCATCCAAGTCTGATATTTAGAATAACCCTTTGTTTTTCTTTTAGACTGTCAACAGGGAGTGGGGAAACATGGGGGTAAAAGTTATCTATCAAAATTATCTTAGGGGAAATTTAAGCATTCTCAAAGAAATGATTTGATGTGGCAAGGAAAATATCTCAACAGTTTGGAAGGATTTTTGTTAACTGCACTGGCTTTACTTTTGATTCTTTACAAAATTCAAATTTGTCTAAAGATTTTTTTTTTTAAGCTTAAAGGTGAGTTTGGCATGAGAACATTTTCAAAGCAGTCTAGGTTTCATATAAAGACAGTACAGAGAGACCTAAGTCACTGTTCTCTTGATTGAATACTATGAAATTTATAGGACATTTAACTAATAAATACCAGACTTTAAAATTTATAAATTGCTTTTGTAGTTCCATGTAAAATGAGATAGCTAGGCATCTTAATCAATGGCAAAGTAGGAATATAAGTTAACAAGTAGTTATCAAAAGGAAAAATTCACATTGAGGAAAAAAATGTCAAGAAAGTTTGATTTTGTTTTCCAGAGTCTGCCTCAGGGTTTCAGTTTATATGTTTTCAGGTTATAAGATAAAACTAAAATACTAACTGCCTCAACTGTCATATCTTGTAGAGAGCCCAAGAATATCTCCATATGAAAGGCTTAGATGGAGTTTCTATAGCTTCTAAAAGCCAGATTTTAAAGGAGAGTGGATCAATCCACACTATGAAACCTGCTTACCTTATAAAATACTTATACTTATAAAAATAAACACTTAGGCTGAGAGTTGGTATCTACAAAGCCTCAAGTCATGTCAGTAGGAGCAGCAGAAAAGAGAACTCAGAAAATAGTTATGGAAACTCAAAAGACAAAAAAACTCTAAGAACAAAATATCACATTTAGGCTAGTCCTACTGCTATCCCCCGATCTAATAAACAAACTCAAAAGTAAAAATTATTTCTAGATATCTTTGTAAATAAGGGACCTGACAAGTTCTGTTCTTTGCTGAGAGGAAACCTGAAGTCTTATGGAAATGCCCTTGTCTTTCATCACTGAACAGGGACTTATTCAGCTGTGTAATTGGCAGGTGCCCTTTAGCCAGCTGAGGCCACTGGGGGGTTATTTATTGTATTGTAGAGCAGTGCAGTCCATCAGAGGTCACGGTCAGTGACGTTTGCACCAAAAGGTGGCATTCAAGGCCATGCCGTATGAAATGTGAAACCCCAGCTCGCTGGGGTGCCTCTCTGCCTCTTCTCATTTTTCTGGAGAGTTCTCTAAACCCCATGCTGAAGTGAGCAGCTTTTCCATTGTTCTCTTCACTCCCGGCCCTAGTGTGTGACACCGTTGCCAATCTCAGAGAGAAATGGCTTGGACTATAGAGGGCCTTGGAAACTAGGAATCTGTCCTAAACCCAGAATCTCTGGGGCAGCATGAGTCCCTTAACACATTTGGGGGCATTCTCTTATACATATTTATCTTTGCTAACAAGCTTTTTGCTAAAATTTAGGAAGTCCGCCCCCCCACCCCCGCCTGGAAACAGGGAGAAGATGATTCTGCCTTTGCTCTTGTTTTATCCCTTTAAGGCTCACGAACAGATGAGCTCTCACCCACGGTGTCTTCCATCACGAAAAAATCGTGCCACCAAGTTGTGACCCCCTCCCCCCAAATATAGTCCCTGCCTTGTAACAACTAGGTCGATAAAGTATGAGTTTTGGGGGTTCCTATCTTCTGGCTCAGATCAAGCCTCACATGCTGGTGCTCTATTTAAGGCCAGGGAGGAGATAGGTGAGGATGGATGGAAGTTGGAAAGCCAAGTCTAAGACTCATGGTACCATTACCACATCCTCACTCGAGTTTGGGGAAGAAGCACATTTTCTGAGTGCACTGTTTTCCTCTTAGCTCGGGGTTTTAGCAAAGGAGTAAATTCTTCCGGTAGATGTCTCACCTTGTTCTTCCCAGGGGGAGGAGGGTACATTACCATCCTGTTCCTCAGCACAGGGGTGTAATTAACACCACAAAGCCACCCCTGGCGGGTTTCAGCTCTGCAGCTTCATCAGTCCCTCCATAACCCTCTGCTTCCAGTCTATTTTTAACCACCTCAAAAATCCCTGTTACCTACTCATAATTCCCCATGTTAGGTGGATAATTCACTAAATTCCTCAGAGGGTGTGAATTTTGCATCCTAATTGTCCTGTTAGTTTCCCTATTTCAGGGCTGATGAAAATGCAGAGAGAAATAATGCATTAATGTGCAGTTTCTCTCCCAATAGGATCAGCATCATGTATAATTTATTTTCTGCAAGTGCTATAAATAGGTATGTAAAAATCTGTTGATTCCAGTGGGAGCAAGGCCTAAATTGTAAGAGTCCCACTGACATCATGAACTTAATCCAATGTGAATGGAAGTAGAAGTGCTTTTTGCAGAGAAGGCCATTAATACTTTAACACCAGTAAATTGATGTCATATCAGCATGTGGATTGTTTGAGATCTTTCCACAATGAATGTGCTTTTGCCGTTTGTGAGAAATAACTTACGATGGTGATGGGGAAGATGTTTAAATTCCCCGAGTCCTCTCCCCCATTCACACAAACACACATTCATCAATCATATTGTTTCACCGCTTTTTTCCCTTCTTCCTTCTTTCTCTTCTCCTCCTTTTTTTTGGACAGGAGCGGCGAAGGGGGAGAAGGAGTGTCCTATTAAGAATTAGATTTAAATCTCGAATGATTTAACAGTCTGTGCTGTACCAGATAGCCAGTCTATAGAAAATATTATGAAACCAATGTTTGGGGGAAATCAATGAAAATAGAACCATGAAAGGCTAGATTTGTCAAATGCTCTCTATATTTTTTAAAAAATAAAATTAAAATTCTGGAATTCTTTTAAAATAAAAAACTGAAACTTTTGGGTCTGCACTTTAAACGGCCTGCATTTCTAAGCTCACAAGTGCTCGTGTTTCTGAGAATTCAGAGTGCAGTCAGGAAGCTCTGAACGCAAGCAGAGGGGGTTATAAAGCATCAGGAGTGTTGGGTACCTTGGGCAGACTGGGATGAGGCAAGGCAACCGGAGATGCTGGAGGAGGTTATAGACGTCTTGGTGGTAATTAGAAGAACGCAGCTGTATTCTCTGAGTCCTCTTCTACCTCCAGGAAAGAAAGCAGACCGTGACTGCTTCCATTTCCCTTTTTCCATTTACCAGCCTGTGAAAACGGAAGCCTTTTGCAGCGTTTTCCGACTTCTACACTGGGGCCACCAGGGCCCACAGGAATGAACCAGGGGTTTTTCAGGTTTTAGTCTTTGACCAAGCAACGCTGGTGTTTTGGGGGACTTGGTAGAGGAGGGGGAACTAGGATCCATGGTGACTCTCCCCTAAGTCTTCACGCAGGCAGCTTCACACTGTCACTGTTACGCGTGTAGAACTCCTGAGGGATCACCGCAGCCGAGGCTGGGCGCTAACGCTTAATCCTCACTCTCCTATTCGGCCTCTACAGCAACCTTGTGAAATAGCCGTTGCCCTCATTTTACTCCTGGGGAACCTGAGGCTCTTGCCCGAGCTCCTGGAGCTGCAAGTGCAGGCGGGGTAGAAACCAGTCTATCTCACCTGCCCCACCTCTTCCAAATGTTCCAGAACGGGGGGTACCTCCTCCACTCTTGCTGACTGTCCCCACTGTCCCTCGGCCACCTCTTGCTGTCGGGTGCAGAGGCAGCCTCCTCTTTGCTTCTCCCTCTTCTCCCTGTACCTGCAAGCATCCTTCATTCAGCCCCGTCCTCTCCCACCACGGTCAGGGGCGAGGCCGGCCCTCCCACACTCGCCAAGCCAGCAAGCATTTACTCAGCAGCTCCTGTCCACTGAGAACGAGAGGGGCCCCTCCAAAAGGTAGCATGTATTGAGCACGCACCTTGTGCAAAGCACTGTTCTACGTGAGTATGGATTCAACAGACGATGAAGAAACTGAGGCAGAGAGAGGTTGGGTAACTTCCCTAAGGTCACTCAGCAAAAAGGCAGAGTCAGCGCTCTGGCATTTTATCCTAGATGCCGTTAAAATGAACACTGTCCCCAAGAGATGGCCCAGTGGTGACCAGGACAGTGGAGGGGGACTGTCCTTGCTTGGATCTCAATTCCATATTTATCAGTCGCCTACCGTGTGCTGAGCCTGAGGTTGGCATGCCCACCACATTACCTAGTCTGTTCCTGCCATCGAGCCTGGATCATTGCCCCCATACTGCAGATGAGTAAACCGAGGCCTTGTAAGGGGAGGTGCGCACGCAGCCCAGGGATGCAAACACAGGGAGTGGTTTCAGGTGGTCTGACTCCAGGCGCAGCGCTCTTGCCAGTGCCTCACGCCGCCCTTACTCCTCAGCTTTACCTTCTGCCCGCTGACGGGCACCTGCTCTTCCGGCCCCGGCTCCACGCTTCCCACCTTAACACTCGCTCAGCTGCTCTGCCCCCTTACCTGCCTCTAGTCCTTTTGCACTGGCCCTCCGTACTCACTACCTGGTACCTGCCCTTTTAATGCCTTTCTCAGTTGACTTTTTTTTTTTGCGGTACACGGGCCTCTCGCTGTTGTGGCCTCTCCCGTTGCGGAGCACAGGCTCCGGACGCGCAGGCTCAGCGGCCATGGCTCACGGTCTTAGTTGCTCCGCGGCATGTGGGATCTTCCCGGACCGGGGCACCAACCCGTGTCCCCTGCATCGGCAGGCGGACTCTCAACCACTGCGCCACCAGGGAAGCCCTCAGTTGACATCTTTCATGAGGCTTCTGAGTCAATTATTTCTTGAGTGGCTGCTGTGGGCTTGTGTCATTGGAGCTCTGAGAAGTGTAGGACCTTCCTTAGGAAGCCCTTGGTTCAGGAGACACACCACGCGGGCTGTGTGTCCATGGCCGGGCATACACCCTCTCTGAGCTTCAGCTTCTGGCTCTAAGATCTCTCCCATTTCTTCAAATCTGACCCTGATGTCTCTATGTTGGAGACTAAATCCTAGTAAATAATAATATGTAAACAACATTGCCTGATTATGAGTCCAGCAAGTTAGGAAGGGTCCCTGATTGGACTGGTCAGGGCAGCTTTGCAAGAGGAGATGGGACTTCAGTGGGCATGGATAAGGATTGCGTGGGGGAAGAGGTGGGCAAAGCCAGGATTTTCTCATAGGAACTATTTTCCTAAGCCAGACGTCCACCCTCAATTAACCCGGGGTACTTTTAGCCTGCTAAGAAGCAGTGCACCCTGAAAGATCTCTGGCCAAAGAAATAACTTAAACTTTATTAGTATTTTGTTTTTTTAAAAAAACTTCTTTCTCCATTGTTTCTCTAGCTACTGCACACACTAACCGTTCTTGCATCCGAGGGCATGCTAACCCTGTTTCTTGGTAAGACTGTACATTCCGTACCAAGATTTCACAGAGTGAGTCATTGTAGCTCAGGGAGCGACACAGATGATGGGTATCGACTTGCCACTAAGTGTAAGAGCAGAATGCGTGCTTAAATAGGATGGCGTCTATATTGCTGGAAAATCTAATAGATCTCCTGTAACTGCTCCCTGAGCTGCAGAGCAGTACCCAGATCCCAGGCACAGCCGTACTTAGCACTGCTACCAATCCAGTAACCAGTAAACACACCTAGGTTAACTTCCCCGCACAGTGGGCTTTATCAACCTCCAAGACCTCGTCAAAGAGTTTGGTTTGATTTCCAAAACTGCAGCGTGCCCTTTGGGGAATTTACTTTTAGTTTTCTTTACTACCTGGACTATTCTGAGAGAGCTAAAAAGAACAGCATTCCCCAAAGGAATTTGACCACAGCAGCCCTTCTTCATAGAGTAAATTTCACCATAGTTTCAGGAATGTTGTCCTGCAGTATCCTTTCTGTCCTGTCTTTCTGAAAGCCAGGTCTCACCAAATTTGTTTAAAACTTTGAGATCCTCTAGCCAGACTTGTGAGCTATTTATCTCAAGGAAGCTGTATTAGAAGCTGTGCGTTCAGTCTGCTATTTCTGCACAAGCCAGAACTCTCTGGACTCATCCAGAGTGAAACATGCCATGATGTGTGTCGCTTCTCTCCTGCCCTCCCCCCTCCCCAGTCCTCTTTGGAACTGATGAGAGAAAGGATAGAAGGGGAATGGCGGTCCATAATGCCCACAGGAGAGCTCACGGAGACTTTTTTTAAACACCCCTTCCCAGATTTTGTTGTTCATCAGACTCTGCCCTACCAGTCGGTTTCAGTGGATACGTTCAACTCCAAGAATGATGTGTACGTGGCCATCGCTCAGCCCAGCATGGAGAACTGCATGGTGCTGGAGTGGGACCACATCGAAATGAATTTCCGGAGCTATGACAATATTACAGGTGTGTTATGGCTTTGACTGGATGTACTGCCCTCATTTCAGCGTGGCCTAAAGCCCGGGAGAGGAGAAATGTTCTCTGTTATCCCGAGAGGGAGCTTGGCTCTCGGGCTTGGTTTGATTTGGGAACACATTCCAGCCCACCCTCTTCCCTCCACCTTTTTCTGGACGTGGTCAGTTATTGGTGAGAGCAGAAACCTTAGGTGGTGATTCTGTTTATTGTTGGTGATCCTTTTGTAAAGGGAGAGGGTGATGGGGGCCTGTGGTGGGAAGCATTTTCCTGAAATGGTGAGAAGTCACTCCCAGAATCCCTTGATTTGAGCAGTTATGCCAGCCTCAGACTGCAGGAGCGTTTTAGCAGCTAAATGAATCTTTTGACTTTTGTAAGCTCTTAACGAATATGCTAATGCACACGCACACACACACGTGCTCACGTACACATATGCACACACTCACGAACACACACACACTGTAGCTGTTTCTATCGCCCCCTTGCGAAGTTCTGGTGATCACGACTTCCTTTTAATAAGTACATACAAAATAAGCATAAATGGCTTCCTAACTCAAGCCTTTGGGATAAGACTTAGAGCTTCATTTGGGGCCATGATTGAATCCCAGTGTCTTAGCGCTACTAAAAATGGACTGTCTACTTGCTTTTTAAATCAGTGGATAAAGTCAAAATAATCTTTCAAAGACTTCTCATTTATCAAAGTGCAATCTGATACTAATACTGACTTTACAGACAGCACCACGTGGCCTAACTCTTGCCCCATGTGAGGGTTTCCTTCAGTGATTCCTTCTCTGGTTCGAGCGGCGTCTTGCTGGGGCGGAGAGAAGCGTATCCAGGTAGCATTTCCAGATACGGAGGTTCTGGCCTTGCAGCAGGTGCAGGGATGCAGGGAGAGCATCGTTCACCCTCAGGGAGCAGAGCTGCTAATGAGGCTGATCTGGCAGCCCGGAGAGGACTATGAGACGTAGATCCTGACGCTCCGACATGCCATCTGGCCTCCCAGTGCTGAGCCCACATTCCTGGGAGCAGCCCCGCTCGCTCCGAGCGCAGACTCAGCACAGAGCGGTGCAGGTGAACCTATGGAGGGGAGCCCAGGCCTCAGGACCCTAAAGCCGGTCTGTGTTAGAGGAAACGAGGTGAGAGAGGAACTCACCACCCGCATGGTTTTCTGCTTCCATCTTTTCTCTGACCTGGAAGGTCGGTGAGGGCTGAATGAGCAGGCCCCTCTGCCTTCTTTCCTCCCTCTCACACGAGGAGGTGGGAGCAGAGTGAAGCCGTGCTCTCGTGCAGGGAGTTCTGAGGCCAGCGCTTGTTGCCGGTGCTGGTTGTGGGCTTGCAGAGAGCCAGGTTCGGGTTAGTCTCGTTGGGGCTCATAACAGCTGTTTGAGGTGTTATTGCAGGTTCCCTGCCCGTAGGTAGAGGACAAGTGACCTCTCTTCAAGAGAGAGGAGGCATATGAACTATAAAGAGCTATGAAAACCTACGAACATGGATTCTACTCCTGACTCTGCCATGTGCTAGGAAGTAGCTGTGGCCTTTGAGCCTCTGTTTTCTCATCGGTGAAATGGGCAGGAGATGTACCTCCCATGGATGTTGTGAGAATTGGGTGAGTGCCAGGCACAGAGAAGGCAGTTCTTTTTTTTTTTTTTTAAGTGTTTCCTCTTTCTCTCTCTTTTTTTTTTTTAAATTTATTTATTTTAGGCTGCGTTCAGTCTTCATTGCTGCGCGTGGGCTTTCTCTAGTTGCGGAGAGCTGGGGCTACTCTTCGTTGCTGTGCGTGGGCTTCTCATTGTGGTGGCTTCTCTTGTTGCGGAGCACGGGCTCTAGAGAACAGGGTCAGTAGTTTTGGCACATGGGTTTAATTGCTCTGTGGCATGTGGGATCTTCCCAGACCAGGGCTCGAACCCATGTCTCCTGCATTGGCAAGCAGATTCTTAACCACTGCACCACCAGGGAAGTCCCAAGCAGGCAGTTCTTAATGCTGGCTTCCTCCTTACCTTTCCGAAAGAAGAGATGTAGGCTCAGGCATGTTGAACCACTCCACTGTTACTTTCAAGGCAGAGCCCGGGACCTGTCACTGCTGCATCCCACCCTTTCCTTCTCCCAGGTTGACCTTGGTAGGAGGGGACAGCATTGCCCTCCACCTGCCCTTCCTACGTACAGCAGCTGGTCACACCCCTAGGTTCATCAAGTCATTCATTCATTTTTTTCACTTGTTCCCAAAGATTTCTTGAGTGCTTCCTCTGAGCCAGGCCCAGTCTAGGTGCTGGGGCCATAGCAGTGAACAAGTCACAAGAAAACCTCCACCCTCAAGGAGTCTGTGTTATAATGGGAGAGAGAGAGACACTAAAATAAGACAAATAATTGTAATACGTACAACACCTTAGATGGCAGCATGCTAAGAAGGGAAGAGGTGGCAGGGAGGAAAGATTTGAAGTGTTGGCATGAGAGGACTGAAATTTTAGATAGACTGTCTGGTAGAGGCCTCATTAAGAAGGTGTTTGAATAAAACTTGCGGGACATGAGGGCTTGATGCACATGGAGGGTGGGAACAGCGGGGAGAACATTCCAGACAGGGAAGAGTGAGTGCAGCAGTCCAGAGGCAGGAGGGTATTTTTCCTGTTGGATGAACAGGCAGGTGGCTGGTTTGGCTTGGACAGAATGATCCAGGGGCAGCTGTAGGAGACGAAGTCAGAGAGGTAAGAGGGCTGATCGGGGGGCCTTGCAGGTCCTACGAAGGACTTGGACTTTTGCCTTTGTGCAGAGGTCAGCCAGGCTGCATAGAAGATGCAGGTGCCTGCTACAGAATGCTGGGTTGTGTCCAGCTGCTGGGCTGAGAGTAGTCCGTGTGCGGGGAGGGGACCAAAGTGGAATCAGAGCAAGTAGTTGAGAGGCTATTGCAAGGATTCAGGCAAGTGCTGATGGCCTGGACCCAGCGGAGGCCGCAGAGCTGCGGGTAGGAAGTGGTCAGTGAGAGCAGAGTGGGTGCGGCCAGAGCCAGGGCTGGAGCTTACTGGTTTCCAGGGATCCCTTGGCCTCTGAGTGTTGAAGTCTGAATCTTCTGAGAGGTGGGCAGCTGGACATGCAGCCCACTGGGATCCTCTTCACAGCCAAGCCCAAGAAGAGAGCTACAAAATTGTGTTCGTTAAGTTTATGAACTCCAACGTCACACTGGTTTTTCATAAATCTGTCTCTAGATCTTTCTAGCTGGTGACCTTGGCCAAGTTTTAATTTCCATGAGCCCCTTTCATCTGTAAAGTGGGAATTCCATCTGTAAAATGGTATCATCATAGTATTGGGCCCATGGGAATTTAACTGGGTAGCTTATATAACACTTAGCATGGGGCCTGGCGTATAGTAAGTTCTCAACAAGTGTTGGGATATCAGTTGCGGATAAAAAATAGATATTTGATTATTATTCCTTGCTACCACCGCTAGGCAAATCCACCAGGTTTGGATCTCTTACTCTTCTTAATTCATGAAAGCACACAGATTTCATACATCAGGGTCCCAACACACATTTCCGAATACATATTGCCAAATTCCTGTCACATTGATTTCTGATCACATCTTACAATTCAACCACCTCTCTTTTGTTTCTCCCTTCACCTGGGTTTCCAGGCTCAAATGCAGCCTCCTACAGGAAGCATTTCTTGATGACCGGATTGGAATGAAGTCTGCCTTCTCTGCTCCCTTATTGCATGAATTTCCATTAAACATAAATCTCATCACATAATTTTTCACTTAGAGGAAGGCAACTCACATTTACATACTCAGTGATTTATAAGCTGTTTCTTTCGTCAGCTACACAACCTCATAATGTGTACTTATTGTCTCTGTTTTATAGTGAAAAAAAAAATAGGAGCAGCCCTCCTTCTCCCATAGACCCTAATTCTTTGACTTCAATAAAATTGTCTCCACAACTTTAAAAGCATAGGAGTGCCAGGGCCAGCAGAGCATGGCCTGAGGGAGGCTGGGAAAGAGGGTGGTTACAGAAGTAGGGGCCTTGCTCGCTCTGTGGAGGAAAGAGTGTGGCTTGCTGGAATTCAGCCTGGTGTGAAGGAAGGCCCTGCAGCTCACAGGGGCTGGGCAGATGACAAATGGATGAGCAAGGGCACAGCCCCAGAACCACTTGCCTCGAACAAGACCAAGGTAAACGTGGACCGTTCTCTCCTCGTGGGGCTGTGCATGCCTCATTTATCATCTCGTTTGATCCCAGGGTGATCCCAGAGTCAGCAAGAGCTGGGCAGGATTTTCTCCATCCATGGCCGGCGAGTCTGGGGCTCCGAGGAATGGGCGGGACACGTGCTTCCCCCTCTGTGGCCCTGCTGGGCATTGTGCAAAAGGGACATCCATCCTCTGGTGACAGAGGGAGACCCAGGGTCATGAGCCGCCCCCTGCCACCACCAGGTTTTGCTCCTTTTTCTCTCTACATCTCTTCTCAGCTCTCCTGCTTTGGGTTAATTTTGTTTGCCTTTTGATTTCTGCCCACGAAGTATGTTGCAGCATCTCTCCTCCTAGATTAAAACACATATTCACACACACACACACACACACACACACACACACACACACACACACACACACACACACACGAGGATTTCTGCTGCTGCTGACAACTCCATAAGCTACAACTCCACAGGCTACACCTGGAAAGAGGACGCTTTAGGGAGCATCTCCAAGAAAGGAATCATTTCTTTCTCACACGGCCCCTCGGCTGAGACCAGGATAGCTGCAGGATGCTTCTGGGTAGAAGGGACCTCCGTAGCCAGGGACTCAGGAGGAGCATGCACCTCAGTTAGTGCTGTCAGGGGGGAGTCAGTGCAGTTTCTGAGGAGCAGTTTGGTAGTTGAAACCCAGAAGCCTTAACAATGTGCACAATGTCTACCCCGCAATCTCTCCATTTAAGAGCACTGCCAGATGGTTTTCAAACACAGATTTCTCTACAGGGAAGCCTATTACTTACAATAATGAAAAACTGGAAATAAGTGCAATGTCCAGCAGTAGGGGATTAAATAAAATATGGTGCCTCCATGCAATGGAATACCATGTAATGTTAAAAAATCAAGTTGTAGAAGACGCAATAACATGGGAAAATGTTCACAACATAGTGGTCAAGGGAAAAAAGCAGGTTATAAAAAATCCATGTACACTAAAGCCCAGATCTATTTTTAAAAGGCACATTTGGATATGTGCAGAGATTGGCAATTAAAGAAATATATCAAGATATTAAGTGTTATTTCAGCGTTTGCAGTTCAAGTGATTTTGATTTTCTTCTTTGTACTTTTTGGTACATTGGTGGTGGAGTGTAGACTGGAGCCAGACTACCTGGATTTGGATCCCAGGCTCCATCACATTGTAGCTGTGTGACCTTGTATAAGTTACTTAACTTCTCTGTGCCTTTATAAAACGGGGTACAAAATTAAGTGTATGCTAAGTATATAATAAGCATGTAAAGTGCTTAGTATAGTGCCTTTATGTGTTACCTATTATTATTTTCAGAATTTGCTCTGATGAACATTAAAAACCTTTATACTCAGAAAAAAATGCAATAATTGGTTTTAAACAAAGGAAAGGGACCAGATTCTTGCAGGAAAGCCAAAGCAGTGGAAGAGAAAAGTAAATACCACCCGAAAATCCACCAACCGTCTGCCCCCAATGTTAATACTGAGGACAGAAATTGGGTAATTATCCTTGTAATTTACAGACCAAATTCACTTTGGTCCAAACTGCCTAGAAAATTAGGGGAAAGAAATAACTTTTAATTGAATGACCTAGATGACGGGCCAATACTCTTTGAGATGTGGGTGGTCTTATTGCTGCCTGGCTGGAACGGTGTGGGTGGGGGGTCTGGGTGCAGATAGGGAGAAGGTGATGGGAGGTGACCCAGACAGGGCAGTCACGACTGAAAATGTTCCCCTTTTCCTGCAAAGTTCTGGTTTGGTGCCGCCTGAGCTAGATCATTCAGATCATGGCTCGTGATCTCAATTGCCTCAATGATCCAATAATGAGAGCGACTAGTTATTGATCGCTTCCTGTGTGTGCAAGCTCTGTGCTAAAAACTCTGACCGTGAAATTTCTCAGGTAGTCTTTACAGCGGCTGTGTAAGGTCAGGGCTGGCAGCATCCTTAGTCTCATCTGGTAGGGGAGGAGCCTGAGCACAGGGAGTTGAAGGAACTGCCACAGGGTCAGAAAGCTTATGAGGTGCTTGGCCGTGTGGTCTAGAGTCACAAGGTTTAACACTGGTCTGTTCTGCCTCCGCTCAGCTTCAGAAATCAGAAAAGGTCAAACGTCCTCAAGAGCTCTCATTACATTTCTTTTTTTCCTGCCTCTAAGTCCTGACTCCTAGCTTTTTACCCCCCAAGAGAAGAAACCCGTTTAAATGCCTCATTCTCCCCTGTGGAGTCGGGAATAGCATGCAGACAATTCGCTTGGTGTCTTAGTGAATTTCCTGAATTATACACCTGCCTCCAAAGATGCCAGAGGCCTAGGTTACCAACACTTACCTATTTCGATGGAGGTACTTTTAAAACTATTTGTTTTAATTGTGGGGAAATATACATAACGTAACATTTACCGTCTTAACTGTGTTTGTGGGTGGTTCAATAAATGCATCAATCCCCAGAACTCTTCATCTTGAAAAACTGAAACTCGGTACCCATTAAACTGTAATTCCCCATTCTCCCCTCCTCTCAGACCCTGGCAACCACCCTTCTGCTTTCTATCTCTATGAATCTGACACCTCTAGGTACCTCATATGAGTGGAATCATATGCTATGTGTCTTTTTGTGACTGTTTATATCACTTAACATAATGTCTTCAACATTCATCCATGACACAGCATGTGTCGGAATTTCCTTCCTTTTTAAGGTGTAACAATAATCCATTGTGTGTATAAACCACATTTTGTTTATCCATTCATCCATCAGTGGACACTTGGGTTGTTTCCACCTTTTGGTTATTGTGAATAATGCTGCTATGAACACGGCGTACACATATCTCTTCAAAACCCTGCTTTCCATTCTTTGGGTACAGACCCAGAAGTGGAATTGCTGGATCATATGGGAATTCTTTGTTAAATTTTCTGATGAATCGCCATACTGTTTTCCACAGTGGCTGAACATGTTATATTTCTCACCAGCAGTTCATAAGGGTTCCAGTTTCACTGTGGACAGGCTTTTTTTTTTTTATTTACCTAAAGATTTTATTATTGTTTTGTACCAATTAGATTTACATAAAGATTTACCCTTTTCATTCTCTTGATTAAATGCAAAAATATTCTGATTGTTTAATATATTATTATTCAATACAGTTAATTTACCTAAAGAAATTTTTGTTATATATAGTTTAGATTTACATAAATAAATACTTACTCTGTTCATTGTTCTTTGTTATTTCTTTTTTAAAAAAAATGAACTATAGTTGATTTACAATATTATGTGTTAGTTTCAGGTGTACAGCAAAGTGATTCCTTTTTAAATATATGTGTGTGTGTGTATATATATATATTTCAGATTATTTTCCATTATAGATTATTACAAGGTATTGGATATAGTTCCCTGTGCCATGCAGTAGGTCCTTGTTGTTTATCTGTTTTATATGTAGTAGTGTGTATCTGTTAACCCCATACTCCTGATTTATCCACCCCCTTTCCCCTTTGGTAACCATAAGTTTACTTTCTATGTCTGTGAGTCTGTTTCTGTTTTATAAATAAGTTCACTTGTTTTATTTTTAGATTCCACATATAAGTGGTATCATATAATATTTGTCTTTCTCTGACTCTGGACGAGTGTTTCTCACGGTGGCTGCCCTAACCCCATCTCCCCTCTTCTGGAGCGCAGGTCAGTCCATCGTGGGCTGTAAGGCCATCCTCATCGACGACCAGGTCTTTGTGGTGGTGGCCCAGCTCTTCGGCGGCTCCCACATTTACAGATACGACGAGAGCTGGACCAAGTTTGTCAAATTCCAGGACATAGAAGTCTCTCGCATTTCCAAGCCCAACGACATCGAGCTGTTTCAGATCGAGGACGAGACGTTCTTTGTCATCGCAGACAGCTCCAAAGCCGGTCTGTCGACCGTGTATAAATGGAACAGCAAAGGATTCTACTCGTACCAGTCTCTGCACGAGTGGTTCAGGGACACGGATGCCGAGTTTGTTGAAATAGACGGCAAATCACACCTGATCCTCTCCAGCCGCTCCCAGGTCCCCATCATCCTCCAGTGGAATAAAAGCTCTAAGAAGTTTGTCCCCCACAGCGACATCCCCAACATGGAAGATGTGCTGGCCGTGAAGAGCTTCAGGATGCAGAACGCCCTCTACCTTTCCCTCACCCGCTTCATCGGGGACTCGAGGGTCATGAGGTGGAATAGTAAGCAGTTTGTGGAGGTCCAGGCTCTCCCATCCCGGGGGGCCATGACCCTGCAGCCCTTTTCTTTTAAAGAGAATCACTACCTGGCCCTGGGGAGTGACTATACGTTCTCCCAGATATACCAGTGGGATAAAGAGAAGCAGCTCTTCAAAAAATTTAAGGAGATATATGTGCAGGCGCCTCGTTCCTTCACAGCCGTCTCCACTGACAGGAGAGATTTCTTTTTTGCATCCAGTTTCAAAGGGAAAACAAAGATTTTTGAACACATAGTTGTTGACTTAAGTTTGTGAAGGTGTGATTGGTGAATTTAAAAGACGTGTAGCTTTAGCTATCACAGGAGAGGACCAAGGGGAAAAAATAATCCAGGTTCACAGGTCTGAAATTACAAATGCACTGGGGAAATAGTTAGAAGTTGTCAAACTTTTAGAACTCATATTTTAATCAGGGATTGCATTTATTGGCTAACTGCATGACATGTCCATTCTCCCACTTAAAAACACATCTGAAAGCCTGTAATTACTGAGAAAACAGTACAACGTTAAGTCTTACCATCTAAGGAAACAATGCGCCTTTTTTTCTTTTTAATGAGGAAGGAGAAAATCGGATAAGATGGGACAGCTCTTATAATGAAATAAAAACAAAAAAAGACCAAACACACTATGGGCCCTTCTCGTTCCATTTTAGCAATCTAGTGGGTAAGAACTCTTAAAGCCAAAGTCAGCTGAAAAGATTTGCTGATGATTAGTTTAAAAATCTGATAACACTCAGCAATGCTATTTTGAGCCTTCCCTGTTTCCTGAATCCCCCCTAATAGCAGAGCCTTGACTGTTTCATTGGCTCATATAGATGGATGTTCATCACGGGTGTGTTAACAAAATAACGTTTAGCATTGCTTCCTCTGCTACAGAAAAAATATTCTGCTGACACGTGTATTGGTCCATCACAGGCTGTGGACCCAGGAGTGAGACAAAGAAGTTTCCCCCTCTTCTTGGGGTTCAGAGATGACCCGCATGGTGGCCAGAGCAATTGTGCTTGTTTGATGCTCTCCATGACTCATCTGCTTCTCTGGACCCATCCTTCGAGTTTGTGGGTAACCAGCAGACAGGCCAAAGACTGAATGGTGCTTTTTATTCTGTCCTTTAGAACAATAGAACAGGTATTTTCATCTGTTGAGCATTTGGTAGAATTTTTGAAGTAAGGCTTTGTGCAGTCAGAGAGGGCTTTTTTATACAAGTCTTGATGTTCTTTGAAACCTAGAGATGATTCTGTGATGGATGGAATGTCCTATAAATATCAATTAAGTTCATCTTGTTTAATGTACCATCTAAAGCTTGTGTCTCCTTATTTATTTTCATTTTGGATGATCTGTCCGTTGGTGAAAGTGGGGTGTGAAAGTCCCCTACTATGATTGTGTTGCTGTCGATTTCCCCTTTTATGGCTGTTAGCATTTGCCTTATGTATTGAGGTGCTCCTATGTTGGGTGCATAAATATTTACAATTGTTATATCTTCTTCTTGGATTGATCCCTTGATCATTATGTAGTGTCCTTCTCTGTCTCTTCTAATAGTCTTTATTTTAAAGTCTATTTTGTCTGATATGAGAATTGCTACTCCAGCTTTCTTTTGGTTTCCATTTGCATGGATATCTTTTACCATCCCCTCACTTTCAGTCTGTATGTGTCTCTAGGTCTGAAGTGGGCCTCTTGTAGACAGCAAATATATGGGTCTTGTTTTTGTATCTATTCAGCCAGTCTGTGTCTTTTGGTGGGAGCATTTAGTCTGTTTACATTTAAGGTAATTATCGATATGTATGTTCCTATTCCCATTTTCTTAATTGTTTTGGGTTCGTTATTGTAGGTCTTTTCCTTCTCTTGTGTTTCTTGCCTAGAGGATGATTCTGTGATGGATGCATGTCTTTGTCCTCTGGGCAACTTAATATTTCAAGTAACTGAATACCAGCCTACCTACCTGCCCATCTGCCTGCCCGCCTACTCAAGTCACAGTCCTGCTTTGTCGACTTGCTTATATTGCTGCTGCCACTCCAGTCCTTCTGAAGGTGCTGTGGCACCAAATTGCAGAACCCCGGGTATTCGTGATGGCAATGCCCCTTCCTCTCCCAGCACCTTTGCAGAGGAAACCCATGCCCTTACACAGGGTGACGTGCTGGCAGGGGCTCATCCGGTACAGGCTGGGGCTGGGGGTGGGAAGGGTCTCAGGTTGATCCAGAGGGACCAGATTTGGAGCCAGACATACTGAACCCCGGTCCACACGCAGGGGACAAGATGGCCTCTCTGGTGTGGCCCATTTAGGAAGCTCATGGGGTCTGGTTTTGTGGAAGTTTCCAGGTAGATAGTCTGCCTGGTTAGCTGGTTCTCTCCAGAGAATATGAAATGAGTGCTTTCAAGAGTGGCTCTCAAAGAGAAACCCAACAAGTTCTCTTGTGGCTGTGAAAGTAGCACAGTCACCTTGTATTGTGTTGCTCTTTTTGTTTGTTTTGTTTTGTTTATTTATCTTTGGCTGTGTTGGGTCTTCGTTGCTGCGCACAGGCTTTCTCTAGTTGCGGCGAGCGGGGGCTACTCTTTGTTGTGGTGCGCGGGCTTCTCACTGCGGGGGCTTCTCACTGCGGTGGCTTCTCTTGTTGTGGAGCACGGGCTCTAGGTGCACGGGCTGCAGTAGTTGTAGCTCGCGGACTCTAGAGCGCAGGCTCAGTAGTTGTGGCGCACGGGCTTAGTTGCTCCATGGCATGTGGGATCTTCCCGGACCAGGGCTTGAACCCGTGTCCCCTGCATTGGCAGGCAGATTCTTATCCACTGCGCCACGAGGGAAGCCCTGTATTGCTGTTTTTTAATGATTGTTTGCCAAGTCCTGAGTAGGTAGATGTTTTGTCACAAATATGGACGTGTTTGTTGTTTCCAGACTTTGAGCAGTGCAGATGGAGGCAATAAACAGCACTTAGAGAACGATGTGGCCATGTCACAGCAGCGCTCTTGGGAACATTGTGGGACGGCAGGCTCAGGGCTTCCAGCCGAACTAATTCACCCACACATAGTAACGCTGCTGCTTGAAACTTTCCTACTAACCATGGAGCAAACAAGAAAAAAGTGGTTTGTTTTCATTTTTAAGCACAAATCACTCTTTCTTCCATGTTCTTTTGCCTTCCTGGTTTATTTGAATTGACAAGAAATACCCAGATCCTCACATCGGAGGCTGATCTGCCTTTCCTCTGACTGTCAAGACGGGCAAGCTATGCTTTCTGGCTCATGGAGCCCCTCAGGCAACAAGCCTGGGTGGAAAAATGTGCACTTGGCAAGGAGTGTAAGAGACATTTAGATTGTCCTAGCACTCGTGCCGGGTTGAAACGTAGAGGAGACAGCAGGAGCATCTTTTCTCAGTGCTGCCTGCACGGAGCACCACCTTCCCAGCCTTTACCTCTGAGGGCGGAGTTAGGGGCCGCCCTCTGCACTCACCATGCTGGGAACCGTGGCCTGGAATCTGGAAAACCAGGGAACAAAGGGGGCGGGACTGGGAGTGGGGGGACTTGCTAAGTCCAGATGAGATACTGGAGAGTGAAAGGAAGAGCTAAAGCAACTGAGGATGGGGAGGGGTGTGGGGATGAGAGGGTGGGAAACCCACTCGGCTACGATCAGTTTTTCTTTTTTAAAAATTGCAGACAACATCGGAGGCTGCAATGTACAGTCCCTGTGCTAAGGGAGGAGGTATTTGTTCTGGCCAACTTACCGAAACAGCATAGATGTTCTTGACGGGAGGCTGCGGAAGCTTTGCTTCGTTAATTTTACTGCTCCGTCCCAAGAACCCCAAGAAAGAATTTCTGCAAGAAGCTTTCTTCCAGTAATAATGGAAGACAAACAAACAAAAAACCCCCAAAGAGCAGCAACAGAAACCCAAAGCAGAGAGACATGTGGGCCCATCCCCTGTGGAGCTGGCCTTAGGAGAGTCTGCCTTTGCGTCTCCATTCCTTCCCATTACCCACATCTTCTCAGTTTGTTTCTTCTTTATAATCTCAGCGTCTAGGCTCCCAGATCGAGTCCCTCCACATGGCCATGTGGCCAAGCCACACAGCCTTAAATTGAGGACTTGTCCCCAAACTCCACGGGGTCAGGAATACATCTCTCACGAACACTCTAAAAACAAGCCTTAGGTGTGAGTATCACTGTGTTCTCAGGCAATGGATAATAAGACCACCCTGCATTTTGGCAAAACTTTGTATTTTTCAATGTACATTTGTGTTCATCTCAGTTGTTCATAAATAGTTCTTCAGTTTTTGAAGGCATATTGGAGGGCAGACGTTATTCTAATTTCAGAGAGAAGGAAATAGACACAGAAAACCTTAAGTCAATCGCTCAAGGTTATCCAGTTGTGAGTGGCAGAGCTAGAGCTTTCCCTCTGAACAGCAGGCTTTGTATTTTCTTTCTGTGACACTGCCATGCCCTCCCAGTAAAGACTTTTTATCCCAATTTTGAATATAGCAGCACTTTGAGATAAAATAAAAAATGCAACAAAATGTGCATAGACAGAGGGAAAATCGTGCTGAACAGACACCATTCCATCAACCGGTCCATTTAACAATTAAACAGTACAGAACTGCTCTTACAAGCAAGACCCTCTTAAAAGTCTGCCAGAAGTTATAGATAATTTTCTGTTCTAAGGAGGGTTTTTAGCTAGCATGATAGTTTCTCCCCAACCCCTTCCCCAGATAGCTATGGGAGGGATGTTAAAGTGAGACACATCTGGTTCTTGTCACAATGTCCACAAGATAAACAAGAAGAGTTCCATGAGGGAAAAACTAAAACCTCCAATGCACGAGTGATGATGAATTGCTCCCGGGCCGTAATCAGCCTTTGGGGCGCGTGCTGGAAATGGCAGTGTTGCATTTTTCTTCCCCATGGAGTGAGAGGCTGTGTATTTTTAGGCAAGAAATCAGCGTGGGATGCTGGAGGTTTGGCTGCCAGGAACACTCACGATGGAAATTTCTCCGACCTGGGTATAATGAAAGAGAGATGAAGGTCTGCAGGAGGGGAGTCTATTTGCATGCCATCTAAAGAAAATGTCCTTAGGCAGCTTCCTGATTCTTCTGCAGAGGTATCAGGCCTTCGCTCGTGGTTTTGGAAGAGAATTCTTTAATTAGGCCGTAGTCAAAGAATCTGTTAAACAGCATTCTGGAGTGGAATGCTATAATCTAGAAGTTGATGCAGTGAGCAAGGGGGCCCAGACTTGGGGGATAATGGAATGGGCAGAAAAGCGGGGCAGATGGCTGTGGAGGAAACTCTCTTGGGAAAGTAGAAATAAAGTGGAAGTAAAGAAAAAGTAATACTGGTTTCCTTTGCCTCAGCCGGGCTAGTAGAGTGTGGAAAGACCAGGCAAATTAAACAGCATCCCAATCGTTAATGAAGAGAACCAAGCGTAATGCAATTTAAAATAAGAATTATATTGTAAAGCTACTGAGACCTACACGGAGGCACTCCTATCCTGACATCATTCCATTGCTTGTATCAGAATCTGCCTTTTTTCTAGTAGGAAACTATGCATTCCCTATCAATCTCTTTGACTATCAGGAATGTATAAGACCTGGGACAAACTGGCCAATATGCCATTTGGTACCATTTCTATGTATTTTAAATGCATAACTTAGGCCAAATAAGAATAGTTGATATGTATATGAAAGCAGATTTTGCAATCTACAATACAATGCAAGCTACCATGGATGAATTTTAAGGCTGAATATATATTTAGCTCTTGTTGGTAAATAGACTTAACGAATGACTTGCCTCTTAATTCAATATATTCTGTAAGCCTGTGAATAAAAAGTAACCTGGGCCTAATATGGCTTTGATTTCTGGTCTGCTTGAATCTGGATAGAGCCCCTTGAGTCGTGGAGTTGAAGGGCTGCCCACAATGGGCTACTGAGGAAGGGCAGCGCGTGCCCATTTCTCGTGGTGGCTTCCTCCCCGTTTACGTGGAAGATGGGCATGGCAGGTGCCTCTTGCTTCTACTTGCAAACTAAAAAGTCACTGAAGAACTTTTACGGTTATACCTTGGCCGGATCAGCAGAATCGTAATCTTGACAGATTGACAAAGAACTCTAGGGATCTTTGGGTATTTTCTGATTCTGCTGGTAAGAAGGAGATGAGATTATAAGATCCCATTGGCTGTGTTGAGCCATGATCAACTTCAGGCCAGGACTTCTGATTTGTTCTCTGCATGTCTGAGGTCTAACCGGGTACCCAGTAGTCATGCAGTCAAAGTCGGCCACCTGCCTTTAATCTAAGACCCATTTGGTTTAGTTGAACAAGTGAAGGGTCAAAACCTCAAATCACGTATGACTGTGTCCCTACTGTGTGTCAGGTACTTTGATATGCTGTGGGGCTTTTTAAAAAATACAAGACCAGAGTTCTTGCCCTCATTGGATTTACAATCCAGTGAAGAGGAAAAGTCATAATTGCACGAAGCTATAGTTACAATATGAGGTTTAAGGAATATTCTGCAAAACAGTGTGTGACTAACTGTGCAATGAATGGGACAAGTAAGGGTGACAACCAAATATTTAACTATTGGTATGGCGTGTGCCCTGAATTAGTTTAATAAATGACCACACATGTAGTGGCTAAAACAGAAGCACATTCATCAGCTTCTAGTTCCCGTGGGTCAGGAGTCCTGGCCTGTCTCACCAGGTCCTCTGCTCAGGGCATCACGAGGCTACAGTCAGGTGTCAGCCAGACCACATTCTCATTTGGAGGCTCAGCTAGGAAAAGATCTGATTTCAAGCTCATTCTGATGGTTGGTAGAATTCATTTCCTTGTGATTATGGCACTGAGGGCCCATTTCTTGCTGGCTGTGGTTGGGGGGACACTTCCAGCTCCTCGAGGCCCCTCATGGCTCCATGCCACTGACCTTCACCATAGCTGTCTTCACAACATGAACTGTTGGTTTCTTCATGGTCATCAGGAATCTTGGGCATGACATTCCATCACCTTTGCCCTGTTATTGATTTGAAACAGGTCCCACCCTCACTCATAGGGAGGGAATTATAAAGAGCATGACTCCTGGAGACAGATCACCTTAGACTGTGTCCAAAACAGGCACCAGCTAAATAGAATGGATGCCCTGCTGATCAGAGTAGATACTAGTCATGAACAACCTTGACCAGTGCATTCCAGTGGAACATGAGCTATAAATACAGATAATAAATTTGTAGGAGAAAAGGTCACTTCATGCCAGGGCAAGAACTCTTGACCAGGATAGAGGGGAGAAGGGCCTCGTTCCTTTTCATGATTGTTTTGTGTTAGTGGAGACGTGGAGGAAAGGACTGAATTTTTCCACACCTGCAAGTCAGAAGCTCATTCATCCCAGTCTCTCAGCGCATTTCATCTTGGAACTAAAATGCTCCGTGCAAGTTGCCCGGTCCTGACCATGTGCCCATTAGCAAGGCAAGCGTGCTTATTTTCTGACCATGTGCCCATTAGCAAGGCAAGCACGCTTATTTTCTCTTTCTCAGAGAGCTGATTGAGGGGGGCTAATTCTCTAAAAAGACCTGGAGGCATAAGTAATGTGTTACTTGCATTGATCACCTATTCTTGCAATTGGCTTCTCTACCTATCTCCCAGACACTACAGCCCTTTACTAACCGTGTCTAATGGGCACAAATGACTTCTTCCAACAAATTGGTAGCAGAGCTGAGACTGAAGGCCTTTGGCGAACACCACCTCTCGGCCTCTGCTCCAGGCAGCCTGTTGGTAAACCTGAGATTCTCCTTCACCCAGACAACAAACCAAAGCAACACAGGCAGAGAGGTCCACAGTAATGGAGGAACCATGCCAGAATCCCCAGGCCTTTCTGAAATTATATGTGAGCCCTGGAGAACATTCTCCTACATACATCTCCAGGTTCTGCTCCAGAAAGTCTACTAGAAACCGGCCGCACCCTCCAGACCCCACCTCCCCCCATCCAGCATCCCCAGAAATGACCCAGAGCCCCAGTCAGCATCTCCAGCAGGAGGGCTGGGAGATTCCAGGTTGTGTCGGCAGCCCAGTTAGCTCTGTCATCTCCCTATTTGCTCTCAAGGGCAGTAGGCCTGAAGAGCATCTGAAAGTAAGGTGGTGGCCTCGGGAAAAAATAGCAGTCTTGACATTTTGCCTGGCCCCAAGCGCAACTCTGCTCAGCCCTGGGGTGATTCGCTCCTAATCTCCTGCCTTTGTTTTTGCTGACCCACCTAAGAATTCTAGACACGTTGCAACTCCAAAATATTTTCATTTCAAGTTTACCTTGTTCCTCTGTTCCTTTGGATTATAGCATCTTGGTTCATAAATTATGTGAAAATCCAAATGAACTTTTTCACTTGATTCTTTTCCGATAATATTGAGCACCCACTATGTGAACAGTGCTGTGCTGGATACCAAGAATACAAAAGTCTTTAGTAAGAGGCAGAAGCATTTAAGAAGCTTTAAAAATAGTATTTCCTTGCCTTTTTACGTTCATGGTGAAAATTCTCAGGAAGTGTGAATGTAACCCGAGTAAATAATGAGGCCCATGTGATCCAGTCTCACCACAGTGTAGCACTTAATGAAACAGCCCCAAACCAGAGAGTTAACACGAGTGATTCTGATCTCTACTTGTGTCCCTGAAAGGAGTGGAAAGCCTGTTCATAACCTTCTACACACTGCTTCCTAAATCCAGTCTCCCTCAAGCCCTTCACTCTCCAACAGCTTACCCCCAGCAGCAGCCCCAGTCCTGAGTCTCCACTGTTCCAAAAACCTCCCCTCCATCACCTTGTCATCTGCTGCCTGGTCCTCTTTCCCATTTCTTCACCTCAGTTCTTCTGGGACAACAGTAGAGGGAAAGAATCACTAACGCTCAAACATTAATATATTTTATTGCTGCTGTAGTAAATTCAGAAAATTTTAAGATTCTTCTCACTTTGCTTCTCTCTTTCTGCACCATGTTACTCACGGTGGTTTTAAAATATGTGTACAAATTCTTAGATTTCCCTCCCCTCTCCCAGGAGCTGGAGCCTGATTTCACTCTCTGAGTGCAAGTTGTAGTTAGTGACTCGCTTCTAAGGAACAGAATGTAGTGGAAGTGTCAGTGTGTAACTTCTGAGAATAGGTCTTAAAAGGCACTGTGGCTTCCTTCTTGTTCTCTCTTGGACTGCTCACTCTGGGAAGCCAGCTGCCATGTTGTGAGGACACTTAAGGAGCCTGTTGAGAGGCCCATGGGGGAGGAACTGCGGCTTCCTGCCAACACCAGCACCATGTGAGTGAACCACCTTGGAGGTGGATCTGTCGACCTCAGTCAAGACTTCAGATGACTGCAGACCTGGCCAACATCTTGACTCCAGCCTCATGAGAGGCCCTGTGCCACTGAGCCACTCCTGCATTTCTGACTCACAGAAACTGAGATAATAAGTGTTATTATTTTAAGCTGCTGAGTTTGAGAGTAATTTGTTGTGTAGTAATGAATATCTATATAATGTTTTTATTGGCTTATAGGAATGAGATTGTTGCCAAGTGAGTCCATTAATTTGAGGAAGTTTAATAGCCAACATATACACATGCCACACAGCCCCACACATACATACCACATCACACACACACTACACGCACACACACCACACTATACCACACTCCACCACACACCATGCCACATCAGACACTCACACACACACACACACACACACACACACACACATTGTTTAAGGGACAGGTGCCATTTCCACAAATAGTTCATTCCTAGGTTGGTATATGCCTCCTGAGTAAACAGCTTTATTAAAATTAAAAGGAGAAAATATTCAGTTTACCTAAAAAAATCAGGAGAGGTTACCTGAAGACATATGATCAGAATCTTGCCTGTGAATTGAGTGTGGAAGAGGAATGCAATTGCCTTAACTTCATTAACCACTCCTGAGAAGAATTCTTAGTGACAGGGAGGCTTGTGGGTTGTGGTTGACCTAGAGAAAGATAGCGATGCTCTGAAGACCATCCAGGATACCTCAGAGACATCTTTGTCAACTCTTGGGCTTTGAGGTAAGCCTGTCACTAGCTGCTATGGACTGAATGTTTCCCCCAAAAATTCATATGTTGAAGCCTAATCCCCAATGGGATGATATTTGGAGGTGGGGCTTTTGGGGGGTGATTAGCTCATCAGAGCGGAGCCCTTAAGAATGGCATTAGTGGGCTTCCCTGGTGGCGCAGTGGCTGAGAGTCCGCCTGCCAATGCAGGGGACACGGGTTTGTGCCCCGTTCCGGGAAGATCCCACGTGCCGCGGAGCAGCTGGGCCCGTGAGCCATGGCCGCTGGGCCTGCGCGTCCGGAGCCTGTGCTCCGCGACGGGATAGGCCACAATAGTGAGAGGCCCATGTACCGCAAAAAGAAAACCAACAAAACAACAACAACAACAAAAATGGCATTAGTGCCCTTATAAAAGAGGAGGAGACACGGGATCTCTCCCTCTGCCACATGAGGATATAACAAGAAGACAGCCGTCTGCAAGCCAGGAAGCGGGTCCTCACCAGACACAAATCTGTCAGCACCTTGATCATAGACTTCCCGCCTCCAGAACTGCAAGAAATAAATGTGGTTTAAGCCACCCGGTCTATGGTATTCTGTCCTAGCAGCCTGAACAGACTAAGACACAAGCCCCTGTTCTCTGTCTGAAAGCTGTTCCCATTGAGAAATAGGAAAATGCCAGAATAGCACCTCTATAACTGATAAGGGTCACTTCAGAGACTGTGACTTATCTGCGGGCAAGTGGGCTTCTTAACACTGAACCCCAAAACAGACTGCCATACCTGGTCACTGACTTACAGTTTGGAGGAGCAAGGGACATGCTTGCTCTCTGCAGGCAGACCAGGAGGGAGAGGGTGTGACTGGGTTTAGCACGTCCAATTTCTCATCCTAAGTCACCAATTGCATTCAGACATCTCACCCCGCTTTCCAGGGTGGAGAGAGAAAGCCAACACGCTGGTGCCAGGAATAAATGCTCCTGGGCTTCCTCCACGTGGAGGGCAACCTCAGGAGAAGGAAAGCAGCCTTTTCTCTGCCACCATCAACAGCTCAGGATAAGGCAATGTTTCTTGATCCTTGAGTGGATCTGGGGAGCTCAGCTCCCTGTTCCTTAACTCTGTTTGCAAGTCGTCCACAGAGACCAGGGGAACATATTCTTAACCATTTGGAAAAGATCTTTTGGTATAAGATAGACCAGAAGAAAAGGGAAATTTGCCAGCACTGAGGGAGGATCCTCCCTGCAGGTGATGGGAGTAGATATGACTCAGTAAAGCTCTGCTCTCCCCATAATCCCTTTCTCATTTTTATTTGCTATTTTATCAGCTTTTCACATTGCATAGCACCAAATATAGTGAAATATAATGTCATTCCAGGGTCCTGAAAGAAGAAGCAGGTCAACTTTAATTGTCTTTCAGTAACATAGAAATTCAGGAGAATTTTCTGGCATTCCATATTTTCAGCAAAGTGGAGTATCTGCTCTACTTACTAAAAATGACAATCTCTCCCCACCGTTTCCATCTGCATTTACGTTCTGTGCGTACTGCTGAGGTAGCTTTTTGCCCTGATGTTTACTGCCAATGCATTTGCATTTTCTGTCGCAATAAATAACCCAGTAAAACCCTCCAATGAGTAGGTTCTAGCCCTGGCTCTTTCTAAGCATGGAATCACAGACAATGCTTTATAGTCGTGATGGCCCAGAGGAAAGGATAAGTGGACATTTGTAAAGGAAAAATAAGTGAATTCAAACAAAAGCTCAATGGCTGTTAGGAAATGAAAGGCGTGGAACTTCTATAACCATCAAAATCGTGGGTGGAGAAGGAGGCCATGGCAGGAGGAAGCTCTCATTCCACGGGCTGTGTCTGTGGGTCACCACTGTTTCCCCAGCACCCAGTATGTCACGAGCCTGTGAAGCAGACACTCTCGTATCCCCACTTCACAGACAAGAGAATGGAGTCACAAAGAGTTTGAAGGCTTCTCTGGGTCACACTGTTAGAGAGTGGCAAAGTCAGGTGACTTGTTCACATTTGTTCAGCGATTAAGACCTGGGTTGAGAACACAATTACATAGTTCACCTCCAGACTAGGGTTAAAAATTCAGGATGCCCAGTTAGATTTGACTTTCAGAGAGCAACAGTGTTTTTAAGCATAAGGATATCCCAAATATTGCATGGGGTATACTTATGCTAAAAAATTATTCTTTGTTTTTCTGAAATTCAAATTTCAAGGGAACAGTGTCCTGTACTTTTTTTTTTTTTTTTGCGTTATGCGGGCCTCTCACTGCTGTGGCCTCTCCCATTGCGGAGCACAGGCTCCGGACGCGCAGGCTCAGCGGCCATGGCTCACGGGCCCAGCCACTCCACGGCATGTGGGATCTTCCCGGACCGGGGCACGAACGTGCAGGTGGACTCCCAACAACTGCGCCACCAGGGAAGCCCTGTCCTGTACTTTTATTTGCTAAATCTGGCAACCCTAATCCAGAACCCACACTTTTAACCACTGCACTGCACTGTCTTCAAGATGCTCAGCTTCACTGCAGCTGGGGAGAAGGATCCCCCCGTCATTTTAGTTTGTATGTCTGGATAGTTTACGTCATATGTAAATTTTTGCATCTCATCTTCATAACCAATGTGCAGGGTCAATACTAAGAGGAATCTGAGGCCCAAAGAACTCATGTCTTTTGCCTTAAAATCACACAGAAAATGCTAATTACATCTGTCCCTTACATGGCACTTGCCCAGTGCTGGTGCTCTTTTAAGAGCTTTGAACCTATTTTCTCACTTAGTCCTCACAAGTCCTGCAAGACAGTTCCAATCATTATACCCTTTTCATAGATGGAGCAATAGCATCACAGAGAGGTTAAGGAACTTGTCTGGAGTCACACAGCCAGCAGGTGGAAGAGCCTGGCTTTGAACCCAGGAAAATCTGGCATCAAAGAGTATACTCTCATCCACTGTGCTACATTCACGCTTTAATTCACAAATACAAAAAAAGGCTGTAGCTTTGTAAGTGCCGACTGCTGGTCCACATGTGTTTGACTCCATTCTAAGTAAAGCCTGTGTGTGTAGTATTGGAGCGAGGAACACAAAGAGTGCTGCGTGGGGAACATGAAAAGCTGGAGACGTCATCCTTGTCCCTGGTCCTCACCACGGCAAGGACTCCCCTGATCAGCTCTGTCTGATTTTGTAAATAAAGTTTTATTAGAACACAGCCAGGCTCACCATTTATGTATCACCTGTGGCTGCTTTTGTGCTTCAACCACAGAGCTGAATAGTTGCGACAGAGATTCCATGACCAGCAAAGCCTAAAGTATTTACTCTCTGGACCTTTATAGAAAATGTTTGCTGGCCTCTGATCTAAAGAACATACACTCGTGATCATCATTTTACATGTGAAGAAACTGAAGCCCTCGAGGGTTAAATAAGTTGTTCAAAGTCAAATAGCTAGTGAGTAGTAGCTCAGCTGCAATTCCAATCCAGAACTGTCTGAATCTCAAGTTTAGACCAAATAGTGCCTTTGATAAGCCAGGCTAGCATTGATGTTAAGTCGTAAGTTGACTTGCACTCCAGTTAAACATGCAAAAAATTAAGCTTCTGTATTTTTCCTCTAATTGACTTAATATATTTTTAATGGATCCCACCCCAGGGGTAATGAGTAAACTAAGTGCAGGCCAATCTAGTAAACTCAGTCTAACCCAACAACTTAAATAGTCTCATTAGATCATTCAGGCTGTGGTGAGTCAAACACACAGTTTTACAGATTTCCACCCTCTCGGCTTCTCCTTCAGGAGAGCTTTCAAGGTCCTCATGGCAGTGGGATTGGGGTAGGGAGTGGTCCTCACGTACATGTAGAATTTTCTGGCCTCTGCCCTGCCCTGGTCTGGTCCCTGGCCCTGGGACCACTAAGGTCTGACTGATCCCATCTCTTCTCTCTGAGTGACCTTGCACAGATTCCCTCATCTACAAAATTGTGATCATAATAAAAGATCAGTGGCTTCTTTGTCCCCCTCGCAGGCCTCCCTGCCAGCCCTCTCAGCCTCTGCAACTCTGCTCCCCAAGGTGCATAGACGTTGAGAGCCCACGGGGCCAGAAGCTTCTCCGTCAGGGTCACCATCCCTCCCCTCGCGCCATATTGGAAGAAGCCACTAGGTGAGTTTCTCTTAGACCCTGCAGCCACCCCTGGGACGTGTAGAGAAGTGGGTCACTGGCTCTGCTGAGTTGTTGGCCCTCACCTTGACCTTTGCAGCACATCCTGCACAGCCAGGACCTTGACTGGTCCTTGGCGTCCCCTGCATCTTTCCCCTTTTCCATAATCTCCCAAAGTAGAAGAAATGGACTGCCCATCTTCTCTGCCTCATACCATGGCTTCTTTCTCCTCTGTCTTAAGGTAAAACTCTCTGTTCTAGTCAGCCAAGCTCTAACATGTAATCAAACTAGAGGAATTTAGACAGTGCCTTTTGACAGTGCCTGGCCGTGAAGACTGTTGACTTGCCAAGGAGGTCAAGGAAGGGAGCTTAGAGACTCAAGCTGATGAATGGCCTCTTTCTTCCAGATAGAACCTGTTCTTTTCCTTCCCTGGGACAACTGGGGTTTATTATTATCCCCACTGGAGAAGCACTCCAGCAGACCCACTAGATGGGGATGTTGTAGAAGGGAACAGAGCCCAGATGTCTGGTTGGCCTAGAGGTCTCCAGGGGCCTTCCTAGCTGGGGGCACCTGAGCCAGGCTTTTTGTTACGCCCTCAGGCACCGTGCAAGCCCAGACTGGGGGCTTCTCACAGCAGATACTGCCTCCCACCCCCCGAGAACCTATGTCAGGGGCCACTTGACAGGGTGTTGAGACACACGCGTCCTATCACTCACCACACTCATGCTTTCCCAGCCTTGACAGATGGAATCAGCCACTGGAAACAGCAAAGGTGGGATGAAGAAAAATCTATGAAAATAAATCAATGTTTCTATCAAGGCACCATGAGAAAATGTCTGACTGAAGAGTCATAAAATGTGGGTGGTATGTTTGGAAAAGCCTGTTTTACAAGCCATGCTGGTATTATGTAAGTTGGGGGGTGTCCTCAAAGGAACAGACAAACATCCTCCAGAGGGGCTCAAACAGGCCTCAGTAGAGGCCCATGTGAAGACCGCTTGGAGAAAGCATGCAGTGTAAACTGAGATGATGTAGGTAAAGAACAGGCTACCGTTTCAACCATGAGCCACAAATTAAAGTTTAATTATACAGGTGCTACAGGCTGTATTTTCCAAATTTGGTCCCAGCAATAACTCCCATTTCAGTGTTTGAATCTGGGTGGGCTTATGGCTCACTTGTCCCCAGTGAGGTGCAGCAGAAATGATGCTGTGACTTCCAAGGCTGGATCAGAAAAGATGGGTTCAGTGTCTATGCTGCGTAGTCAATTACCACAAATACAGCAGCTAACCGCAACACTCATTATGACTGCACACTCCCTGTGGGTCAAAAGTCCAGGCACAGCTTAGCTGGATTCTCTGCTCAGGGTCTCCCAAGGATGAAATCAAGGCATTTGGCTGGACTGTGTTCTTGTCTGGAAGCTCAACTAGGGAAGGAGCCCCTTTCCAGCTCCCTTGGCATTCTGGCAGAATTTATTTCCTTGGGACTGTCCCATTCGTGGCAGCTGACTTGTTCAAGGCAAGGTCCTAGCTTGCTGGGGCTGCCATAACGAAACACCACAGCATCAGGTGGCTTAAAGAACGCAAATTTATTTCCTCCCAGTTCTGGAGGCTGGAAGTCTGAGATCAAGGTGTTGGCAAGTCTGGATTCTTCTGAGGTTTCCCTCTCTTTGGCTCGCGGGTAGTTGCCTTCTCGCTGGGTCCTCACATGGTCCTTTCTCTGTGTGTGTGCATCCTGGGTGTCTCTTTGTGTGTCCTAACTTCCTTTTCTTATAAAGACACCAGTTGGGTTGGATGAGGGACCACTCTCATGGTCTCATTTTAACTTAATCACCTCTTTAAAGGCCCTATCTCCAAACAGTCACATTCAGAGATATGGTGGGGTAGGTTAGGACTTCAACATATGAATTTAGAGAGAACACAGTTCAGCCCATAACAGCAAGCAATGGACAGAGACAGTTTCTGCTTCTTGGAGTCCCTCACTTCTGGAAAGATCTAGCCCTTCTTTTAGAGGGTACATGTGATTAGGTCAGGCCCATTCAGGATCCTCTCCTTTTTTATTAACTCAAAGTCAACTGATTAGTAACCTTAATTGCATCTGAAGAATCCTTACACTTTTCTCATATAACATAACCTAATCATGGGGGCGACGGTCTGTTGCCTTGGCCACATTCTTAAAATCAGGGCACAATTCCTGCTACTTCAAGGCATGGGGATTACACAGGGTGTAGACATTAGGGCACAACAATCATGGGGGCCTCCCTAGGGGATGTCCACCATGTGCACCCTAAAAGGTGTTACAATGTCCGTCTGGTTTGCTGGGATGCTCACCTGGAACTCTGTGCCATCATATGAGGGGTCTGATTGCACTGCGACCTCCATGCTGTGAGGAAGCTCAAACTACCTCACGTAGACAGACCTTCTGGAGAAACTCGAAGCTTCCATGAAGAGAGACAGATGTCCAGGAGGCTCCCAGCTGCTCCAGCCCCCATCTGACTGCACTGCAGGAGAGACTCCGAGCCCAAACCACCTGGCTGTGCACTTCCCAAATTCCTAGACAACAGAAACAGTGCGAGATGATGAAATAATTATTGTTTTAAGCCACTACAATTTGGGGCCTTTCTCTATGTAGCACTAGTGACTAGAACAGCAGGCATTCCAAATGAGAACCTGCCCCTCATAGATGATTCTGGGATGAGTATTACAAGGAATTTACTTATTTGGCAAACCTCCCTTGCCTCCTAACCTCCACATTCCTTAACCCTTTACTACCTGGCACACTCGATGTTTAGTTGTTTTCTTGCTGTCTATTCACCCACCCCCCCCCCAGCTCCTCCCAAAATGTAAATTTCATAACGGCAAACTTTGTCTTATCTGTCAAAGCCTGGTAGGTATGTATGCTCAGTGCAAACTTTATTATTTCAACTCTCAATGGCTGATCTAACAGCTGGAGGAAGGCCAGGCAAGTAAACAAGTGTTCAGAAAAGGTCAGAAGATCAGAAAACCATATAGAAATAGAGCAGAACTGGTCCTTAATGAGCACACAGTTCAATGCCACACTTTATCCTCGACGAGACGGATGCCCGGAGAAAAGGACTCGAATGACACAGGAGGTTAACGGCAGAGCTGACTCCTAGAGCCAGGTCCCCGATCCTCCTTCCAGGTTCTTCCCACCAGGTCACGTTCAAGGTGACTCCACAAGAAGGTGCTGGTATTCAGCCTGCTCATCTGGTCTTCTAGTAGAGTTTGGTCTGAACATGTACGAATTGAAAGACTTTTTTTTTATTACTTCCTTTTATTTCTCCATTGAAATCCAGTTAGAACTCCATATTGATTAAAAAAAAAATACATGTGGAGGTAGGTTATGATGAATGAATTTCATTTCAGGAAAGCCATGGGGATCGTCTCAGCCTGGGTCCCCAGAAAGCGGGGCCAGAGACAAAAGCTTTGGTTGCAAGGGCTTTGTGACCCTCGGGAGGAGGAAGAGACAGGTTGGCCGGTGCTCTGGGGGCTGCTACCCGGTCCTACCAGGGACATCTAAGTGGCCGTGTGACCTGAATTTCAGAGCTGCCTGCTGAGGAGATGGAAGTACTTATCCATCAGCTGTCACTCCCCATTGGCCAAGTGTTGCCTTGCAGGCATTCACTGTTGCCCATTTCTGGGTTGGGCAGCCTCTGGGGGTGCCCCGTACGATGGCATCAAGATGCATATGTCCTCCCAAGGAGGATTCCACATGATGTTTCCTGTTGCCACCTGGGCAAAGCTGGTCAGGGTCTGCCTGGAACTGGTCACTGCAGAAGCAGCTGAAACAAGAGGCAAGGTCCAGAGAGCTTTTGTTTTGTTTTGTTTTTTGTGGTACGCAGGCCTCTCAATGTTGTGGCCTCTCCCATTGCGGAGAACAGGCTCCAGACACGCAGGCTCAGCGGCCATGGCTCACAGGCCCAGCTGCTCTGCGGCATGTGGGATCTTCCCAGACCGGGGCACGAACCCGTGTCCCCTGCATCGGCAGGCGGACTCTCAACCACTGTGCCACCAGGGAAGCCCCCAGAGAGTTTTAAGGAGCATTCAGGAGGGGTCTGATCCCTAAACCTCAGTTCTTTCCCGCGCAGATGGATGTCGGCGCTCAGAAGAGGAAGGCGACTATGAGCCTGTGGCGTTTCCGGCTAATTACATGGCCTGGGTTTCTCATCGTGGAGTTCTCTAGGAAATTCCATCTGCAGCCTCAAACTCATAGAAGTTCAATGTGCCCTTACATTGGGAAAGGACTGAAATAAAATCTCACCTCTGGGAATTTTGAGTTGCCTAAAGTTTCCCACTTCCTTGATGCTGCAGTGGGTGTCATAGTTGTCCCCAGATGGGCCCTGACTATACGGAGGTTAGCAAGCGAGTGGGGACTTATCCTGCCAGGGAAGATGCCACATGAAAATTAACCTGCGCCGACATGGGGCAGTTATCATTTGCTGAGAGGATGCTATTTCCAGGCACCAGGCTAAGCACATAAGAGCTGTTTTCTCATTTAATTCTCATGGCAAACTTTTGAGGTACATATCATTCACATTTTATAAAGTAGCAGGACTACCTACATCATTTGCAAGGCCCAGTGCAAAATGAAAAGGCTGGGCTCCTTGTTCAAAAATTAAGAATTTCAAGATGGTGATAACAGAGCAGGAAACAAAGTGGGGACCCTTCTAAGCAGAGTGGGCCCTGTGTGACCACAGCTTGCACGATCCAGAAGATGGTTCTGTAGAAGAGGAAACCAAAGCTCAGAGAGGTTATGTGTCCTGCCTACAGTCACGCAGCGGTTTAAGTGTTGCTGCAACAATTTGAATCCATGCTGTCTAACTCTATATACATTTCCTTAGGTTGAAGGCAGAGGGCTGAGCTGAAAAGTACACTTCATTTGGAGTCAGAAGGCTGAGGTTTGAGCAACTCCTCGCTTGTTAGGTTTCCCTACAAAGGTCTGGTTTTTGCCTTAGTTTCCACATCAGTAACTTCAACTCAAAAAGCCCAGCATCGTGGTAGCCTCTGGGAATGAGATGGGTGGAGACACTAAGAACTGTCTTGCATTTTGTCTGTGTCACAGAAGTCCAAAGGAAGTGCCTGATCTCAGATCGGCTATTCCTGCTGAGGAGTCCAGGGCTCTTGTGTCCTTTCTTGAGGAATTGGAGTTTAATAGAGACTTTGGAGGAGCAGGGCTTTCACCAAGTCACAGCTGCGTATATTGGGCCTCTAGGTCGCGGGTCGTAGGTGCTGACTTGGGATGACTAAGCCAAAAAGGAGCTTACTAAAAGGCTACTGGGGCATAACCCATAGATCCCCTTCTCCAGTTTCTCTGAATTGAAGTCGCCCTTACATCAGTTTGATCGCCAGAGTCTCATGCTGGGAGGGGCCTGAGCATTTTTGTTTTCTGAGTTCTGCTGTGGGGAAGCCCAAGTCTTAATGTCAGAATTTCCCCAGACATACCCAGGATGCTCCAACGTTTGGGAAAAACTGAAAGTGGGATAAATATCCACTGTATTGACTCCAAAAGGTAAAGATGATAATTGGTGAGTCTCACGTTCAGCTCATGGAACAGAAACCCAGCTTCAGGGGCCTAACCAAAAGAGGTGTCTGTTCTGCTTACATCACGAAGAGTCCAGGGGTGGTGAGTGCTGGGCTGGTGATGCTGCACAGGGAACCAGTCTCTTTCCTCCTCCCACCATTCTTAGAGTGTGACTGTGAACCTCATGGTTCCAAGAAGGCTGCCTTACCTCTAGACATTGTGTCTGCATTCCAGGCTGGAAAAGGGGTGAAGAGAAACGGTCAAAAGTCACGTGTCAGCCAAATCCCCCTTTTCTCAGGTTAATGATAGCTTTCCCAGATGCCCCATCCAGTAGATTTCCATTTGTACCTTTTGGGCAAGAACTAGGTTACATGGGAAGCTAAGGAAAAGAGTATTTTTAACACAAGGCCACTCCAAACTCAATTAGGATATTGTTAGCACAGAGGAAACAGAATACAGATATTTGCTGGGCTGGCCCAGCAGTGTGTCTCAGCAGCTCTGGGCACCATTATGGCTCCAAAACCCTCTACAGCATCCCAGTCCATATTGGCAATGCCCAGTAAAAATATAACACAAACCGCAAATGCAAGTTATGGGCTACTTTAACATTATCTCATAGCCACATTTTTAAAAGTAAAAAAGAATCAGGTGAAATTGAATTCATGTATCTTATTTAATACAATATTTCCAAGGTATTATTATTTCATCATGTAATCAATATTACAAAACATTCATGAGATGCTTCAGGGTTTTTTCCATGCCAAGTCTTCAAAATCCAGTGTGTATTATTTTATACTCACGGCACATCTCGATTCAAACTAGCTTCATTTCAACAGCCCCATAGGTACATGTGGCTGGGAGCTTCCATACTGGACAGTACATGCCTACACTGTAGCAGACAGGTACTCAGCTGGATATTTTAAGAAGTGCAGGGGGTTGGAATGTCACATGACTGAAAATGCACTCGCTGCACTGGGTGGGCAGAGAAACTGAGGGTCCTGCAAGAATCTTGACATTCACACAATGCCCAGGATGGTCCCAAAGAGGATGAAGAAGTGTCCTGCCCAAGTGCTGAGAGTTCTTCTACTGAGACCCACTGCATGGATGGATTAATTAATTAATGCATGAAAAGTGCTCAGAGCAGTGCCTGACTCAATGCAAGTAAGTAAGCACTCAATGCAAGTTTATCATTATCATTATTATTATTAGGTAGTCAAGTCTGGACTTCATCTCCCGGCATATAAAACCCTCTATAATCTGATCCCTATTACCTAGAAACTACACACACATGCACACACAATACTCATAATAATATATATGGGTAGTTGCTATATTTACTGTACAAATTATACGTGTGTGTATCTATCTATCTCCATCTCTATCTGTCTACATCTAGCTATCTGTAGCTTCTTCAAATTTCTTTCCATTGGTCCTCATATCTGCTTTGGGAATAGGAGAGTAAGTATTGTTTATCCCATTGTACAGATGAGAAAACTAAGGCCAGGGAAGTCAAGCTGCTTTCTTAAGCTGATGAGGGCAAAGCCACGACTTCAACTGTCTTTGTGAGAGATAATCCGTACACCTGGGAGCCATAACAAGACCAAGGCTACAGGCATCATGGCTGAAGTCAGTCCATCTTTCATTTCCAATGATCTGCCAGGCCCTTCCTTGGGCGACAACCAGAACAGTCCTCCTCACCCTGGCCTCAGGCTCACCACACAGTTTCTCTACTGTCCTAGAAACGAGCTTGGAGCAGGCGACAGAGAAATATCCCAGCGCAACTGCAGCCCCAACAATGACAACTGATGAGGCACAATAGCAGGCTCTGGCCTGTAATCAGTCTCAAACGATACTCAGCTATTTAGGCGTCCATTCTGCTCGCTCCAGAGAGAGTGGGGGGAGAGGCACGCACCCCCCAACCGCAGCTCCTTGCTCATCATTGTGTGCACCGTTGCCGAGAAGGACCCCTTTGTGACAGCACCGCAAATTATAGCCCCAGCCGTCTGGAGTCTCAGCTAGAGCTGATTCTCCTCTTTCCTAAAAGAAAAATCTGTCTTAAGCTTAATTATAGTCTGTCATTACCAGCAATCTTATAATGATCCAAAGTCCCTGGCAAAATGATAATAATAATAAAGAGAGAGAGAGAGAGAGAGAAAATCAATTCGAATATGAGTTGACAAGACCCAGGCAAGTGTGGGGAAGGGAGGTGATGGTGGCATTCTTCATAAACAATTGCGAAATGAGGATCAGAGGTTTAGAATGGTAAATAGTTATTCCGGCACGATTGTCAATTTACCAGGCCAAGGGCTCAGTGGTAACTTTACCCTTTCTGAATATTTAATCTTGTTGCTCCAGAATTCACCTTGTAAAATGTAGGGGCAGCTCCCAAGATAAACTGATGCCCAAAATCAAATGACCTAGATTTAATAGGACAATGCTTCTCAGATCCCAGGAGGATGCATTGAACAGACTAAAAGTGTTCAACGATTGTTCTTGGCATGTTAGCAAGAAGACGCTGAGGTTTATCAGAAGACACCTTTTAAATCAAGTTTTCTTTGTCAGTTTCCATGGACTGGACTATCATTTCCTTTCAGGTACAGCCAATCATTGGGAGCTCCCTCTTGTGGCCATATCAGGAATGGAACTGTATCTCTTTTCCCACCTCCCCACTCATCCCCCAAAAGCAAAACTGAGAAGAGGAATTGCCCCAAGTTGGTGGATCCAGGATTGGATACTGGAGAGGCAGGCTTTCTGGGAGTCTCAGATGTTATGCTAAATCTTCCTAGAGCCCAGATGTCCTCCTGAATCTTTGTGAATCTTTGTGAAATGATGTGAATTTCAAGAGAAATTTCTTTTTCTAACTTCTTCCTTAGTTATTTTTCATAAATTATTTGTAGAAATAAGTATTTTATATTGTATACAAATAACTCCTTAGTTATTTTCCATTTATTGTTCTGTAAGAATCCTTGAAGCATCAAAGAAACCTTTTAAGCCTTTGTGCTCAGAAGCAAGATTTTTGATGTGAATTCAGTTTTCTGGAAGAAACACTAATGCATTGGACATGGGATTCAGTTTGGAACATGGAGCTGACTGTGTTTAGAGAGAGCTGGGTGGGTTCCCCAGTGAGCTCCTCTTCACTGGAAGGGCTGCTGGGTCACAAGAAGAACTCGGCCCCCACCTCCTGCAGCTCCTCATTCACTTACCATTGCACTCTGGTTTCAGGAAGGAAATAATGGCGTGACTTACCCGTCAACCCTGATTTTGAAACCACAGGGAGTCTTCTCAGTTGTGGGAACAAAGTTAAGAAAGAAACAAGTTAGGAATCAATATGTTGCCTATAAAGGAAAACTCTGCTTTTGTCTATGCTTAGTATCATTCTCATTCTCAGGCAGGCTCTCCCCACAAGATAGCAAAGATCACCATCCTGCCAGCTTGGTATCCTCAATGGCAAAAAAAAAAAAAGAGAAGCCTCTTTCCCAACAGTTTCAGCAAAGGTCTGCAGAGGGATCTCATTGGTCTGGCATGGGCCCGTTCCCATCCCTGACCCAATAACTATATCCCAGGATTAAGTCAAGTGTCCACCTCTGGTGCCATGAAAGCAAGACAGAGTCGGGGGCGGGTCCCTAAAGGAGAAGGGAATAATGGGTACCAGGCAAGCAGGAACCACTGATGTTTCCCCCACAGATCTTGAGTGTCTGGCCTAGGGTTTGCCTCATTAGGGATGAGCCTTTTCTAACCAGTGCTCTGGGTTAACTCAAGCCTGGAAAGGAGAAACAGTGACTGTGCTCTGGGGTGCTCCATGGACACTGCCAGATGTCCCCCTCAGTCAAGCATCACTTCCAGATCCCCCCTTGGCTCCCAGCCGGCATGAACTGCACAGAGCGCTTGACGATGCTTCTGGTGACGTCCTTTGGACCAGGGCATGGAACCAGCATGGGCTAGAGGATGGCTCCGTGCGGGTAACTGTCCTGGTGATACCTCCCCTCTCATGTCCACCTTCCCCTGCCGCCTATTAGATTACACTTCTACCCTCCAGCCAGTCACCTCTACCCACACAGATGCGCTTCCAGGGCTAAACCGTGCCCAAGCACAGGGGGCAACTGCAGGCTGCCTCAGCCAGGACTGCATTGCTCCCGCATTGCTTTTCTAGCCAAGTGGGCCCGGGGATGACTCTGAGGGGCCCAGATATATGAGCAGGATCCCTTTGAGTACAAGGTACTCTTCAAAAGAACTAAACTGACTTAAGGAAAAAGGTAATTTATGGACTCATGCAACTGAAAAATCCAAGGTAGACACAGCTAAACAGAGAGGACTCAAGTGACTGCCGCCACACCCCTTCCCTCCCCACTCGGCCTCTCCTGGTTCTGCTCTCCTCTGCTTGCCTCTTATTCCGTTGCTGCAGAAAAAGCCCCAGAGTGGGCTTTGCTTGGCTGTCCTTGAACCAGTCGCTGTGGCCAGGGAGTGGAATGAGCCGAATGGCCAGTCCTGGGTCCGATGGTCACCCGGATGGAGCGGGGGAGGGGAGGAGGAAGGTTCTCGAGGCCACATAGATTGGGAGTGAAGGAGAGCTGGCTCCTCGAGGAATCATTTGCTGGAAAGTGAGAGGATGGAGGCTGGGCGGGCAAAACCAGCCACGTCCTTCCTATGCCTACGTCGCAGACTCTTCTCTCCCCAGCTGTGGAGGCTCCGCTCTGAAGCTGTGTGCAGTCATCCATCAGGAGCCCTGTCAGACCCGACCCCTGCTGCTGGGTCCCGCTGTCCCCACCCCAGCCCTGGAAGCCAGGGCCCTTCCAGCAGGCTGCCCACACCGGTGCCAAGTCTGACGGGCTTCCTCCTGTCACCTTCCTATTGGTTCATTCATTCATTCAGCAGCTATGATTAAGCTTGATTGGATGCCAGCACTATTCTAAGCACTGGGCCTAGGATTTGAACAAAATGGACAAACATTCGCATTTGGGAAAGAGAGACAAACAAGGAGCACACACAAGGGAACAAGACCATTTCAGAGGTTGCACTGTTGAGGCAGGTGAGACAGAGATGGAAGGAGGGTCCCCTTGGGCAGGGAGGATGAGGGGGCGTCTCTGACAGCAGCTGAGCTGAGCCCTGAATGAGGGAAGGAGCCAACCTCACACAAAGCCAGGGAGGGAATATTCCAGACTGAGGAAATGGCGGGAGCAGAGCAAACTCTGTGTGTGTTTGAGGAACAGCACTGCTGGAGCGCGGGGACCACACTGTTTGCAAGATGAGGCAAGTTCACGATGGCTCTGGTGATCATGTGAGGAGTTTGGGCTTTTTCTGAATGCCAGGGAAAGCTACCAGAAGGTTCCAAACAGGGAAGTGGTATGATCAGAGTCACATCCATAGGCCCTGCAGACTGAGGTTCTTGATGTGTCTGTTCTGAGGCCTCAACCTCGACCCCATGCAGGCCTCAGTGAAGGAAACACAAATGGAGATTCAGAGATGCTTCACGCCGACTTTGAGTGGACGGTTGAAATAGAGACCCTCAGAATCAGGGTGCCTGGAGCCCCACAGAATTGCCCCAGCTGAGGCCAGGCAGTGCATATGGGAAGACGCGATTCAGTCCTACGCTTGCTCAGCAGACGTTTACTGAGCACCTACTGTGCGCGGGCATTGGTGTGGAGGTGGAGAGGTGACTGGGACACGCTCACCCACCTACCCTCACCATATGGATACTTAAGAAGCTCAGAAGCCAGCAAGGAGGTAAAAGGGAAGTCCCACTGCGGGAGCCCTTCTAAGAGCTGGGGAAATATATCATTAAATCCTTGGCATAAGCCAGCCCGGAAGACACAGAAATTCCAGCAGTTTCCGTTGCCACAGAGGAGCTGGGAGTAGATGTCAGGTCTGCCTGGCTCCAAGGTGATCACACGTTTGCAACTCGACAAGACCACGTCTCCTGGAATTGCTGCGAGACAAAGCAGTGGGGCTTCCCTTTGTGGAACTCAGGGGATTTTCAGGCCTCTGGGTTCTTGATTGGGGTGGGGTTACACCCTCGTGGAAGTGGGGAGCATGGAGCCAATGACATCCCGGGTTTCTCCCAGGCCCGGGCGTCTCAAACCGCAGACGGCTGATTGGTGGGAAAGGCAGCCGGCACCTGCGGGTCACCTCCGGGAGTAAACTGTCAAAAGCAGTTGTGTACATACGTCCATGCCACTCTCTCACTTTGTCACAGCTTACGCTACCAAACGTAAAACAGAGAGCTAGTGGGAAGCAGCCGCATAGCACAGGGAGATGGGCTGGGTGCTTTGTGTCCATCTAGAGGGGTGGGATAGGGAGTGTGGGAGGGAGGGAGATGCGAGAGGGAAGAGATATGGGGTATATGTGTATGTATAACTGATTCACTTTGTTATAAAGAAGAAACTAACACACCATTGTAAAGCAATTATACTCCAATAAAGATGTTAAAAAAAAAGCAAAACACTATGACTCACGTATGAACACCAAATGCCAGAATATGATAAGCACCCCCTTAAAGTTCGAGAGAGGTAGTTTAGAGCAACTTAAAGGAATTCTTCAGCCAACAGTGAAAAGCAAATTTATCCACCTCAAGTTACCCCACAAGAAGTAATACAGGCAGAAAATGTAAATATATTTTTTAAATAAATGAATGCTGGAGTTCAAAAAAAAAAAAAGCAGTTGTTCCCGAGGCTGACCTAGTTTCCCAGTGGCCGCACACAGATGCTCTCCTTTTCAGGATTTGTTCCAGGTGTTTATTTATCTGCAGACCACCCTACTTGCTGCTAAAAATACTCCTCCAAAGCAGATGCACAACTGACTGTGACTCTCTGTGAGACAGCCCAGAGTGCAAGCACTGAAGCCTCCCCCTCGGGCCTCTGCACTCAGGGACCACCGGGAAGCAGGGCACGGCCTTCCTGCCTGAAGACAGGCAGCACCGGTCACTCCCATAATCCCAAAGTGAATCCTTCCCTAAGATAGGTGCCTAACGTGCCTTAAGAAGGGCCTCTCAGTCTGTGTCTGACTGTGGACAGTGTTATATGGAACTCTTCAGTTGCAGCAGAGAAAACTCAACTCAGACTGAGTTCCACATACACACACACACACACAAGTGTTGTCTCAATAAAGAAAAATGTCAGGAATTGTTTCAGGCACAGCTGGATCCAGGTGCTCTATGGATCACCAGAATCTGGTCTTTTTCTGGCCTTCTTCTTTCAAGTTCTATTTTCCTCTGGGTTGGCTTCATTCTCAAACAGGTTTACTCCTCATAATGTCAAGGTGGCCGTCAGTAGCCTCAGGCTTACATCCTTTGCTCCAAGTTGAACCAAATGAGAGCTTCTTTTCTTTGCTAATTTTTTTTTTGTTGTTGTTTTTTGCGGTACATGGGCCTCTCACTGTTGTGGCCTCTCCTGTTGCAGAGCACAGGCTCCGGACGCGCAGGCCCAGCGGCCACGGCTCAGGGGCCCAGCCGCTCCGCGGCATGTGGGATCCTCCCAGACCGGGGCACGAACCCATGTCCCCTGCATCGGCAGGCAGACTCTCAACCACTGCGCCACCAGGGAAGCCCTGATCCTCCTTCTTGATGGGTGTGGGGAAAAACACATTCACCATCTTAATAGCCACATACCATGATGCCAAGGCTGTATTAATTTGCTCTAGTAAAGATATCATATATGGCACATTAGCTGAAACTGGGGCTATTACTTGATTAAATTTGTGCTAGTGTCTTTCCATCCACCATGATCCATCTGATTTTTGCAGGGGCCAGACTGGTAAATTAAATGGGAATCTGATGGGGACCAGGACCCCTGCATCCTTTTAAGTCTTTGAAGATGGCACTGATCTCTCCATACCCCTTCCTCAAAGGACCAGATAGATATAGAGAGAGATTCATATTTATAAAAATCCGTATAAAATATGTGCACTATCATGTCTTGGCAGGGCTGGGAAGATGCTGAAATTTTAGGAGCTTCCACTTGGTGTTTACAGACAAGAAACCAAGGTGATGGCTCTGTCAGTTGCTGAGTGTGCCTATTCACATTATACATTTGGAAACCAGAGAAACTACCAGTGGATAGTTTCATGGACCCAAAGTCTCACTGTGAAACAGACTTGCCCCAGGACTCCATTTATCCCCTGACCCCGTATGTGTATACTAACAGTGTTGCTTTTCACCTCTGAGTTTCAGTGTTAAGCGTGACCTTACCAAAAGCCCTTGGAATCTCTGGGTATCCCCCTCCCCCCGGTTACCTGAATTGATGGACATTGACCCTTGAGGAAGGATGACACTGGCTCAGCTGCTGCAGGATCCATCCTTACAAGATTTTTCCTCCAGGCAGCGGGTTCTGGGTCTGAGAAGTGGCTCAGGTCTGGAAACCGGCAAAGGGCCATGACTTTCTACAGAGGTGGCTGGCCTCAGTCTTCTCACCCAACTTCAAGCCCTTGATTTTCCATTTTAAACAGTTACCCTTGTTGGCTGCCCACCCAGCACCATGTTCTGTGAGCCAGAAGGAGGCGGTGAAGGTCTGGAGTAGCAGGGGGAAGGTGTGAGAGTGGGGTGTGTGCTGGGGAGAATTGAGGTAACTGATCACTAAAATAATTTGCACTGAGAGCATGAAGTCGCCTAGATCTGGTTCAGTCCTCACAGGATGGTCATATAGCAAATTCACAAGTTCAGGCTGGAGGATGGAGTCAGAAGCCTGTCAGCAGCCTTTAAACAAAACAGGACAGCTTTAGAAGTCACTTTGAAAGTCTTTACATATGTTAATAGAAGGTCACCAAGAGGGTGTGTTGGGGTCATCAGGCCCAGGGCAAGTTCAGAGAAATCCTTGTTATGGGGTCAGGTTGGGTTAACTAGGTTTTGCGTCATCTCCCAAGAACCACTTTTGCTTCTACCTCAGCACCAGGAGAAATGACTCAGCACAGATCCAATTAATTTGGTAGAAGATACATGAAAACCTTGAGATTTATAGTTTGGCCTCTTACTATTTTAACGATGGTGTCCATTTTTTTTCAGAACCACCTCTAGAGTCTAATATATGCGTTAAGCTTCCTTCCACCTTCTCGAGTGAAGATTAAAGCAAAGGTTGTTTTCCTCTCTTTTGGGGAGGAGGGCAGGTGTCATTCAACCAAAGTCCCTAGGAGAATTTTATCTTTGTTTCTTCAAAAAGCCTCCTTCAAATGTAACCTAGGAATGGCACTCTCCTCCTTTTCTTTCCACCAGGGGAAGTTGGTCTTATTGTCTCTCAGGCTGGAAGGAGTTATCCTGGCCCACATGGGGCTTCCAGGGCAGACGAAAACCTGGGGCAGCTCCTTGCTAATCCAGGCAGTGGACAGGAAGTTGCAGCGAGGGATGCCTGTCAACCTCAGCTCCGATGGAGTCCCCACCAGATGCGACAGAAGTGGTCTTCATTCCTTTCCCAGCTGTCACCCACTTGTCATCCTCTCCAGAGCAAAGAGCCAGTGGGTGACAACGGGAAGAGGAGCAAGCTTTGTCCCTGGGAGGTGAGCGCTTTACTGGAGGGTCTGCTGGACCTCACGGAACCACACAGAAGTATCAGCTATGTCTCCAGTGACATCATGACCGTCTCCTAATAGAAATTCTCAAATCCAACCTTCTTATAAAAGGCATTTACCAAAAGACAAATACTCTATGAATCCACCTGTATGAGTTACCTAAAGTAGTCAGATTCATAGCAACAGAAAGTAGAGTAGTGGTTACCAGGGCCTGGGGGGAGAAGAAATGAGAAGTTATTGTTTAATGGGTACAGAGCTTCAGTTTTACAAGATGAAAAAATTCTGGGGAGGTTGGGGAGGGATGAATAGGCAGAGGATTTGGGGGGTAGTGAAAATACTCTGCATGATACCCTACTGACTGACACATGTCATCGTACATTCGTCCAAACCCATAGAATGTACAACACCAAGAGTGAACAGTGATGTAAACTACAGACTCTGGGTGATCATGGTGTGTCAGTATAGGTTCATTGATTGTAAAAAATGTTCCACTCTGGTGAGGGATGTTGACGAGGGAGGCTATGTAGGTCTGGGGGCAGGGGTCTATGGAAATATCTGTATCTTCCCCTGAATTTTACTGCCAACCTAAAGCTGGCTCTAGAAAACTGTCTTAATTTTAAAAAATCCTCCCCCCTGCCCACAAAATTCTGGAGATCAGTTTTACAACAATGTGAATACACTTAACATTACTACATACTTAAAAATGTTTCTGATAGTAGATTTTATGTTATGTGTTTTTATCACAATAAAAAAATTTTTTTAAGTCGTTTAAACTTCACAAACCCAGGTGGCTTCAGTTAATATACATATGCAGAGCGATATGTATGGACAAAGCTGTATGTTCAAGGCATGTCCATCTGCACACACTCCATATGGATGTACACACAGATGTCCCATAATACTTTCAGGAGAGTGGAGTTGTGAGCGCCCCAAAGCCAGATGGAGGAAAATTGTTTGGGACACTGGGAATCAGTGCTCCTGTGTTGGGAGCCATGAGAGCACGGCGGTCTAGCTGAGCTCAGGGGCTGGAGTAGAGGGAGGTGGGACCCCCTGGAAGAGGATGGCAGAGAGAGAAAGGAAGGGCCTTGCCCTTCGCGGAACCTCTTTGTCCTCTAGGATCTGAGAAGCCACATTTTTTTTTTAACATCTTTATTGGAGTATAATTGCTTTACAATTAGTTTCTGCTGTATAACAAAGTGAATCAGCTATACACATACATATGTTCCCATATCTCTTCCCTCTTGCATCTCCCTCCCTCCCACCCTCCCTATCCCACCCCTCCAGGTGGTCACAAAGCACCGAGCTGACCTCCCTGTGCTATGCGGCTGCTTCCCACTAGCTATCTAAACACACCGATCTCCCTGTGCTATGCCGCGTTTTATTTACAGCGCGGACCCTCGGCAGAGATCCGGAGGATGCATCTGCAGCGTGAGCTTTTGTGAAGACTTGGATTATTAAGATGCAAATTAATGATCATAATGCCTGGCCCTTAAACGGCACCTCTTCCTGAAAGGCCTCAAAGAACTTTCCTATTTACTGATCCACACAAAATGCTGCTTTGTCTAATAACACTGTGAGGTATAAACGGCCACAAACAAATATTAAAGGAAAACATTTTAAATACAGTCACTATCGCAGGTGCGTTTGGGATGGGACATGTATTTGGTCGTATGAATTGTTATCAGCTAGGTTTTCCTTTCTTTTCTCCCTTTTTTTTTTTTTTTTTTTTTTTTTTTTTTTTGCGGTACGCGGACCTCTCACTGTTGTGGCCTCTCTGGTTGCGGAGCACAGGCTCCGGACACGCAGGCTCAGCGGCCATGGCTCAAGGGCCTAGTCGCTCCGCGGCATGCGAGATCCTCCCGGACCGGGGCACGAACCCGTGTCCCCTGCACCAGCAGGCGGAGTCTCAACCACTGCGCCACCGGGGAAGCCCCTTTTCTCCCTTTTTAAGCCACCATAAAAACCCAGAGTAAGTTACCATGAAAATCTATAATGATGCTAATTTTGTTCCCATTTCCTGGCTTTTTCCACCAGACTTGAGGCTCTTTAAGATGACTTAACATTTTTTTTCCTATTAATAATACCCTTTCTCTTGGGCTCTGCACTTTTGAAGTTGTATTATTATTTCACTCTATGACTGACTGCGGCATATTTGCTGTTTAAGATCAACCCTTAATGCACGAAAGCACATTCCCAAGGGCCACGCTGTCCACCCCGAAGTTTAAAAGCTTCCCCAAATGAGTGGGGATGCATCATTCTGAATGGACACGTTGGGGGCAACTTGCCCTGAGACCTCCTTGGGGACAGGCAGATCTGGAGTAGGGGTCATATGTAAATGACGAAGCATGAGTCTCATCTGTCACTCACCGTCTGCCGTCCTGGTCACCGCCCAGGCACAAGTGGTACCCACACATGGGGAAATCATCCACTGTGGGCAACAATTTCCTGCACATTCCTGCCCATCTCTCCCCCTCCTCCCCAGCATGGGAACAGCTGCTTTTTCTCCAGAAGGGGTTTCTGAGGGAACACAGATGCTGCTGAGGTGAGGTGTCCAGGGAATCTGAGTCCTTGAAGGCTGGATGTGAGAAACACAGGGAGCATCTAACTAAGAAGTGAGAATTCTGTCAACTCCTTGTGGCAACTTTCATCTGGCCCTGCTCTTCAGAGGCTCTGAAGGATCATTATGTGTGCCTTAGACCCACCCCAAATTGAGAAACAAGTTTGTTACCTTAATAAACACATCTAGTTTGGTGGGGGAAAAAAATCTGTTTATTGAATAAATGAATGAGCAAATGAAAAATAAAGGAACGATTTGCATTAAGCCTCACCACAACCCTCAGAGGGGAACACTGTCAGTATGCCCATTTTATAGATGAGAAAACTAAGGACCTGAGAGGGTGAGCTCTTGCCAAGATCACAGAGCTGGCTTGCGGCAGAGCTGAGATTCCAATCTTTGTCTTAGGCTGGGAAGCTCCACTTTCCCTTCCAACCCTGTGCTCAAGCTTATGGGCCAAATTTCCACCTCCAAGTCCACTTGACTCGGGGACCATCTTGAAGCATTTTTAGGACTTGGCAATCAATAAATGAAAATAGTCAAGTGGCGTGGAGTAACAATAATATTTGTATAGCGCTTACACGGTATGGGCACTGAGTGCTTGTGTATATTAATTAATTAAATCTTCACAGCCCACTTCTGAGGGATGGCTAGAATTCACCTTTACATGTGAGGAGACTGAAGACAATAAATGGCTTGTCCGCAAGAGGCAAAGACTGGCTTGGGAGCCGGGCAGTTTAGCTCTGGACCTCGTGCTCACCAACTGTGCTGTTGGATGTAATGGAGGGAGGCGCTCCCGTATCTTCCCTCCGCCCCCTCGTGCGACGGAGGGAGGTGAGGACCAGTCCTGCCTCTTCCCAGCAGGATGAACGCTCTCCCTCTTCACTTTGCCAGGTGAGGAGGAGCCACGGCAAAGGAATGGCCCTGACATACACACGGTGCCTTCAGCCACGCACCACTCACATGAACCCGGCTCTCTGGTCCTCGGCACAGCCCACGGACTCTGCAGCCCATCATTCTGTTCACAATCACCTCTGCCACTCCCTCTGCGGTCCTGCAGGTTTCTAAAGCAACCTTCCATCTAAGCCAAGAGCCCCGGGGAGTCTGTGCTTGAATCTCTGATACCTTCTTGAGGAGAAAAGCTCATCTGTCTCATCCTTCTGCCTCTGCCCTCTTCTCTCAGAAGGATTTGGGTCCTAACGGCAGGATTGACTCTTCTTGCTTGGAGGTGGGGCCTCCCTTTGACCTCGGGGGACTTTCTCAACCTCAGTGCAGACAGGGATGAGAACCTGAACCTTCAATATTCGCCTCGTGTGTTTTCAGAATGTGTGTGAGCCCTTGAGACCAGGCATCACGCCCTGTTTATCTCTTAACCTCAGAACCTAGCACAAAATCTGCCTCACTGAGGTGTCCTATTGACGATAGCTGAATACGTGAATAAATGAATATAGGAGCTCAGCAGATTTTGATTACGTCGGTGTCTGGTGGGAGCCCTCTTCCTGGCTTGCAGATGGCTACCTCTCCTTATGTCCCCAAGGTGGTGGAGAACAGAGACAGAAATCCTGTGCCTCCCCCTCTTTTTATAAGGACATTAATCCCATTCATGAAGGTTCCTAATGACCTAATCAGCTCACAAAGACCCCACCTCCAAACACCATCACATTGGGGATTGGATCTCAACACATGAATCTTGGGGGATCACAAATGTTCAGTCTGTAGCAGCTGGAGTATGGATCTGGAGAAGCAAATCAAACATTCAGCCCCGTAAGGTGAATTCATTGATAAAAAGCCTCCTACTATTAAAAAGACAAAACAAAACCTTGAAGTCCCTTACTCTGATCCTTCCCCCTATTTCACAAGTAAGGAAACTGAGGTAGAAAATCAGGTCTTGAATTGATCCACATTGCAAACCTAGAACCCTAGCCACCTGATTGCAAATTCCTAATTTGTCTTCAAAATATCCTTCTAGGGCTTCCCTGGTGGCGCAGTGGTTGGGGGTCCGCCTGCCGATGCGGGGGGTGCAGGTTCGTGCCCCGGTGCGGGAGGATCCCGCGTGCTGCGGAGCGACTGGGCCCGTGATCCATGGCTGCTGGGCCTGCGCGTCCGGAGCCTGTGCTCCGCAGCGGGAGAGGCCGCAGCAGTGAGAGGCCCGCGTACCGCAAAAAAAAAGAATATCCTTCTAGCTTTTCCTTGGGGACATACTTCAGAGTCACATGCTCCTCTAAGCATTGGTGTTCGCAACCACTTGCTGATTTTTCGCGATAGGTCTCTTAAATCACCAGCTGTAACTCACTGCCTGGCCACTCTGATGCCTCTGAATTCACAGTTCCAGTTAAAGTCACATCCATGAAGGGGCAGGGAACGAACAGCTCTCCCGTCCCCTCAAACCCCCAAATTGATTTGGCACTAGAAGTCACTGTTATATTTTATACTGAGTCTTCTGAATCAGTTCATTGAATTTTAGCTATAGCTACATAAAATCCTCTCCAGTGAAATGATTTGGCCATATTGCAGATGATTCTGCCATGATCTATCAATGCCACTAACTATCAGCGATAAAGAAAAAAAAATCCATCCGCCGCGCCTTCTCTTTTCATTATAATGAATTTTCTAAACTCAGAATTGAACCTTGGGAGGCACTTTACTGGCTTCTTAATTTTTAAAAGGTAGCATTTTGTATTTTTATATGAAACCCGTGAGACGGATGGTGGCAAATTTTGAAGATTTCCTATGATGTAGAAAAGTTGCTGGGGAGATTCAGGAAAGCTTGGCTTGTATTTCTTGGGAGGAAAGGACAGACCTGGGGAGGGCTCATTGGAGTCCAGTTTGATTTGAACGCCTGTGATGTAGTGCAGGGCAGGAGGGAGGCATTTGGGAAGCAAAGAGCAGATACGGAAACGCAGCTGGGATTATTTTAATGCATTAGTGCATTGATATAGGGGGGAAGTTGGCATAATGTATCCAATGCTTGTGAATATATATATTATTGTCCTTCTCAGGAACCTGAATTCCAGGTCAGAGAGGAAGCTATTGACAAAGTAGCTTAGGTGGAGGAAGCAGGTGGCATCACAAAGAGGAAATGATTCACAGTTCAGGGAGGAAAAGCTGTGAGTACGTGGAGTACATGGGCACTACAAATAATTGTCTGTTAAAAATCAAGTCAAACTCTGAGAATGTATCTGGAGTTAACATAAATGAGATTTTAAAGGCAAATCTTAAGGCTGATAATGAAGTTGGAGTTAATATTAACTTGCCCAAAAAGGTGGCAGAGAGAAAACTCTCACCCGTTACCAGGATAAAGTGGCCACATGTTCACCAGGACTGTGGTCTTTTTAGACAGCCGTTTGATATACATTTTCCTTCCTTAAGGGAAATCGTTTTAGTTAACTGAGATTTTATCCTCTCATTATCTATATAATGAAATATACAATGGCATTTTAACCAATGGAAAGTCAAGCAAAAAGACTTAAAAGAAAAAGAAAAGAAAAAACTTCAGAAATGTTGCAACATTTGCATTACTTTTATAATTAGGGGGGAAAACTCGAGATTTTTTTTTTTTTTTGCGGTACGTGGGCATCTCACTGTTGTGGCCTCTCCCGTTGCGGAGCACAGGCTCCGGACGCGCAGGCTCAGCGGCCATGGCTCATGGGCCCAGCCACTCTGCAGCATGTGGGATCTTCGCGGACCGGGGCACGAACCCGTGTCCCCTGCATAGGCAGGCGGACTCTCAACCACTGTGCCACCAGGGAAGCCCCAACCCCAAGATTTTTTAATTGCAAAAGTGTTATGTTTGAATGATAGGAAATTTGAAGTAAAAAATCAAGTCCTCATTTCTCTTCAACTCAGCTAATGTAGAACCTTCAAGGGCACATATGAAGACAACAGATACTCTGTATTAGTTTAGGTTCTTTGGTTGCAAGCAACAGAAACTGACTTGGTAATTTAACTGAAAGGGATTTACTGGAAGGATACTGGGGACTCACAGAATCTCCAGGAGGCTGGAGAACTAGCCTAAAAATGGGCAGGATTCATCTGGAGAACCAGGCAACAAAACCATGACACCATCTCATAGAGCTGCCTGGTCACTGGGCTGGGAACTAATGCTGTATGACTGCGCCTGCATCTCTTGTTTACAATCCAAAGTCCAAGAAAAGAGTGTGATTGGCCAAGCACAGATCATGTGCCAAGCTCTAACTGTATTAGGTCAGGGACAAAAAGGACCCAGCTTCAGAGTAAAGCCTCCTAGAATGACCTTTTCAGTGACAATTCCGCAAAAGAAATGTAAGGTGCTTTGGGGCAACCCCAAAACAGCACAGGTCCACTACAGAACCCAAAAGAAAACAGGTTAGAACTTCCCTTTTCTCAAAAATATTTTATCATTCAAATTCTTCGATACTTTCCTTTGGAAAGGGACTTGGCCTTCCTTCGTTTTTGCCTAGAACAATAATTCTCAAGTTGTGATCCCCAGACCAACAGCATCAGCACTACTTGGTGTGTCAGTTTCCCAGGGCTGCTGTAACAAATTACCACAAACTGAGGTGGCTTAAAGAACAGAGGGTTATTCTCTTATGGTTCTGGAAGCTCAAGTCTGAAATCAAGGTTTTGGCAGAACCGTGTCCCCTCTGAAGCCTCTAAGGAAAAAACCGTTCCTTGTCTCTTCCTAGTTTCTGGTGGCTGCTGGCTGTCCTTGGTGTTCCTTGGCTTGCAGATATCACTTCGATCTCTGCCTTCACCATCACATGGCTTTCTCCCTGTGTGTCTCTGTGTCCCTTCTCCTTTTACAAGGACACCAGTCATATTGGATTTAGGTCCCAGCCTAATCTAGTAGGACATCATTATAACTAATTATTACACTTGCAAAGACCCTACTTCCAAATAAGGTCACTTTCTGAAAGTCTGGGTGGCTATGAGTTGGGAGTGGGGGCGGTAATGGGACACACTCTTCAACTCTGAAGATCTGGGAAGTGCAAATTCTCAGAAATGCAAGTTCTCAGGCCCCACTCTAGACCTACTGAGTCATCAACTTTCTGAGTGGAGCCCAGGAATCTGTGTTTAAACAAGACCTCCAGGGGATTAGAAGAGCCCTCTAAAAGTGTAAGGACCATTGTCCTGGAAGGAGCTGCACATGCATCTCCCAAATTCAGCATTCATCCACATAGAAAACATATGGAAAGTTATCATTTTAAGGAGAAGGGAGCGTCTGATGGGAAGGAGAATGAGGTAGTAGGGTAGCAGGGGAGTAGGAATGTGGGGCTTGACTTCGAGTCACGAGTAGACCTGCACTTGAACTCTGACAACATTGCCAATGGTTGTAAGCTACTGTGTATTTACACTTACCAAAAATAACCGCCTTCATAGCCATCATTATCATCATCCACTCAAGTCATATATGGCAGAAAATGAAAGTCATCACATAAAAGCTCTCAAAAATTTGTTTATTAAAGTCAAAGGATGGTCCTTTGACCTTGGCAACCGATTTCATTTGTTGAAACTATATTTTTAGTCCTTAATGTTGCTTCTTTCTTCCAAAGAAATGAAGGCTTTTCTTAATAACCAAAAGAAAAAGAAATAATATTCTCTCTTAAGATTTCTGAACTCTTATTCCTCTGATTAGGGCTCTCTGTCGTTTCTCTTTAATGCCAGTAATTGATGTGTGGTATAGACTCATTCTCAGGGGTTGGCTGAATTGAATTTATGTGATGTGGAGGTCTTGGCTATTTCCCTGTGATTAAACTTTTATGCTACTTATCAGTCAATCTATCAGTCAAAAAGAAATTTCAAGCATATTCTCTGTGCTCCAACACTGTGTTAAGTATTTTTGGAAAGGAATAAGAAGGTACATACAAAAATGTAAAAATACCCCCCTTTACACATCACGTCCCCTAACCCCACCCACACACAGACCTATAATCCTTAAGGAGGCAGTGTAGTATTTAGGAAAGAGTGTGAATTTGGGGTTTGAAGACCTTGGCTGTAGTGCTAACCTCCTCCTTCCTGCTCCGGAACAGCCTGTCGGCAGGGACATTTACTACGCGCTGAATGCCAGGTGTGCCTCCAGATGTCCCTGCCCCCTTCCAGTTAAGCAGAGTCACATGACTAATTCTGGCCAAAAGGTGTGAGCAGAAGGGATGTGTGTCATTTCCAGGCCAGAGCGCTGAGAAGCCAGCGTGTGCCCCTCCAGCTTTTTCCTTCCTCTTCTGCAGCAAGCTCTGAAGACATATATTGAGGCAGTGTGACCAGTACAACCTCTATCAGCCTGAATCTCTGACGACCAAATAGAGCAGAGCCTCCCGCTTACTTCCAAAGACTGAAAAAGAAATAAGTCATTGTTGGTTAAGCCCCTGAGATATGGGGTTTTGATATGTTATCGTAGCATGGCCTAGTCGATCCTGACCAATAGAGCCTCTGATCTAAATTTGATCAATAGGTTACTCTCCCAGAGCTTTGAGTCTTGAGTGCCTTTATACATGAATGATGCTGAGAGAACATTCATGGCAACCATGATGTGTCCATTAGAGTGTTCCTGCTACAAAACTGATACCACAGCACCCCATGTCCATCAATCCAGGCTTCTATTTATTCCTGCCCATCTCCCAGCCAGGCTCTCTAGATTTTTGTCAATTCTGAGGGTCTCTTGATATCCCTCCAGTAAGTTCACCTTTGCTTTATTTAGTCAAGGTCTGTTTCTTTTGGGCTTCTAAGGCTCCTCCCCTTGGCTTTGGCACCACTGATAATGGGACTGAAAAGAGGTCCACCTGTGCCCTTGTTGAGACTCAGCACTCCTCTGCTATGAGCACTGCCCACCCCACACCAAAAATGACCTCAGAGACCAAGCCCCAGAAAGAGCCTGAAATTAAATCTGATTATCCTTTACCCCCCAGGAGACCATCAGGACCCATCTCATTACCTCAGACACCGCAAAAGAGTTCCAGCCTCCCAGGCCATCCCTCAATGATCTAATTCCCATAGCGCTGGGTATTTCCTGATGTGACTCAAGCTGCCAACCTTTCCCAACCTCCAGGTTCTTCTAGCGTGCCTCTCAAACTCATGCATGATCAGCAGCAAAACCCCACTATCCTTAGCCTCTTCCCTTATTAAAGGCTGCCTTTCCCAGAGAATGTGGTTTCCCTGAAGCCCTCTGCCGTAACCACTGGCTTTCTTCTGGAGGCATGGGGTATCTCCTCACTTCTCCTTCTAGACTACTACTTCCCATCCTACCTTGCCTCCCTCTCCTGAAAAGCTTTTTACTCACTGGAAGCACATCTACCCACTACTTTGCTATTGCACTTTCTACCAGCCTCCAAGGCATACCTCCTCATGCAGTGAAGAGTTCAACTAGCTTGGTTCCTTGTATTTTCTCTCTACCACTACTTGTCAGCATTCTCAGAGGCTTTGGTACTAATGTAGATAGCTCACCCAACACTCTGGCCTCTCAGTTCTATCTTCCAGTCGTCTTTTTTCTCATCCCATCTCAGCTACCCATTCCCAGAATCATGTTGCAGATCTTGACATGATCAATAACTCCACCTCCAAAATCTCTATTTCAAGAATCTCTCTCTCTAAATCTCCAATGCCCACTCTCTGATTACCTCCTTCCATCTTTCCAGCTCACCCTCTATCATCCTCACTCCAACCAAAACCTTCATTTCCATTGGCCCTACAAACTCTTCAGTGCCCATCACTTGCCTTGTGTCTCTGCTTCCTTCCTGACCCGTCCCTATTGCCTCTCTCGTACATTTCCTCTAGAGAAACATCACAGTGGTGAGCAGCACAGGCTCAGGGGCAGACTGCCAAGTTCAAATCCTGGCTCTGTCACTTACTAGCTGTATGCCCTTAGACAAGTTCCTTAACCCTCTGTGCCTCAGTTCATCATCTATAAAATGGGGAGAAATAATAGTATCTTTGTCACAGGGTTGTTATAAAGATCAAATGGGTTACAGTATAGCACTTAGAATAGTGTCTGGCACATAGGAGTCACTATATACGTGCATGTTGAATAAATTTTTTAAACTCCTCAGTCATTTTTGGAAAAAAAAAAGCATCTTATTCCCTCCCTTTTACTCATGTAGCAAAAAGCAACCCCCTGAATTAACCCAATTCTCCATTTACTTCATATATGCACCTTAGCAGGTACAGGTAGCTAGAGAAAAATACACAACCGTATTTTTTTAATTTATGACCACATACCTCATATGGGCCCAGCATCCTATCCCATTCTCCAATCAATAAATTCTTTCACTCTACGTTTAAGGCATTCTCCTCTCTCCATGAATCTGTAACATCTCTACCTAACCCTTAGTTGATGGCCTTCTTTCTCCTTTCACTGAGAAACCAAATCAGCTAGAGAAGAACTGTCTTGTAATTTAACCACTATCTCAACCAAGCCATTTGCATCTGCGTCTGCATCTGCCTACTCTTCTGTTTCTAGCCAAACCTTCCTCTTGGGCACTGGATCCTATACCTCTTACCTATTCAAAGATTTGGTTTCTGCAAGTATCTTCTCCTTTCCCTGCAATATAAATTTCTCCCCATCAGTGATGTACATTCCCATCAGTGTAAAAACATGCTCTAATATTGCCCATCTTAAAAAAATTAAAACCTTGCTTATCCACACCCCCTACTGACCCATTTCTCTCCTGCCCTTTTAAGCAAAAGTCTTTGAAAAAGTTGTCTATATTAGCTGCCTCTACTTTCTTGTCAGTTCTTTCCCCACTACTCCACTGAACTTGCTCTTGTCAAGGTTACTCAAGACTTCTGCACTGGCCAAAGCCAATAAGCGAGTCTCAGTTCTCATCTTACTTGACCATCATCAGCAACTTGGGTGAGCACTGCCTTATTCTCGAAACACCCTCTTTCCTTGGCCCCTGGGCATCACTCTCTTTCTTGTTCCTTCTCCTTCACTGGTCACCTCTTTTCTGTATCTTTGATGGTCCTCCCCTCCCCCGCTTCCTGACCTCTGAAGGTTGAGAATCCCAGGTCCCATTCAATTTCATGGCTTTAAGTGCCAGGTGTACATTGATGACTCCCAGATCTATGTCTTCAGTTCCCTCTGTCCTCTGAATTCTAGACTCATGTGTCCACTACTTAACTAAAATCTATATTTTGATTTCTAATAATCACCTTGATCTTAAAATGTCTAAAACAGAACTCTTTATGCTTACTACCCCTTACCCCAAACCTGCTCCTCTTATGTCTTTTCTATTCCAGTAAATGGCGCCATGATTAACACAGCTATTCAGGTCAAAAATTTTGAAATCAACCTTAATTCTGCCCTTTGTCTCAGTTCTATATCCAATCTGTCACAAGCCTTGCTGGGCCTAACTTGAAAATATGTCCAGAATCTGACACCTCCATCACTTCTACTATACTCTCAGCCACCATCACCTCTCCTGGATGACTGAGGAAGGCTCCCTGCTGGTCTCCCTCCTTCCACCTCTACTCCTTTCCTCTAGCCCATTTTCCACACAGCAGCCGGTGTGATCTTTCTAATACATACACCATTTCATGTTACTCTTCTATGAGAACTTCTCATTATATTTGGAATAAAATATAAAGACCTAGCCATGACCTTCAAAGCCCCTGGTAATCTGACTGCATCTCTGTCTCCTTCAATTGCCTACTTAACCTATTGCTCAGTCTTCTTTAGCTACTTTCCCTGCATCTTTGACCTCTTTGACCTTTTTATTAATTCCCAAACACATTGAGTGTATCCCATCCAAAGGCCTTTGTCCTCATGGTTCCCTCTGTCTAGAGCACACCACCCCGCCCCCTTCTTTGCCATGGCTCAGCCTCTCTCTTCATTCAGGTCTTTGTTCAAATGTCGTTTCCTAAGATCATTTTAACTAAAACAGCCTGGTCCCCCAACTCCAGTCAATTTCAGTACTAGGCATTTTCCAGCGATGGCTGCCATAGACTCTGCCCATCAGAAGGTAAAGTCTACCCTTGAGTCTGGGCTGGTCTTGTGACTTGCTTTGACCAATGAAACACAGAAAAGGTGGCAGAGTGCCCGTTCCAGGACTAGCCTTTAAGAGATCTGGAAGCTTCCACTTTTGTTTTCTCAGAGGAAAAAACAAGCTGCTATGCTGTAAAGAAGATCAAATTGGCCTCCTGAATACCGTGTAGAGAGACAGCACACATAGAGG